>NC_092744.1:46195771-46840546 GCF_047496795.1 Chiloscyllium punctatum
GATCCCATCGAGCTCTGCAGATTTAGCTACCTTAATTGTTTTCAAAGTACTTAACACTCCTCTTTCATAAAATTGACATGCTCTAGAATTTCGACATTTACCCTCGCTGATCTTTTTCATCATCTAAGTCATTCTCCTTCGTGAGTATCAATGCAAAGTACTCATTAAAGATCTCATCCACTTACTCTAGCCCCATGCATAAATTCTCTCCTTTGTACTTGGGTGGACCTACCTTTTCCTTACCTCTTAATATATGTATGAAATGCCTTTTGAATCACCTTAATCTTACTTGCCAAGGACATTTCAAGGCTCCTTTTAGCCCTCCTAATTCCCTTGAAGTTCTCTCCTGCTGCCTTTACACTCCTTAGGGGTCTTATTTGACTTCAGATTTTTACATCTTACACATGCCTTCGTTTTCTTTTCGACTAAAATTTTGTGATGATGCTG
Organism: Chiloscyllium punctatum; assembly: GCF_047496795.1. Classification (NCBI taxonomy): domain Eukaryota; kingdom Metazoa; phylum Chordata; class Chondrichthyes; order Orectolobiformes; family Hemiscylliidae; genus Chiloscyllium; species Chiloscyllium punctatum. The sequence continues at coordinate 46,196,219 of NC_092744.1, forward strand.
CCCCTTTAACAAGGTTATTTTGCTCTTTGTTTTTTTTTCGAGAGGGGTTGTAAAGGCAGAGGTTCTGATATGCCTGGAAATATCTACTTGAAAATTCTTTTAAGTTTTATTTTTAAAACAATTGTACAATGAAAGGGGCATGATTAGAGTAGTGCTGGAAAAGCACAGTACATCAAGCAGTATCCGAAGAGCAGGGAAATCTACATTTTGGGCAAATGAGGCTCGGAGCCTCATTTGGGAGCTGCAAGAATGAGGCTTGGAGCCTCAGGGGTGGAGAGATAAATGGGAGGGGCATGGGGATGGGGGGGAAAGTGGCTGAGAGTGCTATAAGTGGATGGAGCTGGGGGTTGAAGGTGATAGGTTGGAGAGGAGGTGGAGCGGATAGGTGGAAAGGAAGATTGACAGGTAGGACAGGTCATGAGGATGGTGCTGAGCTGAAAGGTTGGAACGGGTAAGGTGGGGGGAGGGAAAATAAGGATACTGGTGAAGTCCACATTGATGCCATGGGATTGGAGGGTCCTGAGGTGGAATATGAGGCATACTTCCACCAGGCGTCGGGTGGTAAGGGAGTGGTGATGGAGGAGGCTCAGGGCCTGCATGTCTTTGGCAGAGTGGAAGGAGGAGTTAAAATGTTCGGCCCCGGGGCAGTGGGGTTGATTGGTGTGGGCGTCCCGGAGATGTTCTCTGAAGCGCTCTGTGAGTAGATGCACAATCTTCCTAATGTAGAGGAGACTGCACTGGGAGCAATGGATGCAATAAATATCATGTGTCGAAATACAGGTGAAGATTTGATGGATGTGGAAAGCTCCTTTGGGGCATTGAATGGAGGTGAGGGTGGAGATATGGGCGCAGGTTTTGCAATTCCTGCATTGAAAGGAGCTGGGAGGGGTAGGTGGGCTGTTAGGGGGCATTGACCTAACCAGGTAGACGCGGAGGGAACAGTCTTTACGGAAAGCAGATAGGGGTGGGGAGGGAATTATATATCTCTGGTGATGGGGTCCGTTTGTAAGTGGCAGAGATGTCGGCGGATGATGCAATGTATACAGACGTTGGTGTGGTGGAAGGTGAGGACCAGGGGCATTCTGTCCTTGTTGTGGTTGGAGGGGTGGGGTTTGAGAATGGAGGTGTGATGCATGGATGAGATGCATTGGAGGGTTTCTTCAACAATGTGAGAGGGTAAATTTTGGTCTTTAAAGAAGGAGACCACCTGGTGTGTTCTGTGGTGGAACTGGTCCTCCTGGGAGCAAATGCAGTGGAGGCGGAGGAATTGGGAATGGGGGATAGCATTTTTGCAGGAGGCAGGGTGGGTGGAGGTGTAATCCAAATAGCTTTGGGAGACAGTGGGTTTGTAGAAAATGTCCATGTTGAGTCGGTCACCATTGGTAGAGATAGAGAGGTCCAGGAAGGGGAGAGAGGTGTCAGAGATGGTCCAGTTAAATTTAAGATTGGGGTGGAATGTGGTGGTGAAGTTGATGAACTGTTCAACCGCCTTGCAGGAGTATGAGGTGGTGCCAAAGCAGTCATCAATGCAGCGGAGGAAAAGTGGCGAGTGGTGCTGGTGTAACTCCGAAAGACAGATTTTTCCATGTAACCAACAAAGAGACAGACAAAGCCGGGGCCCATGGCCACCCCTTTCATCTGGAGGAAGTGGGAGGATTCAAAGGAGAAATTATTGAAGGTGAGGACCAGTTCGGCCAAATGAATATGAGTGTCAGTGAAAGGATACTGTTGGGGACGTTGAGAGAAAAAGAAATGGAGGGCATTGAGGCCCTTGGCATGGCAATGGAGGTGTAGAGGGACTGGATGTCCATGGTGAAGATGAGGCACTGGGGGCCAGAGAAATGGGAGTCTTGGAGGAGGTGAAAGGTGTGGGTAGTGTCCTGAACATATGTGGGGAGTTCTTGGATCAAGGGAGATAGGACAATATCAAGGTAGGTGTAAATGAGTTTGGTGGGGCAGGAGCAGGCTGAGAAGATAGGTCGGCTGGGGTGGTCAGGTTTGTGGATCTTGGGTAGGAGGTAGAATCGGTCGGTGCAGTGTTCCTGAATTATGAGGTTGGAAGCTGTGGGTGGGAGTTCCCCTGAGGTGATGAGGTTGTGTATGGTCTGGGAGATGCTGGTTTGGTGATAGTGGGAGGAGGTCATGGTCAAGGGGGTGGTAGGAGGAGGTGTCTTTGAGTTGGTGCCTGGCTTCATCAGTGTAGAGGTCAGTGTGGCACACAACTACTGCACCCCCCCTTGTCCTCTGGTTTGATGGTGAGGTTGGGGTTGGAGCAGAGGGAGTTGAGGGCTGTGCCTTGTGAGGATGAGAGGTTGGAGTGGGGAGGAGAGGTAGACAAGTTTAGTCGATTAATGTCCCGGCGGAAGTTGGAAATAAAGAGGTCAAGGGTGGGTAACAGACCAACACGGGCTGTCCAGGTGGATGGAGTGTTTTGGAGGTGGGCGAAGGGGTCTTGATTTAAAAGGTAAGCTTGAAGGTGGAAGTGGCAGAAGAAGAGTTTGACATCACAACGCGAATTGAATTTGTTAATGTGTGGACGGAGGGGGATGAAGGTAAGGCCTTTTGATGGGAACTGATCATTTTTCCTCAGTGAGGGGGAGGTCTGGGGGGTTAGTAAAAACCTGGCAGGGCTGGGAACTAGCACCCAGTATAGGACTGGAGCTGGGAGTGGGGGTAGAGACTGTAACTGGAGTGGGTGTGATAGTGGGGGAACGGGGGTGACGTTGATTGTGGAAGTGATGCTCACCCCGGGGTTCTGGGGAGCAGGGGTGGTGACAGTGAGATCCACAGGGAGCGTGTCAGTGGTGTGCAGGTAAGTAACGTTAGTGGGGGCAGAAATGACGAAACGCGTGGTGTACATGATGTTGGGGGTAGACGTGCCTGTGGTAGCGAAGGGGGAGGAAGACATGGAACGCTTGGCGTGAGTGATGTCGGAGGGGCGGAAGTGATGAAACATGTGGCATTGGTGATGTTGTTGGGGGCGGAAGTGGCTATGGCAGCGGCCAGGAAGGGGGCAGAAGTAATGGAACGTGTGGCATGGGTGATGTCGGGAAGGCGGAAGTGGCTGCGGTGGCAGCAACAGAGGAGGCGGAAGAATGGTTCCAGTTAGGCCTTGTGTTGGTCTCGGTGACGGCAGAACTCGTGGTGATTGCGGCGGTGGTTGTCTGTCCAGTGGTTACAGCAGCTGTAGTCTGGCCAGTGGTTGCGGAAGCAGCATGAGTAGCCATGGCTGCAAGCTGCCAGGCAGCGGGGACAGAGATGATGTCATCGATTGCTGCAGTGATGGTGGCTGGCACAGCCGGGGGAACTTTCTAAAATGTTCGAGGAATGCTGACTATTGAGGGGGGAATATGAAAGTTTGTTGTACTTACAGTTTTTGATGTTGGAAATGTTGTAGAAATATTGTCAGTCTGTTGAGAGTATGAATTCTTCTGAGGACATAATACAGTCAGGGTCCTTTGCAGTTCTGAGAGAGTGTGGCCCTCAGTTGAGACATAGCTGACTACAGAGAGGTTAGTTGGCAGTGCATGGCTGCAAGTGTGGAGCGGAGGATCCAGGAGGAGAACTGCTGCTGGAGGTTTTGAATTTATAGTCTGTACTGGTTGTCCTGTTCAGTTCAAACTGTGTTGGTCTGAATGTGGTTAGGAATCCATGTGGGATCAATTGGTTCCATAGTCAGGCACTGAGGAAGGAGACGTGGCTGTGGTAGCGAGTCTCTTTGTGGATGTGGCTGAAGAGCTTCAGGGCAGAAGATGCAAGACCATAAGACATAAAAAATAGGAGTCGAAGCAAGGCCTTTCAGGCCATTGAGTCCACTCCGCCATTCAATCATGGCTGATGGGCATTTCAATGCCACTCACCCACACTCTCCCTGTATCCCTTAATTCCTTGCGAGATTAAGAATTTATCAGTCTCTGCCTTGAAGACACTTAATATCCCGGCCTCCACTGCCTTTGTGGCGATGAATTCCACAAGCTCACCACTCTCTGGCTGAAGACATGTCTCCTCATTTCCGTTCTACATTGACCCCCCTCCAATTCTAAGGCTGTGCCCACGGATCCTAGTATCCCCACCTGACAGAAACAATTTCCAGCATCCACCCTTTCTAAGCCATGCATTATCTTGTAAGTTTCTATTAGATCTCCCCTCAACCATCTAAACTCTAATGAATACAATCCCAGGATCCTCAACTGTTCAACGTATATTAGACCTACCATTCCAGGGATCATCCATGTGAATCTCCACTGGACATGCTCCAGAGCCAGTTTGTCTTTCCTGAGGTGTGGGGCCCAAAACTGGACACTGTATTCTAGATGGGGCCTAAATAGAGCTGTATAAAGTCTCAGTTGCATATCACTGCTTTTACATTTCAACCTCTTGAGATAAATGACAACATTACATTTGCTTTCTTAACCACGGACTCAACTGCACATCAACCTTTAGAGAATCCAGGAATAGAACTCCCAGATCCCTTTATATCTTGGCTTTATGAATTTTCTCACCGTTTAGAAAATAGTCCGTTCCTATATTCTTTTTTCCAAAGTGCAAGACCTTGCATTTGCTCACATTGAATTTCATCAGCCATTTCTTGGACCACTCTCCTAAACTGTTTAAATCTTTCTGTATCCTTCTCACCTCCTCAGAACTATCTGCCTGTCCTGCTAACTTCATAGCATCAGCGAACTTTGCCAGAATGCCCCCAGTCCCTTCATCCAGATCATTTATATATAAAGTAAACAGCTGTGGCCCCAACACTGAACCCTGAGGGGCACCACTTGTCACCAGCTGCCATTCTGAAAAAGAACCTTTTATCCCAACACTCTGCTTTCTGTCAGACAGCCAATACTCAAACCATGCCAGTAGCTTACCTCGAACACCATGGGCCATCACCTTATTCAGCAGCCTCCTGTGAGGCAGTTATCAAAGGCCTTTTGGAAGTCCCCTGGGTTTCCCTGGTCTAACCTACTTGTTACCTCTTCAAAGGATTCTAACAGGTTTGTCAGGCATGACCTCCCCTTACTAATTCCATGCTGACTTTTTCTAATCCAACTCTGCACTTCCAAGGATTTAGAAATCTTATCCTTAACGATGGATTCTCGAATTTTACCTCCAACTGAGGTTAGGCTAATTGGCCTATAATTTTTCATCTTTTGTCTTAATCCTTTCTTGAACAAGGGGGTTACAAGAGTGATTTTCCAATCATCTGGGACTTTTCCCAACTGTAGTGATTTGTGAAGGATCACAACCAATGCCTCTGCTATTTCTTCAGCCACTTCTCTCAGAACTCTAGGATATAGCCCATCCGGGCCAGGGGATTTATCAATTTTTGGACCTTTTAGCTTATTAAGTACTTTCTCCTTTGTAATGGCCACTATACTCCACTCTGCCCCTTGACTCTCCTTAATTATTGGGATATTACTCATGTCTTCCACTGTGAAGACTGACACAAAATATTTATTACGTTCTTCAGCTATTTCCTTATCTCCCATCACGAGCCTTCCTGCATCAGTTTGGAGCGGCCTAATCTCTACTTTTGCCTCTCATTTGTTTCTTATGTATTCAAAGAAACTTTTACTATCAGTTCTAATATTACTGGCTAGCTTACCTTCATGTTTGATCCTTTCCTTCCTTATTTCTGTCTTTGTTATCCTCTGTTTGTTTTTGTAGTCTTCCCAATTTTCTGATTTCCCAGTGCCTGTGGCCACTTTATAGGCTCTCTCTTTTTCTGTGATACATTTCCTGCATTCCTTCATCAACCATGGTTGTCTATTTCCACTCCCCCCCACCCCCACCCCAGTAATCTTTCTTTTCTCTGGGATTAATCTCTGTACTGTGGCCTCAATTACACCCAGAAATTCCTGCTATTGTTGCTCTATTGTCTTCCCCACTAGGCTCTGCTTCCAGCGATTTTCGTCAGTTCCTCTCTCATCTCCCTGTAATTACCTTTATTTAACTGTAACACCATTATATTTGAATTTGCCTTCTCTCTTTCGAACTGCAGACTGAACTCTACCGTATTATGATCGCTGACTCCTAACTGTTCCTTGACTTTAAGGTCTTTTATAAAGTCTGGCTCGTTACATAGTACTAAGTCCAAAATAACCTGCTCCCTTGAGGGGTCCATCACAAGCTGGTCCAAAAAGCCATCCAGTAAGCATTCCATGAATTCCCTTTCTTGGATCCACCATCAACATTATTCACCCAGTCTATTTGCATGTTGAAGTCTTGCATGATCACCGTAACCTTACTTTTCTGATATGCCGTATCTAGTTCCTGCGCCCCTGGTCCTGACCACTGCTGGGAGGTCTGTGTGTAACTCCCGTTATGTTTTTTTTTTGCCTTTGTGGTTCCTCAACTCCACCCACACAGAGACCACATCATCTGACCGTATGTCATTCAGTGCCACAGATTTAATCTCATTCTTAGCTAACAAGGCAACCCTGCCCCTTCTGCCCACCTCCCTGTATTTTTGATAAGTTGTAAATCCTTGGATGTTTAACTGCCAGCCCTGAACCCCTTGAAACCACATCTCTGTGATGCCTACCACATCATGATCATTTACAATGATTTGTACTGTTACGTAATCTGCTTTGTTACGAATGCTTCGAGCATTCAGGCAAAGCACCTTAATGATAATTTTATTATCCTCGTGATTTCCATCACCTCTACCTAAGTTATCCTTACTTTTTGCTTTATTCCTAGTCTGCCTTATACTTAAACCCTGCACACATGCTAACCTGCTGCTTATCTTTCAACTTGATCCATACTCCCTGTTGCTTTCCCTTTCCCTTCCCCCCGACTCACAAGTTTAAAGTCCTAGTGACCACCCTATTTCTCCTTTTCACCAGATCACTGGTTCCAGATCAGTTCAAGTGGAGACTGTCCCATTGGCACAGATCGGTCTAGTTCCAAAACTGATGCCAATATCCCTGGGGATGACCTGGGGGTTGCAGTGACAGAGAGACTCACTGAGATCCTTGTAGAGAGAGGAGGAGAACTTCTTCAAGGTAGGCATCCTTGAAAGAGGATTCACAGTAAGTTTAAAATCAATTAGGCAAAAGTGGGTACTGCAGTTGCTGGAGATTTGAGTCAAGATTAGAGTAACAATGGAAAAGCCCAGTAGGTCAGGCAGTATCCGAGGAGCAGGAAAATCAACTTTTCAGGCAAAAGCCCTTCATCAGGAATGAGGCCTAAAGCCTCAGGGGTGGAGAGATAAATGGGAGGAGGGTAGGGTTGGGGGGAAGGTAGCTAAGAGTGCAATAGGTGGATGGAGGTGGGGATGAAGATGATAGATCGGAGAAGAGGGTGGAGCGGATAGGTGGGAAGGAAGATTTGCAATTGGAACAGGTCATGAGGATGGTGCTGAGGTGGAAGGTTGGAACTGAGGGGTAAGGTAGGGGGAGGGGATATGAGGAAACTGGTGAAATCCACATTCATGGCATGAGACTGAAGGGTTCCGAGGTGAAAGATGAAGCGTTCATTCTCCAGGCATCGGGTGGTAAGGGAGTGGTGATTGAGGAGGCCCAGGACCAGTATGTCCTCGGCTGAGTGGGAGGGGGAGTTGAAATGTTGGGCCACAGGGCAGTGTGGTTGGTTGATGCAAGTGACCCGAAGATGTTCCCTAAAGCGCTCTGCGAGGAAGTGTCCAGTCTCCCCAATGTAGAGGAGACCGTTTGGGAGCAACAGATGCAGTATATGACATGTGTGGAAGCACAGGTGAAGCTTTGATGGATGTGGAAGGCTCCTTTGGGGCCTTGGATAGAGGCGAGGGGCGAGGTGTGGGCGCAGGTTTTGCAATTCCTGCAGTGGCAGGGGAAGGTGCCAGGAAGTGCGGGTGGGCTGTTAGGGGGCATCGCAGGTAGTCTGACCAGGTAGTCACAGATGGAACGGTCTTTACGGAAAGCAGATAGGGGTGGGAAGGGAAATATATCTCTGGTGGTGGGGTCCATTTGTAATTGGCAGAAATGTCAGCGGCTGATGCGATGTATAGGGAAGTTGATGGGGTGGAAGGTGAGGACCAGGGGCATTCTGTCCTTGTTGCAGTTGGATGGGTGGGGTCCAAGGGCAGAGGTGTAGGACGTGGATGAGATGCATTGGAGGGCATCTTCAACAACATGGGAGGGGAAATTGCACTCTTTAAAGAAGAAGGCCATCTGGTATGTTCTGTGGTGGAACTGGTCCTCCTAGGAACAGATGCAGCGGAGGCAGAGGAATTAGCAATAAGGGATAGCATTTTTGCAGGAGGCAAGGTGGGAGGAGGTGTAATTCAGGTAGCTGTGGGAGTCAGTGGATTTGTAGAAAATGTCCATGTTGAGTCCCCACTCCAACCTCCCACACTCACAACCCACTTGGAGTAGTTGGGCTAGCTACATCACTCCTAGAATATCCACACTACACCTGCTTAAAACAACTAGAAACATTATGGTGTGGGCTGCCTTCTTGAAAAGTTTTGAGGGGGTCTGGCCTGACCCATAATACCTTTGTCACCCAAGGTTTGAGAATTTGCCATTCTAATGTTTCCTCCTTACAATGCTAGTCTTGAATTCTGATCAACTGGCCTTGAAAAGACTGCCACATATCAGATATGGATTTACCCTCAAACAACTGTCCCAAATTTAATTTCTCACTTCCTACTCTCCAATTTAGCAGTTTCACCAAAGGACCAGTATTATCTTGATCCATAACTGTCTTAAAATATATGGAATTATAATCCCAGTTCCCAAACTGCTCCCCGACTGAAACTTTGATCACCTGGCCAGGCTCATTCCTCAATAGGAGTCTAGTACAGCTTATTCTGGAGTTGCACCATCAACATGTTGTTTCAAGAAACTCTCCTGGAGACAACTAATAAATTCTGATCCATCCAAGCCCCTGGAACTAAGGGAACCCCAATCAATTTGGCCAAGTTAAAATAACACACTGCAAGAACCCTTTTGTTTTTACAACTTTTCATGATCTGCTTATATATCTGTTCCTCAATATTCCACTCATAATTGGGAGACTTATAGTATAACCCTGTCATGGTGAATGCACCTTTCTTATTCTTGAGTTTTACCCAATGGCCACACAGATTGATCCCTTCAAGATGTCCTCTCTTCATCCAGCTGTTTCATTCTCATTAATCAGTAATGCAACTTGCCCCACCCATTTTACAACGCGCTGTGTCTCTCCCACAACATCTAAAACCCTGAATGTTGAGTTACCAGTCCTGCCCTTTTGTAAAGCAAGTGTCTGTAATGGCTACAGTGTAATAGACCCATACTAATTCAGTCTCTAAGCCCATCTGCCTTCATTGTTATCCTCCTTGCATTGAAATAAATGTACTTCAGACTGCTAGTCCAACAGTGCTTATTAACCTGGCCCAGTCCATTCTTCCTATTCGACTTAATTGACTTAACATCTACCTTCTCTTCAATCAACCCATACACTGACCAACTGCTCCGGTTTCCATCCCACTACCACACTAACTTAAACCCTCCTTGGTGATACTAGCAAATCTCCCAGCAATGCCCCTCCATTGTAGGTTCAATTTGATCCTTCTTGTACAGGTCCCCCCAGGTATCTGAAGCCCTCCTTCCTACACCAGTTATTTAACCATGCATTCAATTTTATTATCTTCCTATTTCTGGTCTCACTAGTACATGGCACATCAAGTAATCACGAGATAATCTCAGGACTACTTCTGAGAAGTTGGAGGTTTGCAGAATGTGATCCAGATACTCAGTTCTAGTCTTTAGGTGCCTATCTCGTTCCTCCTCATTTGACCAGAACCTTTGTATACACAGGGCTTGGCTATAGGGGATGGCTCCTTTAATATGTTTCGAGAAGTGCGGTATTGTGATTCCATTCACACCCTTCGTATGATCTTTTGATCTTTCTGCTATAAATTCTGTGCCTATGTGCCTCTTTGCATTTCACCTAATGATGGAGCAGCACTCCAAAAGCTTGTGATTTCAAATAAATCCATTGGCAAATGAATCTTTGGAAGAGTATACAGGCAGTGGGAAGATACTTGAGGGAAATCATGAAGGCAAAAAGGGGACTTTTATCCTACTCTAAGATCAGGCTAACCCATGTACCCTTTGCTGTACTAACTAATGAAAGCCAACACATCACACGTCTTCTTAATAACCCTATCAATCTGGGTGGCAATTTTGAGGGATCTATGGAGATGGATATGGACTCCAAGATCCCTCTGTTCCTCCACGCTGCCAAGAATCCTGCCTTTAACCCTGTATTTTGCATTCAAATCTGACCTTCCAAAGTGAATGAGTTCACATTTTTCCAGGTTGAACTCAATGTGCCATTTATCAGCCCAGTTCTGTATCTTGTCAATGTCTCGTTGCAAGCTACAACAGCCCTCCACCACACTGTCCACAACTCTACCAACCTTTGTGTCATCAGCAAACATACTAACCCACGTTTCCACTTCCTCATCCAAGTCATTTAAAAAAGTCACGAAGAGCAGAGGTCCCAGAACCGATCTCTGCGGAACACCACTGGTCACTGAGCTCCAGGCTGAATACTTTCATCTACCACCACTCTCTGCCTTCAGTCAATTTTGTATCCAGACAGACAGGTTTCCCTATATCCCATGCCTCCTTACATCTGAATGAGCCTACCATGAAGAACTTTGTCAAATGCCTTGCTAAAAGCCATTGTCACTACATCCACTGCTCTACCTTCATCAACATGTTTTGTCACATCTTCAAAGAATCGAATAAAATTTGTGATGCATGATCTACCCCTCACAAAGCCATGCTGACTATCTCTGACCAAACTATGGTTTTCAAATAATCATAAACCCTGTCTCTCAGAATCCTCTCCAACACTTTACCCACCACTGGCATAAGGCTGACTGATCTGTAATTCCTAGGGTTATCCCTATTCCCTTTCGTGAACAAGGGAATAACATTTGCCATCCTCCAATCATCTGGCATTACTCCAGTGGACAGTGATGATGCAAAGATCATCACCAAAGGAGTAGCAATCTCCTTTCCTTGCTTCCTGTAGGCAGGGTACATCACGTCTAGCCCAGGGGATTTATCTGTCCTTATGTTTATCAAAAGTTTCAGCACATTCTCCTTCCTAACATCAACCTGTTCTAGCATATCAGTCTGTTTCACGCTGTCCTCAGAAACGTCAAAGTCACTCTCAGTAGTGAATACCGAAGCAAAGTATTCATTAAGGACCTCCCCTACTTCTTCTGACTCCAGGTGCAAGTTCCCTCCTCTATCCCTGATCAGCCCAACCCTCACTCTAGCCAATATCTTGTTCCTCACATAGGTGTAGAATGCCTTAGGGCTTTCCTTAATCCAACCTGCCAAAGCTTTCTCATGGCCTCTTTGACCTATCCTAAGTCCATTTTTCAGTTCCTTCCTGGCTACCTTGTAACCCTCTAAGCCCTGTCTGATCCTTGCCTCCTCAACCTTAAATAAGCTTCCTTCTTCCTCTTGACTACATGTTTTACATCCCTTGTCACCTTAGGTTCTTTCAACCTACCGTCCCTTCCTTGCCTCAGTGGGATAAACCTGTCCATTATTATCAGCAGGTGCTTCCACCTCTATAAGGCTTCCACATTCCTGTTGTGCATTTCCCTGAGAACATCTGTTCCCAATTTAGGCACCCCAGTTCCTGCCTAATAACATTGTAATTCCCCCTCCCATAATTAAATACTTTCCCATCCCATCTGCTCCTATTCCTTTCCATGAGTATCGTAAAACTCGGAGTTGTGATCACTATCACCGAAATGCTCTCACACAAAGAGATCTGACACCTGGAATGGTTTGTTGCCAAGCACTAAATTCAATATGGCCTCCTCTTTAGTTGACCTATCTCCAAATTGTGTCAGGAACCCTTCCTGGACACACCTGACGAAAACTGTTCCATCCAAACTACTTGAACAAAGTAGGTTCCAATCAATAATAGGAAAGTTAAAGTTACCCATGACAACAATACTGTTACTTTTACACATTTCCAAAATCTGCCTCCCAATCTGCTCCTCCATGTCTCTGTTGCTATTGAGGAGCCTGTAGAAAACTCCCAATAAAGTGACTTCTCCTTTCCTGTTTCTGACTTCCACCCATACTGATTCTATAGACAAACCCTCCTCGATGTCTTCCCTTTCTGCAGCCGTGATACTATCCTTGATTAGCAATGCCACCTCCTCCACTTCTTTTACCTTCCCCCCCTTTTCCTTTTGAAACATCTAAACCTTGGAACATTCAACAACCATTCCTGTCCCTGTGATACCCAAGTGTCCATAATGGCCACACCATCATAGATTTTGATCAAATGGGCCGAGGGGCCAAGGAGTGGTAGATGGAATATAATTTAGATTTCTGTGAGGTGCTGCAATTTGGAAAGACAAATCAGGGCAGGACATATACACTTAATTGTAAGGTCCTAGGGAGTGTTACTGAACAAAGAGACCTCGGAGTGCAGGTTCATAGTTCCTTGAAAATGGAGTCTCAGTGGGATAGGATAGTGAAGAAGGCATTTAGTATGCTTTCCTTTATTGATCAGAGCATTGAATATAGGAGTTGAGAGGTAATTTTGCAGCTGTACAGAACATTGGTTAGGCCACTTTTGGAATATGGCATGCAATTCTGGTCTCCCTCTTATAGGAAGGATGTTGTGAAACTTGAAAGGGTTCAAAAAAGATTTACAAGGATGTTGCCAGGGTTGGAGAGTTGATCTATAAAGAGAGGCTGAATAGGCTGGGGTATTTTCCCTGGAGCGTTGGAGGCTGAGAGGTGACCTTATAGAGGTTTATAAAATCATGCAGGGCATAGATAGGGGTAAATAGACAAGGTCTTTCCCCTGGGTTACGGGAGTCCAGAACTTGACGGTATAGGTTTAGGTTTGAGAGGGGAAGGATTTAAAAGGGACTTAAGAGGCAACTATTTCACACGGGTGGTGCATGTATGGAATGAACTGCCAAAGGAAGTGGTGGAGGCAGGTACAATTACGACATTTAAAATACATCTGGATGGGTATATGAATAGGAAGGATTTAGAGGGATGTGGGCCAAGTGCTGGCAAATGGGAGTAGATTAATTTAGGATATCTGGTTGGTATGGAGAAGTTGGACCGAAGTGTTTGTTTTTGTGCTGTACATCTCTATGACTCTATGACTGTAACATGTTGTCATCTGACTTCCAATCATCTACTTTTTTGGACCCTGTATTACTCCTGCCCACATCATTGAATCACAGAATCCCTAGAGTGTGGCAGCAGGCTATTTGGTCCAACTGAGTCCACACCAATCCTCCAAACAGCATCTCACCCAGATGCAGCCCCCTACCCTACTCCCTTAATCCTGCATTTCCCATGGCTAGCCTGCACATCCCTAGTCACTACTGGTGATGTACCATGGCCAATTCATCTAACTTGCACATCTTTGGACTGTGGGATGAAACCTATGCAGACACAGGGAGAGTGTGCAAACGTCACACACAGTCACACAAGCATGGAATCAAACCTGGCTCCCTGTCCTTGTGAGGCAGCAGTGCTACCACTAACCACCGTGCCACCCACAAACTGGATATCTTCATCAGAGAATGCCCTGGTGTCTTGAGACTCATCTTCCTCCTAGAAAGCCCTGTCTGTCGCAGAGAGCAACGTGCAAATCAGAAGCCTGCCATCACTGCAAACCTCTGGCTTTGCCTGATTGGCAGTCTATAGTAAATCCGATATGTTGTCCATCCTGGGAAAGATCTTGCACAAGTTAAAGGTCTCATGAAGGGTTAGGTTCTGTTACTCCATGTTGGCCACCCTGCAGCCTGAAAGAATCCAGTCTCAAAGCAGTTCAGGACAAATCTACCTTCAAGGTCACTGTCACTGGATGCTCCCACATGCAGTTGGAGGCACACTGCCCAGGAGAAAGATAAGCCTCAAGACACCAGAGCATTCTCTGATGAAGATATCCAGTTTGTGGGTGACACAGTGGTTAGTGGTAGCACTGCTGGCTCACAGGGTCAGGGAGCCAGGTTTGATTCCACTCTTTTGTGACTGTCAGCATACTCCAGAGAGATGTGCATCACAAGAGCTTGATTCACTTCTGGTACTGTGTCTCCAAAATTTTTCAGTAAGTCAATCTGTCCCTGTATGCATACTTGGATATATAAGGGGAGGTGATGGCCTAGAGGCATTATTTCTGGGCTGTTAGTCCAGAGATCCAAATAAAGTTTAGGGGATGCAGGTCCAAATCCTATCACACAGATGGTGGAATCCGAATTCAATGAAAATCTGGAATTAAAAGTATAATGATGACTGTGAAGCCATTGGCAATTGTTGCAAAGCCCCATCTGGTTCTCTCATGCCCTTTGGGGAAGGAAATCTGCCATCCTTAACTGATCTGGCCTCCATGTGACTTCAGATTCACGCTTAACGGCCCTCTGGCAATTAGGAATGGGCTGGCCAGTGACACCTTCATCCTGTGAATGAATAAAAACCACCTCCTGGTATGTCTCTGTGGTAGCTGCGTTCTGCTATCCCTCATCTCTTCACCCAGTGCAGGTTAAACAGCATTTATTGATTCAAGTGGCCCCTGCACTAGGCATCACATTTTCTCCCTCCTTCCTATTGTTTTCTGCTTCCTATTTTTAATAAATATTCTTATTGAAATGAAAGAAGTGTTTTGGTTTTCTTTTACAAAATTACAACACAAATACAAAATTGTGTAACCACTTTATAACCTAATAGTGATATTGATATAAATAAAGGAAATTACTAACCAACTCTGCAAACTACCAAAACACAAAGCAAGATATAAGAAAAAAATTCTATATAAAAGAACTACAATACAGTACATAACTAACAAAAAAAGAAGATAAATAAATAAACATTTAAAATAAAATTATATTAAGTCATAACAAAACCCATATTTATGTGGGATTCTTCCTCCCAGGGCCCCCTGAACTGACAGACATCATCCTCACAGCTCAACAAAGGCCCTAGACAGTATGGCTGATACATCTGTATCGGTGTAGTTCAAGAAGGGCCGCCATGTTCTATAGAACAATTCCGTTTTTTGGTGTACCATATTCGTAAGGAAGTCCAAAGGAATATGTTCCATAACTATCCTATGGCAATTTGAAAATCCTGGGGGCTTTCCGGTATCCAGCTTCCTAAAATGGTTTTTTTCTCACACAAAAGGAGAGGATAGTAAACAGTTTCTTCCCGTATGCATCTAGAGAAGGAAGATTTGGAAAGCCCAAAAGGAGAGTCACTGGGTCCAGCCCAATCTCAATTCCAAAATCTTTGTCAAGGCATTCGCTACACTGTCCCAGTATCTACGGATCTTATGGCATGTCCACAAACAATGGGTGAGAGTACCAACTTCTATTTTACACTTAGGGCACACTGGGGACACTCCTGCCTTAAACTTTGCAAGCCACTCTGGTGCTATATGAAACCTATGAAGTATCTTCAATTGAATAGCTTGAGTCCTATTTCAGATCGAGATCTTCCTGGCATTTTCCCAGATTTCCTCCCACATCTCTGAGGAGATTTCCATCCATAATTCTTGAGTCCTGGTTTTATATAGTCATTCCACATCCTTCAATACATTATTACCTAGTGAGTGATAGCGAGTACTGACTGAGGGGGCACCCATTGGCCAAAGCACTCTCCTCTCCGTATCTGATTTATAAGGGTTGATCATCAATGTGGTCTTTTTTTGTATGAAGTCTTGTACTTGAAAATATCAAAAAAGATCCTTGCTAAGTAACCTGAACTTCTGACATAACTGTTTGAAGAACATCATGACCTTCCCAAGCAGGAGATTCCTCTGGACTCCCAAACTTTAAATTCAACATCTATCAAGCCTGGCTGAAATCCTAACATTCCCACTTTCGGAGTAAAGGGGGAGGTTTTTTGTAGATTACCCTCACCCTGTCAGATCATCCTCCAAGCTTTGATTGTGTTAAGAACAATCGGGCTTTTACAATGATCTGTGATAGTTCTCATCTTATCCATAAACAATAGATTGATGAGGGGCCATTTTGCTTGGAAAGCCTCGATATCCAGCCAAATTGATTGTGGATCGTGAGAGGCCCAATCAGCCACATATGATAGCAAGGAGCTTGGTTGGTACTTCCTAAAATCCGAGAAATCTAGACCTCCCCTTTCTTGTGGGAGCTGCAATTTATCTAATTTAATAAAGGGCCGTCTATGATTCCAAACAAAGGAACAGAGCCAAACATAAAGCTCACGCAGCGCCCGTCTCGGCAACATCAAAGGAAGCATTCACATAGAGTATAGTAGGCGAGGGAAAACATTCATCTTGACCAGAGCTATTCTTCCTAATCAGGATATCGGGAGATCTTCCCAACGCTAGAGGTCCTACCTTATTTTCTCTAATAGATGTGTATAGTTAGCTTTATATCGCTGACCATATACTGGGGTAATCAAAATACCTAAATAAAGAGAACCTCCCTGTGACCACTGAAAGGGGAAGCGGGTTCCATCTGCAAAGTTAGACATGCTGGTAAGACCAGAGTCTAGATTAGAGTGGTGCTGGGAAAGCACAGCAGTTCAGGCAGCATCCAAGGAGCAGTAAAACTGACATTTCAGACAAAAGCCCTTCATCAGGAATACAGGCAGAGAGCCTGAAGGGTGGAGAGATAAGTGAGAGGAGGTTGGGGGTGGGGAGAAAGTACCATAGAGTCAGGGCAGAGGAAATGACCTGGGAGTTGCAGTGGGAGAGGGACTCCCTGAGATTCTTGTAGAGAGAGGAGGAAAACTTCTTCAAGGCAGGCATCCTTGCAAGAGGATTCACAGTAGGGTTAAAATCAACTAGGTAAAAACAATGACTGCAGATGCTGGAAACCAGAGTCTAGATTAGAGTGGTGCTGGAAAAGCACTGGAGTTCAGGTAGCATCAAGGAGCAGTAAAATCGATGTTTCGGGCAAAAGTCCTTCATCAGGAATACAGGCAGAGAGCCTGAAGGGTGGAGAGATAAGTGAGAGGAGGGTGGGGATGGGGAGAAAGTAACATAGAGTCAGGGCAAAGGAAATGACCTGGGAGTTGCAGTGGGAGAGGGTAAGACCTCCTACCGGCTGGTAAGACCTCCTAGCGGCATAGCCTCTGATTTCGTAAAATTAATTTTGTACCATGAAAACATACCAAATAAATTAACCACTTGAATTAAGCGGGGGACAGATATCAATGGATCATTTAAGAAAAGAAGGACGTCATTCGCATAAAGAGTAATCTTATGCTTGTTTGATCCTACCTCTGGGGCCATTATACTGGGGTCCGTTCAGATGGTTTCTGCCAGTGGTTTGGTCACTAGTGTAAATAGTAGTGGTGAAAGCCGGCACCCTTGACAATAACCTCTGCCAATACTAAAACTATCTGATCACATCACATGCTTTCGGGTCATTATATAGCACTGCAACCCATTTGGTAAAAACCTCTCCAAAGCCAAACTGTTCCTTAGTATAAAAAAGGTCCAGCCATTCCACTCGGTCGAATGCTTTCTCTCTATCTAGGAAGACAACTAATCCCGGTATCGGTCTTTGCTGGCAGACTTGTACATATTTAAAACTCTTCTGATATTATTAGTAGATCTGTGATCCTTAATAAACCCCATCTGATCCTCTTTTATACTAAATGGCAAAACCCTCTCCAGTCTTAATGCCAGCATTTTTGAGAGGATTTTAAAGTCCACATTCAATAAGGATATAAGCCTGTATGAAGTACAGTCATCTGCAGCTTTTCCTTTCTTAAGCATGAGAGAAATATTTGCTTCTCTCAAAGAGGGTGGGGGACTACCCCGACTGAATGAGTACTTGTACATGTCTGTAAGTGGTTCGGCCAATTCGGCTATAAAACTCTTTATAGAACTCAAGCTGAAAACCATCTGGCCCGGGTGCTTTGCCTCACCGCCTCCTGCACTTCCTGAGTTGTCAGGGGGGCATTCTAAAAAAAAGACGCCTGTTCCAAGGTTATGCCTGAGAGGTCCAGGTTCTTAAAAAAAGACTCCACCTTCCTTGCTCTATCCTCACAACCCTCCGACTTATACAGCTCAAAATAGAACTTTCTAAATGCTGCATTGATCTTTTTAGAATCACAAGTCAAAGTAACAGCACCCTTTCTAATAGATGTAATAGATTGGGGAGCCTTCTTCCT
This sequence comes from Chiloscyllium punctatum, assembly GCF_047496795.1. NCBI lineage: Eukaryota > Metazoa > Chordata > Chondrichthyes > Orectolobiformes > Hemiscylliidae > Chiloscyllium > Chiloscyllium punctatum. The sequence continues at coordinate 46,214,356 of NC_092744.1, forward strand.
TTTGGCAAGGTATGCTAAATACCTGCCTGGCTTATTGCCTGACTCAAATAGTCTCTGCTTCACAAATAGTATCTCCCTCTTTGCTGTTTGAGTAAGTGCAGCATTCAAAGTAGCCCTGAGGGCTGTAATCCGCTGTAATTTGATTATGGACAGCGTATCAACATACGCTGAGTCAACTGCCTTCAAGTGAGCCTCAAGCAGACGCTGTTGTTCTCCCCTCTGTCATATCCGGGTCTCAGAATATGAGTTAATCAAGCCCCCTGTGTAGGCCTTGACAGTCTGCCACATCACTGACGGGTTACTGGCCGTACCTAGTTTAATGACCCAGACAGCTTTAAATTCCTGTGAAAAGTATTCTATAAATTTACTATCCTTCTATAGGGTCCATACGCCAATGTCGGGAAGCCATCTTGTCACCACTTCATATACACTGCCACGTGGTTGGAAACAGCTATAATCCCTATTTTACAAGACAGTATCGAATCCAGAAAGGTCGAGGGGACAAAAAAATATTGATTCTGGTATGACGCTTTTGTGGGTTAGAATAAAAAGTAAAATCTCTACCCCCAGGGTGAAGACACCTCCACACATCTAGCAGTCCCAACTCCCTATTCAGATCAACTAACTGCCCAGATTACAGAGATATACCTGCAGAGCTCCTAGGTATTCTGTCCACCTCGGGATCAATAATACAATTAAAATCTCCTCTTATAATTGTGCGACGCGCCCCAAGGGCCATCAACCTCGAAAGCGCATTCGTTACGAACCTAAAAGGATGTGCTTGGGGGGCAATATACATTCAAAATCTCGTACCTCTCTCCATATATTAGAGCCTTAAGTTTTATAAACCGCCCAGACTCATCTTTTATTTGGCTTAACATTTGGAATGGAAGATTCTTCCGATAAGAATGGCCACTCCCCTACTTTTCGAGTTGAAAACCTGGCCGAATCCTCTCTCGTGCAGCTTCAAAAGCTCCTTGTCAGTTAGGTGTGTCTCCTGTAAAAGGGCTACATCGACCTTCTCTTTTTTAAGACTTGGTAGTATCTTTTTCCTGTTAATTGGCAAGTGACTCCCTTTGACATTCCAGGTGCACTATTTAAACAAATGACTAGCCATGATCATTCAGGAAAATCTGAGATGCCCAGGAGGAAGAACCCCATCCAAAAAGCATTGAGTAGAGACCGTAAACAATTCACACAAATTTAAAAATACAACCTTTGAAACTACTAAAACAAAACTCCTAAAAACTAAGAAATAACAACATAATATAACTAAAAGGAGATTTTCCCCCTTGTCCACGGGGGCACTCCTACCATCCAATAATCCCATCATGATTCCTTCTAGCTGGAGCCATGCTCTCACCCCAGACATCGCAAAGTAAGATAAACAAATACCAATATTTCATAACAAGGAAATTAAAAGTGGGCATCCAACCTTCCCTTCCATACTATTACCCTAGGCATTCTTGGAAAAGTAGCAACATGAAATAAAACATTTAAAATTACAATCCCAACAAGTATTAAAGGAAAACTCAAAATCAGCCCCCAACAACCAGATAATGTCCATATAATTCTGGTCATTCAGTCTATTTAAGAGTGTCCAAAATTTCTTTTGCTTTTTCCGGCAATCCAAAGTTATACATAGACCCTCTATGACTGAAGTGCAGTTTTGCCGGGTATCTCATGGAATACTGAATAGTTAAATCCCTCAGGCGTTTCTTTACCTCGTCAAATGCCTTCCTCTTGCGTACCACAACTGGAGAGAAGTCCTGGAACAGCATTATTTTCGATCCCTTGTATAACATAACTTGGGGATCCTTCCCCAGTGCTCTGGAGGCCTCCAGCAACATTTGTTTGTTTCTGTAGTGCTGGAGTCAAACTAGGACTGGGCAGGGACGCTGGTCCAACCCAGGCCTGCTCACTGTGACCCGGTGGGCCCACTCAACCCATACCCAGCCTACCCCAGACTCCAGCCTCAGCAGTTGTGGGAGCCATTGCTCCAAAAAGTTAACAAGCTGGCCTTCTTCCTCCTGTTGAGATGGCCCAGCAACCAAGTATTCTTCCAACAACCTCCAAGGCCTGGACTCAGCGTTCCACTGCTTGGACCTGACCCACGGAAGATTCAGCTGCTATCTTGTAGGCCGCGGCACATTGCTCTGCCCCTCCGACGCGCTGCCCGAGGCTTTCGATCTCCCGGACATGGTTCTGCAGCATGACCGAGATCGACTCACACCTGGACAGGGTCAACTCCATTGAAGCATCAATCCTCTCTCGGAGCTTGACAAACTCCGAGACCAGGCACGCCTCTGTCTGTAAGTCCCCCAGGGCAGCTGCGGGTGAGCGGGGGAGGGGGAGCAGTGATGGGGGGAAGGGGTTCCTGTCTGTTGCGAGCTCCGTGGTCCTTTAGAGTGTACCAAATTGCTAAAGTTTGGTGCAAAATGGCTATAGCAGCCGGGAAAAAAGCCATTTTTAGTGGTTTAAGAGGTGAAGGGAGGATAGGTACCCCGCTTTGTCTGGGTCCTGGGCAGAGCTCAGCAAACATGTACCTACTGGATCGCCGCCATCTTGAATTCCCCCCCTCCCCCGCCCCGCTTCCTTTCAACCTTTTCACTTGAGTTGCATTTTGCACTGAAACTATTACCCTTATCTGGCTTAAAAAAACACCGGCTGCAGGCAATTGAAGCAGCAATTGTATAAGTGAGCCTGCTGCCTTCCAGGCAACTAATAAATCAAACTTTCCACAGAGGTCAATGCGCACACATCACAGCAGGCTGAACTGCTGAGGACTGATGCTTAACCTGCTGCAGTGTTTAAACCCAATCTACTAACAGTGAGTAAAAATGAGCAACTCACCTGGCGTTTCTCCCAGGACTAGACCGAATTATTGGATTCAGCAAATTTAATTGCAATTGATTAGTCAACTGAGTGAGATTATCAGCTGAACAAATTGAATATGATGGATGGGCTCCTGATTTCAAATACTGTCCACCAGGCAGATTATTGCATTTCAGCGTAATGATGTCAGGAACACATCTCAAAATCATCAGACTGGATATTACACTGTTGCATATTTTGAAAAGTATCATTCTGCTCAAGTCCTGTTAGCCCATCATCACACTGCTCACTGACCCATCTGATATATTCACATTACATTTTCAACTAAACCCATAAGGATATAGGAACCATTGATCAAAACATAATGTACCAAATTCTGTTGTTGCAAACCATCTTACAGTGGTTAAGCTTTCCCAGACACTATTCAGCATAAGGTTTGCCCAATAAATTGCTAAAAGTCCAAACTGATATTGAAAAAAGAAGGGTAACTGAGGCTTGAGTAAACAGGATAACAAATGGGATTTCTCCTTAAAGAATGAATTTTAAAGTTTGAGGATTGAACAAAAAGATTGAAAAGGACAGTGAATTAAAAGGAAGTATTGAATGTCAAAAACCTGTTTGCAACCAGCACCAGGATGGCATTATGAACTGAGTTAACAGTGAGTGAATGCTTTCTTCTGCAACAGTACTTTCCTCTCAGGAATAAGAGAATGGTCAAAGAAAGAGTAGGCCCGAACAGGGATAGCATAGGGAATTTGTGTGTGGAGTCTGAGGAGGTAGGGGAAGCCCTAAATGAGTTTTTTGCTTCTGTCTTTATGAAAGTAATGAACCTTGTAGTGAATGAAACTTTTGAAGAGTAGGTGTGCATGCTGAAATGGATAGAGATAGAGGAAGCTGATGTGCTGAAAATGTTGTCAAACATTAGGATTGACAAGTCGCCAGGCCCGCACCAGATTTGTCCTCGGCTGCTTTGGGAAACGAGAAATGCAATTGCTTCGCCACTTGCGAAGATCTTTTCATCTCGCTCTCCACTGGAGTCATACCTGAGGACTGGAGAGAGGCAAATGTAATTCCTCTCTTTAAGAAAGGAAATAGGGAAATCCCCGGCAATTACAGACCAGTAAGTCTCACGTCTGTCGTCTGCAAGGTGTTAGAAAGGATTCGGAGGGATAGGATTTATGACCATCTGGAAGAGCATGGCTTGATTAAATGCAGTCAACACGGCTTTGTGAGGGGCAGGTCATGCCTCACAAACCTTAGCGAGTTCTTTGAGAATGTGACCAGAAAAGTTGATGAGGATGTGGATGTGTATGGATGTGGTGTGTATGGACTTTAGCAAGGCATTTGATAAGGTTCCCCATGGTAGGCTCATTTAGAAGGTCAAGAGGAATGGGATTCAGGGGAACATAGCTGTCTGGATACAGAATTGGCTGGCCAACAGAAGACAGCAAGTGGTAGTAGAAGGAGAATATTCTGCCTGGAAGTCTGTGGTGAGTGGTGTTCCACAGGGCTCTGTCCTTGGGCCTCTATTGTTTGTAATTTTTATTAATGACTTGGATGAGGGGATTGAAGGATGGGTCAGCAAGTTTGCAGATGACACAAAGGTTGGCGGTGTCATTGACAGTATAGAGGGCTGTTGTAGGCTGCAGCGGGACATTGACAGGATGCAGAGGTGGGCTGAGAGGTGGCAGATGGAGTTTAACCTGGATAAATGTGAGGTGATGCATTTTGGAAGGTCAAATTTGAAAGCTGAGTACAGGATTAAGGATAGGATTCTTGGTAGTGTGGAGGAACAGAGGGATCTTGGGGTGCAGGTACATAGATCCATTAAAATGGCCACCCAAGTGGACAGGGTTGTTAAGAAAGCATATGGTGTTTTGGCTTTCATTAACAGGGGTATTGAGTTTAAGAGTCATGAGATCTTGTTGCAGCTCTATAAAACTTTGGTTAGACCGCACTTGGAATACTGCGTCCAGTTCTGGTCGCCCTATTATAAGAAAGATGTGGATGCTTTGGAGCGGGTTCAGAGGAGGTTTACCAGGATGCTGCCTGGACTGGAGGGCTTATCTTATAAGGAGAGGTTGACTGAGCTCGGACTTTTTCATTGGAGAAAAGGAGGAGAAGAGGGGGCCTAATTGAGGTATACGAGGTAATGAGAAGCATAGATAGAGTCGATAGCCAGAGACTATTTCCCAGGGCAGAAATGACTAACACAAGGGGTCGTAGTTTTAAGATGGTTGGAGGAAAGTATAGAGGGGATGTCAGAGGTGGGTTCTTTACACAGAGAGTTGTGAGAGCATGGAATGCGTTGCCAGCAGCAGTTGTGGAGGCAGGGTCATTGGGGACATTTAAGAGGCTCCTCGATATACATATGGTCACAGAAATTTGAGGGTGAATACATGAGGATCAGTGGTCGGCGCAACATCGTGGGCTAAAGGGCCTGTTCTGTGCTGTACTGTTCTATATTCTATGTTCTGTGTTCTCTCAGAAAGTGAGTGGAGATCAGAGTCAGGAGCGTGGTGCTGGAAAAGCACAGCCAGTCAGGCAGTTTCCAAGGAGTAGAAGAATCGATGTTTCGAGCATCCCTGATGAAGAGCTTATGCTCGAAACATCGACTCTCCAGCTCCTTGGATGCTGTTGACCCACTGTGCTTTTCCAGCACTACACTCTCCCCATTTTCCTCTCAGAGTCTCTTGCTGTGCCATTATTATGAAGAATAGCCTACCTTGAGGCCAATGCACTTTAATTACACAAAGTGCAAGGTCAAGTAACAGTAATTTTCAAAGACATAATGAAGGAAATCACTAACAAGCCACAGAAATTTCAGTTTGGGTAGTTCCACACCAAAGTGTACATCCACAAATAGTCAAGAATATCTTACATGTAAATGCAGGAAAACAGTGGGTTCGATGGATGTAGGTTTGCTCGCTGCACTGGAAGGCCTGGAGGCCCACTAAAGATGTTACCGAGTATGGTGACGAAACATCTGGAAATGAACTTTCCAGATCAGAGAGCAAACCTACATCCAGAACCTCAACCTGAGCTGCAACTCTTCTCAAATCTCACTAAATGGATTCAGTTTCCACACTGGCTGTGGTTATTATGAAGGTTTCTCCTATTTAACTTCTCTCCTTGCCTGAGGCAACCCTATGGTTGGGTAGAATTATGGGAACTTTTCTTTTTGCAGGAAACTCATGTAGTTCATTACTAATAGCTCTCCTCTAAATTATGTACATGATGGAAGACTGATTGGGACAAGGGGTACAGAGGGTTTTGGTGACTAGTCTCTGATGTAACTAACTATTGAGGAATGTTGAAAGAAGAAATAGCACTGCAACACAAATGCCATAATAAAACCAAAATACTGCAAATACTGAAAGTCCAAAAAAAAACAAAGTGCTGAAGAACCTCAACAAGACTGACAGCACTTCTGAAGAGGGAAACAGTAGTAACAAACAGCAGTAACAATTCAAGTCTGATATGACTGGTTCAGAAAACGTACCTTAGTTATACCAAGAGTTTTCAGGAAATGTAGGTCAATGTCTTAAGGAGCAGTTTCTTTTAAGAACTTTTGGAATCCTTGGGTTTTAACTCATGGCTCTGTAATAGGGATGCAAGCTAAAGAGTACCAAATCTAAATGTCTGCCCTGGAACTTTACACAAGGTATCAAACTGATAGTATTGGATTGGCCACTCATTATACATTCTGCCCCTTGTTACTAAACAGGGTGTCCATTTAGTGGGTAATTGTTACGCCTTAAATTTTATTACCTAGTGGAAATTGAAACTTCGGTAATGAATCCAAATGGTATCAGTTGCTGCTGTAAATTCTGCTTTGCTGAAACCAAAATGAATTTCTAAGTTATATTCACAATAGCCCTTTGCAACCAAAATAAGTGGAGTTACCATTCCTGAGTGAACAGTGTGAACAGGATCTGGAAACGCTGGCAACTGAGCAAAAGGTTATCATAATTTTCCAAGGAATGGAATCACATGCAGATTGCCACTCCAGCCCTATTTTACAATAGAAGGGAGCTCTGCATTTCTGAAGAAATTATGCTCAGGACTTCTTCAGAAAGGCAGAAGGGTACTTCCAATCTAAAATCTCTTTTGTAGTGCATACCTGCTTTTGAAAAAAGACCATGCTTCCTTTCAGAGCAGTAAGCTGCAATATTTTGGACTTCGACAGCTGCTTTCAAAAGAAAAGTAAATAAGGAAGTGTTTTTTTAGGGTGCTGGGAGGTTAAGATATCAGACAGATAGAGGAGTTTAAGTGCCAGGCAAGTACAGTAGCAGGTGGGTAGAGTGCCACAGTGTCAGGTAAGTAGGATGCCAGGTACATGGGATGAGAAGAGGGTATCAGATTAATAGGGTCTCTGAGTTGGTTGCCAGCTACAGATGGTGTAAGGTGCCAGCTGGGTATCATGTCAGATGGGTAGGTCATAAGGTGCCATATAAGCAGAGTATGTAATAGCCCAACTTTTCCTGAGTAACTATTTTACTTAATTTCAAAGGAATCCTCTGAAGTCTCTAATTTAAATGGAAATGTTTTTGGAGGATTAGAGGCATTGATGATTTACCCTGAGGAAAGTTCAATTTCCTGAAAAATGCTTTGTGTGTGTGCCACAATGGGGATTCCACAGGGTGTAATTTCAGTATACATTGACAGTGACAGTTGCTTGGGTCAGGAGAATATCTGGGTCTATGTCATGGCATGATCTAATTTGGAATTGATGTGTGGGCCTGAAATTTTCTGTATATGTAGAGTAATCTGGTCAGTCACAACCTTACTGAATAACAGAGTGGGATCAGGGGCTGGATGGCCTACCAATGCTGCTAATTCATCTGTTCACATGAATGTTCATGTTTGTCATCAGTTCTCCACTGATAATGATAGCAATGGAATAACTGCACAGAGGCTGGTATCCTATCAACAAGTCACCTTTTATATACATGGGCTTTGACCAGCCAGCTCAGAGCCAGTCCCTGCAATGAGGAGACCTTCTAAATCTCCTGTTTATATCTATCAGCCAGGGCTAACTAATCAGGCCAGATTATCTATACCAATCAAAGACAGCATAGTAAATTCGATCCACCTGACACCATTCCAAACATTGCAAGCAACTTCTGCAGTGGAAACATCAGCAGCTGGACATCGAAATGCAGAAGTTGCTGTCAGTGATTCTATAGGCTAAATTTCATGCTTCGTGAAAAGTCTCATTTCTGGGACTGAAAACAAGACAGTTCAACAACCTCAGCATCGCCATTGCTAGTAGTGGCCGTTGCCGATACTACAACATGAGTATACTTTCATGGCAAAGTTCTTATGAAGGGATCACATAGGCTTTGGGAGGAAGCCAGGGCATGGCAGCAGGATTGCCTGGAAAGGAGATGCTAGTTATTGGCTGATCTCACTGTGACACCCATATTTCACCCAGCTGCATGGTGGACCCTCCTGAAATGGACAAAATGTCCCCCAAAGCAGTGAGAAAAGATTTACAAGGAAGTTGATTTACAAGGCGTTGGAGAATTTGAGTTGTAGTGAGAAGCTGAATAGGCTTGTGCTCTTTTCCTGGAGCATCAGAGTTTCAGCGGTGACCTTATACAGGTTTATAAAATCATGAGGGGCATGGATAAGGTAAATAGACAAGATTTTTTCCTTGCGTTGTGGGAGTCCAGAGCTAAAGAGGATAGGTTTAGGGTGAGAGGAGAAAAATTTATAAGGGATCTAAGGGGCAGCATTTTCACACAGAGGGTGGTGCAGGTATGGAATGAGCTGTCAGAGGAAGTGGTGGAGGCTGGTACAATTACAATATTTAAAATCTGAATGGGTATATGTGTAGGAAGGGTTTAGAGGGATATGGGCCAAGTGCTGGCAAATGGGACTAGATTAAGTTGGGCTATCTGGTCGGCATGGACTAGTTAGACCAAAGGTTCTGAAACAATGCATTTTGAAATTGCATTAGCTGCCCCCAACCTGATGGTTTGGCTGTTGAAACAGTCAGTTTGATGAAAACAAGCGTGACATACCCAGCTCCTGACAGTTGTGACTGTGCCCAGCTAGTAAATATTAAAACTAACCAATACTATTATGCAAAAAACATAACTTATAATCTAAGGCAAATCCCTATTTTTAAAACTGTGTAGTTGTCCATCTTCTACCATGTCAACTAAACAGGACCTGAGACTCAGCATAGAAAGGACAATTGGTACAGTGAATTACCACAGCCACAAGCCATGAGTGGTTGATAATTGTAAGGTACAATGAGCAAGCAGTGCTGATGCTGAAAAATAAGACAAAGCGCCTTAATTAGTAGTTAGGCCAGCAGCTAAGCTGCCACATTTTCTAGTGGCAACATTGCAATTTTGGACACCACTCCTGGCAATTTTCCCCCGACTTCACTAGTTCTCTCAACTCCTAGCCCAGCACTAATGGCCCAGGAAACCTCTGCCATATATGGCACAAGACTGTAATAAATTTGAAATCACTGAACTGTTACAACATACTCTTTTACACTGTTAGTATCACTGTTTAAGCCCTTTATAAAATTGTACCTTGAGGCATAAGGTATAATTGGGCTTTATCACCATAACAGGTTTATAAGTAACTGCACGAAAACCTTTCCAATGCTGTAAGCCAATTTAATATTTGTGGAATGTGAAATTTTCCACCATGATCAATTATCCCACATATTTTCAAAAATATATTGCATTAGAAAAAAAATTTTGTTCCTGAGCCTCAATTCCATTTACCAGCAGAAGTTAATTAAAATCGAAGAATCATCAATACATTTTACGTCCTTGTTTATTGTCTGTGCAAATATTTGAAAACAATTGTTCACTTAACCTATGTGTTGCCACCATTGTTGCTAGATGTCTGATGCTCCTTTGACTTTTATATAAATGATTTGGATGTGAACATATGAGGTAAGATTAGTCAGTTTAGCAGATGACATTAAAGTTGTAAGGTGTAGTGGACAGTGAAGAAAGTTACCTCAGAGTGCAACGGGATCTTGATCAGATGTGCCAATGGGCTGTGGAATGGTAGATGGACCTTATTTTAGATACACGTGCGGTGCTGTATTTTGGAAAGGCAAATCAGGGCAAGACTTATACACTTAATGGTCAGGTCCTGAGGAGTGTTGCTGAAGAAGAGACCTGGGTGGGGGGAGGCGGTGGAGGGGGGTGCGCGGAGTTGCGGGGGGGGGGGGGGGGGAGGTGGGGGGGGGGGGGGGTTGCGGTGCAAGGATTTAAGGTGAGCGGGGAAAGATTTAAAAGGGACCTAAAGGGCAACATTTTCACACAGGGGGTGATGTATATATAGAATGAGCTGTCAGAGGAAGTAGTGGGGTCTGGTACAATTACAGGATTTAAAAGGCATCTCGATGAGTATATGAATAGGGAGGGCTCAGAGGGATACGAGACAAACGCTGGCAAATGGGACCAGGTTAGGTTAGGATATCTGGTAGGTATGTACGAGTTGGATGAAGAATCTGTTTCTATGCTGTACGTCTCTATGACTCTATGATTGCAAAAAGTTCAGTACCATTTGTGACTCGTCAAATACTAAAGCAGCCCATGTTCAAATGTAACAATAAGTGAACAATATCCAGGCTTAGGCTGACAAGTGACCAGTAACATTTAGGTTAGGTTAGATTCCTTACAGTGTGGAAACAGGCCCTTCAGCCCACACCAATCCTCTGAAGAGTAACCCACCCAGACCCCTTTCCCTCTGACGAATGCACCTAGCACAATGGGCAATTTAGCATGACCAATTCACCTGACCTGCATATCTTTGGACTGTAGGAGGAAACCAGAGGGCCCAGAGAAAACTCACACAGACACAGGGAGAATGTGCAAACTCCACACAGACAGTTGCCTGGGGCTAGAATTGAACCTGGGACCTGTGAGGCAGCAGTGCTAGCCATTGAGCCACCGTGCCACCCAAACAGCAAGAAATGACGATCTCCAATACAAGATGACCTAACCACTGCTCCCTGACATTCAATGGTATTACTATCACTGATGCCCTCATTTCATTATCCTGATGATTACCATTGATCAGAAACTCAACTGGAGTTTATTTACTGTCACTGGGTCCAAATCCTGAAATTTCTTCCTCAATGGCACTGTGGATGTACCTACAGCATGTGGACTGCAGCAGTTCATCATCGTCATCTCAAAGGCAACTAGGGGTGGGCAATAAGTGCTGGCCAGCCAGTGACACCCACATCCCATATTTTTTTCCCATATGACTATATTTCTTTCTGGGATACATCTTTGCTGTGAGACATCAACAATTTTCTTCAACGTCTGACAATTTTCATCAATGTCTTTTCAACTAAACTCCTTTCCCTGTCAACTCCAGCCTACTCTGCTCTCACATGTATATGGGTATCCTAATTTAAGTTTAGTACAGTTACTACTGATCCAAATTTTTCACTCTGAAGCTGAATGCTACATTTTATCATGTTGTGGTGTCTGTTCCTGGGATGATCTTTTACTCTAAGAACCTTTATTAAACTTGCCTGATTTCACATTACCAGATCCAAAAAAAAAACCTGATATCTGATTGGATCCACAAAATATTGTTTCAGGAAACTGTCCTGAATACACTTTGGAAATTCTTTATCATGGCTACATTTACCAATTGATCTTCCCAAATCTATATAATAATTAACATCACTCTTGATTAAGATACCGTTTATTTTATAAACCTTAATTAGCATAGGGATAAGAAAATTAAGAAAATAAACATGTGGCTAAGAGATTGGCGTGGGAAAGAGGGATTCCATTTCATGGGATATTTACATCAGTTTTGGAACTGAGACGATCTGTACTGTACTCTCTCTCTCTCTGTGTCTCTCTGGGACGGTCTCCACCTGAACTGATCTGGAGCTAGTATTCTGGCGAAAAGGATAAATAGGGTGGTCACGAGGACTTTAAACTTGTGAGTTGGGGGAAGGGAAAGGGAAAGCAACAGGGAGTATGGAGTCAAGTAGAAAGATAAGCAGCAGGTTAGCATGTGTGCAGGGTTTAAGTTCAATGCAGACTAGGAATGAAACAAAAAGGAAGGATAACTGAGGATATATTACAAGAGTTTTGGAAATCATGATGATAAGAAAATTAGCATTATGGCGCTTTGTCTGAATGTTCAAAATATTCATTACAAAGTAGATAAATTAACGGTACAAATCCGTGAATGATTACGATGCGGTAGGCATCACAGAGACATGGTTGCAGGGCGTTCAGGGCTGGCAGTTAAATATCCAAGGATTTACAACTTATAGAAAAGACAGGGAGGTGGGCAGAGGAGGCAGGGTTGCCTTGTTAGTTAAGAATGAAATTAAATTTACAGCACTGAATGACATAGCGTCAGATGATGTGGACTCTGTGTGAGTTAAGGAACCACAAAGGCAAAAACAACATAATGGGAGTTATGTACAACCTCCCAGCAGTGGTCAGGACCAGGGGCGCAAGATGTACCGGGAAATAGACAGGGCATGTTAAAAAGGCAAGGTCATGGTGATCATGCGGGACTTCAATATGCAAATGGTCTAGGTGAATAATGTTGCCGGGGGATCCAAGAAAGGGAATTCATGGAATGTTTACAGGCTGTTTGGAACAGCTTGTGACGGAGCCCACAAGGGAGCAGGCTATCCTGGACTTAATGCTATATAATGATCCAGACTTTATAAAAGATCTTAAAGTAAGGGAACACTTAGGAGACAGCGAATGTAATATGGCAGAGTTCAGTCTTCAGTTTGAAAGAGAGAAGGCAATTCAGATGTAATGCTGTTACTGTTCAGCAAAGGTAATTACAGGTGCATGAGAGAGGAACTGATGAAAATCAACTGGAAGCAGAACCTAGTGGGAAATCAGTAGAGCAACAATGGCAGGAATTTCTGGTTATAATTGTGGACACAGTACAGAGGTTCATCCCAAAGAAAAGAAAGATTATTGGGGGTGGGGGGGATTAGACAGCCATAGCTGACAAAAGAAGTCAGGAAATGTATCACAGAAAAAGAGAGAGCCTATAAAGTGGCCGAGGGCACAGGGAAATCTGATGATTGGGATGACTACAAAAACAAACAGAGGATAATAAAGCAAGAAATAAGGAAAGAGAGGATCAAATATGAAGGTACGCTAGCTAGTAATATTAGAAATGATAGTAAAAGTTTCTTTCAATACATAAGAAACAAACAAGAGGCAAAAATAGAAATTGGGCCATTCCAAATTGATGCAGGAAGGCTAGTGCTGGGAGATAAGGAATTAGCTAAAGAACTTAATAAGCACTTTGTGTCAGTCTTCACATTGGAAGACATGGGTAATATCCCAACAATTAAGGACAGTCGGGGCAGAGTTGAGTATGGTAGCCATTACAAAAGAGAAAGTTCTACCAAAGCTAAAAGGTCTAAAAATTGACAAATCTCTTGACCCCAATGGGCTACATCCTAGAGTTCTGAGGGAGTTGGCTGAAGTAATAGTGGAGGCATTGGTTGTGATATTTCACAAATCACTGGAGTCAGGGAAGTCCCAGATGATTGGAAAATCACTGTTGTCACTCTCTTGTTCAAGAAAGGACCAGGACAAAAGATGGAAAATTATAGGGCGATTAGCCTAACCTCGGTTGTAGATAAAATTCGAGAATCCATCATTAAGGATGACATTTCTAAGTTCTTGGAAGTGCAGGGTCAAATTAGAAAAAGTCAGCATGGATTTAGTTAGGAGAGGTCATGCCTGATAAACCCGTTAGAATTCTTTGAAGAGGTAACAAGTAGGTTAGACCAGGGAAACCCAGTGGATGTTATCTATCTCAACTTCCAAAAGACCTTTGATAAGGTGCCTCACGGGAGGCTGCTGAGTAAGGTGAGGGCCCATGGTGTTCGAGGTGAGCTACTGGCATGGATTAGGAATTGGTTGTCTGACAGAAGGCAGACAGTTGGGATAAAAGGTTCTTTTGCGGAATGGCAGCTAAGTGACAAGTGGTGTTCCGCATGGTTCAGTGTTGGGCCCGCAGCTGTTTACTTTATATATAAATGATCTGTTTGAAGGGACTGGGAGCATTCTGGCGAAGTTCACCGATGATATGAAGTTAGGTGGACAGGCAGGTAGCACTCAGGAGGTGGGGAGGCTGCAGAAAGATTTAGACAGTTTAGGAGAGTGGTCCAGGAAATGGCTGATGAAATTCAACATGAGCAAATGTGAGATCTTACACAGGTATGAACTATTTTCTAAATGGTGAAAAATTCATAAAGCCAAAGTACAAAGGGATCTGGGAGTGCTAGTCCAGGATTCTCTAAAGGTTGACTTGCAGATTGAGCCCGTGGTTTAGAAAGCAAATGTAATGTTGTCATTTATCTCAACAGGGTTGGAATATAAAAGCAGTGATGTGCTACTGAGACTTTTTAAAGTTCTATTTAGTCCCCATTTAGAATACTGTGTCCAATTTTGGACCCCACATCTCAGGAAGGAGATACTGGCACTGGAGCGTGTCCAGCGGAGCTTCACACAAATGATCCCTGGAATTGTCAACCTAACATACAATGAACGGCTGAGGATCCTGGGATTGCATTCATTAGAGTTTAGAAGGTTATGGGGAGATCTAATAGGAACTTACAATATAATGCATGTTTAGAAAGGGTGGACGCTGGGAATTGGTTTCAGTTATGTGGGGAGACTAGGACCTGTAAGCACAGCCTTAGAATTAGAAGGGATCAATTTAGAATGGAAATGAGGAGACATTTCTTCAGCCAGAGAGTAATGGGCCTGTGGAATTCATTGCCGTGGAGTGCAATGGAGGCTGGGACATTAAATGTCTTCAAGGCAGGGATTGATAAATTCTTGATCTCGCAAGGAATTAAGGACAACGGAGGGACTGTGTATAAGTAGAGTTGAAATGTCCATCAGCCTATGATTGAATGGCAGAGTGGACTTAATGGGCTGACGAGCCTTACTTCCAATCCTATGTCTTATGGCCTTCTGGTTTTATGGTCTTAATTATCTCCTGATTTATTATCGATTCTACAGAACAGCTTTTGTTAGGCACCTATAGACTAATCATGCCAGTGTCCTCTTCCCCTTTATATTTTCACATTAGCCATTTTAGATTCTACATCATCCAATCCTCGATCATTTCTTGGTATCGGAATTTTTCCATTTCATACTAACAAAGCTAAACACTATCCTTCCCTTCCTGCCTGGTCTTTTGAAAATTCACATTTCCATGAATATTTACTTCTCCACTTTGGTCTTCTTCTCACCATGTCTTCATAATGGCCATAAAGTCATGCTCATTAACCACTTATCTGTGCCATTCATTCAGTTATTTTAGTCTGTATACTATGCATCTTTAAGTAAAGAACCATTTGTCGTTTTACCATTTCCCATACCTCAATCCTATGAATTGTCTTTATTTTGCTTGTACAGTCTGTCCCTCCTAGACCTGCTCTGGGTATCATTAATAAAATAGTTGCCCTTCAATTTGGCCAGACACCTTTCCTTTTAGGTCTACTTATATCCTTCCCAAACTCTATCCTCCCTAATTAGTTTGAAATACTCGCTACAGCTCTCATTAGCTAGGTGTCATGCCTGATGAATATCGAAGGATGTCTCCAGATCTGCACAGGGATTTGAAATACATGTATAATGACTTGTTTGTTGAAGATATGACAGTGATTGTAGTGCTCTTGGGTAGCATTACTTGGATTTACAAGCGTTGTTATCCTCATATTTTGAATGCCTTTTACATCCCAGCAGTCAGCTGTTAACTTTCAACTAGGTGTATTGGTATCAGAGCAACTAGACTGTTGCTTAATGCAAGTATCATGATAATTCCAGCAATATTGCACACACCTGCTTAAATATCACTTAACGTTTGAACACCACTTGCCCAGTATTAGAGTGGAAGCCCTTGCAGTTTACAGATACTCCTGACTAGTATGTGGATGACCTGACTGCCACAAAACTACAGTCAGTGACTGACAGGTATCAAGTCAAGTAAAGTTGCATAAATTGGCTTCTCTGGAAAACAAACTATCAGTGACCCATGCATTTTGTATTCTCCTGACTGGAAGATCCTGCAAACACCTGAAACAGAACCCTGGAACGTTCCAGAGGCAAAATCTTGAGGATGGCTGTGGAATTAATAGCTATCAATTATGTATTATCACCAGACCCAGTTTTCTTCCTCAAGACTGCTGCTGTCCACTACCACCTGATATAACAATCCAAGGTACTGATGTTTCAACATAGTAAGAAAGCTGATCATCTCTGCCTGTGATCCTGAATGCTGTATAAGGTAATGGCTCCGAAATGGTTAATGTCAGAAATTGAATTAAATTCCACCCTATCTGATGATGTTGTATAGTCTTGGGTAGGGAAATTGAGAGAATAGCTCCAAATCTCAAATGGGACAGATGTCAACTTTGGCTCTCGATCAACTTAGTAACAATGTCTACCTAGCTGATATGGAGGTGCTGGTATTGGACTGAGGTGAACAAAGTTAAAAACCATACGACACTTGGTTATAGTCCAACAGGTTTATTTGAAAGTCTAACAGGTTTATTTATTTCGGAGCTCTGAAAGCTAGTACTCCCAAAAAGACACGTTGGACTATAACCTGGTGTTGTGTGATTTTTAACTAGCTGGAGCATTTATCATACCAAATGGCATGACTTTGAACTGATATAGTCCATTTGACGTTACGAAAGCCGAAATTGCCTTTGTTCTCTCTGACAGAGGTACTTGCCAGTATCCTCTGAGCAAGTCCACTGAACCTTGTTTTTAAAGGCTCACCTGTTACTGGATGTAGTACCAATACCTTATTCCCAATTGCAAAATTGCAAATTTGTGATTTCTTATCTGCTTCCTGTTTCATTGTATATTGTGATACTTTTAAATGCTGTCTCTCCAACCAACTCTCCAGCTCTATTTAATTGTTCTCTAAAATTTGACATATAGTCCAAATGGGTGGTCTCTTAATTCTGACTTTTAATTTCTTCTTAATCAATTTTAATAGTCCTCTTACTTCATGCCCCAAAATTAATTCACAAAGATTGAATTTGGTCAATTCATTCGGTGCATCTCTGATCACAAAAAGTACAAACAGAACTCTCTTATCCCAATCATCTGGATAATCCTGACCATAAGCCCTCAACATGATCTTTAGTGTTTGGTGCCAACTCTCTAGTGCTCCCTGCAATTCTGGATGGTACGCAGTAGATTTGAATTGCTTTATTCCCAAGTTATCCATAACCTGCTTGAATAGCTTGGATGTGAAGTTTGATCATTGATCTGGCTGGATCTCTATTGATAGTACATATCCAGTAAAAAATTTAAGTAATTCTTCTCCAATCCTTTTTGCTGTGATCTTGCATAATAGGATTGCCACTGGAAATCTAGTTGACACATCCAGTATTGTTAATAAATACTTATTCCCACATTTTGTTTGTGGTAGGGGACCGACACAATGAATCAAGACTCTTGTAAAAGGTTCATCAAATGCTGGAATAGGTATTAGAGGTGCAGGTTTTATTACTGCCTGTGTTTTCTGATTAGCTGACACATATGACACATCTGGCAAAATTCAATTACATCTTTGTGTAGTCCAGGCCAATAAAAATGTCTTTGTATTTTAGCCTGTGTTTTCCTCACTCCTAAATGACCTCCAAGTGGTAGCTCATACGCCACTCGCAGCACTGCCTTTGTATATCAGACTGGCAAAGCAATTTGATGAATCTCTATCCATTTCTCAGCTGCTTGAGTGTGTGATGGTCTCCATTTCCTCATTAAGATATTATTTGTTAAGTAATAACACAGGAATGCATTCACTTTCTTTCTCTGTATATGCCCTTTGATATAACTGTTGTAACTCCTCATCTTTCTGCGTTAATTTAATCAGCTTAGCAGAGCTAAAAATACTGGCATGTTTACCTATTTGTTCCTGCTCTGTTCCACTTATCTGATCAAAGAAAGTTTCGGATAACACTATGTCAGCTTCTTTATCTGTGCCTTTTGATCTCTTCTGCTTCAGTTTGTGCCTCTATGATCTTATGATCACACAATCAGGGAAAATTCCTGGATAAACATTCTCCATTTCTTCTGTTGCCTGCATTTCCACTGGTGTTTCAACTAGAGTGGGCAGCACACCTACCGGTGAATCAGCTATATCATTTCCAAAACAAATTGTATTCCTGGAGCTGACAGTTTGTCCAGTACTCCTACCACAACTTCTCCACTCTTCTCTAGCCTCTCTAGTCTCACCTTTACATAACTGAGCACTTTTTGTCTCACCATGAATTTCTGTTACCAGTATCTTCTCTGGCAATAGTCCCTCAGGAGTATATATCTCCTCATCCTTCAGCATTACAGACTGAGAGGATCCTGTGTCCCCTAATATTGTCACCTCCTTACCTACTACTCCTGGCCTATGTGAATCAATTTTACCCTTGCATGTATTTTTTTTAGCAGATCTGGCACTTCCTCCATAATCAACCTCTAACCATCTTGTACATTCTGAGGCAGTTGTCTAACTTCACTCGTGGTTTTTGTTACTAGTCCAATAAAACTTCCAGGCTTGTCCGGTTTTTCTACATCTGGCTTTCTCCTAGTCCACCAACGCTGTGATTTTGTGTGGCCCACTTTATTACAATGAAACCACCAGAGCTTTTTAACTTCTTTGCCCCCCTTAAGGGTTTCTTTTTTACCCTGTGGTAAGTTATCCTTATGATGTTCACTGAGATCTACTTTTCCCTTTCCATGTGAGGATTTCTCTTTGCCCCAGTTTCTATCCCTCATGGACTGAAATTAATTCTGGAAGCCAAACCAAGTTTTCTGAACCAGCTCATAATCATCAGCCACTTCAACTGCTAACCTTGCTGTTTTAATTCTCTGCTCTTCCACATGAGTTCACACTACTTCACGCAGTGAATTTTTGAATTCCTCAAATAATTACCTCTCTAAGGGCATCATAGATTTGCTCAACTTTTAAAGCTTTTATCCATCTTTTGAAATTTCTCTGTTTGATCCTTTCAAACTTAATATCGATTTGACGAAGGTCCCTCCTTAGATTCCTGAAACATTGTCTACAGGCTTCTGGTACAAGCTCATATTCACTTAAATTGGCTTTTTTCACCTCCTTATACTCCCCAGATACCTCCTCTGATAGGGATGCGAATACCTCACTAGCCCCACCTACAAGTTTCGTTTGGATCAAACCCACATTGCCACTGGCCACTGCATTTGCTTAGCCACCTTTGAAAATGAGATGAAAAAGTTGCTTGAACATACTTAAACAGTTTCTCACTAGGCTTCTCACTACCATGGGCTTGATCCCCCTCACTCTCTTCCTCACTAAGCCTACCCTCAGCCTTTATCTCCAGCCTTTAAGCTGACTTTCCTTTCTCAGCGTCAGTTTTTGAAGTTGAAAAGCTCTCTGTTTTTCTTTCTCTGCTCTCTCTTTTTCCTCTCTTCTGCTGCTCTCTCTTTTTCCCTCTCTTCTGCTTTTAATTGTAACTCAAACTGTTTCATTTCTGCTGCCCTTTCCTTAGCCCTCTCCTCTAACTCAAGCTGCTGCATTTGCAATTGAATTCTTGCCATCTCTATAGATTCTGATGGTTTCTCCATCAAGTTTAAATGCTGAGCTACTGCTGTGATTATTTCTCCTTTCCTCACAGAAGCAGGCAGTTCCAATTCCAGCTTCTCTGCTAATTTAAACAAGTTGATCTTGTTCACTTTTTGCAAACCTTCCAAAGTCACTGCATCCCCATCTAGAAAACATTTGGGGCCTGAAACAGCCATTCCTATCCCAAGCTTTGTCTACCCAACCAAACCAACACCTCAAATAAAGATACTAGCACCTACCATTCATTGTTTAAAATCCCGCAAAGAGCCCCCAGTCTGTTATGGACTAGGCCAGACCTAGTCCAAAACATTCTAAAGCAGGCAGCCCTAGACCATAACTTTGCAATTTGTTTCGGTAAGCGTACAGTGAAAGTACACTGGAGTAAGATAGCAAGGTAGACTACTAGATTTTAAAATGGGCAAAAAATGTATTCACAAATTTACACAATGGAACACAAAGAACAGCAAAAAGAACCCTCCAGAACTCAACCTATCCAACTAGACGTCCTTATGCTGTTCCGAATACACATAACAGTCCCAATGAGCAAACTCCTTTGAAAGCCAGTATAAATGGAACACATGCTTACAGGTTGAGGTTGAAGGGCAGAAAAGAGAGAAAGTTTCCACACAGCTCCCTGTTGAATTTCCCAGTTCAAAACCGAACTAAAGACTGCCCAGTCCGGCTAAAGAGCTGACCTCTCCCCTTTAATTATACAGGTCACTTCTAAAACATAACCACGTTGGCCTGAAGTCTCATCTGTTTACATATAAACAAAAGGCCTCTCAAAATCCTTTTCATCTCTGTACCAAACCAGACTGATCAGAGCCCAGCCTGGTTTATTACCCCTCTGAAAAGAGTCCAGGACAGAGTCTCCTTGAGCCAAGGAACAGCTTTTCAAAAAAAAGGACTAGCTTTATGACAATACATGCAGCTTAAAGTACTGAACTGTGAGGTCTGTTGTGACACAGTAGTTGTGTTCCTACTTCTGAACTCGGAAGTCCAAGTTTAAATCTTCCAGTGATACATAATAATGTGTCTGAACACGCTGATTAGAAAATATCTAAAGTGCTGAGCTGAAACATGGAATTTGCTGTTTTGAAATGAATTTCCCAATGATCTGTCAATTGCTTTATTTACCCATGGGAGGCAGGTGTCATTGGCTGTCCCTTGTTGCTTTTGGTGGTGGTGAACTGCCTTCATGAATTGCTGTTATCCATGTCCTGTAGGTTGACCTACAATGTCATTAGGGAAGGAAGACCAGAGACAGTGAAGGAATGGTTATGTATCTCCAAATCAGGATGGAAAATGGCTTAAAGATGACCTTACAGGTGGTGGTGTTTCTGTATGTCTGTCACCCTTGTCCTTCTAGTTAAAGTGGTCATTGGTTTGAAAAGTCTGTCAAAGGATCTTTAGTGAATTTCTGCATCTTGTAGATAGTGCACACTGCTACAACTGAGTGTCAGTGGTGGAGGGAGTGGATGTTATGCCAATCCAGTGGACTGCTTAGTCCTGGTGTAAAGCTATTTGAGTGCTATTGGGGTTGTACTCATCCAGGCAAGTGGGGAATATTGCATCACACTTCGGACTCGTGCCTTGTGGATGGCGGACAGGCTTTGGAGAGTTAGCAGGTGAGTTACTCATTATCATACTCCTAAAGTCTAGCCTCCTTTTATAGCCACTGACTTTAACCCTCATCTCTTAAAGTCCACATTTTCTTCTGTCTTAATATCCAGACTAAATGTTTTCTGCCATTGGATCATGAAGACGTATAAACAAAATGCTTATCACACTTCAGACAAGAGATAACTAAAGCCCCAATTTCTATCAGCCTAGGCTGTATTGAAGACTTATGTTCATAAGTATAATCTGCTACAGAACCTAAGCTGTGTTCTGTTAAGAGTTCTAATTATTCAGAGCTTCTGAATTGTGTAATGTGAAAAGGACAGACGGCACCTCACAATAAATCAATGATAGTCCTGTAAATACCTACCTAATCCCTCTATAATTGTGCTGCATTTTAGCTCCAAAATAATAATTGTGAACATCTAATCACACTAACCTCAAAAAAGGTGTGCAGCAAACTCTTGAATATCAGTAGTTTCATAATATAGATAGGCTAAAGCTGCTAAACATACAAAAAGCAACCATTTGGAATTAAACGGTTTGTGCAGTTTTGCATATTTGTATGCCCTGGTTGCCATGTGTTTAAGCTGAGCTCTGTGGATTTGTGCTTGCATGCATGCAGTGAGTTTTATTCTTAAAATCAAAATCTATTAAAAGCTTGGTCAGAATAAACCACAGTCACCAACTCTGCATAATTTTAAATCATCCAAAGATCTAATGGCTCAATTTAGACCTATATAATTGCAGTTTGATATCATACTGCTGTCATATTCTGTGCAATATTGAAATCAAGCAGTATCAGTGAGCATTGTTAACACAACCTCACTCTTACATTTTCTTTCACAGTTCTTTGGAAAATTATGGAGAGAATTCTCCAGCAGTAATGTGTCAGCAGGATACCCCCAGTTTTTCAGGTATTTTTTAGATATCTTAGTGGAGGAAGGCAAAGAAAGAACAAAGTTATATTTCCCCAGTATTCTTCTCATCTCCATTACCTGTTGGCAAACTTGGCATAAAGTCACTAAAATAGAGCTATTGTTAAAATGGAAACAAGCAATCTTTTAATTGTTTTAAAGGCTAACAATCTCCAAATTGCAAATTGTTTCTCCTTTCTGTAAGCTACCTTCTCTGAGATTAAAAGCATTCATGTTCGAAGAGATTGGATTTGAACTTTTAACTTTCCACCTGACCCAGATCCACCTATTTTTGTAGCTATCCAAATAAGTCAATGATACTACATTGTACAATACTAACAGCACTGTCTATTCTCACACCTCACATCATCCCCCAGAATAATTTATTTCTACCTTCGCATAAAGACATGGTTTTCTATAACCACGATAACATTCACAGGGGTTCCAAAATGAATGCAATATATTCTGCTAAATTTTTCATTTAATGAGAGATTGGTTTTGATTTAAAAGCAATTGCAAATCTAACTCATTGTGTATTTGTAAACTGGACAGCAGTACAATGTGAAGATCTGAAACTTACTGTTCAAGATGGTCTGCTTTTCAAAACATTGCAGGAAAATGGTATCTTGCTTTCTGTCTCATTATTCAGATACACTAAACAATGTGAAGATCCAGTACTTATCTCGCAGAATGGATTAAATTCTGCAAATAAAAATTGGGATTTATGCCTTCTAGATTAAGTTATTTTTTAACAGAAGGACTTAATTATCACTGCACAAGCTTTCTAGTACCACAAGTTAAATTTGCAATGAGGAAATCATATATCTTCCTCTTCTAATTATGAATGAACTGAAAATAAAACAAAAAATATTCCTTCTAAGTTTTATTTCTATTTCTTTCGTTTCTCTCTCTCATAATTGAATCTTTCTCCCCTCTGTGTACTTCACTTTCTGTATCCAAGTTGATATTTAATTAAGTATATGACTGACTTCTGGATCAAATTCTGCATTACTCAATAAGTTTTTTTTTTCTCTGATGTTTGCCACGATACACAGCTGCTTGTCCTCTTCAAACAGATCCAGGTGCCTAGAGCACGATGCATATTAAGTTTGTTCATGACTAGTAAATTAGGCTGTAATTTCCCACAGAAAAACACAAATCAAAGGAATAGTTAGTATTATTTGTCTCGTGCTCTTATTACCATAAATAGACAGAGATGGAGGAACTGGGAGAATGGGATAGAGTCTTCAGGCAGCAGGATGTGCGGATGTATAGTCAAGGTAACTTTGGTAGTCGATGGGTTTGTAGTGGATATTGGCAACCAGCCTATCCCCAGAAGGTATAATCGCAGAAGATGTAACACCTGCCCATTTACTTCCTCCATTCTCACTATCCAAGACCCTGGACACATCTTCTAGGTGATGCAGTACTTTACCTGCACTTCTGTCTACTACATTTGCTGCTCGCAATGTGGTCTCCTTTACATGGGGGAGATGAAACTGTGTGACCTGAAGAACACCTACACTCTGTCCGCAAAAGTGACCCTGAGCTTTTGGTTAGCTGTCACTTCAACACACCATCATGTTCCCTGGCCAACATCTTTGTCTGGGGTTAGCTGCAGTGCTTCAGCAAAGCTCAGTGCAAGCTGGAAGAACAGCACCTCATTTTCTTGTTTGGGAACTCTGCATCCTTCTGGACTCAATATCGAGTTCAACAGTTTTAGAGCTTGAGCATCTTCTTCCAAGTCTTTACCCCAATCCCCACACATCAGGCCTTGTCATCGCATGGGATGCTACCACTAACAGTTTCTCTCTCTCTCTGGGCTCCATATTCACCTATTGTTTACTCCTTCCCCATGCCATCTTTAGCATACAGGCCGACCTTTTCCGAGCTACAAACTGTTCTGAAGAAGGGTGACTGGACTGAACAAGTTAAATCTGCTTTCTCTTTCCAGTTGCTCCAGCAATTTCTGTTTGTGCTTTTGATGGGTTTTAGTCTTTCTCTCCATCAACAATTTATTTTCTTTATTCAAGGCAAACAGAAGGAGCTGCAGAGAGATGAGAACAAGGATTAAAAAATGATGATTCATTATGCATGTCAGATTTCCATTTAGTATTTCAGTGCTACACATTAATCCTTTTGACTCTAATTAAATCATCAAGTTAATATTTCCCAATGCATTTACCTTACTCAGTGGTGGACAAAAAGCTTTCTCTTATATTCGCCTTTCTATAATAACATTATTGCCTTGTAGTGATTAATTTCGGGCATGCATACACAGGATGATTAACTTAGATTAGAAGTGATGCCTTAAAAGTCTCACGTTTTATTTCAATTATACAATCCCTACTGTACAAATGATCTCTGCATTAATACTATAAATGGTACTTCTTATGACTTGTAATAGGTCATTTGCAAATTTCCTTTGAGATTCAAAAGACTGAATTTAATACGTTTGATTAGCAAGACAATGAACAAGATGTGACAGGCCGCTGCTTACTGTACTAATTCTGGTGATTCTATTCTAATGTAGGCCGAGATGCACTTTCTGTTTGAAGGAATTATATTCCCTTTATAGAAGCTAGACTAAATGCTTTGTCCTCCATTCTTTTGCAAACATTTAAATCAGTGTTATAACCCGAAAGAAGTAAAAGATATCAATGAATCATACAAATCTAAATTATAATTCCACATTAACAAGGCACAATCCACCACCTTAAATATTCACTACCTCCAGTGATGCAAGTGGCAAAGGTGTGGCCTATCGACAAGAAGAGCTACATCGATTCACCAAGATTCCTTTAATAGCAACTTCCAAATCCATTATGTCATAGTGTCATAAAGATGTACAGCATGGAAACAGACCCTTCAGTCCAACCAGTCCATGCCGACCAGATATCCCAAACCAATCTAGTCCCACCTGCCAGCACCCGGACCATATCCCTCCAAACCCCTTCCTATTCATATACCCAGCCAAATGCCTCTTAAATGTTGCAATTCTACCAGCCTCCACCACATCCTCTGGCAGCTCATTCCATATCCATACCATCCTCTGTGTGAAAAGGTTGCCCCTTAGGTCTCTTTCATATCTTTTCCCTCTCACCATAAACCTATGCCCTCTAGTTCAGGACTCCCCCACCCCGGGGAAAAGACTTTGTCAATTTATCCTATCCATGCCCCTCATAATTTTGTAAACATTTATAAGGTCACCCCTCAGCCTCTGACACTCCAGTGAAAACAGCCCTAGCCTGTTCAGCCTCTCCCTATAGCTCAAATCCTCCAACCCTGGCAACATCCTTGTAAATCTTTTCTGAACCCTTTCAAGTTTCACAATATCTTTCCGATAGGAAGGAGACCAGAATTGCACGCAATATTCCAACAGTGGCCTAACCAATGTCCTGTACAGCTACAACGCGACCTCCCAACTCCTGTACTCAATACTCTGAACAATAAAAGAAAGCATACCAAATGCCTTCTTCACTATCCTATCTACCTGTGACTCCACTTTCAAGGAGCTATGAACCTGCAATCCAAGGTCTCTTTGTTCAGCAACACTCCCGAGGACCTTACCATTAAGTGTATAAGTGCTGCTAAGATTTGCTTTCCCAAAATGCAGCCCCTCGCATTTATCTAAATTAAACTCTATCTGCCACTTCTCAGCCCATTGGCCCATCTGATCAAGGTTCTGTTGTAATCTGAGGTAACCCTCTTCGCTGTCCACTACACCTCCAATTTTGGTGACATCTGCAAACTTACTAACTGTACCTCTTATGCTCACATCCAAATCATTTATGTAAATGACATAAAGTAGAGACACAGCAATGATCCTTGTGGCAGTCCACTGGTCACAGGCCACCAGTCTGAAAAACAGTCCTCCACCACCACCCTCTGTCTTCTACCTTTGAGTCAGTTCTGTATCCAAGTGGTTAGTTCTCCCTGTATTCCATGAGATCTAACCTTGCTAACCAGTCTCCTATGGGGAACCTTGTCGAATGCCTTACTGAAGTCCATATAGTTCACATCTACCACTCTGCCCTCATCAATCCTCTTTGTTACTTCTTCAAAAAACTCATTCATGTTTGTGAGACATGATTTCCCACGCACAAAGCCATGTTGACTCTCCCTAATCAGTCCTTGCCTTTCCAAATACATGTACACCCTGACCCACAGGATTCCCTCCAACAACTTGCCCACCACCGACATCAGGCTCACTGGTCTATAGTTCCCTGGCTTGTCCTTACCACCCTTCTTAAACAGTGGCACCATGTTTGCCAATCTCCAGTCTTCCGGCACCTCAGCTGTGACTATCGATGATACAAATATCTCAGCAAGAGGTCCAGCAATCACTTCTCTAGCTTTCCACAGAGTTCTAGGGTACACCTGATCAGGTCCTGGGGATTTATCCACCTTTATGCATTTCAAGACATCCATCACTTGCTCCTCTGTAATATGGACATTTTGCAAGGTGTCACCATCTATTTCCCTACATTCTGTATCTTTTATCTCCTTTTCCACAGTAAATACTGATGCAAAATACTCATTGACTACCAATTAGATGGATCAGGGCAGCAGATGCATGGAAACATCATCAACTGGATGTTCCTCCACAAGGAACACACCATCCAGAATAAACTGGAAATGTATTTTCATTGCTTCACTGTCACTGGATCAAAATCCTGAAAGACATTACAGCACTATCTGTGTACATGCATCTTGTATACAGCAGCAACTCAGGAAATTGGCTCAAGCTATGTTCGAAATGGCAGTTATGTTTGGGCAATAAATGCTGACCTAGCCAATGATCTCTGCATCCTATGAATGAACAAGTTTATTAATATAGTAAAATGGGTTAAGATTTGTATTAGATGGCGGCACAA
Organism: Chiloscyllium punctatum; assembly: GCF_047496795.1. Lineage (NCBI taxonomy): Eukaryota > Metazoa > Chordata > Chondrichthyes > Orectolobiformes > Hemiscylliidae > Chiloscyllium > Chiloscyllium punctatum. The sequence continues at coordinate 46,241,228 of NC_092744.1, forward strand.
AAAATGCAGTATCAGATTGATTGTACATTTTACATAGCACTTGACATTTAATTCTCTTGACTGTAACCAACGAATGTTGGATGGTTTTTACAACTGGCAAATGATGTAACACTTCCTGTTTTGGATTACCACCCAGGGCTAACTTCTAGCCTAGAGTTTGTGCAAGAACTTTATTAGATCTGATGCTTATCAGAGACACTTTGGGAAGTTAGGAGCAGTGTGTGTGAATAGGGTGGTTGGGGGAGGGGATTAGATTACTTACAGTGTGGAAACAGGCCCTTCAGCCCAACAAGTTCACACTGACTCTCCGAAGAACAACACACCCAGACCTATTCCCCTACATTTGCCCCTTCACCTAACACTATGGGCAATTTAGCATGGCCAATTCACCTGACCTGCACATCTTTGGACTGTGGGAGGAAACCGGAGCGCCCGGAGGAAACCCACGCAGACATGGGGAGAATGTGCAAACTCCACACAGACAGTTGCCTGAGGCCGGAATTGAACACAGGTCTCTGGGTGGCTAACCATTGTGCCAGCGTGCCACCCATGTGGGGAGTGGGCTGAACTTGCAAAATAAAGTTCAGAAGATTGACCTGTGTAGTTAATTTTAATTCAAAGAATTGGTGATCATTTTACATCAATTTTCTTATGACAGGATCACAATTCCAGCCACTAAAGAACCAATCCAGAGATGTTGAGGGGTTGAGTGGTTTTGAATAAAGGTATCAACCATTGGAGCTGGAATCATGGTACTTGAAAGTTGCACCTAGTTTTAAAGAACACTCCTTAAAATATTGCTGGGAACTATTTACACCACAGAAAGATCATCTTCTCCATAAACTGGAGCATATATTCTATTACTCCTGTAAAGAAAGTGTGGCTGGGAGTATTCATGGAGGTCAGCAGCTGGAGTGCTGTGTCACACTCCTGGATTCAGTGCAACAATTGGAAAAGCGAATACAACAGTATCTAAATCTTTTAGCACACACCATTCCCACCACCAATGCCTAATTTACTTTGTCATATCTGCTCCAGCATATTATTCCTCAAAACCACTTACCTTGCAAGCCCACCCCACTCTTCTCTTTATTTACATTTCCTCACATGCCTATGTATCCATCCATTATTCCCACACATCCTTATCCTTATGTAAGTTGAAGGAGATTTGCCCCTTGTTTGTAAGGCATACACTAATAAATATTAGTAACATTGTGTTTGAAATGGTTCCTTATCATTATGAAAATAAATTGAATAAACATCCATGCACAATACTAATTAAGCATTCCAGTTTTCATTACAGCTGGAAAATGAAAATGAACAAGTTATGTTAGCTTTATTTGTGAAGCATTTTGAATTTAAGTGTGAAGTGAGACCTTTTGATATTTGAAATGCAAAAGTAGAGAAAGATCAACTATTTAACCACTTTTCAGGTCCACCTCGGCCTTCTGAACATACATCATCTCCTGACATTACCGAAGCCTGAAGGTAGCATAGATGATTAATGTTTCCATTTATAATTTAAAATGTGTAATTGTTGGCATTTGAAAAGTATAGCCATTTTATTTTGCTACTATATTTTGACCTTATCAGCATAAACTCCTGAAAAATTAATAAAAGGATTTGTTACTTCATTTTCTTCACTAAAAATTCAAAAAAATTAAGGTATTGACAGTTTAGTTATGTACCATTTACATCGTGAAAGTGTCACATTTAATAGTTAGCTTTGTACAAATCTGCTTGTTTGCCACATCTTCAGACATTTTCCCTTTCCTTCCATTCTCTTCCCATATTCTGCTGAACAGGGCACCAGGACATATGCTGAAAACTGGGGGAGTTTTTGATTTCTGTTGAAACAGGTGGTCTGAGGAGAAGACACTGTGAAGAGGAGTCAACCCAATGGAGGCCCACTGATTTTTTTTTAAAAGGTATTTAATTACCTTGAAAAGCAGAACAAACATATAGGTCTGAGCTTCACGAGGAATGTTCCCCTGGTTTACCTTCCCCATTGAAATGCCCTTCCTTGATTTCCTCTTGACTTCTTATGTTAATGCCAAGGATAGTTTTCTTTGGTCCTTACAGTTGTCCATTCTGTTTTGACTGAAGATTTGCATTGCCCACTTAAAAAAAAAAGTTTCTTTAGATTTTCCAGCAGTGGCAGAAGCGACATGAAGAAAGAGAAGAGTCCTTTATGTTGGTGCATCCTCAAACACAAGGTACCTCTTTTTCCCTTATTGTGCCAGGGTCAATCCTGATAAAGAGCTTATGCTTGAAACGTCGACTCTCCTGCTCCTCGGATGTTACCTGACTGGCTGTGCTTTTCCAGCGCCACACCTTTTGACTCTGATCGCCAGCATCCGTCTTTCTCACTCTCCTCACTTTCTCCCTGTGCCAGGGTCAGCCAGGTAGGCTTCAGTGCCCGAGGGAATGTCTACCTTTCAGCAGCAGCAGCACCATAGTCCTAAGGATGGCCCCTGAGCAGGGGTTTTGGTAAAGCCATGTACCCCAGGAAACCATGGGGAGTTTGTCAAAATTTAGATTTCAGTCTCATACCAAGCAACTGTGGGTGTCTCTTGAATGCAGCAAAAATGCTGGTGGGAGTCGGGAGTGGTCCTTATTGGAACTTAAATTATTTTAATCGTACTGCTCAGGTTTTCACTGTTGGTAACTTCATTGCCTTATGCTACTATCTTACCAGTTCTTCATTCTCTGAACCTGTCATCAATGGACACATTTCATAATTTACTCCTTCACAGATGCAACCAGGGGACCTATGCATAACTGTCACGATAGTCTTGAATCGCTTTGCATTCCTTAAAGTGTCCATGAATGCTTACTTTCATCTTGCCTTATCTGCTCCTGCCGTCCTAATTCACAGAGGTCTTCTCCTGCCCCTCTACATTGCCCTTATTTTTCTTGGACATTAGATTAGATTACTTTTTAGATTAGATTAGATTACTTACAGTGTGGAAACAGGCCCTTCGGTCCAACAAGTCCACACCAACCTGCCGAAGCGCAACCCACCCAGACCCATTCCCCTACCTTTACCACTTCACCTAACACTATGGGCAATTTAGCATGGCCAATTCACCTAACCTGCACATTTTTTTTTGGATGGTGGGAGGAAACCGGAGCACCCGGAGGAAACCCTCGCAGACACTGGGAGAATGTGCAAACTCCACACAGAGAGTCGCCTGAGGCGGGAATTGAACCCGGGTCTCTGGCACTGTGAGGCAGCAGTGCTAACCACTGTGCCAATTTCTTTAATGTGCCACATACTTTCCACCTTCCTTGGTTTTCGATTGCATTCCTGCCTGATTTACACTCTGAAAAACTTATGCAATTTTGACGCTAGTTTGCCAATGTTGACTCCGTTCCACAAAAGAATGATATTCTCACTCAATTCCACCTCCTTATTGGCACTTTCATAGCTTCATCCAGACAATCTTCCTGACTCATGAACAACTACTTCTCAAGTGAGCCCTTGGCCTGATGTTGGCACAAGTGAAAATCCATGCTGAAGATGGTGAAGAAGTGGCAGGAAGTATACAAGGTGCTCTGTGGATAATTGCCCTCTTCCTGCAAGGCATCTCCTGAAGAGTTTGTTTAGTTGTCTACAAAGTAGCACTTGACCTTGAAAAAAATTTAACACTTTTAATACTTTTGGAAAGCACTTGAAACTGACACTACATCCAATGAATATTTCCCCAGTTTTATCTGACATCTGTAACCACCTTTCCTCCAATTTTGCAATTGCCACAGCCTCTCCTGTTTGTCTGATTATGATATCTCAGGGTTAATTTCCTTGTGTACCCAAAGTACTCAGACATGGCTACCCCCCTGGCTCTATATCTTACTTAGTGAATATGGCCAAGCTTCTGTTTTAAAGGGACAGCAAACCTTGAGAATACATAGTTGGTGTGATGATGACAGGTGATGCTGTAATGTTCCTTTAATTAAAGTGCCCTTACTTCATGACAAAGCTCATGTGTCAGGAAATGTTAATGGAAAGAATGATGGCTAATTAAAGTGACTGTTCTCAGAGATTGCCATTTGTATTAATGAATTTTCAAGACACCTGGGTGTTAAGAGAGATTAAGTTTAATAGATGAGGAAAGTCAAGACTGCATGAATGATAATAGGTCTGCTTGGACACTCCCTCAAGAAGTACCTATCACCCAGCACAGCAGTTCTTAAGGAAACAGAATTAGATATGGCTGACCATCATCTTCTTCCATTTAGACTACAACACTGTCCTTTAGGACTGCCTGCCCTCATTGTCCAATTAGTCAACTCCCTGAACTTCACAGAAATGGGCCTGCAGCAATACATCCAAGAAACTGGTGATTCTTTCATTCACTAACACTGTCACTTGGGCTCTGCCTTATCTGAGTGCTGACTTTTCAAAGCTACAAATAATAGAATTTTCATCCCTCACACCAGTGGTACCTCTAGTAGGAGTGATATTACTATTCAAACTTGTTCTGCATTGTAATTAAAGACATTACGTAAATGCAATAGGTTAACGTGGGCAGCTGATAATTTGCTGTACGATTCACAATTCAGTATGTCACAGCATGATGAGGGAATGGGCCTTAGGATTTTATTATATTCTATATTCCATTCAGAAAAGTATTCTCATTCATAAAACACAATTTTGACAATTGTGCAAATTATTGCTAAATTGACAGTTGTTGAGATGGTTGGCATTTGTTGAATTGTTGGCAGGTCGACACTTGTTGGTATAAAATTGTGGAAGCTAGAGATCTGAAGGAAAAATGCTCATTCCCCAAGTACTACCAGAATGACTGAATCTGACACCTCAGACTGTGGAAATGCTTTGGTATTTCACTTACACTCACAGGTGAAGAAACATTCTATAATTGAGTAATGTTTGGAAATGCGTATTATATAATCTGTGTCTCCTAAACAGAAGAGAGTTCTATACATCACAACATAGTTTTCAGGATTTGAAGACATCAGATCCAGGGGATATTGCAATCAGATGGACCAATCCAAATTGTCAACTTCTTTGGTGAGGAGGATTGAACTGAACTCCTCTTCTTTATTCAACCACCATCTTCATTGAATATAGATCATTGAATCCCGACAGTGTTGAAACATGCCATTTGACCCATTGAGGCCATACCAGTCCACCGAAGAGCATCCTACCCAGACCCTACTGTTTATGTTTAGAGATTAGATTAGATCACTTAGATTACTTACAGTGTGGAAACAGGCCCCTCAGCCCAACAAGTCCACACCGACCCTCTGAAGAGCAACCCACTCAGACCCATTCCCCTACATTTACCCCTTCACCTAACGCTACAGGCAATTTAGCATGGCCAATTCACCTAACCTGCACATTTTTGGACTGTGGGAGGAAACCGGAGCACCCGAAGGAAACTCATGCAGACACGGAAAGAATGTGCAAACTCCACACAACAGTTGCCCGAGTCTCTGGTGCTGTGAGGCAGCAGTGCTAACCACTGTGCCACTGTGCCGCCCATAAGAAGAGTCCTTCATGGTAACTTCAAACCAGTGATGGGAATTGAACCTATGCTGTTAGCATCACACTGCTCTGTAAATCAACGATTCAGCCAACCGAGCTAAACTAATCCCTCATTCAATAATGGCAGATATGTTTTTCAATCCCCACTCTCTTACCTTCTTCAAATGGCACTTGATTCCCTTACCAATCACGAACCTATCTATCTCTGCCTTAAATACATGGAATGACTTGGCTTCCACAGCCCTTTCTGGCAATAAAATCCATAAAATAACAACTCTCTGGCGAAGAAATTTCACCTCATATCAGTTCTAAAGGGTCATCCCTTCACTCTGGGGCTGAACCCTCAGGTCTTAGTCTCCCTTACTAATGGAAACATCTTCTCCATGTCCACTCTATCCAGGCCTTTCAGTATTTTATAAGTTTCAATCAGATCCCCCCTCGCCCTTCTAAACTCCACTGAGTACAGACCCAAAATTCTCAACTGCTCCTCATATGACAATCCCTTCATCCAAAGGATCATTCTTGTAAACCTCTACTGCATCCCCTCCAAGGCCAGCACGTCCTTTCTTCGATACTGGGCCCAAAACTGCACACAAGATTTCAAATGCGGTCTGACCAAAGTCTTATAAAGTCTCAGCAGTACATAGAACATAGAACATAGAACATAGAAGAATACAGCGCAGTACAGGCCCTTCGGCCCTCGATGTTGCGCCGATCAAAGCCCACCTAACCTACACTAACCCACTATCCTCCATATGCCTATCCAATGCCCGTTTAAATGCCCATAAAGAGGGAGAGTCCACCACTGCTACAGGCAGGGCATTCCATGAACTTACGACTCGCTGAGTGAAGAACCTACCCCTAACATCAGTCCTATATCTACCCCCCTTAATTTAAAGCTATGCCCCCTTGTAATAGCTGACTCCATACGTGGAAAAAGGTTCTCACTGTCAACCCTATCTAACCCCCTAATCATCTTGTACACCTCTATCAAGTCACCCCTAAACCTTCTTTTCTCCAATGAAAACAACCCCAAGTGCCTCAGCCTTTCCTCATAGGATCTTCCTACCATACCGGGCAACATCCTGGTAAACCTCCTCTGCACCCGTTCCAGTGCCTCCACATCCTTCCTATAGTATGGCGACCAAAACTGCACACAATATTCCAGATGCGGCCGCACCAGAGTCTTATACAACTGCAGCATGACCTCAGGACTCCGGAACTCAATTCCTCTACCAATAAAAGTCAGTACGCCATATGCCTTCTTCACTGCACTATTTACCTGGGTGGCAACTTTCAGAGATCTGTGTACATGGACACCAAGATCCCTCTGCTCTTCCACACTACCAAGTATCCGACCATTAGCCCAGTACCCCATCTTTTTGTTACTCTTACCAAAGTGAATCACCTCACACTTAGCTACATTGAACTCCATTTGCCACCTTTCTGCCCAGCTCTGCAGCTTCTCTATATCCCGCTGTAACCTGCCACATCCTTCCTCACTGTCTACAACTCCTCCGACTTTCGTATCATCCGCAAACTTGCTCACCCAACCTTCTAACCCTTCCTCCAGGTCATTTATAAAAATGACAAACAGCAATGGTCCCAAAACAGATCCTTGCGGAACACCGCTAGTGACGGCACTCCAAGATTAACCTTTGCCATCAACTACTATCCTCTGTCTTCTTCCAGCCAGCCAATTCCTAATCCAAACCTTCAACTCACCCTCAATGCCATATCTCTGTATTTTCTGCAGTAGCCTACCATGGGGGACCTTATCAAACGCCTTACTAAAATCCATATATACCACATCTACCGCTTTCCCCTCATCTACCTCCTTAGTCACCTTTTCAAAGAATTCAATAAGGTTTGTGAGGCACGACCTGCCCTTCACAAAACCATGCTGACTATCCTTGATCACATTATTCTTATCCAGATGTGCATAAATCCTATCCCTTACAATTCTCTCTAAGACTTTGCCCACAACAGAAGTGAGACTCACTGGCCTATAGTTACTAGGATTATCCCTACTCCCCTTCTTGAACAAGGGAACCACGTTTGCTAGCCTCCAGTCCTCTGGCACTACTCCTGTAGACAAAGAGGACACAAAAATCAAGGCCAATGGCTCTGCAATCTCCTCCCTTGCTTCCCAGAGAATCCTAGGATAAATGCCATCAGGCCCAGGGGACTTATCTATTTTCACCCTTGCCAGAATTTCCAACACCTCTTCTCTACATATCTCAAAGCCATCCATTCTACTTATTCGTGCCTCAGTATTCATATCGACAACAATGTCCTGTTCCTGAGTGAATACTGACGAAAAGTATTCATTCAGTGCCTCCCCAATCTCTTCAGCCTCCACACGCAACTTCCCATTACTATCCTTGATTGGACCTATTCCTACCCTAGTCATTCTTTTATTCCTAACATACCTATAGAAAGCCTTAGGGTTTTCCCTAATCCTACCAACTAAGGACCTTTCATGTCCCCTCCTTGCAGCTCTTAGCTCTCTCTTCAGGTCCTTCCGGGCTACCTTATAACTCTCAATCGCCCCTATTGAACCTTCACGCCTCATCTTTACAAAGGCCGCCCTCTTCCAATTAACAAGGGATTCCAATTCCTTATTAAACCACGGCTCCCTCACACGACCCTTTCCTCCCTGCCTGATAGGTACGTACTTATCAAGGACACTCAATAGTTGCTCCTTGAACAAGTTCCACATATCAATTATGCTCTTGCCTTGGAATCTACTTTTCCAATCCACACATCCTAAGTCATGCCTCACCGCATCATAATTTCCCTGCCCCCAGCTATAACTCTTGCCCTGTAGTACACACTTATCCCTCTCCATCACGGGAGTAAGAATCACCGAATTGTGGTCACTGTCCCCAAAGTGCTCACCTACCTCTAGTTCTAATACCTGGCCTGGTTCGTTACCCAGAACCAAATCCAGTGTGGCCTCACCTCTTGTTGGCTTATCCACATATTGTGTCAGGAAACTCTCCTGCACACATTGGACAAACACTGACCCATCTAACGAACTTGAGCTATAGCTTTCCCAATCAATATCAGGAAAGTTAAAGTCCCCCATAACAACCACCCTATTACTGTCACTCTTCTCCTGAATCATCTTCGCAATCCTTTCTTCAACGATTCTAGGACTATTAGGAGGCCTGTAAAAGACTCCTAACAGGGTGACCTCACCTCTCCTATTCCTAACCTCAACCCAAACTACCTCAGATGGCAAATCTTCGTCCATCGTCCTTTCCACCACTGTAATACTATCTTTGACAAGCAAAGCCACACCCTCCCCTCTTTTACCCCCACCTCTGACCCTACTAAAACATTTAAACCCTGGAACTTGCAACAGCCAATCCTGTCCCTGATCTAGCCATGTCTCCGTAATAGCCACAACATCGAAGTCCCAGGTACCAATCCACGCTGCAAGTTCACCTACCTTATTTCGTATACTTCTGGCATTAAAGTATACACACTTCAAGCCACTCTTCTGTTTACAGGCACCCTCCTTTAAGATTGATGCCATATTCCTAACCTCCCTACACTCCAGGTCCTGCACCCTAAAGCTACAGTCTGGGTTCCCATGCCCCTGCAGAGTTAGTTTAAACCCCCCCCAAGAGCACTAGCAAACCTCCCCCCAAGCACTAGCAAACCTCCCCCCATCTCTGCTTTTGTATTCTAGCCCACTTGAAATTAATGCTAACATTGCATTTACCTTCCTAAGTGACAACTGAGCTGAAAATGTGTTGCTGGAAAAGCGCAGCAGGTCAGGCAGCATCCAAGGAACAGGAGAATCGACGTTTCGGGCATCAGCCCTTCTTCAGGAATGAGGAAAGTGTGTCCAGCAGGCTAAGATAAAAGGTAGGGAGGAGGGACTTGGGGGAGCGGCGTTGGGAATGCGATAGGTGGAGGGAGGTCAAGGTGAGGGTGATAGGCTGGAGTGGGGTGGGGGCGGAGAGGTCAGGAAGAAGATTGCAGGTTAGGAAGGCGGTGCTGAGTTCGAGAGATTTGACTGAGACAAGGTGGGGGGGAGGGGAAATGAGGAAACTGGAAAAATCTGAGTTCATCCCTTGTGGTTGGAGGGTTCCCAGGCGAAAAGATGAGGCGCTCTTCCTCCAACCGTCGTGTTGCCATGGTCTGGCGATGCAGGAGTCCAAGGACCTGCATGTCCTTGGTGGAGTGGGAGGGGGAATTGAAGTGTTGGGCTATGGGGTGGTTGGGTTGGTTGGTCCGGGTGTCCCAGAGGTGTTCTCTGAAACGTTCCGCAAGTAGGCGGCCTGTCTCCCCAATATAGAGGAGGCCACATCAGGTGCAGCGGATGCAATAGATGATATGTGTGGAGGTGAAGGTGAATTTGTGGCGGATATGGAAGTGTCCCTTGGAGCCTTGGAGGGAGGTAAGGGGGGAGGTGTGGGCGCAAGTTTTGCATTTCTTGCGGTTGCAGGGAAAGGTGCCGAGAGTGGAGGTTGTGTTGGTGGGGGTGTGGACCTGACGAGGGAGTCACGGAGAGAGTGGTCTTTTCGGAACGCTGATAGGGGAGGGGAGGGAAATATGTCCCTGGTAGTGGGGTCTGTTGGAGGTGGCGGAAATGATGGCGGATGATAAGTTGGACATGGAGGTTGGTGGGGTGGTAGGTGAGGTCCAGTGGGGTTCTGTCCTGGTGGCGGTTGGAGGGGCGGGGCTCAAGGGCGGAGGAGTGGGAAGTGGAAGAGATGCGGTGGAGTGTGCCCTCAGTTCCTTCGCTCAGATCAATAGTGTACAATGTGAATAGTTGTGATCCCAACACTGACAGTTGTGGAACTCCATTATTCCACGGCTGCCATCCTTAAAAAAGATCCCTTTATCTGCCTTCTGCCTGTCAGCCAATCATCTATCCATGCCAGTACTTTGCCCTTAATAGCATGAATAGTTACCAGTGCCCTATGTGTTTTGTTTACCTTCAGACCAGACCTTTCAGTTTCCCCAATACTTTATTCTTGAAGAAAGCCACTTCACCTCTGCCCTTTGACTCTCTTGTTGTTCTGGTCTGCTGCTGATGTCTTCCACTGTGAAAACTGATACAAAGTCCCTATTTAGTATCTTTGCTATTTCTTTGTTTCTGATTGCTATTCTTCCAGCTTTATTTTCCAGTGGCCCAATGCCCACTGTTGCCTCTCTCTTACCTTTTAGATATCTATAATAATTCTTGCAATCTTATTTTATATAGTTTACTCTCATATTTCATTTTCTTCCCTTACTGTGTTTTTTTTTGGTTATCAGCTGCTGGTTTTTAAAGATTTCCCAATAATCTTCACCACATTGTATGCTTTTTATTTTGTTTTTATGCTTTCCCTGACATCTCTTTACTGTATGGTTACCTCTTCCTCTCCTTAGTGTGCTTTTTGTTTCTTGGGATGAGTTTCTGCTGTGTCTCCTGAATTAACCCCAGAAACACCTGCCATTGCTACTCTACCATCTTCCCTGATGGCTCCCCTACCAATCAATCTTCTCATCCTCCGCCATTTCCGCCATCTACAGTCAGACCCCACCACCAGAGATATATTTCGCTCGCTACCCTTATCAGCCTTCTGCAAATACCATTCCCTCTGTGACTCCCTTGTTAGGTCCACATCCCCCCCCCCCACCAACCCCTCCTCCAGTCCCAGTACCTTCCCTTGCCACTGCCAAATCAATGCCTGCACCTCCTCCCTCGCCTCCATCCAAGGATCCAAAGGATACTTCATAATCTGGCAGAGATTTACATGCGCATCCAAACACCTCAACTATTGTGTTTGTTGCTCTCAATGTGGTCTCCTCTACAATGGGAAGACAGGATGCCAACTCGCAGAACGTTTCAGAGAACATCTCTGGGGCACATGCACCAAACAACCCCACTGCCCCGTGGCTGACCACTTCACTTCCCCCTCCTACTCTGCCAAGGATATGCAAGTCCTGGGCCCCCTCCACCAACAATCTGAGATGTCAGGAGGAAGAGCGCCTCATCTTCCACCTGGGACCCTCCAACGACATGGCATCAACATTAATTTCACTAGTTTCCTCAACTCCCCTCCCCTCACCTCAACCCAGGTCCAACCCTCTAACTTGGCACCACCCTCTTGACCTGTCCTACTTGTCCATCTTCCTTCCCACCTATCTACTCCACCCTCTACTCTGACCTATCACCATCACCCACCCACCTACGTGCACCTATTGCCTTCTTGGCTTCCTTCCTCCAGCCTCACCTCCCCTCCTATTTATCTGTCAGCCCCCTTCCCCACCCCCCACATTCCTGATGAAGGGCTTATGCCCAAAATGTTGAATCTCCTGCTCCTTGGATGCTACCTGACCTGCTGTGCTTTTCCAGTGCCACACTTTTTAACTCTGATCTCTGGCATCTGCAGTCCTTACTTTCTCCTCTTCCAATCAACTCTGGCTAGCTTTTCCCTCATGTCTTTGTTATTATCTTTATTTAATTTTACTTCCGTTACATCTGATTCCAGCTTCTCTATGCCAAACTGCTGGGTAAATTCTATAATATTATGGTCACTGCCCCCTAGGGGTCCCTTTGCCTTAAGCTCCCTAATCAAGTCTGCCTCATTACACAATCACCAGATCCAGAATTACCTGTTCTCTCGTGGGGCCTTCCACAAGCTGCTCCAAAAAACCACCTCAGACACATTCTGTGAATTCCTTTTCTTTAGATCTGCTACCAACCTGATTTTCCCAGTCCGCCTGCATATTGAAGTCCCAAATGATTTTTGCAACAGTGCCTTTCTTACATGTTTTCTCTATCGCCTGATTTATTTTCTTCCCCACATCCTGACTACTGCTAGAAGGCCTGTAGGCAACTTCCATCAGGGTCTTTTTCCTTTGTATTTCCTCAACTCAACCCATGCAGATTCTATGCCTTCTGATTCTATATCACTTCTTGCTAGCGATTTAATTTCACTTCTTACTGACAAGGCAACCCTCTGCCCATCTGCCTGGCCTTTCGATAGATATGGATCCTTGCCTTATTCCCAGCCTTAATCCCCATGCAGCCATGCCCCTGTGACACTCGCAACATTGTACCCTCCAATTTTAATTTGCGCTACAAGCTCATTTACCTTGAGAAAATAGCATTAACCTTTAAAGTCCAGTGACCATTCTTCAGAACTGAGTTGAATTGCCCACTTGAATTCCATGGACTGGCCCTGATAAGGCCCCGGAACATTATTGAGCAAATCCACAGAACTGACAGGGGCTCAATTCCTGGACTACTTGACAGGCAAGCCCCAAGTGACTAGTGCCCACCCACAGACTGATGTCTCCACAGCACCCTGATCCCCGGACTTGTTACAATAGGTGTGTGGAATTTACTATGACTGTAGGTACACAGATCCCTGGACTCTAAGAGGAGCAGGTTGACTGACCATGGCCACTGCCTGGTGACCATTGCTATTTGCTTGAAGCACATGTAGGGTGTTCAGCACGTTTCCTGCTAGTACATGTTGCAGTACATTGCTGTAAGACAGAGCCGCATAGTGACATGCATCCTACTACCACCCAACTTTAAAGTTCCACACTTCCTATCCTTACATGGTGTCTATTCCCAAATCAGCTACAACCCCTCCTCACCACCAGCACTGAAAAGGAGTGCATGACACACAGGCTAGCAGTCCTTAAGTCAGTTAGAAATAAAAACAAGGATGCTGGAGAAATTTGACAGGCCTAGTAGAATCTGAAGAAAGAGAAATGGAATTAACACTTCGAGTCCAATGATTCTTCTCCAAAATTAAAGTCAGTTAGTGTGTGCTAAGATTGCAACGTGAAGTATCCAGAGAATGGCAGCCTCCAAGTAAACATAAAGCAAAATATAAACATTATAGAAAACAAGCGAGAAACCATGTGAAGATACAGGAGACGTGTGTATGACCCCGAGCAGACAACAACCTGACAGAAACATGCAAGCCATTGGTGACCCTGAACTCCAAAGTTTTGTAGTGGCTGAAGTGATGTATGAGATGATTCGAGAGCAGGCATCGTTATGTGGTGAGGTTGGTGGTTTACCGATGTTAACTTGTTTGGATGAAGAGGATGGGAGTTTTGGGCTGTGCAGACATATTGTGATGAAGGAAGATTTGGGTGGCAGAGGCAAACTGGAATTCCTGGAGCTGCAGCTGTCAAGTGCCTTCTCCGTGTTGGGAATATGCAGCGTATAGTTTGTTGGCGAAGGAAATGAGAATCGGAAATAACAGATAAAGAACACACATTTGGGTTTTAATGAGATGCAGATCCATGGAATTAAGATGGTCGCTGCTCCATGATGAGATTCTGAAGTTGTTATTTCAGGCTTATGTGGAAATTTTCTCAATCAGGAAAATTTTTCACAACATTTAGAATCTGACATTTTAATTCTCTTCATAATTTTCCTATTTTTCTCATCATTGTTCATATCGCACAAGATAGGACAGGACAGCTAAGAGACACAGAAGTGAGGATACAACAAACAAGCTAATGATTTTAATATGTTAACTTTGAAATGCCAAAGAAAATCACTGCACTTGTCCTTTCTTACATATTGACAAAGTCCACCTTTGTCAAACATGTCCCCAAAGACAGCCACAACCATTCCTGTGGATCACCAATTGAAACCCTTGCCATTAAATTCCCTGCCCAAAGAGCCACTAGTAGATCTGGCTAGGTGTCATGCTGTACTTTCAGAATAGGTTCTGCCATGTAGATTTGATGTGAATGGTGAAATAATCATACATTAAAAATGATAAAACTTTTTTTATGCATTAACTGGCTAAGATCTGGAATGCACTGCATGAGAATGGAGGGACTTCCAGTCATGTCTTTCAAAAGGAAACTAGACAATTACCTGAACGGAGAGAAAATAATTGCAGGGGTATGAGAAAAAGGTGAGGCAGTAGAATTGGTAAATTGTTCTTGCAGAGAGAGGCATGGACTCGATAGGCCAAATGGTCTCCTTCTGTTCCTACAAGTGATAATTCCACTAAGTTTCTTTTTAATTCAAATATCTAAGCTTTCTATTCTGTCTTCTCAGCATTCAAACATTAAGAACAATTGCAGAAGTGAACTTTAAATTATATTTGTACAATCCATCTTTAAAGAAAAGCAAAAAGAGAACAACTGAAATCTCTTTAAATTGTCACCACTTCCATGTGCCTGATTTGGGTCAGTAAGAATGGGAGTACAATCTGCTTCATAATGTTTTCATTTTTGACAAAATATTTGCCATGCAATCAATCTAATATGCCTCATTTCTTGCATTGTTCATTAATACCCTGATTCTTTTTTAAGTTGCCAGTTTTGGGTTTTGTTTTGTTATCTTTTGCTCCAGTGCACTGAAAATTTCAAACATTTCAAAGTATGGATGGTTACTGGCTTGTGTGAAGGAGCTTGTGTTTTTTTTTGGCAATATAAAATTACTTTTCATATATTTGGCTTAATGGAAAGATCAACTCAATTCTTGTTTTCCGGTTGAGTCAATGCTCTTTGCTTAAATGCACTTGTTTTAATATTGTATTTATTGATAAAATGTAGGTTATACTGGCAAATGCAACATTTTTTTCTCTTGAAGAAGGTGGTAGTGAGCTGCTTTCTTCACCCACTGGCAAAAGTACACATGTTATGTTGGTGAGGAGGAGGATTCAGGATTTCGATTAGCAACACTAAAGGATACTGAATAGAATTCAATGGCTGGGGCCTAAGTGAAACAAGCTGGCATATTCACACTGCATTCCTGATATTGGGAGAACTGTCCAAGTAACTTGTGGGTATGCAAGATCTGACATGGGAGGCCCACTCTCTGATAGCAAGATGTCAATTAGGCTCATTAATAAGCCACTTGAGAGCCATTATCCCTGAGCCCATGGGAGTTTTTTGGTGGCTCATGGGTTAAATGGGAAAAGCTCTCCTGAAGGTCACCCAGCAATCTACCTTGCCCACTGCCTGGTAGCCTGCTGTCTCTTGCTGACAGGCTCTTGATGCCTGATTAATGTCTCTGACAATGGGAGAGCCACTGGAATACACTCCTCTGCTTTGCCCTGCCTCAAACATGCACAAACCCTCCAACAACCTCTAGCGTCCAGTGACTTCCTCCATACCCATAACACAATCCACGCTCACTCACTGGGTCCAGTGGTGATCGTGAGCTGGGCATTGGAGTATGATTGGCAGCAAGCACTGGGGAAAGTGGTACTAGCAGCAATGGAGAACTGCCGCTTGACTTGCTTGATATCGCTCCAGAGCAGGCTTTCCAACCCAGTGGGGCTTGATTGCATGGGAGATTGATTTGGCCAATTAAATGCCTGAGGCACTTAAATTGCATTTGATGTGCCCCACGAAGTGACATGGGTCTTCCACTCATTTTCCAATTGATGGGAAAACCCCCATTGCTAGCATTAAATTCTACCCAATTGTACAGTGCCAGTTTAGTATAGTTTGTGGCTTCAAGGGGAACTTGCAGTTGGTGGTGTTCCCATACCTTACTTTTCAATGTGGTAGTGGTCACAGGTTTGGGTGGTGGTATCGCTGCAGCAATACATTTTATATTTGATACAAAATGCAGCCATGGTGCAGAGCGATGGACAGAATGAAGGTTAAAGATGGTGGAAGGTGGAGTGTTAATTAAAAAGGCTTTGTTCTGGATAATGCTGATCTTTTTAAATGATTCTGAAGCTGGACTAGCAAGCAAGTGAGGATTATGTCAACACAACTTCTGATTTTTCATACCATACCCTGTGGTGTGTGGAAAGACCTTGTGGAGTCAGGAGTTGAGCTACTAGCCACAGATTACCCAGACTCTGAACTGCTCCTATTGCCACAATATTTGTCTGGCTGCTACAGTTCATTATGCAATGTTAATTGGGTTGCTGATTGCAGTGGCATTCTGTGGTAGTAATGTTGTTGAATGTTGATAGGAGATAGTTATATCCCCTCTTGTTAGAAATAGTCTTTGCTTGACTGTGTAGCATGACTGTTGCTTATTTTATGTCTGATTATTATCCAGGCTTTGCTGCATGCTGATTTTCCTACTTCAATATCTGAGGAGCTGCAGATTGACCTGAACGCCATGTGAACATCCCCACTTTAAACCTTATGATGGGAGGGAGAGTGAATAATGAAATAGCAGCAAGATGGCTATTGCTAGGACACTACCCTGAGGAGTTATTTTTGCACACCAGGCCATCAGGATGTGGATGAAATATAGTCAATGTTACTTATTATCTCGTAATAAGGGTATCACGTTCCTGTTCAAAATGTATCTACGACAACAGTTTGATTTTCCCTATTGAATTTAATTTGATTATTCTTCTCAATTTTTAAAATGGTTTTTGTCCAATGTCACCATTTTCAAAATTTAGAGTAAGCCTATGAATCTTGAGACACTAAACATTTATTAAGAAGGCCACTGTCATCTCAAAACATATACACAAATTATTAAGCATATAACGTACTGAAGTTTAATTAGATTAGATTAGATTACTTACAGTGTGGAAACAGGCCCTTCGGCCCAACAAGTCCACACCGCCCCGCCGAAGCGCAACCCACCCATACCCCTACATTTACCCCTTACCTAACACTACGGGCAATTTAGCATGGCCAATTCACCTGACCTGCACATCTTTGGACTGTGGGAGGAAACCGGAGCACCCGGAGTAAACTCACGCAGACACAGGGAGAATGTGCAAACTCCACACAGACAGTCGCCTGAGGTGGGAATTGAACCCAGGTCTCTGGCGCTGTGAGGCGGCAGTGCTAACCACTGTGCCACCGGAACCAAATACTGGGTTAGTGGTGCTGGCACTCCCGGGTCATTTACTCTATGCTACTCTCTCCCCACCCCCACCCTTCTCTAGCTTATCTCTCCACGCTTCAGGCTCACTGCCTTTATTCCTGATGAAGGGCTTTTGCCCGAAACATCGATTTTGCTGCTCGTTGGATGCTGCCTGAACTGCTGTGCTCTTCCAGCACCACTAATCCAGTATTTGGTTTTCAGCATCTGCAGTCATTGTTTTTACCTTGAAGTTTAATGTAGCCTGCCAAAATATTCACAGCACTTTTGGTTCTTTTATTTTGATTCAACCTGGGTTGGCCATCACAGTTTCAACAGATCAATCTTGAAATAGATCTGAAAGACAGCATTTGATTCCCTTGTGAAAAAAGTAGTCCATAATCTAAGCTACATGTGAAGCAATTACTAAAGTAGATTATGTGCAAATAACAAGAAAAGTGACATTGGTGCATACAGGGTATTCTTCTGAAACTGTGTTAAAATGTGATGGTGTGTATTGTATTTTATATTTTCACTAGCATTAGTAAATGCCCATAGTTGGCCCACAGAACAAATTATCCTGAAGTTTTATACACCTTTTATGCTGGACTTGCACCCTCAGTTGCTTTTTAATATGCTTTTTCAATTCTAAAAATTGTAGTGTCAGCTTATTTCAATATGCATTGACTGCTCAGTAGCAGCACTTCTGTACAACATGGGAGCAGTGAAAATGCTCGCTAAGTGATTAGAAATGATGAGTGTTGTTTAAAAAAAGGTAAGAGTGGCTGGAACAATAGTGGGTACCATAGAAAATTGTTTGATACTGTAAATTGACTGTCAGGTAGTTATTCATGTTTGGCTGGTGCAAGACTTTATGTTACGTTTAAAGGATGTCTTTGGTGTGTGCCTGAGGCACCTGAGGTCAGAAGTGGAGCATTGGGAGGGAAAACAATGTCCAAGATCCTACTTTTCATAACCGATAACAGAAAGAAATGCTATGGAAGGGAACTTGAAAAAAAGGTTGTGCATGATAACATTTATATGGAATGGCACCTCAGTCAAATCCTGAAATAGAGGAAGTAGAGGTATGATCTAATGAGGTTGGCAGGATAACATACCTAATTCTTTCTTGAAGAGCCCAGTTGCAATGCATTGTTCACCATTTGGAATTAGTAGCTGCGCAGTCAGTCTTCGCATTGTACTGTGGCAAAAGAGATAATTAACCTTACAGACCATTGTACCTTATCCCCATTTACACCATATCCAAAATGCCTTCTATTCTTTAACACGATAATATTTTGATCGGACATTGACTTTTTATAACTAGATTTCTTAGCAAATGAAACCGTGAAGCTAACATTGCTCACTGATATTTAGCAAATGGATCTGTATGGTTAAATGTAAATGTCCAACAGTTGTTGTTATAAATGCACTGCTCTTTCATAAATTGTGCAAAAACAAAAGTATTCCTCAACTGGCTTTCCACAGAAATGTTTCAATCACAAGCAGCTCCTGTAATGATATTATAGATACAGCTTAAAAGTTGCCACAAAAATTTGTTTATTCCAAATCTAAATACAATCTGAGATAAACTCAGGACTGTGTATTAACTTTTACATGTGGAGATCCTTTCCCCCAGATTGTAACTACTGCTGGGAGAATTGAAACAACTGTCAAGAATCTTTTTTCTTACTCACTTTTATCTTCTTTTAATCCAAACCCTCTTTCACATTATTTTGTTTTCTGATTTGTCACTGCAATCACTATGGTAACTGACATTTGCTTGTTCAGATTCTGTACTGCTAATTAACAGTTCTCCAATCTGTCATTTGTTGACCTATATATACATAAATGGAAGATGTTGCACCATTCAAATGCCACACTGACAACAGTTCCCAGTGCAACCCTCCAGGAAGTGTATGGACAAGTGCATGCCTAATGTTTGCTGATCATAGTAATATCTGACCCATCAAATGTCAGAAAATGCATTAAGGATTGATGTCACCAGCAATAATTCCTTGGCTAGTTCCTCTTGAAGACTACACAGCATATCTCAAAATAATTCCTTATCTCTCTGGTGAAGTTACCTTCAAGAAAACAAAGAATGGTGTTCATCAACAGGACAGTTCAGAGGGAAAAAAAGAATAAATTTACAGTCGGGAAAATTAAACTGTACAGTTTGACATGACAGTATTCTTTTTAATTTAGAATGGTCATGTTTTGTATACTAACAGATTGATGGATGTTTCTACCCATTCAAGGGATGAAATAACAAGCTAATTAAATCATTGATTTGATGCATTATCATACATCCAAGTAAAGGCAGCAATCATTTTAACATATTTCATTATGCAGATGGTGATTCAGCAAAGCAGCATTTGTTAACAATTTCTACTGTGATGAGTTTCAAAGTTCATTACGCTGGAACTGAAAACAGAGGAGCAATTTTCGAAATGGACTCCTGGAATTCTATATCATTGAATATGTTAACAATTTTTAGGATGTAATGTTCCGAACATAGATCCTCATAAAGCAGGACTAAATAATCAGAAGTCAAAGCATCTGACTTGAGGCTTGCATTACATTTGTTTTAAAGAAAAAAAATGAAACTGCATTTACTTAGTACATTTTGTGGCATCTGGTTGTGTCAAGACATCTTATAATCAATTAAGCAGATCACAGCCACCTTCTGCAGAGCAATTAAGGACAGGCAATAAATGCTAAGCTAGCCAGTGATGTCTCTATCTATAAACTACTTCTCAAAAAGTGTTTTTGAAATGTAGCCCCAGTTTTCAATCAATTTGGCAAGCTATCATACAAAGATCAGTGCAAAGAGAAACAAAGGATACATTTTCTCAGTATTCTCAGGATGGAATGGCAGCTTTGTTCCTGAAGAACTTCACAGTTCTATGATAAGGATATGGTATAAGCTTCATTACTTCCAAGGTTCCTTCTTTTTGGTCCTGATGTTCTCAGAAGTACGTGTGAAACCCTTCTCATTTGAGTGCTTTCTCTTAACTAGTTATCTGGGTCATTTCCGAGTACAGTGGCTTAGAAGCAGTTCGATGTAACAATGTAATTAGCATAATTTAAATTAGTTTCTATCTCAAGAAAGAGTGTTATAAAAACAGTGTTGGATATTGTAATTTCCCTACTGGCTTTGTGCGTGAGAAATCTCACAAACTTGATTGAGTTTTTTGATGAAGTAACAAAGAGGATTGATGAAGGCAGAGTAGTGGACGTGATCTATATGGACTTCAGTTAGGTGTTCGCATGGAGACTGGTTAGCAAGGTTAGATCTCATGGAATGCAGGGAGAACTAGCCATTTGGATACAGAACTAGCTCAAAGGTAGAAGGCAGAGGGTGGTGGTAGAGGACTGTTTTTCAGACTGGAGGCCTGTGATCAGTGGAGTACCATAAGGATCGGTGCTGGGTCCACTACTTTTCTCCATTTATATAAATGATTTGAATGTGAGCACAAGAGGTATGGTTAGTAAGTTTGCAGATGACACCAAAATTGGAGGTGTCGTGGACAGCGAAGCAGGTTAGTTCAGATTACAATGGGATCTTCATCAGATGGGCCAATGGGCCGAGAAGTGGCAGATGAAGTTTAATTTAGATAAATGGGAGGTGCTGCATTTTGGGAAAGTAAAACTTAGCAGAACTTAATACACTTAATGGTAAGGTCCTAGGGAGTGTTGCTGAACAAAGAGACCTTGGAGTGCAGGTTCATAGCTCCTTGAAAGTGGAGTCACAGGTAGATAGGATAGTGAAGAAGGCGTTTGGTATGCTTTCCTTTATTGGTCAGAGTATTGAGTACAAGAGTTGGGAGGTGCTTTTGGCAGGATGTTGTGAAACTTAGAAGGGTTCAGCAAAGATTTACAAGGATGTTGCCAGGGTTGGAGGATTTGAGCTATAGGGAGAGGCTGAATAGGCTGGGGCTGTTTTCCCTGGAGTGTTGGAGGCTGAGGGGTGACCTTATAGAGGTCTATAAAATCACGAGGTGCATGAATGGAGTAAATAGACAAAGACTTACCCTGTGGTGGGGGAGTCCAGAATTAGATGGGTAAGAGGCTTAGGGTAAGTGGCGAAAGATATAAAAGAGACCTAAGGGGCAATCTTTCACACAGAGGGTGGTATGGAATGAGCTGCCAGAGGAAGTGGCGGAGGCTAGTACAATTGCAACATTTAAAAGGCATCTGGATAGGGATATGAATAGGAAGGGTTTGTAGGGATATGGGGCGTGTTCTGGCAAGTGGGACTAGATTGGGTTGGGATATCTGGTTGATATGGACAGGTTGGACTGAAGGGTCTGTTTCCATGCTGTACATCTCTATGACTCTGTGACTCGACTGATTGAACTGCCCTTTGGAGCTGAGCTATCTCAAAATGGTTCTACTGAAACTCAGATCTGTTCTTCCACCCAAAAACTTGTAGCATTGTCTCATCCATAAATCATTCAATAGACAATCAAGTGAATATCTTACATATCTGTGTGGCTTGACCCAATTTGAAAGTGAATGGTGCATGCTCCCTGGCTTTATATCTCAGTTCCATTAATATCTATGCAATATAATCAATCAAAGTAGTCAGTCTGCATACCTGTATGTCTGCCTGATCCAATTCTCAGTATGCTGTTCAGTTGACCAGTTCTCCCAGCATGCCATTCAGTTGGCCAATATTGTTTTCAGTGTCCCCAAAGAGCAATTATTTTATTTAAATGGGACATTCCATTACTATTATGTTGTGGCATGGAGATGTGGGTTCCACTGGGCAGGAATGGTTGCTAGTTGTTGCACATTTAGAACTTTTAAAAAGAACAGGGAGAGTGGAAAAAGAGGAGGGGATGTAGCATTGCTAATCAGAGAGTACATTATAGCTACAGAAATGAAGGCTGTTGATGAAGGTTTGTCTACTGAGTCAGTATGGGTGGAAATTAGGAATAGCAAGGGTACAGCTATCTCATTGCAGGTTTTCTACAGATCCCCTAATAGTAGTAGGGAGATTGAAGAACTCACAAGCTGGCAGATTTTGGAAAAATGCAGATGTAGCAGTGTTGTTATTATGGGTGACTTCAACTTTCCCAATATTGACTGGAACCTCTTTAGTATAGATGGTTTGGATGGAGCTGTTTCTGTCAGGTCTGTTCAGGAGGGTTTTGTTACTCAGTATGTAGACAGGCCGATGAGGGGAGAGGCCATTTTGGATTTGGTGCTCGGCAATGAGCCAGGATAGGTGTCAGATCTCTGGTGGGAGAACACTTTGGTGACAGTGACCACAACTGCCTCACATTTACCATAGCCTTGGAGAGGGAAAGGAGCAGTTACCAAGGGAAGATATTTAATTTGGTAAAAGGAAATTATGATGCTATCAAACAGGAGCTGGGAAGTACAGATTGGGAACAATTGTTCCACAGAAATGGCACAAAAGACATGTGGAGACTGTTTAAGGAGCAGTTGTTGTGAGTGATGCACAAATTTGTTCCTCTGCGATAGGCAAGAAAGGGTAAGATTAAGGAGCCTTGGATGACGAGAACAGAGGAGCTTCTTGTCAAAAGGAAGAAGGTAACTTACGTAACGTGGAGGAAGCAAGGATCTAGCACAGCTTCAGAGGATTACAGGCTTAAGAGAAAGGAGCTCAGAAATGGATTGAGGAGAGCCAGGAGGGAGCACAAAAAAGGCTTGGCAGGAAAGATTAGGGAGAACCCAAAGGTATTGTACTCATAAGTGAGAAATAAGAGAATGATCAGAGAGAAGGTAGGGCTGGTCAGGGACAGCATAAGGAACTTGTGCGTGAAGTCTGAGCAGATAGGGGAAGCCCTAAATGAGTTTTTTTTTTGCTTTGGTTTTCAATAAGAAGAGGGATCTTGTTGTGAATGAGAACTTTGAGGAGTTGGGAAACAGGCTTGAACAGATCAAGATTGATGAAGTTGATGTGCTGGAAATGTTGGCATCCATTAAGATTGGTAAGTCCCTAGGGCCAGATGAGATTTATCCCAGGTTGCTCTGGGCAGTGAGAAAGGAGGTTGCTAAGCCACTGGCGAAGATCTTTGCTTCCTTCCTCACTCTCCACAGGACTTGTATCGAGGATTAGAGGGAGGTGAATGTTGTTCCTCTTTTCAAGAAGGGGAATAGGGAAATCCCTGGCAATTACAGACCAGTCAGTCTTACGTCTGTGGTCAGCAAGGTTTGGAAAGAATTCTGAGGGATAGGATTTATGACTATTTGGAAAAGCATAGCGTGATTAAAGGCAGTCAGCATGGCTTTGTGAGGGGTAGGTCATGCCTCACAAACCTTAGTGAGTTCTTTGAGGAGGTGACAAGACAGGTCGATGAAGGTCAAGCAGTGGATGTGGTGTATATGGACTTCAGCAAGGCATTTGATAAGGTTCCACATGGTAGGCTAATTCATAAAGTCAGGAAGTATGGGATACAGGGAGATTTAACTGTCTAGATTCAGAATTGGTTAGCTGATAGAAGGCAGAGATTGGTCATGGATGGGAAATATACTGCCTGGAGATCAGTGATGAGTGATGTCCCGCAGGGCTCTGTTCTTGGGCCTCTGCCCTTTGTAGTTTTTATAAATGACTTGGATGAGGACATTGAAGACTGGGCTAGTAAATTTGCTGATGAAACAAAGGTTAGAGGTGCCATTGACAGTATCGAGGACTATTGCAAGCTGCAGCGTGACATAGACAGGATGCAGAACTGGCCTGAGAAGTGGCAGATGGAGTTCAACCTGGATAAATGCATTTTGGAAGGTTGAACTTGGATGCTGAATATAGGATTAAAAACAGGATTCTTGGCAGTGTGGATCAGCAGAGGGATCTTGATGTTCAAGTGCATAGATCCCTCAACGTTGCCACCCAAGTGGATAGGGTTATTAAGAAAGCATATGGTGTTTTGGCTTTCTTTAACAGGGGGATCGAGTTTAAGAGCCACGAGGTTTTGCTGAGTTCTACACATCCCTGGTGAAATCACACTTGGAATATTGTGTCCAGTTCTGGTTGCCCTATTATAGGAAAGGTACAGAGGCTTTGGAGAGGGTGAAAAGAAGGTTTACCAGGATGCTGCCTGGACTGGAGGGTTTGTCTTACGAAGTGAGATTGTCTAAGCTCAGATGTTCCTCTCTGGAAAGAAGGAGGAAGAGAGGTGACCTGATCAAGGTATATAAGGTAATGAGAGGCATGGATAGAGTCAATAGCCAGAGTCTTTTCCCCAGGACAGGATTGACAATAGACAATAGACAATCGGTGCAGGAGTAGGCCATTCTGTCCTTCGAGCCAGCACCACCATTCATTATGATCATGGCTGATCATCCTCAATCAGTATCCTGTTCCTGCCTTATCCCCATAAACCCTTGATTCCACTATCCTTAAGAGCTCTATCCGACTCTTTATTGAAAGTATCCAGAGACTTGGCCTCCACAGCCTTCTGGTGCAGAGCATTCCATACACCCACCACTCTCTAGGTGAAGAAGTATCTCCTCAACTCTGTTCTAAATGGCCTACCCCTTATTTTTAAACTGTGTCCTCTGGTTCGGGACTCACTCATCAGCGGAAACATGGTTCCCACCTCCAGAATGTCCAATCCTTTAATAATCTTATACGTCTCAATCAGATCCCTTCTCAGTCTTCTAAACTCAAGGGTATACAAGCCCACTCGCTCCAATCTTTCAACATAAGACAGTCCCGCCGTTCCGGGAATTGACCTCGTGAACCTACGCTGCACTCCCTCAGTAGTCAGAATGTCTTTCCTCAAATTTCGAGAACAAAACTGCACACAATATTCCAGGTGCGATCTCACCAGGGCCCTGTACAGCTGCAGAAGAACCTCTTTGCTTCTATACTCAATCCCTCTTGTTATGAAGGCCAGCATGCTATTAGCTTTCTTCACTGCCTGCTGTACCCACATGCTTGCTTTCATTGACTGATGTACAAGAACACCTAGATCTCGTTGTACTGCCTTTTTACCTAACTTGACTCCATTTAAGTAGTAATCTGCCTTCCTGTTCTTGACACCAAAGTAGATAACCACACATTTATCCACATTAAACTGCATCTGCCATGCATCTGTCCACTCACCTAGCCTGTCCAGGTCACCCTGTAATCTCTTATCATCCTCCTCACATTTCACCCTGCCACCCAGCTTTGTATAATCAGCAAATTTGCTAATATTACTTTTAATACCATCATCTATATCATTAATGTATATTGTAAAAAGCTGCAGTCCCAGCACTGATCACTGCGGTACCCCACTGGTCAACGCCTGCTATTCCGAAAGGGAGCCGTTTATCCTGTTAGCCAACCAATTTTCAATCCAAGTCAGTATTATGCCCCCAATACCATGCACCCTAATTTTGCTCACTAATCTCCTATGTGGGACTTTATCAAAGGCTT
The DNA here is from genome assembly GCF_047496795.1 of Chiloscyllium punctatum. Classification (NCBI taxonomy): domain Eukaryota; kingdom Metazoa; phylum Chordata; class Chondrichthyes; order Orectolobiformes; family Hemiscylliidae; genus Chiloscyllium; species Chiloscyllium punctatum. Next base: position 46,266,917 of record NC_092744.1, read on the forward strand.
TCTGAAAGTCCAGGTACACTACATCCACTGGATCTCCCTTGTCCATCTTCAGAGTTACTGGCATGAGGAGTCATAGTTTTAAAATATTAGGAGAAAGGTACAGAGGAGACATCAGAGGTAGGTTTTTTTATGCAGAGAGTTGAGAATGCATGGAATGCATTGCCAGTGGTGGTGGTGGACGTAGAGTCATTAGGGACATTTAAGCAACTGCTGGACATGCACATGGACTACAGTGAATTGAGGGGTTCGTAGGTTAAGTTACTTTATTGTAGATTTGGAATAATCCTCAGCACAACATCGTGGGCCAAAGGGCCTGTTCTGTGCTGTTCTTTTCTATGATCTATGTACTACAATGACCAAGGACATTAATTTGCAGTTTTCATGGAAATCAAGAGGGAGGATAATTGAATGCCTGACATCTGACTAAACATCATAAAATTTCACAATTTAAGTAGGGAACTTGGTCATTGTTTGAAAATAAAAAGTCCATAATGTGTCTGGAGTGAGGGCAGCATTAAACCTGGCACACTTTTTGTGGTGACCTCTGTGGGTTGTCAAAATGACTAATTTTCCAACCTTAAAAGAAAACGCCACGTCAATTTTACATCCAATTTTCAGGAGAGTCATATTGCTCTTGGGGGCCTTAGTGTCCTAGCAGTGAAAAATATTTTGCTTTTTATTTCTTGTAAGTTTGCTCAGCATGTTTCTCAAATCAATCTATTTCCTGTGGAATTACTTAACTAGTATTCAGTTGGCATTGTACTGATTTAGTGCTTCACAGTGTGCAGCGTTAACAGCACTCAGTACGAAACACTGAATGTGGGTTTTGACATTTTCATTATTTTATGATTGAGCCTATTCAGGAGGACTGGCATATGGTCTGCTAAATATTCTGCACAGTTCACTCAATATCAGTCACTATGCTCCTCTTTATACTTTGAGTAAAAGTACAGCAAGATTACATAAAAGATGCACTTATAGATGAATTTGTTTTTAAACAAACAAAAAAGGAAAATGCAGAGCACAATATTACTTCACATCTATACCTTTTCAATGGATTCCCAATGTATATCAATTGTTTTCAGAAAAATCAGGAGCTCACAGTGATTATGCTTTGCCAAATCATTTCCATTTTACGTTTTGTGGTCATGGAATTGCAAATATTCTAATTTTAGCAGCTTCATGGATTTTATTGAATCCTTGCTTCTACATTTTGTGTTTAATTTCTCCATAAGTATACAAAGTCCTTGTAAAATCATGGCATGCTGAAAATTTCCCAATATATGCATCTGATAGGCTCTGTTCTTCTCCAAGGATGCATTTTTGAAAAAAATTATCTAGTTTTGAGAAGATCTGTAGCTCAGGTTGAGGTTCTGGATGTAGGTTTACTCGCTGACCTGGAGGCTCACTGAAGATTTTACCTAGTATGGTGACAAAACGTCTGAAAATGAACCTTCCAGCTCAGCGAGCAAATCTACTTCCAGTAGAAATTATCTTATCACTTCTTGCTATCTTAGTGTATTTGTATTTGAAAATGACTTTCCAGCATATTGAATTCTTTGCAATTTGGTGTATCTTATTATCTTCAACAGTAACAACAACCAGCATTTATATATGATAGATGGCAATTATATATGATACTCAATGTAAAATGACATGTTCTTAACATGCTTACGTTTCTACCCCTATTTTGCAACTTATTCCTGTTCTTGTCTTATGCAGGCACAAGTACAATCCGTACTGTCTCCGCCATGAAGAGACCAATCCCTCCAGCCATCTCCTCCTCCATCTCTGACCAAGAAGCCTCAGATTTCTCAAAGGAAGCACCAGCGAGGCTGTCTTCTGCACCGTCCTTCAGCAGAGATTCTGACACCTCAGTGAGTATTTCAGTCAGGTTAGAATTGGGATTACAGCCTGGTTTACCCATCATTGGCAAGTCTCCTCAGCTGGTTGAGGAAGAAATGCCACAGTTTTCTGGTGCTCAGAAGATTGCTTCAGATCAGGCAGCTCATCCCCAGGCAAGAGAGGAGCCCCTTGAATTGGCCATTTAATAATTTCATTACAATACACAGATAAACACAGGGGCAGCAGAAGGGTTTATTGGAGTGGTTTGTAAACTGGATTATATATAAATAAATGTAAATAAATATATATATAAATAAATTCTATATCAACACCACTACAGGTGACCCCATTACACCATACACTCTCTCTCACACACACACACACACTCTCTCTCTCTCTTTCCCCTCTCTCCTCCCCCTTACATACACATACATATAAGTCTATGGGGTGATTTTGCATTTACAGATTCAGATTTGTATTTGTAGATACATTCCATTTTGTTCAAAGACACACAATCTGTAGGCAGTCAGTCCATGTGACATTTTATAAATTCTACTTTGGAAATAGAATCAGTTTGACTCAAGGTGGAGATACAAAGACTCTAACCTTACATCTCTAATGCATTGTCTGAGCTGAGATGTCACCTTTTTTTATAAAACCTTAAGTCATCTTGAGACTGTGACTTGAAAGAAGTTTTGGTATTTACACATTAATCAATCGATACCTGCATCCCCATTTTAAATGCTTAAAGACTTAACAGCAATCTAGGTTTGTTCAATAGATCACATCAGTTGTATGACACTTCGATCTTTTGCTATAAATTCTATGTCCTATGATCCTGCCCCACTAGCTCCCTGACAAAGGAGCAGTGCTCCGAAAGCTTGTATTTTCAAATAAACCTGTTGGACTATAATCTGGTGTTGTGTGATTTTTTAACTTTGTCCACCCCAGTCCAACATCGGCACCTCCTCATCTTCACATGGAAACTGCTCAGTATTCACTGGAGGTTGCATCTGGGCTTGGGCTTACTGGCACTTTTCTTCCACCTCCTTTTGTCTGCTCCTTTATTGAGCAGGGGCCACAACAACAAGAAAACCTGCTCTGGCTGGAACCACAGGTGACTGTTCCAGTAGGCCTCTGTGGAGAATGTTTGTAACATGATCACTCAGCATCTGCAATTCACAGAAATGGCAGTGTACCAAAGGAGGCACCTAATAAAGACGGCCATGGGATGCCATGGACACAGTAGACCTTATTCCGATGTTTGCAGTACCAGTTACATCAAATAAATACATCTGGCTGTTGTAAGTACAGTCTGACAGATTTCTAAAAGCTTGGTCTGCTCCAACTCCCAGCCCTGACATCACCCAAGAAACATGGCTTTTCATTAAAAAAGCATCTTGTCAAATACTCATCTGCTCTGCTGTGCAGCCTGTGAAACCTTGTAGCTATTTACGAAACAACTGGCACTTTTCAGGTGATCTGTGATTATTGCTGCTTCACAGAGATAATTGTGATAAATTTGCAATGACCACTGACATTGCTAAGATAGTTTGTGGCCAGGATTTTTATGTGATCCAGGTGGTCACCACATGTAAATCACAAGTAGGATTCAGTGATTGTAGTTGTCTCTCTCAGGTAATATATATATGGCCGATGAATGTAATTGAACTTTTCAGGGCTTCATTCTGCTCATGAGTACAGTCTGCTCCCTCAAAGAGAAGAATGCACTTACTCCACCCACGCTGATTGCAGTGGTTGCCAGGGTGGTGGTGACTATTGATGACCTCATCTGCAGTAGCCCTTGACCTCCTATTGTCCTTCAGATCTCACCCTCACAACTAGTGAGTTATAGCTGGAGCCTGGCGTGGGAGCAGAGGAAGCCCAGGCCGGCTGGTGGGACGAGTCCTGGAGGTGATCCTGGGACAGAGACCAGCCCCTGGAGGCAGGGAGGCGTTGTGTTCTGAAGCCCAGCGAATACAGTCTTAGTGAGAAAGGACTATAATTTGAGTACTTTAAAGATACTTCTTATTATCATTCTGGATTTTTAAAACTCTGTATTGCCGTCCTAGTCTTTTATTCACTATTTCAATTATTTAACAACACTTAAAATGTCTTTACCTGGGTACCATGTATTAAAGATGGCACCGAGGGATGACATTATATAATTTTCACTGCACTCATTCGAGTGCAAGTGACAATAAAGGCTACTCTAAATCTCTTCATTCCAACATGCCACCTCCAATCCCCACAATTGTTGTTCAGTGTTTGGAAATGTTCAGCCCAATGCTATCAACAGCCATTCACACAGACATAATATAAATATAATCCAGATATTATAACGTTCTTCAATATGATCCAATTTTCTATTTGCCTCCTTAAGTCATTCATTTTTGTTCAGTAATGCGTGCTCTTGCTAATGGGTTTCTGATTTCTTCTTTTAGGACTTGGGTATTTGGGTCTCTAGGAGCTACTTGGAATACTATGCCATCTAGCTAGATACTTACTTACATTAAAGTGGAACTGACAGCTAATCCATTAAGGAAATGGGAAAAAAAAATCTTGATTCTCCCGAATGAACCATAATGTTATATGAAACTGAGTAGAGAGCTCCTTTCATCAAATTACTATTCTGTCTTTTATTTTCTTCTGACCTTCTATTTGGTTCACACATAAGGATTTATATTTGAAATCGGAGTGTTGATTGGAATTAGAAAAACACCATTAAGAGTCTTATCTTACAGTGCTTTATTTCTTGAATATTTGAAGATAGAAAATTTGAAGGGTGATGTGGAAAGAGCAGGGGAAGTGGACTAGTTGGATTGTACTTTCAAAGACCTGGCAAAGAAATGGACAAAATAGTATCCTTCTGTACTGTATGATTCTCTGATTAAGATGTTACTCAGCAGCAACATTTAATATCAATGCATGTGGTAATTCAAAGAATGGCTTGCTAACTGATTAAATCCCTTCAACTAACAATAAATTTTAATATTGTTGAGAAAGGGTATTTACAGAGAGAATGCAATTACAATTTTCTATTTTGAATATAGTACAAGATTTAGCAGAATACAATCAATACAAACTTAAGTCATAGAGTCATAGGGATGTATAGCACAAAAACAGACCCTTCAGTCCAACCCGTCCATGCCGACCCGATACCCAAACTCATCTAGTCCCACCTGCCAGCACTTGGCCCATATCCCTCTAAACCCTTCCTACTCATATACCCATCCAAATGCCTTTTAAATGTTGCAATTGTACCAGCCTCCACTACTCCCTCTGGTAGCTCATTCCATACACATACCACTCTCTGCGTGAAAAGGTTGCCCCTTAGGTCCATTTTATATCTTTCCCCTCTCACCCTAAACCTATACCTTCTAGTTCTGGACTCCCCCACCCCAGGGAAAAAACTTTGTCTATTTATCCTATTCAGGCCCCTCATGATTTTCCATGCGGTCACCCCTCAACCTTTGATACTGCAGGGAAGACAGCCCCAGCCTGTTCAGCCTCTCCCTATTGCTCAGATCCTCCAACCCTGGCAACATCCTTGTAAATCTTTTCTGAACCCTTTCAAGTTTCACAACATCTTTCTGATAGGAAGGAGACCAGAATTGCATGCAATATTCCAACAGTGGCCTAACCAATGTCCTGTACAGCTGCAATATTACCTCCCAACTCCTGTACTCAGTACTCTGACCAATAAAAGAAAGCATACCAAATGCTTTCTTCACTGTCCTATCTACCTGTGACTCCATTTTTAGGGAGCTATGAACCTGCACTCCAAGATCTCTTTGTTCAGCAACACTCCCTAGGATCTTACCATTAAGTGTATAAGTCCTGCTAAGATTTGCTTTCTCAAAATTCAGCACCTTGCATTTATCTAAATTAAACTCCATGTGCCAGTTCTCAGCCCATTGTCCCATCTGATCAAGATCCCATTGTAATCTGACATTACCTTCTGAGTAATTATATCTAATTTAACAGCAATTAATTACATTTCTGTAACAGACATCAGCTACAGAGAGACACATTTATCAGACAGTGCAAATAAAATAGAAACGGAATGGAAGTGGGTGGAAGGTGTAAAAGCATGATTTAATAGGATTATCAAAAAGGAAGACTTTTTCATTCATATGGAAAACGCAGCAGTCAGTTTATTCGGAAACAGGTGTCAAATGAAATGAATGACTTGTTAATCCATTTTTGATGACATATCTTGTAGAATTAATGTGGGCTGGGACATCATGTTTTTAAAAAAATGTTCTATTTCTGTCTGTATGAATAGCCGATAAGGTTTAATTTTTAACTCATTCACAAGTTGCAGCACTGAATAAAAATCCAGTGTGATGATTCGAAATCCTGAATTAGAATTTGAAAGCCACAATCTTCTGTGTCAAATTTGATGGCAAAGTAGAGTTTTGGGAAATAAAAACCAAACATTCATGTTTGACTGTTAAAGGAAAGGAATGGAAAGGAGGCTAGTGTTGAAGAACTGGTTGGTGCATACCAGGACAGGACTTAAAAAGATAGTTGAGAATTAGGGAATTTCAAAGTTGTGAAGACATTTCAAAATAAGTATGAAGATGTTTAGATCAATTGTCTGAAACATCGAAAGTTAGCAGAGCTGTTGGAGATAGGAATGATGATAAGCTGAATGTTATGGTAGGTGAGAACATAAATGATTTCCTCAACCTTACTGGATTATTCTTCTGCAGAATTTAAAGGATTGCAGGGGAGCTGATTTTTTTTCTAAGGGTGGAGGAGGATCTTCAACCAAACAATTATGCATGGAGTAGACCAAGAAATTTAGCAACTAGAGTGCAGTTAAATCCAACCTGAAGGCAGAGAACTGCGATGATTCAGGGTGTCAGGAGGGCAAGAAAGGTGACTAACCTAACACTTTCAGGTGCCAAGTCCAACGCACTAAATTCCCCAGCATTGTCCCGCAAAGTACCCCTCAGCAAAACACACCTTGCAGTTCTATGCATTCTTTGCCCCATATGTACCTCTTCATCTGACAGCATCTTCCCACTGAAATAACCTACTTTCACACATTGTTTATATGCACTCCTGGGATTTGGACATCGCTAGCTGTCCAGCATTTATTGCCGGGCCTTAGTTGCCCTTGAGAAGGTGGTGATGAGCTGCCATTAGAGAGGGAATTCCAGGATTTCGACTCACAACAGTGAATGAACAATGATGCATTTCCAAGTCAGGCTGGTGGGGAACTTGAAGGTGGTGGCATATCCATGTATCTGTTGTCCTTGTTCTTCTAGATGGAAATGGTCATGGGTTTGGAAGGTGTTATCGCAGAATCTTTGGTGAATTTCTGTCATGCATCTTGTAGAAGGTATTCACTGCTACTGCCTGTCAGTAGCAAAGGAGATTGATGCTTTTGATGTGGCGTCAATCAAGATGCTGTAATGACCTGGATGGTGTCAACATCTTGAGTGTTTTGGAAATGCATCCATCAAAGCAAATAGAGATTATTCCACCACATCCCTGACTTGTGCCTTGTGGGTGTTTGACAGGCTTTGAGGAGTCAGGAAGTGTGTTACTCGCTGCAGCATTTTGAGCTTTTGACCTTGCTCTTGTAGCCATTCTGTATATGTGGTAGGTCCAGGTGAGTTTCTGGTCAATGGTAACCCCCAAGATGTTGATAGTGGGGCATTCAGTGATGGTAACACTGTTCAATATCAAGGGGCAGTGGCTAGATTCTCTCTTCCTGGTGATGGTCATAGCCTCGCATTTGTGTGGTGTGAATGTTACTTGCCACTTGTCAGCCCAAACCTGGATATTGTCCAGATCTTGTTGCATTTGAATATAGACTTCCTCAGTATCTGAGAGGCCATGAATAGAGCTTAACATTGTGCAATCATAGGCAAACATTTTCACTTCTGAACTTGTGACTGAGGTATGATTATTAATGAAGCAGCTGAAGATGGTCAGTCCTAGGACATTATCCTGAGGAACTTCTGCAGAGATGTCCTGGAGCTGAGGTGTCTGACCTCCAACAACTACAACTATCTTCCTAGTCCCAGGTATGACTCCAACCATGGCAGAGTTTGCTCCTGATGCCCACTGTTCCGGTTTTGCTAGGACTCCTTGATGCCACACTCAGTCGAATGTGAATTTTATGTCATGGACTATCATTCTCACCTCACCCCTGGAATTTGGCTCTTTTGACCATGTTTGAACCAAGGCTGTAATGAAGTCAGGAGCTGAGTGGCCCTGGCAGAACTCAAACTAGGTGTCACTGAGCAGATTATTACAGAACAGGTGCTGCTTGATAGAGCAGTTAACGACACTTTCCAACATTTTAATAATGACCAAGACTAGTCTGATGAGGCGGTAATTGGCTGGGTTGGATTTGTCCTGTTTTTGTGTACAGGGTATGCCTTGGCAATTTTTCACATTGCTGGGTAGATGTCTCACTGTTGCCTTTCACAAATGTTACTCTTCCCTCCTCTCTATACAAGCCATTTCTAATATTCATGAATTTTTGTTTACTTTCCTCACAGATGAAAGTGCACAACTTGAGGAAAGGCAAAGACTCATGCCATGACACATGGGTGGCACGGTGGCACAGTGGTTAGCACTGCTGCCTCACAGCGCCAGAGACCCGGGTTCAATTCCCACCTCAGTTGACTGACTGTGTGGAGTTTGCACGTTCTCCCTGTGTCTGCATGGGTTTCCTCCGGGTGCTCTAGTTTCCTCCCACAGTCCAAAGATGTGCAGGTCAGGTGAATTGGCCATGCTAAATTGCCCGTAGTGTTAGGTAAGGGGTAGATGTAGATGTAGGGGTAAGGGTGGGTTGTGCTTCGGCGGGGCGGTGTGGACTTGTTGGGCCGAAGGGCCTGTTTCCACACTGTAAGTAATCTAATCTAATCTAAAAAAAGTAATCTAATCTAATTGTGACCCTCCAGTGACAGCCACCTTGACAGCTGCCAGCAAAATGTAAGATCACCAGTATGGAAGGCCTGTTGTAACAGGTATCAGAAATGACCTGCCATAATTGCCTAAGACTCTTGGGCACTAGAGTCATAGAATCATACAGCTGTACAGCATGAAAATAGACCCTTTGGACCAACTTGTCCATGCCAACCAGGTATTCTAAATAAATCTAGTCCCATTTGCCAGCATTTAGCCCATATCACTCTGAACCCTTCCCATCCAGATGCTTTTTAAATGTTCTAATTGTACCAACCTCCACCACCTCCTCTGGCAGTTCATTCCATACATGCACCACCCTTTGCATAAAAACATTGCCCCTTTTTTTGCATCTTTCCACTCTGATCTTAAACTTATGCCCTCTAGTTTTGAACTCCACTACCCTGGGGAAATGTCCTTAGCTATTCATCCTAGCTCTGCCCCTCATGATTTTATAAATCTCTATAAGGTTAACCTTCAGCTACGAAGCTGTAAGAAAAGTAGCCCCAGCCTATTCAGTCTCTTCCTGTAGCTCAGACCCACCAACCCTGGCAATGTCCTTGTAAATCTTTTCTAAAGTTATACAATATCCTTCCTGCAGCAGGGACACCAGAATTGAATGCAATATTCCAACAGCAGCCATACCGATGTCCTGTACAGCTGCAGCATGACCTCCCAACTCCTGTACCCAATGCACTGACCAATAAAGGAAAGCATACCAAACTTCTTCACTATCCAATGACTCTACTTTCAAACTACTATGAACCTACACTCCAAGGTCTCTTTGTTTAGCAACATTCCCCAGGACCTTACCATTAAGTGTATAAGTCCTGCTATGATTTGCCTTCCCAAAATGCAGCAACTCACATTTACCTAAATTAAACCCCCTGTACCCACGAGTGCTCACACATCAAGCGTAGTGATCTCATTTAGGAGTGATGCCTTCTTGGAGGTTGGTCTCCAACCCTATTCCCTCTCTCCTATGGCTGGGGTAAAGAAAGCTAGTGCTACTCCTACTGCAGGTTGTTTTGATGATGTTGGTTCTTCTGATTCTTATTAGAGGAGCAAGTGCTGCATAAGCTTTTCTTCTGTCACAGCAAAATCTGACATCAGGGAAATACAGCTAAAGGTAAATGAAATGAAGACATGTAAATGGTCTTATTGACAATCACCTGTCAAGTGAGGTATGTGAGCAGTAGTCTGTAACCTGACCATTGCTGAAACCCCTCAGCTTGTCTGATATTAAGCTTTCAAAACTGTCAGTTTCACTGAAGAAACACTTTCTTCAATACATTCCTTTGATTGACCATAATGAGTTTGCTGACAGCTCAGGAAATAGGTGCATGGAGGTTTGAGCCAGAATGATCAGTTAAAACAGCAGTTAATGACCTACTTGTAATTTTTAGCTATTTAAGTTTTCCTATTCAACCAGTAACTAACCTGTATGAAACCCAGCAGTATGTGGGACGAGGTCAGGATCCCAATCCAATGTCAATTTTAATTGTTTTACCTCCCACATGCAATTGGGGCATGCTCCATTGATCATTGAAATTCCCTGTTGACTCATGAAACTTAATTAATCTGCAATGGATGCTAGAGTTTTTCTATTTTAAGGTGTGATGAAATTGTATAAATATAGTATATCATGTTAATGCACAACTTTACAATTAATATGTGAACTTTTAAAATCAAACCAAATCTAAATTCTCATTTATTTCAGAAAAAAGTTGGATTTTCTTCATTGTTCAGGGAACAAATACAATTTTTTTTTGATAAGTAACATATATTATAGTCTGAGATGTTCTGATAGCCAGAGAGTTGGTGCAGCAGTAAAGATTCGAGTTGCATGTTGGAATCCAACAGAATCTCATATGCAGCAGACTGTGTGCAAATTGCCTCGGATGTTTATACTTCCTGTGTCTGAAACCCTCTGAAAGAGTCCATTAAACTTGGACACTGAATTGGTCTGAGAAAGTTTAACTAACAGCTACCCAGGAAAGGTGAAAGGACGAAAACCTATTTTAATTGAGTAATCATTAAACTGAATGTCTGACACACTGTTAGTCCTCTATATACAATCCTTCTGACCTTTACACCATTCAGACCCCTGACAATCAGCAACTGCCCCTCCTCCTGACCAGAATCCCCACAACTGTCTCATGGCCTCCACTTCTCCCCACACACAATTCCACACTCGCTGGGACTCGACAACCCACCCCAGGTCTGGCTGCCTGGACCCGACACCTTTGACTGCCAACCTGACCCCCTGGAATCAACACCTCCTTCATTGTGCCGTTGACCTTACAGTTCTCCCTGACCTGACTCCAGGCTCTAATCCCACATCTCTCACACTCCGCCTCTATTTTGAAATCCCCCCCACCCCCAGACCCAACACCCCTCAAACGCTGGCCTGCCACTCTCCTGTTGACATCCCCACCCTGCGGTCAAACCTGATACACAAACACATTTCCCACCTCTGCACCCTGCTACCTTATTTGTGGGCGGCACGGTGACACAGTGGTTAGCACTGCTGCCTCACAGCGCCAGAGACCCGGGTTCAATTCCCGGGCGACTCTCTGTGTGGAGTTTGCACATTCTACCCGTGTCTGTGTGGGTTTCCTCCGGGTGCTCCGGTTTCCTCCCACAGTCCAAAGATGTGCCGGTCAGGTGAATTGGCCATGCTAAATTGCCCGTAGTGTTAGGTAAGGGGTAGATGTAGGGGTGTGGGTGGGTTGCACTTCGGCGGGGCGGTGTGGACTTGTTGGGCCGAAGGGCCTGTTTCCACACTGTAACTAATCTAATCTAATCTAATCTATTTACCCAACACCCTTCTTACCTAGCACCCTGGGTGACTTGGCATGCAATACACCAGACACCCTTCATATTACGCACCATATTTGCATGGCACCCTACACAGCTGGCACCTGAATCCCAGGCTCATTTGTGTACCTTCCTCAGGAGCTGAGAAAGTGTTTGGCAATGCAGGTGGATCTTTAAAGCACAGCACACCAGCTGCTGCATTAAAGGAGTCCATTTTCAAACGGATTCCTTTTGCTGCTGGATTTGTGGTTTTCTGTGCAGGTTTGAACCAGGAGCTCATATCAATGAACCTCCTGTGCAGATGCCATCTAACATTAAGTAAATAAGTATTAATCCAATCAGTGATGAAAACAGGATTTTGTATCTGGGCGATTAGCAGTGGTAAAGGATTTTTTGACTTTCTATTTTTGTCAATCTGTAATGAAAGAATATATGTGTCTAGGGATATACTTAATATTTAAAATGCCTATTCCAATATATAAAGTTCTTCATGGTCATGCCCCATCCAATCTGTAATCTGTCACCTGGGTTATATCCTTTATTCTTCTGATTCTGACCTTCCATGCATTATGAATGCTTCAGCCTTATTTTAATGGACAAGCATTCAATTGCCTTCATTCTAATCTTGTATTCTCTCTCTATTTCTTCCATCTTTGAAATTCTTTTTAAATCCCATGCCTATGGTTTACTATTCTCTTTCTTTCTGGTTGAATGCCCGTTTCATTATACATGTTCAACCAGTTTTTAGACATTGTGCAGAAGTAAATTTTAGCTCAGTGATAAAATTGTCACCTGACTCATGCCTGTTATATAAAGTAGTTTTGACCAGAAAGAGTTAACTGGCATTAGGATAAAATATGGGGGTTCTTGTAGGTCAGTGGTAGTATGCCTGCCTCTAAGCCAGGAGGCCTGGGTTCTAGTCATACCTGTTCCATAAGTGTGTCAAAACAACTCTGAACAGGTTGATTAGAAAATATCTGCAAAGGTTTGTTATTGGGAAGAGCGAAGTGCTTCATGAAATGCTATTCTTAGCATAAACAGCACATACTTAGATTAGTAGCATGTACTAACTATTAGGTTATGCCTAATTGTTCCTATGAGACAATAATGTATCTTAGAGAAAATATAAGCATCTCAAGTTTATTCATCTGAATTAAATTAGCTTTATTATCACGTGCACGTGAATGACTGCAATGAAAAGTTTGCAATGTTACCACTTATGGTGACATCTTAGATTAACCGGGGAGGGATTAGACAACCTTGGCTGACAAAGGAAGTCAGGAAATGTATTAAAGAAAAAGAGAGATCCTATAAAGTGGCTAAGAACAGTGGGAAATCAGAAGATTGGGAAGGATACAAAAGCAAACAGAGGATAACAAAGAGTGTAATAAGAAATGAGAGGATCAAATATGAAGGTAGGCTAGCCAGTAATATTAGAAATAATAGTAAAAGTTTCTTTCAGTACATAAGAAACAAACGACAGGCAAAAGTAGACATTGGGCCACTTCAAACTGATGCAGGAAGCCGAGTGATGGGAGATAAGGAAATAGCAGGAGAACTTAACAAGTACTTTGCGTCAGTTTTCACAGTGGAAGACATGAGTAATATCCCAAAAATTAAAGGGTGTCACGGGGCTGAGTTGAGTATGGTTGCCATTACGAAAGAGATAGTGCTAGAAAAGTTAAAAAGTCTTAAAATTGATAAATCTCCTGGCCCCGATGGGATACACCCTAGAGTTCTGAGAGAGGTGGCTGAGGAAATAGCAGAGGCATTGGTTGAGATCTTTCAAGAGTCACTGGAGTCAGGAAAGGTCCCGGATGATTGGAAGATGGCTGTTGTAACCCCCTTGTTCAAGAAAGGATCAAGGCAAAAGATGGAAAATTATAGGCCAATCAGCTTAACCTCGGTTGTTGGTAAAATTCTAGAATCCATCATTAAGGATGAGGTTTCTAAATTCTTGGAAGAGCAGAGTCTGATTAGAATAAGTCAACATGGATTTAGTAAAGGGAGGTCATGCCTGACAAACCTGTTGGAATTTTTTGAAGAGGTAACAAGTAGGTTAGACCAGGGAAACCCAGTGGATGTGGTCTATCTAGACTTTCAAAAGGCCTTTGATAAGGTGCCACACGGGAGGCTGCTGAGCAAGGTGAGGGCCCATGGTGTTTGAGGTGAGCTGCTGGGATGGATTGAGGATTGGCTGTCTAACAGAAGGCAGAGAGTTGGGATAAAAGGTTCTTTTTCAGAATGGCAGCCGGTGACGAGCGGTGTCCCGCAGGGTTCGGTGCTGGGGCCACAGCTGTTCGCATTATATATTAATGATTTGGATGAGGGAACCGGGGGCATTCTAGCGAAGTTTGCCGATGATACGAAGTTAGGTGGACAGGCAGGTAGTACTGAGGAAGTGGGGAGGCTACAGAAGGATCTAGACAGGTTGGGAGAGTGGTCCAGGAAATGGCTGATGGAATTTAACGTGAGCAAGTGCGAGGTCTTGCACTTTGGCAAAAAGAATAAAAGCATGGACTACTTTCTAAATGGTGAGAAAATTAATAAAGCCAAAGCACAAAGAGATCTGGGAGTGCTAGTCGAGGATTCTCTAAAGGTAAACATGCAGGTTGAGTCTGTGATTAAGAAAGCGAATGCAATGTTGTCTCTTATCTCAAGAGGGTTGGAATATAAAAGCAGAGATGTACTACTAAGACTTTATAAAGCTCTGGTTAGGCCCCATTTGGAGTACGGTGTCCAGTTTTGGTCCTCACACCTCAGGAAGGACATACTGGCACTGGAACGTGTCCAGCGGAGATTCACACAGATGATCCCTGGAATGACAGGTCTAGCATATGAGGAACGGCTGAGGATACTGGGATTGTATTTGTTGGAGTTTAGAAGATTAAGGGGAGAATTAATAGAGACGTACAAAATAGTACATGGCTTGGAAAAGGTGGATGCTAGGAAATTGTTTCCATTAGACGAGGAGACTAGGACCCGTGGACACAGCCTTAGAATTAGAGGGGGTCATTTCAGAACAGAAATGCGGAGACATTTCTTCAGCCAGAGAGTGGTGGGCCTGTGGAATTAATTGCCACGGAGTGCAGTGGAAGCCAGGACGCTAAATGTCTTCAAGGCCGAGATTGATAGATTCTTGTTGTCTAGAGGAATTAAGGGCTACGGGGAGAACGCTGGTAAGTGGAGCTGAAATGCGCATCAGCCATGATTGAATGGCGGAGTGGACTCGATGGGCCGAATGGCCTTACTTCCACTCCTATGTCTTATGGTCTTATGGTCTTATGGTCTTAGGTGCAGGATACCTAGCTACAGATACTTAAGTATTTACTACAGAATTGAAAGAATAATAAAGAGAAGTCCGGTATAAGAATAAAATATTTTTTTAAAAAGTACTTGGAGTTACAGACTTTTTCATGAAGTCCATGCCAACACCTAGCCTTTTGACTGCACTGGGCCAGGTCTCCAGACCATACTGGGCTTCAAAACTTGATGCCTTCCCTCTAGTCCATAAGGGGCTTGCCTCCCTGCACCAGCCTGGTCTGGTACTCACCTCCCTGCACCGGCCTGGTCTGGGATTCCCCTCCCTGCACCGATCTGGTCTGGGATTCTACTCCCTGCACCAGCCTGGTCTGGGATTCCCCTCCCTGCACCAGCCTGGTCTGGTCCTCACCTCCCTGCACCGGCCTGGTCTGGGATTCCCCTCCCTGCACCGATCTGGTCTGGGATTCTAGTCCCTGCACCAGCCTGGTCTGGGATTCCCCTCCCTGCACCGGCCTGGTCTGGGATTCGCCTCCCTGCACCGATCGGGTCTGGGATTCCCCTCCATGCACCAGCCTGGTCAGGGATTCCCCTCCCTGCACCGGCCTGGTCTGGAATTCCCCTCCCTGCACCGATTTGGTCTGGAATTCTACTCCCTGCACCAGCCTGGTCTGGGATTCCCCTCCCTGCACCGGCCTAGTCTGGGATTCCCCTCCCTGCACCAGGCTGGTCTGGGATTCCCCTCCCTGCACCAGCCTGGTCTGGGATTCCCCTCCCTGCACCAGCCTGGTCTGGAATTCCCCTCCCTGCACCAGCCTGGTCTCGGACTCGTTTCCCTGCACCAGCCTGGTCTGGAATTCCCCTCCCTGCACCGGCCTGGTCTGGGATTCCCCTCCATGCACCAGCCTGGTCTGGGATACCCCTCCATGCACCAGCCTGGTCTGGGATTCCCCTCCCTGTACCAGCCTGGTCTGGGACTCGTTTCCCTGCACCAGCTTGGTCTGGAATTCCCCTCCCTGCACCAGCCTGGTCTGGGATTCCCCTCCCTGCACAGCCTGGTCTGGAATTCCCCTCCCTGCACCAGCCTAGTCTGGGATTCCCCTCCCTGCACCAGCCTGGTCTGGGATTCCCCTCCCTGCACCAGCCTGGTCTGGGATTCCCCTCCCTGCACTGGCCTGGTCTGGGATTCCCCTCCCTGTACCAGCCTGGTCTGGGACTCATTTCCCTGCACCAGCCTGGTCTGGAATTCCCCTCCCTGCACCGGCCTTGTCTGGGTTTCCCCTCCCTGCACCAGCCTGGTCTGGGATGCCCCTCCATGCACCAGCCTGGTCTGGGATTCCCCTCCCTGTACCAGCCTGGTCTGGGACTCATTTCCCTGCACCAGCCTGGTCTGGAATTCCCCTCCCTGCACCAGCCTGGTCTGGGATTCCCCTCCATGCACCAGCCCAGTCTGGGATTCACCTCCCTGCATAGCCTGGTCTGGGATTCCCCTCCCTGCACAGCCTGGTCTGGAATTCCCCTCCCTGCACCAGCCTAGTCTGGGATTCCCCTCCCTGCACCAGCCTGGTCTGGGTTTCCCCTCCCTGCACCAGCCTGGTCTGGGATACCCCTCCATGCACCAGCCTGGTCTGGGATTCCCCTCCCTGTACCAGCCTGGTCTGGGACTCATTTCCCTGCACCAGCCTGGTCTGGAATTCCCCTCCCTGCACCGGCCTTGTCTGGGTTTCCCCTCCCTGCACCAGCCTGGTCTGGGATACCCCTCCATGCACCAGCCTGGTCTGGGATTCCCCTCCCTGTACCAGCCTGGTCTGGGACTCATTTCCCTGCACCAGCCTGGTCTGGAATTCCCCTCCCTGCACCAGCCTGGTCTGGGATTCCCCTCCATGCACCAGCCCAGTCTGGGATTCACCTCCCTGCACAGCCTGGTCTGGAATTCCCCTCCCTGCATCAGCCTAGTCTGGGATTCCCCTCCCTGCACCAGCCTGGTCTGGGATTCCCCTCCCTGCACCAGCCTGGTCTGGGATTCCCCTCCCTGCACCACCCTGGTCTGGAATTCCCCCCCCCTGCACCAGCCTGGTCTGGGATTCCCCTCCCTGCACCAGCCTGGTCTGGGACTCGTTTCCCTGCACCAGCCTGGTCTGGAATTCCCCTCCCTGCACCGGCCTAGTCTGGGATTCCCCCTCCCTGCACCAGCCTGCTCTGGGATTCCCCTCCATGCACCAGCCTGGTCTGGGATTCCCCTCCCTGCACCAGCCTGGTCTGGGATTCCCCTTCCTGCACCGGCCTGGTCTGTGATTCCCCTCACTGCACCAGCCTGGTCTGGGATTCCCCTTCCTGCACCGGCCTGGTCTGGGATTCCCGTCCTTGCACCCACCCGGTCTGGGATTCCCTCCCTGAACCGGCCTAGTCTGTAATCTACATAAATCTGAAAATGTAGCAAAAAGCCCAGAATAAACTGACTAATAATCAAAGATAAAAAGCACAGATGTAATGCAAAATCCTCATGTTTGGGAAAGAGATGGACTGGCATTGGTTATCAAGGATCATATACAGCAGGAAAACCTATTTTCTGATCAACCTGTTCAGAGAAGCTGTTACATATCTTTGGAGCAAGTGTGATTTGAACCTGGGCCTTAGTCTGGAGATAGAGACACTACCACCATGCAGGAAGCTCCCAAACTACAGGAAACAAAAAAAGCACAAACACATGATAACCACAGATTACCTGTTAATACACTAATATTATTCATTATTTAGCAATTTCACTCGTTAGTTTGCCAGAATAGAAAGTTCACTTGCTACAGGATAGCTGGTGAGTTGAGTTATGATTGCAATGAGTTGCAAGTTATTGGAAATAATTTTGGATTTTTAATTAATTATGCAGCCAATTATTTAAACAGGCTGTGTGAATAATCAGTGTTATAAATCATGTGTTAAGGTGCCTCTGTGTATTAATTTTTCAGTTATTTAGCTTCCATGATTGCTTAACCTGGTTTTGACTGGAATATTGAAGATTGAGTTAATTTGCTCACCTTTGTTCTTTAATGTACAAAAGGAATGAATGCAAAGAAGCCCTAAGATGATTAAACGATCTGATTGAATTTACTGAAATTGAATTTTTAACTGATGAATGTCACCTTGCATTCATGAGTTATTGATGGGAAAGCATAAAATGTGATCAAATGGGTTTTGTGACATTCACTTTTTTGAAATATTAATATCTACAATTTGAAGTGGTTGTTCAGGGCAGTGTTTCTTCTGTTCTCAATCTGTGGAATATAAATTGATTGCTTGTAAATGTGGTGTCTTCATTCGTTTCGGCATTATGCATTGAAAATATGGTTAAGGAGTTACTAATTGTTTTCACACAGCCCGAAATAGCAAGAAATTCAAACAAAAAAATGAATAATTTCAACCTTTCAGTCCTGCAGACTGAAGGGGAAAAAATCCACTTATTTTACAGAAAGAGCTAATGCTTTTTGTTAAACTATAAGAATGATCTGTCATATACAAGCATGAAGGTCTAGAAAGTTAGAACCTGTCAACGAGATTTTTAAAAAATCTCTTGCAAGTTTTGAAATGGCTTGTGAATAATCTGCTTGAATGAAAGCTTATTACTTGCTTCCAAATGCATTCACAAAAGATGCAATCACATCGTACTTTGTAGAAATCAGACTTAATACTTGTTATTTACAAAAGGTGTCCAAACAGTGTTGCTATGTGCTGCCGATCATCTAACTGATTGCTCACAATAAGTCACAATTCTAATCAGGTTCCTGTTAGAGGGCTAAAAATTACATGAAAAAATTATGGTCACCAAACTGTGCTGGTAATTCATAACATGAAGAGGTTCTGATTTCAGTTGTTGCCAGCTACCTAAAGCATCTTGTATGGCCATTGGAGTCAATCTTTTCATTCAGCCTCTGAAGGGCATTCTGATCTCCAGTGTCTTTTTAAGAAAAAGGAATGTTATTTACTTTAAAATAGCCCAGGAATTTTCACAGTTGGATTTGGGGAATGTGTGGTGTTTAATTGGATGAAAGGGCTGAGGTTGGTGATCAGAATACTTGAATATCAGTGAGGAGAAATTCAACCTGTTACATTTCCGTGTGCATTCTGGGAACTGAGCAAGTTCAGAACTAAATGGTTCAAAGCTCATCCTTCAAGGACAAAAGTCATGCAACTCAACGCAGATTTATAGCAGTGCTCGTGGCTCAAGAGGTGGAAGAGAATTGCTTCCCCATATCCTTAGGCTTACATCCCTCCTTTGGATTTATTACCTAACCTCCCCCCCCCCCCATATCAATGTTTGGACCTCCACAAATGTCCCAGTCCCTTAGTGTTCCATGTTTCCAATAGCAGCCGAAGGCTCGTTTTGATGAGTTAAGCCTGTCCAAGGTGCTCCCTATTCCAAATGGAAGCCAAAAATTGTCAAGAAGGCTGACTTCTGAGTGTGATTCCCATTACGAAGGAAGATGTACTCTGGAAAGTTAATAGCTCATCCAATAAAATGGATGAGACAGTAAACTGGAGTTCTATTTACTCTCTTAAAAGGACATTAAAAATTTCCATGGTGTTATTTTGAAGAAAATCAGAGCTATCCTGGCTTTTGTTTTCATACATTCACAGGATGAGGGTGTCACTGTCTGGGCCAGCACTTATTGCCTATCCCTAATTGCTCAGAGGGCAGTTAAGAGTCAACCACATTACTGTGTATGAGTCACATGTATGTCATACCAGATAAGGATGGTAGATTCCTTCCCTTAAGGACATTAGTGAACCAGAGGATTTTTTCCAACAACAGATACATGATCATGACTAGATTCTTAATTCCAGATTTAAAAATAAATTGAATTCAAATTCTACTGTCTGCTGGGATTCAAACCCAGGTGCTCAGGACTGGGTCTCTTGATTAACAGTCCAACAATAATACTACTAGGCCTCTCATTGCCTTCTTTCAAAGCCATTTCAGAAATCCTCTCCTTTCCCTCACAACTCCCTCAGTGCCCACCTCTACCCCCTTAACCTTCTCAAATCACCTGTCTACGCTCGGAACACTTGTGGGTCAAATTCATTCAAAATGTCTAAAACAGGATTAAGTGGAATAATGCTTGGTAAGTACTTTCATAAATGTAAATCCCAAATAATTCCAATAGGAAATTCAGGATTTTTTTTTCATCCAAAGAGTGCAAGGATATGGAATGCACTATCACATGTGGTAGAAAGGACAAGTATTATGGATCTGTTTAAGGGGATGCTAGAGCAACAAATGAGGGAAAGGGGGAAGCAGGATATGTTGACAGGGTGAGAGAAAGAGAGGTGAAAGGAAAAGGGAGCCTGGGGTTCTTGTGGAACATAAGACATAGGAGTGGAAGCAAGGCTACTCGACCCATCAAGTTCACTCCACCATTTAATCATGGCTGATGGGTGTTTCAATTCCACTTACCCACGCTCTCCCCATAGCCCTTAATTCCTTGTGAGATCTCTACCTTGAAGATACCCAACGTCCCGGCCTCCACTGCGCTCCGTGGCTATGAATTCTACAGGCCCACCACTCTCTGGCTGAAGAAATATTTCCTCATTTCTGTTCTAAATTGACCCCCTCTAATTTTAAGGGTATGTCCATGGGTCTTTGTCTCAGTGTCCACCCTTTCTAAGCTATGCATTATCTGATAAGTTTCTATTTGATCTCCTCTCAACCTTCTAAACTCTAATGAATATGATCCCAGGATCCTCAGCTGATCATCATATGTTAGGCCGACCATTCCAGGGATCATTCATGTGAATCTCCACTGGACACGCTCCAGTGCCAGTATGTCCTTTCTGAGGTGTGGGGCCCAAAACTGGACACAGTACTCCAAATGGGGCCTAACCAGAGCTTTATAAAGTCTCAGTAGCACATCGCTGCTTTTATATTCCAACCCTTTTGAGATAAATGATAACATTACATTTGTTTTCTTAATCATGGACTCTACCTGCAAATCAACCTTTAGAGAATCCTGGACTAGCATTCCCAGATTCCTTTATACTTTGGCTTTATGAATTTTCTCTCTGTTTAAAAAATAGTCCATACCTGTATTCTTTTTCCCAAAGTACAAGACCTTGCACTTGCTCACATTGAATTTCATCAGCCATTTCCTGGACCACTCTCCTAAACTGTTTAAATCTTTCTGCAGTACCTATCTGCCTGTCCACCTAACCTCATAGCATTGGCGAACTTTGCCGGAATGCCCCCAGTCCCTTCATCCAGATCATTTATATATAAAGTGAACACTGTGGTCCCAACACTGAACCCTGCGGGACTCTGCTTGTCACCAGCTGCCATTCCAAAAAAGAAACTTTTATCCCAACTTTCTGCCTTCTGTCAGACAGCCAATCTGCAAACCATGGGCCCTCACCTTACTCAGCAGCCTCCCGTGAGGCACCTTATCAAAGGCCTTTTGGAAGTCTAGATAGATAATATCCACTGGGTTTCCCTGGCCTAACCTACTTGTTACCTCTTCAAAGAATTCTAACAGATTTGTTAGGCATGACCTCCCCTTATTAAATCCATACTGACTTTTTCTAACCCAACCCTGCACTTTCAAGAATTTAGAAATTTCATCTTTAAAGATGGATTCTAGAATTTTACATACAACCAAGATTAGGCTAATCGGCCTATAGTTTTCCATTTTTTGACTTGATCCTTTCTTGAACAAGCGGGTTACAACAGCGATTTTCCAATCATCTTGGACTTTCCCTGACTCTAGTGATTTTTGAAAGATCACAGTCAGCGCCTCCACTGTTTCCTCAGCTACCTCTCTCAGATCTCAAGGATGTAGCCCATCGGGACCAGGAGATTTGTCGATTTTTCGACTTTTTAGCTTTTCTAGCACTTTCTCTTTTGTAATGGCTACCATACTCAACTCTGCCCTCTGACTCTCCTTAATTATCTTCCACTGTGAAGACTGACACAAAGAACTTCTTACATTCTTCAGCTATTTCTTTATCTCCCAGCACTAGCCTTCCCCTTCAATTTGGAACTGCCCAATTTCTACTTTTGCTTCTCGTTTGTTTCTTATATATTAAAAGAAACTTTTACTATCATTTCTCATATTACTGGCTAGCCTACCTTCATATTTGATCCTCTCCTTTGTTATTTCTTTCTTTGTTATCCTCTGTTTTTGTAGTCTTTCCAATTTTTTGATTTCCCAGTGCTCTTGGCCACTTTATAGGCTCTCTCTTTTTCTTTGATACATTTTCTGACTTCTTTTGTCAGCCATGGCTGTCTAACCCCTCCCCAGATAGTCTTTCTTTTCTTTGGGATGAACCTCTGTACTGTGTCCTCAATTACACCCAGAAAACTCCTGCCATTGTTGCTCTACTGTCTTCCCCGCTAGGCTCTGCTTCCAGTCAATTTTCGACAGTTCCTCCCTCATGCACCTGTAATTCCCTTTGTTTAACTGTAACACCATTACATCTGATTTTGCCTTCTTACTTTCAAACTGCAGACTGAACTCTACCATATTATGATCGCTGCCTCCTAAGTGTTCCCTTACTTTAAGATCTTTTATAAAGTCTGGCTCATTACATAGAACTAAGTCCAGAATAGCCTGCTCCCTTGTGGACTCCATTGCAAGCTGTTTCAAAAAGCCATCCTGTAAGCATTCCATGAATTCCCTTTCTTTGACTCCCCCGGCAACATTATTCACCCAGTCCACCCGCATATTGAAGACCCCCATGATCACCATGACCTTGTCTTTCTGGCAAGCCCTATCTATTTCCTGGTACATCTTGCACCCCTGGTCCTGACCACTGCTGGGAGGTCTGTATATAACTCCCACTATGGCTTTTTTGCCTTTGTAGTTCCTCAACTCCACCCACACAGACTCCATATCACCTGACCCTATGTCATTCAGTGCCATAAATTTAATTTCATTTTTAACGAACAAGGCAACCCCACCTCCTCTGCCCATCTCCCTGTCTTTTCGATAAGGTATAATATTGGCATAAACCAGTTTAGCCGATTGGCTTGTTTCTGTGCTGTTGACTCAGTGCAAGAAATGACAGCAAATCATTCTACTGTCTCACAAGAGTTCTGATCATGGATTTAATATTGTGTTGTATTTGAAGAGCCATTTCTCCCCCCACTGCCTAAACCTGATTCTTGCAGCAGCTATGACAACAGGTAAGCAGCTGCACAAGCCATTGCTTCTCCTCCAGGTATCATGTATTAATTTATATTGGAGGAAAGTAACAATGGACATACAGTTGGAGATCAAATGTAAACTAAGGGAACGTTTCGCCAAGTATCTCAGCTTGGCCTGCAGGGGCTGACCTGACCTCCCAGTCAGTGTCCATTTTAATTCCCCTTTCCATTTCCTTTCTGAGATGACCATCCATGGCCTCCTCCTCCATTGCCACAATGAATCAGATCGCAAACTGGAGGAACAACACCTCATCTTCCACCTGCGTAGCCTACAGTCCACAGGATTCAATATTAAGTTTTCCAATTTCATCCCACAACTCACTTCCCAGCCCCTCTTCTTCCATTCTTCTCATTAACCCTTCCTTCCAGCCACCAACCAGATTCATTCCTCTCATCGACCAACCAGGTTATACTGTCTACCTGTCTTCACCTATCTGCATCTCACCACCCTGCCCCTCCACCCCGTTTATCTGCAGCTCCCCTTACACACACCCCCAGTCCTGAAGAAGGGTTACACCTGAAACTTTGACTTCTCCACCTCCTGATGCTACCTGTCTTGCTGTGTTCTTCCAAGTCTCCTGCTTGATTACCTTGGATTCTAGCATCCACAGTTCTTTTGTTTCTAACACAATTGGTTCTGGCAATTTTCTCTTCCTTTTATTCAAATATGGACATCAAATTGGCCTGTTTCTAATCTATATGTACCTACCCAATTCATAACGACTGTTGGTCACATTTTGTTTTCAAGCTTCTTTGAAAATGTTTGTATAAATGATATCTATTAATGACCTTCACTCTCTCATAACATCAATGGAACTGTTCACTAATGGTTTTACGGTGTGAAGTTCTATTTACAATTCCTTAAATTATGGAACAATCTATGTGTGCATGTAGCCAGACCTAGATCATATCCCAGTTTGGCTATTATAAAACAAAGGCAAAAGTGAGGACTGCAGATGCTGGAGATTAGAGTCAAGACTACAGTGGTGCTGGAAATGCACAGCAAGTCAGGCAGCATCCGAGGAGCAGGAAAATCAATGTTTGGGGCAGGAGCTCTTCATCATGATTCCTGATGAAGGTCTCCTGCCCGAAACGTCAATTTTCCTGCTCCTTGGATGCTGCCTGACCTGCTGTGCATTTCCAGCACCACTCTAATCTTGACTATTATAAATCAAATAACATTTATATTAGTCAGGTGCCAGAGGCAACCAACAACTCCTGAAAGAGATCCTAACCACCATCCCTTTGCGTAGAATGGCTGTTTCATCATGAATAACACCCTGAGGTTCACTTTATTATAAACTCAGCAGGGCCAGCCATGTATATGGTACGGTTACTATAGCAGCTCAGTATCATCAGGAGCAGGTCACTAGATGACTTTCAAAACCTTGTCTACCACATACAAAGCCATTTACCTTCTTGCCACATCCCTATCATAATTTTACCAGTGATGAGGAAACCTTCAGGAAGTCTGCGCACATGAGGATCATCTATCATTAGGACTCAGCCAGTGATAGGAGAAGCTCAAATCAAGCATCCAGCCCAGCAGCACTCACTGCACAGGGTGGTTGTGGGCAAAGAGCATTGCTTACATTGTGGGCTCCCTCCAAGTCTTCCCCTGCTCCCAGGGCATATTTAACTAAGCCCCCCCCAACACCCCTGACCAACCCCGCACCCTTGCATGAATCTCTTGGCCGAGCCCTGGTGTTATACACAGTTTCACTTTTGGTACCACTGCTGGGACCAGAGAGTGGGCAGCCATTTCATTTTGTGGAATGTGGTTTCAGCATACTGTGGTATTCCTGTTAGGTCAGGAAATGACTGGAAACTTAACAGTAAGGTACCTTCCTGTTTTTGTGAGACTGGGAAGAGCTTCTTAACAAAGAATAAGGGGCAGCAATTTAAATCTCCATGGCAAAAGGACAAAAAGGCAAAGGTCCTGCCTTGAACCTATGAATGGGCTGACAACTTTAGGTACATGGTCATTTCACCCTCCTCCCCAACATTTTCCCTGGGTTAGAAAGGGACATTGGCACCTGATTTTAGGAAAGGTTTAGTGTAGCTGACAAATGAGAGTGCATAGACAATGCAAAGGATGAATAAATTAAAGCTGCATAGAATACTGTAATGTAACTTAAGGGCATAAAAAATTAAAACATTTGGGTGGTTCTAACATCCAGTGCATTTTTGCTGGAAACCCATCGTCATCAGTGACTTTTTCCATCTATCTGCAACAGACATAGCCGTGGAGATTTTAATTGCTGCTTCTTATATTTGGTTAAGAAGTGGTTGGGAAGAATTGCTCTTCCCAGTCCCACAAAAGCAGGAAGATAACTTACTGTGAGTGGATTCTTCAATTTTCAGGCATTTTCTGACATCATGTCTATCTGACAGAAAGGTGACAGCATACTAAAACCACAGTTAAAATCATGATTTATCTCCAAATCATGATTTGCACTCTGGCCTGTATGTTAAAGAATGAGCAAGAACGTTCCTTTGTTGCCTGTTCAAAAGAGGAGGTTAACATGGAAGGCAGCAAAACTCAGATGGGAATTTGGCAGGTAAATCAGTCTGCCTCAAAGAATTCACTGGGGACTAAAGTCTATTCTGTTACTTTTTTCTCTTTGGTACCCTTTGAGTAACCTGCATGGAATGGATCACGAAACTCCCAGCTCAGATTTGTTTATAATCACTCAACTGGTTCTGACTTCAATAAGTGTACAAATAGATGCTAAAATCATGTCACTAGATTCTTAAAAAGCAATATAATTGGCTTTCAATGAACCTAAATTAAAAGGTAATGAAATGTTGTAGAACTTGGGTATTTTAAAGAAAATTATCGGATTTTTTGAAATTCAAGTGTATAGATTTATGCTGTACTTAGTGAATTATGATTACTTTAAAAATCAATCCCACGTTTTTCAAAAATTGTTGAATGGCTAGACTTTCCCTTGATTGAGGTTCTTTTCCCTAAAATGGAGTTTGATCACAATATAACTATTCATTAATCCATTTCAGTATTTAGTGGACAGATCAGACATCTTTACTGTGCCATTAACCGATCACGATAGATGATGCTGTCTTTGCTGATTCACCATTTTTGTGTGGACAATCACTTTCCCAGCCTTGTATTTTTAATAGTTGTGAGGAGAAATTAGATAACCACCAATTTGGGCTGTCTGTGGCAAAATTGGTTGCATTTGAAACTGAAATGATTTGGTTTGGGAATTAAAGTGGGATATTGATCCTGCTCAAGGGGAAGGAGCTGGAAAAGCATTCGTATCATCAGGAGTTAACACATTCAGATGAAATGCAACTGATGATTGGGCTTTGTACATGTTAAAGGGAATAGAAACTCTTTTGTTGCATTAGTATAGGAAATGCTGATTAGAAGTGATGGAACCTTTCTTTTTGGGTTCAGGTAAGATTTGTTACTGGAAAATCTAGAGGTTTTGCAGAACTGCTCAGGGAGCAGACTGTTCCTCACATTAATTGCAAAATGAAATTGCTGAACGTTGAGAAGCAGTTTCAACTGCAATCTATTTATAGTCAATCTATATGACAATGAAGTCAGAACATTTCTGCTATATATGCATCACTGCCTGTGGCATCTGAGGCAGTAACTATGATGTGCAGTTTTGATACACACAAGCATACTCTGAATTTGTGCTATAGTTTAAAAAAGGTTAATGCTAATCAACATGTCTGCATGGATCCATGCTGATCACCTGCTAAATCTTAGAATCATAGAATGTCTATAGTGTGGAAGTAAGCCATTTGGCCCACCAAGTCCACAGCGACACCCAAAAGAACACCCCATCCAAACCCAAACCCCTACCCTATCTTTGTAACACTGCCTTTCCCATAGCTAATTCTTCTAGCTTGCATATCCCTGAACACTATGGGCAATTTAGCTTGGCCAATCTACCTAACCTGCACACTGTTGACTGTGGGAGGAAACTGGAACAGTCAAAGGAAACCTGCACAGGTACAAACTCCACACAGACAATGTAAATGAGAATAGGGTTTCAAAATGTTCAAAGTCTCTTCATTATCAGAATGTACAGTTGGTCAAAAGTTAAAATTAGCTGCAATTGTAGTTTGCCTGTAATATTTGTCAATATCTCAATGTTGTGCTCAGGTAGTTGATGGTGAATTGCTGTATGTGCTATTATTACATTGTTAAGGAAGAAACTTGATTAGATCTTTGGGCTCAAGGAAGGAATAAAGGGGATGAATATTGGTGGGGTGAAAAATAATTGAGAATGGATAAATCTCTTAATTATTTGGTCCACTAATGTTCATTTCCATGGGAAAATTGGGTAGAAAAGCCAGGTGAACTGCTACTATAGGTTTTGGGTCTTATGGTTCCACAGAAACATAGAAAATAGGAGCAAACGTGGAATCAATGGATCATTAAGCCTGCTCTACAATTCAATAAAGTTATAGCTAAACAGTTACCTCAATGCCATAAACCTGCACTCTGTCCATACTCCTTGATGTCTTTAGTGTTTAAAAATCTAATTCTCAAATTTATTTAATGAATTGGCCTCTCCAACCTTATATTTTAGAGAATGCCACAGGTTCACTATCCTCTCTGTGAAGAAAATTCTCTTCATCTCAGTAATAAATGACCTGATCCATATCCTGGGAGTGTGAATCATAGCTCTGAAATGCACAGCCAGGGGAAACATCTCTCTCATACAACAATCCTACCAACCTCAGCATCAATCTGGTGAATCTTAACTGCACTTCCTTTCTTAGGTAAAACCTTGACCAAAACTGCTACATAATACTTCAGGTGTGGTCTCAGCAAGGCTTTGTACACTGCACTAACACTACCTTATCAGTGTACTCAAATTACATTATGGGTCAACATACCATTTGTCTTTCTAACTGCTTGCTGCATCTAAAGTTGATCTTGCTTTGTGTATCTCCCGAGCAGCTGTAAGCTTGTATGCCTCACTCTGTCTAAACATCCTATGATCTGTATGTCTTTGTGTACTATGATCTACCTGCCCTGCTTGCAAAACAGTTTTTCACTGTTTAGTACATGTGACAACAATAAATCAAATCAAATCAAATCAGATCTGCATGCTTTAATGGCTTGTACACAAGGACACCTCGGTTCCTTTTGCATCAACATTTTCCAATCGATCACAATTTAAATAATACACTGTCATTCTTTATCTTCCAATTGAAGTGGATAATTTCATACATATCTATGTTATTCTGTATCTGCCAATGTGTTGTCCACTCACTCAACGATTCTCCTTACCACTCACAATCCCATCTAATTTTATGTTGTCAGCAAATTTGGAACCATTGCAATTGATTACTTCAACCAAATTGTTTATATGTGTTGTGAATATCTGGGACTTAAGCATTGATTTCTGTGGTCACATTAGTCGCTGCTTTCCAATCCAAAAAAGGATCATTTATTCCAACTCTCTGTTTCCTGTCTACAGAAGGATTGAGCAAAATCCCCAATATCTAAAATACCGTTCAAAACCCTGCACTTCTCAAAACTTTTTAAAGGTAAATGGAAGCCAGAATGAATTCTGTGCAGAATACACAAACACAGAAGTAAGCTGGCTGTCTGGAACCATTGTTCAGCCTGGCATTCCAATCTACACTTCCTCTCTAAGAGGACAATCAACCAAAACTAACCTTTACACTTCGGGCTCAAAAGCACAGACAGGAGTGTCAGAGGCTGAGGGGTGACCTTATAGAGGTTTATAAAATTATGAGGGGCATGGATAGGATAAATAGACAAAGTCTTTTCTCTGGGTGTGGGAGCCCAGAACTAGAGGGCATAATTTTTCTTTCATAAATCCACGTTCCTTTTGTGTAATTCTGCTGGTATTTTCTATGAATGCTGTCATCACATCCTTATCATTGTATTCAATATAAAGCATTCAACAAGGAATAGTTAAAATTACATGGTTTATGTTATTAGCAGGTAAGACTATATTGATGCGATGTTAACTGGGAGAATTTTGACACATTTCTAACCTCTGCAACAGTTGCTGATTTTTGAATACAATCATGGGATCACTACATGACTAACATGGTGTTGTGTGATTTTTAACTTTGTCCACCCCAGACCGACATTGGCTCCTCCACATCATGTATTGAGCTGAATTATCATTGCCAGCAATTTATGATACATTTCCTCAAGGCTAGAGTTAATGATATCATAATATCCACTAAAGTTGAATTTCATTGGCTATGTAATAAAGACCAGAAGGTTCTGGTGCATAAATTTGGCACAGAGTTGAACATTAATATCACATCAAGTGTCGTATTGTACTTTCTTGTATTTAACAAATATCCTTTATATTTTAGGGCTATAAAATATTCCAAGTACAAATTTTAAATGACAAGTGATAACACCAAATAAAAACTTCTTCAAAACTATGCAAACAACATTAAATTTGGCAGGGCTATGCATACCTTGATTACCTCATCTCAAGAACTCAATTTGTAAGGACTAATCTGAAAGCACCACATGACTTATCAAACCAGAAAAGCTATTAAGATGAAGTAAAAATGGGTTGCTACAGTAAATAGATTATTTTCTTTTGAATGCAACTAAGGGAGAATACATGCTAAATTATTAAGTTAGCTTTCAGGAGGAACTCGTGCATTGAAGACTCAGCTAACGGAGTCGTTGACACGGATAATAATTGTTTCTATGGGTAATGGTTCATCCTTTCATTAGCTTTGCAGTCTAACCTCTTACAGTTGCCAGTTGAAATGATGCAAGGCTGTACCGTACTGTCTCTTGTCCCACATTATGTAGTTGAATCAGAATATTCTTCAAAGTACCTTTGTGAGCCATGCAGCTATAAAAGCAATCATGACATAAGATGGCTGACAACCCCTGCTCATAGCAATAAAATGTGTCCTTAACAACTTTATCTATGTTACAACAAATCAAACAGCAATGACATTCAAAGGTGCAAAGGCACCATGTGGTATTTCTTTTCCCTCCTGTTCTTTTGTTTTTCCTCTTACCCCCACACTACCGCCTAACTGTGGTAGTGCTTATTTTTTTCCCCAGCCCCATGTTGTGTGCAGGTGTGAGACACAGTGAGAGACACAAGGTGTACAAATCTTTATTCAATTTCCACCACCAGGAAGATAGGAAAATACCCGAGTGGCCAGTGACAAGTAGTGCCCTTCACAAAAGGGCAATGCTGTGTGATCAAACAGTGAAGGGGAGGGTAGGGATTAAATCAAAATAGAGTTGGAGGGGGAAATAATACACTCCACTCCCTGCGGCGCCCACCTCTCCCTGAACAACTCCAGGGTGTTGGTGGACACTGCGTGCTCCTTCTCCAAGGACACCTGGGCCCTAACGTAACCGCAGAAGAGGAGCAGGCAGTCGGCCCTAATGACCCCCTCCACGGCCCGCTGCCTGGACCTGTTTATGACCAGTTTGGCCAGGCCCAGGAGCAGACCCACGAGGAGGTCTTCAGACCTGCCCTCCCTCCTCCGTACCGGGTGCCCGAAGATCAGGAGCGTGGGACTGAAGTGCAACCAAAAGCAGAGGAGGAGGTTTTTAAGAAAATCAAAAAGGGAGTGCAAATGCCCACACCCAATATATACATGGTCCACAGACTCCACAGCACCACAGAACAAGCAGTTGGGCTGGGAGTCCGTGAACCACCGCAATCTGTGATTGCAGGGGACTGCTGTGTGCAGCACCCTCCACCCTAGATCCCAGAGAGAAAGGGGGAGGACTCCCGCGTAGAGAGCCCTCCACTGGGGGTCCCCACCGCCCGGTGGCAAATGGGTACGCCAAGGCATGTCCGGATGGTAGATGAGGGAGAAGAGGTGGACGGTGTGCAGCAGCAGTCGATACAGGGCCTTCCTTTTTATTTCCCTTAAGGGGACAAAATTAAAATTCTGGAGGCGGCTCAGGTTGTGGGCACAGGTTCCTGCGGGAAGTACGGGACCTTGGGGCCATTCCGGGCTGGGGTGAGCGCAGACGGGATCCCACCGCACACCTGAGCGTCCTCCAACTGGTGCACTATGCCAGGTCCAAGCACCGCCGTTTTAAGGCGTCGGATGGCGGTGGCCACATACCGGACGTCTACCGCTGCCCTGCTTGCTATGTCCTGCAGCAGCGTCCAGCCCAGGCCCCCGGCACCCAGCACGTCCCCGACCCTGGTCACCCTTGCTGCCATGGCCCTCCTCTCCGACAGCCACTCGAACCCGCGAGTACGGAGGTGTGGATTCCTGAGCAACGGCTCCCTGACGACAGCCGCTACTCCAGCCGGAGGGTAGGCGCGACGTGATTTTACCATGTTCCAAACAGTGATCAGGTCCTGGTAAAAGACAGGCAGCGTCTTGAGGGCGACCTCCAAACCGTCACGGTCGACGAACAGGAGCTGTGTGTCGTAGTTGAACCATATGGTATTAGTCTAGGTCATAGAGATCAAGATCATTACAGGTTAATTTACCTGTGCTGTGTTTAATTAACATCACATCAATTAGAGTGAAGATTATGGTGTTCCAATAAATATAATTAAAATTTAAAAAAATAAAACGGTAACATACTTCACTTTCACTTTAACTGACTGGTAACTTGTACACTCTTTCACTTTTTGTCCAGATAGGCATCATAATTGTGAAGATATTCTATCCAATTGAGTCATAGAGTCATAGAGCTGGACAGCATGGAAATAGACCCTTCAGTCCAAATTGTCCATGCTGACCAGATATCCTAACCTAATCTAGGCCCGTTTGTCAGCATTTGGCCCAAATCCCTCTAAACCCTTCCTATTCGTATGCCTATCCAGATATCTTTTAAAAGTTGTTATTGTACCTGCCTCAAGCACTTCCTCTGACAGCTCAAACCATTCATACACCATGCTCTGTGTGAAAAATTGCCCTTTTGTTCCCTTTTAAATCTTTCCCCTCTCACCACAAACCTGTGCCCTCTAGTTTTTGACACCCCATCCTGGGGAAAAGACATTGGCTATTCACCCTATCCATGCCCCTCATGATTTTATAAACCTCTATAAGGACAGCCACCCCTCCCCCCCCCCCCCCCCCCCCCTCCCAAGCCTCTGTCCGTCCAGGTAAAATAGTCTTGGCCTATTCAGCCTCTCCCTATAGTTCAAATCCTCCAATCTTGGCCATGCCCTTGTAAATCTTTTCTGACCCCTGTGAAGTTTCACAATATCTTTCTTATAGGAGAGAGACCATAATTGCACAAAGTATTTCAAAACTGCCCTAATCGATGTCCTGTACAGCAGCAACATGACCTCCCCACTCCTGTACTCAATGCACTGAGTAATAAAGGCAAGCATACCAAATGCCATCTTCACTATTGTGTCTACCTGTGACTCTAAGTACAAGGAAAAATGAACGCGCTCCTCAAAGTCTCTTTGTTCAGCAACACTCCCCAGGACCTCATCATTAAGTGTATAAGTCCTGCCTTTATTTGCTTTTCCAAAATGCAGCACCTTGCATTTACCTAAATTAAACTCCATCTGCTACTTCTCAGCCCATTGGTTCATCAGATCAAAGACACATTGTACTCTGAGATCTTTGCTGTCCACTCCACCTCCTATTTTGGTGTCATCTGCAAATTTACCAGCCATACCTCTTATGTTCACATCCAAATCATTTATATGAATGACTAAAAGCAGATGCTCCAGCACCGATCCTTGTGGCAAATCACTGGTCACGCCATCACCCTCTGTCTCCTACCTTTGAGCCAGTTCTGTATCCAAATGGTTAGCTCTCCCTGTACTCCATGTGATCTAACCTTACTAACCAGTCTCCCATGTGGAACCTTGTCACGGATCTGTACCTCTAAAGTCCATTATCAGAATGCATCATTGTCAGCATCTGAGTCTAGCGCAACCAGTTTTGAGAATAAAAGGGAGACAGTTATAGAGCTGTACAGATATCAGCCAAGGGTCTGGTCATGCATTGTGTGGGGCTGTCCATCCATGTTGATCAAGGGGCTGTGCCTGGGGGTCTGGCTATTAAAAACTGGTGGCAATGGGGGGTGTGCCTCATTATCAGGTGATAGTGCTGCAAAGTGGAAGCTGGGGAACTTAATCCTGGGGAATGGAGGCCGCATGCTGGAATGCAGAGTGGGTTGCAATTGTAAAGGAGACACTTCAATATGTGTGTTGGGACCATATGATATGGCATTGAAAAGAAAAGTGTAATGCAGGATTCAGGAGCCACTGTGAGTTAACAGCACCTTGGTTTTCATGGGGGGCAGTGCACTACCAGATTTTGTTTTATTCATTCGAGTGATGTAGAAGTGACTAGCTAGGCTAGCGTTTATTACTCATTCCTAATTTCCCAGACAGCAATGAAGAATCAACCATATTGCTATCAGTCTGGAGACACATGTAGGCCATATCAAATAAGGATGGCAGACCAGATTGATTTTTCAGATAATCAGCACCAGTTTCATAATCATCATTAAACTTTTATTTCCACATTGATATCAAAGTTAAATTCCACCCGCTGCCATGGCAGGATTTGAAACCAAGTCCCCAGAGCATTACCTGGGCCCCTGGATTATCAGTCTGGCAATAATATCTCTAGGCCATCACTTACCCCAGAGCTAATATGTTTACTCAATATGCCTAGGCCAGGGGTATGCAATAAAGTGATAAAATTTAGATTGATAGGTTGCATTAGTCTTGGAAAAATGAAAGCTTATGAGATTGACTGGGAGCATTACCAAGAAAGGAATGTGTAAATTTGAAGTTCGACCAATACTAAGAAGCTGCGAGTGAAACCCACTGGTTGAGGAGCAACTGTTATTTCATTCCCTTATACCAAGTAAATAACAAATGCTATGGTTGTGGGTATGTTTGCCGAGTTGGGAAGTTGATTTGCAGACATTTCATCCCCTGTCCAAATGATATCTTCTGTGCTTTGGAGCATCCTGTAAAGTGCTGTTGCACTGTGTCTTCTGGATTGCAAATGACCCTCCCACAAATCCAACCTAAACTCTGGATCGGATATGTGCATGACACTTTTGTAATTAGTAAGAGAACAGAAATCGAGAATACACACTGAATTATCAATACTATGCTCACAGGGCTCAGATTTATGAGAAAGGAGGAAACCACCAATTAACTCCCATTCCTGGATGTGTTGGTAGAAAGAACACAGAATGGCAAAGGCACCACAAAAATGTATATAAAAGCCACACGGACAGATTGGATCCCGAACTACAACAGCAGCCATCCAAACACACACAAGAGAGGCTGCATTAGGGCCCTGCTCAAAAGGGCAATAACACACTACTGCACTCCTGACCTGTGAAGAGAAGAAGAACACCTCTACAGAGTCTTCACCAAGAAGGGATATCCCCACAACTTCATCCGCAGATGCCTAACAGACAAACAACATGTTGAGGACACACCACTACCTAACTCACTAACCACATTACCTTATACAAAAGACATTGTGGAACTGACAGCCAAACTTCTCTGCCCACTGGGATTCATGATAGCTCATAAACCGACAGCCACGCTCAGACAACTCACCTGCACAAAAGATCTCATGCCCAACATGTGCAAGACTAATGTAATTTACAAGACTCCATGCAAAGACTGCATGCAACACAAAAAGGACAAACAGGCAGACAACTAGCAATCTGCATCCACGAACACCAACTACCTTCTAAACACCATGACTAGCTGTCCCTTGTAGCCATACACACAGATGACAGGGACCACAAATTCGACTGGGACCACACAGCGATCATAGGTCAGGCTAAACAGAGGATAGCCAGCGAATTTCTAGAAGCACGATACTCATCTCAGTCTCCATCAAAAAGCATACAGACCTAGACCCAATATATCGGCAACTACAACAAATAACTGGAATCGGGCAACCAGAAACAGCAGGAACGGAACCAAATAAATTCCAGAAGAAACAGCAGCACTTCACAGGAGGCTTCAAAACACTGAAGATGTCACCTAGACAGGGGACGCAAATCAACTTCCCAGCTCAGCAAACATATTCACAACCATGGCAACTGGCACCTGAGCTGCAAACCTTATCTCAAACCTTGAAAATAATAACTGCAGAATGGAAATGAAAATGGCTGCCACCACACCCAGAGTGGGTGGTAAATGTTTCATTCTGTGCCCTGCACTACAGAATGGTTATGATACAGAAAGCATCAATGCAGAAGGGGCTCAATTCATCCCACCATATTGCCACCTGCTTTCCAAACATTTTAACTTTATGCCAATCTTCTACTTTTCCCCTGTAAAATAGCAAGCTGTTTCTATTTAAATAATCATCCAATGCCCTCTTTAATGCCTCAACTGAGTCCTTTGGAAAATCGAACACAGCCTGAAAATAATCTTATAAACATTAAACTCTGTTTATAATTGTTCAATTATTTTGTATTCATGTTACTACTGTAAGTTTTATTCCATAGCTTATCACTTCCATCAGCAGTCTGTTAGGGAGTACTGTATGGAATGTACTTTGCAAGTCTATGTACAATACATTAACAAACTAGCCCTCATCAACTTTTTCTGTTACTGCTTCAAAAAACTCCAGCAGTTTAGTTAGATATGATTTTTCCTTAATAGATCCAAATCAATCCACATTTTTCCATGTGACTATAAATTCATATCTTAAGTAATTATTTCCAGAAATTTTCACAGCAAGTGTTTTGGAAGACACTATAAACATCCCAAAGATGATGTATAATTGAGTCACTAATGGGAGGAAAGATCTTATAACAGACTGGATCATAAAGGTGAAAATATTTAATAAAATAATGGGACTAAGGACAAATATGTTGCCAATTCCTGATGGCCTGCATCCAAGCGTTTTGAAGGAAATGGCTGTAGAGATAGTTAGAGACATTAGTCAAAATATTATAGAACCTACTTGATTCCAGGAGAGTTCAGGCAGATTCAGAAGTTGCTAATTCTAATAAATTTTTCAAATATAATCTCCATTTCACAAAACCATGTTGACTTCACTTGATTGTGTGGAGTTTGCACATTCTCCCCGTGTCTGCGTGGGTTTCCTCCGGGTGCTCCGGTTTCCTCCCACAGTCCAAAGATGTGCAGGTCAGGTGAATTGACCATGCTAAATTGCCCGTAGTGTTAGGTAAAGGGGTAAATGTAGGGGAATGGGTGGGTTGCGCTTCGTGGGTCGGTGTGGACTTGTTGGGCCAAAGGGCCTGTTTCCACACTGTAAGTAATCTAATCTAATCTAATCTAAACGATTCTAAATGTTCTGCTAGTTCTTCATTACTAATGGGGTCTAGCATTTTCCCAATTACAGGTGTTAGGCTAACCCAGCATTTAGATTCCTCCTTTCTGTCTCCCTCCCTTCTTAAACTGATGCAGCCTATGCTGGTCAGAATCAAAAGGTTAATATTTAGTAATGCCAATACAACCTTATAGAGGCCTGGCAGTCAAATCTCTTTTTTTTAATTGAAGGAATGAAATTGTTGGAGAGTAGATGCCTGCATTTTGGTGTATGCTCTCATACCCTGCATTTCAACCTGCCGCTCCTTTCAAATTGAGAGGTCTGTGATTTGTCCTGTGGCTTTGATAGCTAACCCATCACTGACTTGGATAGAGAAGCTGCTTCCATGCTTATCAGGAGGGTACCCCAATGAAATTACCAATGAATAATCATCTCCCACCCCTCAGGAATAGGTATGGTACCCAAAAATATTTGCAACATCTATTTCCTGCACCTGGAGGCAAAGTTCAGTCACAACATGGATATCTTTACATAGAAATGCCACTTTAAGAACATATTTAATTTAAAATGTATTTTGGTTTTTGTTCTGAAGTTTAATCTTGCAATTCCATTTTTCCCTTTGGCTATGCCTTCTAATGTTTATTTGGTTTTTGATTAATCTATTGATTAGTTTTATGGACCCTTTCTGTGAACTCGATCTTTAGTATGTTTCTACTCTCATCTAAATATAAAATGTTTTTAAAAATCCCAAAATCGCATACAACCTGTCCATCATGTAGATGCTGTTTCAGAAACTAATCTGTTCATTTCCACCTTTTACTTCCTTCAAATTAATTTAATTCTACATCTGCCTTCACTTGGGAGAAGAAGGATAGAGGCACAGAATACAGGAAGATGGACTATAAGGTTCTTCAGCAGATTGGTATAGGGAGTTAGGAGGAATTGGAGGTTTCTACAGGTTTAAAAGTGGACAATGCATGAGGCAATGGTTTGGTGGTGTAACCGCTGGATTGTTGACCCTGATAATGCTCTGGGGACACCGGTTCGAATCCTGCCACGGCAGATATTTGAAATTAAGAGGGTAATGATGACCATGAGTTGATTATTGGAAAACCTTTCTGGTTCACTAATCTCCATTAAGGAAATAAATCTGCCATCCTTACCTAGTCTGGCCTAAAAGTGACTCCAGATCCACAGCAATGTGGTTGACTCTTAACTGTCCTTGGGCAATTAGGGATGGGCAATAAATGCTGCCCTAGCCAGCAACACCCTAATTCCATGAATTTTTTTTTTTTAAATCCCCATGTCCAGGGGGATATAAATGGATTGGTCAGATGAGCAAATCAATGACAGATGGAATGTAACCCCAGTAAGCATGAGATGATGCACTTTGAAGGAGGTAACAAAACATGGGAGTACTCAATGAATGGCAGAGGAACAGAAGGATGTTTGGGTGTTTGAAAACAGATCCTTGAAGGTAGTAGGACAGGTTAATAGGATAGTTAAGGAGGCATATGGGACACTTGCTTTTGTCAATCATAGCATAGATTATGAGAAAGGAGGCTATGTTGGACCTGTATGGGTTTTTGGTGAGGCCACAGCTAGAGCACTGTGTGTAATCCTGATCACCTCACTATAGGATGGGTGTGATTGCATTGGAAGCGGTGCAGAGAGGTTCACCAAGATGGTGCACTTTAGCTATATTGAGAGGTTGAATAGGCTCAGATTGTTTTCTCTGGGACTGGGAAGGTGGAGGGGGAACCTGATAGTCGTATATAGATTATGAGGGGCATGGACAGAATGAACAGAAAACAACTGTTCCCCTTAGTTGAAGGGTCAATAACAAGGGTCAAAATTTTGAGATGAAAGGCAGGAGGTTTTGAGAGTACTTGAGGAAAATCCTCTTCACCAGAGGGTGGTGGGGTTCTGGAATGCACTGCCCGAAGGGTAGTTGAGGCAGGAAACCTCACAATCTTTAAAAAGGATTTGAAAGAGCACTTAAAGTGTCATAAGATTCAGGGCTATGGAACTAGTGCTGGAAGGTGGGACTAGGTGTAAGGTGTTATGGATAAGGCCAGATCACTCAAAACATTCTTAAGCAGGCAGCCCAGACCATAACTTTGCAATTTGTTTCAGTGAATGTACAGTGAAATTACCCGGAGTAAGTTAACAAGGTTGACTACCAGGTTAAAAACAGACAAAACTTTATTCACAAAATTACACACTGAAACACAAAGAACAGAATAAAGAGCCCCTACATAACTCAGTTTATGCAAACTAGACTTAAGTATGCTGTTCCGAATATACACAACAGTCCAAATAAGCAAACTCCCTTTAAAAACAAGTAGAAATGGAACACATGCTTACAGGTTAATACTGAAGGGCAGAAAAAGAGAGAGAGAGAGTTTCCATACAGCTCAATGTTGAACTTCTCACCAGTTCAGGACTGAACTAAACTGCTCAGCTAGAGAACTGACCATTCCCTTTTCATTATACAGACCACTTCTAAAACGTGACCACTTTGGCCTGAAGTCTCATCTGTTTACATACAAACAAAAGGCCTCTCAAATCCTTTTCATCTCTCTACTAAATTAGTCTGATCAGAGCCCAGCCTGGTTTATTACCGCTCTGAGAAAAACCAAGGAACAGCTTTTTAGAAAAAAAGGACTAGCTTTGTGACAAAGGTTAGTGTAGCTTTGGTGGTACAGAAGGCCCTCTTCTGTCCTGTATGATTCTATGATCTTTCTGAATCAGTGAATGATCTTTATACATCACCACAGCTATCACCCATTGATCCAGGGTGCATAGGTTAAAAGGGAAAGTAAAGTAATTCAGTGGTTACAGTGCTCTAAATGACTTCTTGCTGTTTTGCTTGTTAAATTAAATTATCTCTCATTCATTATTTGAGCTAACCTTTATGGTGATTAGGCTTTTAGGTAGCATTTACCCATTAGAATTCATTGAAAGAATAAATGCACTAATTAGTTCTTTTGTTTTTTGAATTGTCAACAATTCCAACTTGTAGCAATGAAATCTGTGATTATTTCCAAAAATTATGTTAATGCTCTGCTGATTAGTTTGTTAATTGGATCCATAATCTTGGCCTTTTATTGTACAATATCAATTCTATCGAGGTCCTCGACCTTTAATCAGATTGACATATACTTCATTCAGAGTTATAGGCATTTTGCCATACATTCAGTGATATCTACTGCCTATAATTTGAAGATTAGTGTGGAAATTTTTTTTGTTGCAGAACAGCTGGCATTTTTGGACTTTTTTTATTGATTCTCAATTCTTTTGATGTTGTTTCTAAGCAACTATGTGATTCCATATGAGTCTTCTATCAATTGTTCTCAATGACTCTTATTTGAAAGAAATCTCAAGCACTGCTGATCTGTTCTGAAGTATTTTAATGGATGCTTTCTCTTTGATTGAATTTTTTTTTTAAATCTGGAAACAAAAATATAGAGCTGAATCACTGGCCAAGTATTAATGTTGTTGATGTTCATGGAGGGTTTCTCATTGCAAGGTGTAGAGAGATTTCTTGCCAGATCACCTCAAACTCACCTCAGTAACTACATATACCAGCCCTATGGCATCTCTCATGTCTAATATTAAACTGATTATCCTGTTGTCCTTGGCTGCATGCCCAAATATCCTGGTGTCTATCGCACTGGCACCATATTTTAAAGGCTGCCAAGCACCTGGTCAAGGCTGCCATTCCAGAGCTGCTCTGCATGGTGACTAAATCCTGCAAACCATGCAGGAGATCCTGCAACTGTACAGGACAGACTCCACAGTCCTGGGGCCTCGAGGGCATAAGGGAACCAGAGATGACTGCCCAAGTCTTCTGGGCCACAGTTGCAGAGGTCAGGGCTGCACTTAGCCCGAGTGAGAGGGAAAAGAAACATCTTATTGAGGGCACAGGTGAGACATCTTTATGAAGAATCCTGTATTTTTCTAAGTACAGGAACTCCTGATTGCTGGAACTCTTAAAATGGCTGCCCTGGTGTTTTTGCCACAGTTGGACCTGGTATATCCTGCCCATTAGGAATGAGCAGCTTCTTCAGACATTCCACAGAGGAAAGAATTTGCAATGGTCAAGCATTGCCTACCTGTCACAAGCAACTGATCACTGAAAACTGTAGCCAAGGCTTTGCACTTTAACATGGACTGCACTAATACCAAAA
The DNA here is from genome assembly GCF_047496795.1 of Chiloscyllium punctatum. Taxonomy (NCBI): domain Eukaryota; kingdom Metazoa; phylum Chordata; class Chondrichthyes; order Orectolobiformes; family Hemiscylliidae; genus Chiloscyllium; species Chiloscyllium punctatum. The sequence continues at coordinate 46,307,390 of NC_092744.1, forward strand.
ACAATGTACAGTGTTTGACCTGCACAAATCATCCACCCTTACACTCACCTCGTGAATGAAAGCATGGAACTAGCAATGATTCTACAGATTTCTTCAGGCAAAGTTTCATTCATCTTCCAGCTTTTCAAGGGAGTACATTATCATTCAAGGCTGGGAAGTATACAATGGGCAACTCGAGTCTCTATGATCCTTCATTGCTCTACCAAGAAATGCTGCACAAACCATTGACTGTCTCAGGTTAAACTCTGTCCTACAAAGCATTCAGGCATTTCAGGGCAATCTAGCAGGGTCCACACAATCTGAGGCACCTCTTTAATATCCTTCCATCATGGATTAGTCTTGAAGCCTAACCCATGATGGAAGAATATTAAAAAGGTGCCTCAGGATTGCTCCCAACCTACAACTTACTATGGGAGACTTCACTGCACAGTGCTTGGATTTCATATACTGACTGAAACCTGTCTTTAACCTGTACCGTTCTGTAATGTTAGCACCCCATCAGCTCCCTGATGGTGAGTAATATTTGTAAAGCGTGGATACTTTGAAATGTGATCACCTGGAAACACTAGCCATATATTCATTTCGATAAGGAAACATTGGGATGGCACGGTGGCTCAGTGGTTAGCACTGCTACATCATAGTGCCAGGGACTTGGGTTTGATTCCAGCCTTGGGTTACGGCTTGGAGTTTGCACTTTCCCCCCATGTCTGTGCGGGTTTCCTCCCACAGTCCAAAGATGTTCAGGTTAGGTGAATTGGCCATGCTAAATTGCCTATAGTGTTAAGGGATGTGTAGATTAGGTGCGTTGATCAGGGGTAAAATGTTGAATAATAAGGTGGGGGAATGGGTTTGGGTGGGATACACTTTGGAGGTTGGTGTGGACTCGTTGGGTCAAAGGGCCTGTTTTCATACTGTAGGGATTCTAAGACTCAGCAACAAAAGTTCAAGAACTGCAAAAATAACCAGATGCATATGTACTATGCATGGGCTATGTTTTTCTAATTCATTCACAGCTGGCTATGCCAGCATTTATTGTCCATGCCTAATTGTCCACAGGGCAATTAAGAGCCAATGCCTTGCTGAGACTCTGGAGTCACATATAGGCTATGCCAGGCAAGGACAGCAGTTTCTTTCCCTAAAGTAAATCAGATGAATATGTAATGACAATGAAAACAGATTCATGGTCATTATTAAATTCTTAATGCCAGATTTTTCCTTTTTTATTGAATTCAATGCCACCATCTGCCATTGTAGAATTCAAATCCATGTCCCCAGAAGATACCCTAGGTTATTGGTTGCAATTGTCTAATGATAATACCACTCGGCTACCACCTCTCCATGTACTTCCAATATAACCAACAGAAAAATACACAATGAAAGGAAACCTAAGCCTGCTTATTGTTCTTGGAAGCAGGTTTCAGTGAAGAACTGCCTGACCTCTCTCATTCAACAGTACCTTTTTCCTTTGGATGTCTGTCCAGTTCAAAGTCCTGATACTAACACTAATCTTCAGAAGATTGCTATCAATCCCCTATTTCCTTGGCATCCAGAACATCCCTCCCATTGTCAGTTCTAGTTGTCAAGGATACAGCATGCCACAATGAACCAGAACAATGTTTCTGGTCTATATTGTAAACCTCCACAGGAATGGTTCAGGCAATGAAACCTTATCTTAAGGTTCTGTTCCACTGTGGTCCAATGGAAGCATGAACTGTGTTGTATCTCCATTCTGTATTTGTGTGAGGCTTTTGTAAAGGTGTTGTGGACCATGTTTGGAGAGGGTAGCCTTGTCTGCCAGCAACCATCCCCTGCATCTGAAGATCTCAGAAGGAGCAGAAACCTGTGAGCTCTTTTTCCAAATTTTGGCAGCATTGGGCACAGATAAGGTGGAAGCCTTTTCTGTTAACAATATCTGCAAGTTGATTATAGGAAGCCAGTGATGTTAGAGAACTCATACCTGGGCTGCTTCACGTTCCTGTCAGGAGAAAATGGCATCTGTGACATTTCACATGTGTTTGAGGTTGAGGATTGACAGATCCGACACAGGTCCCCATTTGCTCCTCAAAACAAGCCACTGGCATAAAAATTCAAGACAGCTGTAACCTTGACCAAATGGAATGGTTACCCAGTCCTTCTGAGCACAAGGCCTGTTCTAGCAGATGGTGGTGATGGCCCAAGACATCCTCAGTCTGTGCCTGAGAGTTGTAGAATATGACGGTGACGTGGGGCTCTGCAGAGTCTAGTCATTCCCCCGTTGAGGATCTTCACTTGCTACTTCCCCCACCCGAGCCTGTGAGGCAGCCACTAGGTGTTGTTTTCTTGCTGATGACATACTCTCTCTTAAAATGCTGTCTTTATTTTGCAGCAAGGCTACCAGTAATTCAGCAACTATGATGTCCGTATCAGATGTGTAAACTAATTTGGAAAGAAAAGAGAATTTCACTAGTGGTTCCTCCAACTCTCACATCAAACACAATGAAACAGCGTGTCATGGAATCTTCACAAAGAGACCGATGTCACTCCTTCATAAAGAGCTCTGAGGGATATAATTTTATCCAGGCATATGTTGCAGAATGAAAGTTCTTATGTTCTATTAGACAAGTCAATTTTTGGCATTCTCCCCCTGTGACTGCCCTTTGTTTCTACAAAAGCTGCCCTTGAACATCACGTGCCATGTCCATGCATACCTACAGTTCAATGTATGAATGTAGCAGTTCTGAAATGTTGTCTTCCAATATCAGCTATAGAATGTGATTCAGAAACGGCAAAACCAGGTGACACTTTTAAGGTGGGATCATTCACTTATTTATCTGATATGACACGGAGGTAATTAGGGCAAACTATGTCATGGTCATAATGTCCTGAGGCCATAACTTCTAATGTTTTTTCCTGGATAATGACTGACCAATGAATTACATTTTGATGTCAGATGGGTGGCAATATGAAATCAGTGGCAATATGAATGGAATCATCCCTAGCAGGACCTTGGATGCAAAGAATTATACTTGGTCCCTGAAGAAAAGCATCTGCAACTTACTCTGTCCACTCCACAAGCCAGGGCAGTCATATGAATGTGTTATGGAACAGTTGAGTTTGGAGCTCTGCCTGAGACTCAGAATCATTCCTTCACCTTTCATGTCTGTTTTTGCTTTGTTGTTCTTGTATCCCTTTCAGGTCTTTCAGTCTCCCCTACACTTTCATTATTTACCTTAATATAAACTTTAATGTTCCCAGTTCTCTGACTGCATGACATTGTGAATGCCCATGCTCTTGTTGGCCTATACTCTCCTCATGTGGTGGCCGTTGTAATTGTCACTTGTCTAAGCACCTCCTCCTGGAGCTCCCTCTCCCCTCCTATGCTCTATGAGTTCCAATCTTTCTATCTAAGATTTATTTCCTTCACAGAGTTCATTCCCTCAGTGACCAAGTCCAATGAACCTCTTGAGATTCCCACTTTACTCATGAGTCCATAGACTGGCCCCTGATTGGGTTGCATCTGCCATGTAACGTGCAACTGTAAGAACACAGTTCGCTTGTTCATTCATGTATGTTTTATGTTAATTTTGTATGATAGAGTATAAGACAAATATTGTAAGCCATTTTACCTTTTGGACTTTCATTGTTTAAACTTATGGAGTCTTCTGTTTTTCTTTCTGTATTAAGGATGCAGGATTCCCAAACGTCATTTACTTTAAACAAACGTTACTGGACCCAAATTGGATTATAAATATTTGCTAAGTAACTTTTTCAGAGATGTTATTACACATCTCTGAAGCAGGTGGAACTCAGACCAGCTAGCTCAGAGATAGAGACAATACCATTGTAACACAACATCCTTTTCCACACTGGATTATAAGCAAACCTGGGGGTTTTTGCTAGAACCGTAAAAATTATTAATCCAGCAAGGAAATTTTCAACTTGGCTACTTGATCATAAAACTGGAGCATCTGATAAGGTAGTCACTTGATTATGATTTCCATTGGTCCCACTGTTGTGTACTAGATTTGTTATTCTTCACAAGTTTATCATATGGAGTGTCCTTGTAGCTTAGAGAATTTCATCATTGAGGATTAGTCATGATAAAAAACATAACTCATTATTTCTCTGATTTAAACCATGTTATGGATTGAATGTCAGTTCTTTTCTTTCTTCCACTGGTATATCCAAGCAGGGAAGTTTAGATTAGATTCCCCACAGTATGGAAACAGGCCCCTCAGCCCACACCGCCCCTCCAAAGAGTAACCTACCCAGACCCAAACCCTTACCGTATATTTATCCCTTACTAATGCACCTAACACTATGGGCAATTTATCAGAGCCGATTCACCTGACCTGCACATCTTTGGATTGTGAGAGGAAACTAGAGCACCCAGAGGAAATGCACACAGACACAGGGAGAATATGCAAATTCCACAAGACAGTTCTCCCAAGGCAGGAATCAAACCCAGGTCCCTGGCATTGTGAGGCAGCAGTGCTAACCACTGTGCCATCCTATTGGGGCTTGAATGTTTCTTCCAATGTTAAACAGCTTACTATTTCAAAATAAACTTTGTGCAAAGAATGTCTGCTATGTCGATACACATTTCATGTCCATCAAGACACTATCCTGTAAATAATGCTTTGCAATACTTGAATATGTTTGGTTAGCCCATTCGAATGAAATTTCTTTGTATATTATTTTAATTGTGTCGTACTTCTAGTTAAATAGATTAATGTGATTGTTAAAAAAACAAAGAATTTTATATGATTGAGTTGTGTCTCGGATTGCAAATGGGAATGTCTAGATTTCAATTTTTAATGCACTTGTTTCCCCAATCAATCAATTTAATGTCCATATCACTGATTTTTCTTTCTGTGAATTGAAGGTGATTGGTTAATTGTCATCGAACTGTATTTAAGAATCTGACTGCAGGTTGGTGAATCTTGATGTTGATAATGTCATACTTCCAAATTCTTATTGATCCATCCAGCCTGAAAGTTAAGCTCCTAAAATTGTGCCAATCAGACAATATAAAACTGAAGTCTGGATATTATGAATAAATATATTAATGGGTGAGCATTCACTGCATTTGTATAACCTTTCTTTGGCTATTAGGGAAACTCTTAAATATCTTTGATCACTTCTGGTATCACTATCCACTTATATTTCCTTTCCCCCGATTTACCCAATTCCCACAATGTCACCCATGGAAAAGGATCTCACGCAATTCACTTAAAATGTCACAATCCCAACTGTCTGGCTTTTGTTTCTCTGTTCACTACAACATTTCTGGATTGATTTTCCTAATCATACCGTAATTGTATCTTTCACCATAGCTGTTTACTCTGGTAGGGCCCTCACCTCCACTACATTAAAGTCAAGAGAGGCAGACTTGGTGTACAGCAATTTAACTACCCAGTCAACTGGCTACACCATATGAATTAATATTGTTTCTTGCTCTTATCTCCCTAACCTGCTTACTATTCTATGGTCATCCTAGGATTCAAAGATAATCCATTTTTTTCCAAAAGGAAAGCAACCTATTTAAACCTTCTGTCCTGTCTTTTAAGTCCTCACTTCAAACATGTAAAAGGATTTATGGACTTCTCTGTTACTGAAATTGGGATCATCCAATCAACTGCTTCTGATACTTCCCCAATTCTGCTACGTCCAACTTCATCTACTGTTCTGCCCTGGCTACTGTAAATGGTAGTGATTTTGATAGAATTAATCTTCATGTCACATTGAGTCCTATCCAATCCATAGGCCACGTTTGGAATATTGTGTGCAATTCTGGTCTCCCTCCTGTTGGACAGATGTTGTGAAACTTGAAAGGGTTCAGAAAAGATGTACAAGGATTGGAGAATTTGAGCTACAAGGAGAGGCGGAATAGGCTGGGGCTGTTTTCCCTGCAGTGTTGGAGGCTGAGGGGTGACTTTATAGAGGTCTATAAAATCATGAGGTATATGGATAGGACAAGTAGACAAGGTCTCTCTCCTGGGGTTAGGGAGTCCAGAACTAGAGGGCATAGGTTTAGGGTGAGAGGGGACACATTTAAAAGGGATGTAAGGGGCAACTTTTTCACACAGAGGGTGGTGTGTGCATGGAATGAGCTGCCAGAGGAAGTGGTGGAGGCTGGTACAATTGCAACATTTAAAGGCATCTGGATGAGTATATGAATAGGAAAGGTTTAGAGGGATATGGGGCAATTTTTGGCAAATGGAACTAGGTTAGGTTAGGATATCTGGTCAGCATGGATGAGTTGGACTGAAGGGTCTGTTTCCATGCTGTACATCTCTATGACTCGATGATGATACCACACAGTCTGTATTTGAGTACTGCATGAGTACCTGAAGGTCCTTTATCTAGCTCCCAAGAGTCTTTAGTTATTGTGCCTCACAAGGAATGTAAGCTTGTGTACTCGAGTTACTAATGTATTGCTATCATTCAAAAAGCTACCTTATTATGTAAGACTCATGTAAGACTTTTCTTTTTAGACTCATCAATGGTCTATCCTTTATCACTGATAGCTGGACAAGTCCTGAACTTAGCTTACAGAAAGGACAATTGTTTGTAGAGAACACCCGAACCGTATCGCTGCTGGTGGTGTATCATCTGAGAGTACAATATTACCTTGAATGCCACCTTCTCAAATATCCCTCCCAATTCCTTTCTGAGTCACCTTACAAGATTCATGAACTACTACCTTGACCGTATACTGACTTAGAACATAGAACATAGAAAGGTACAGCACAGAACAAGCTCTTTGGTCCACAATGTTGTGCCAAGGTTTAATCCTAATGCAAAAAATAATAACATAACCTTTGCACCCCTCAACTCACTGCTGTCCATGTGCCTGTCCAGCAGTTGCTTAAATGTCCCTAAGGACTCTGCTTCCACCACACCACTGGCAACGCATTCACAACTCTGCATAAAGTACCTACCTCTCACGTCTCCTCTATACCTTTCCCCTAATATTTTAAAACTATGACCCCTCGTATCTGTCAATCCTGCCCTGGGGAAAAGTCTTTGGCTATTGACTCTATCTATTCCTCTCATCTTGTATACCTCGATCAGGCCTCCTCTCTTTTACCTCTCTCCAGAGAGAAAAGTCTGAGCTTTTTCAACCTTTCTTCATAAGGCAAGCCCTCCAGTCCAGGCAGCATCCTGGTAAACCTTCTTTTCACCCTCTCCAAAGCCTCTGTATCTTTCCTATAGTAGGGCAACCAGAACTGGACACAATATTCCAAGTGTGGTCTCACCATGGACTTGTAGGGCTGTAGCAAAACCTTACGGCTCTTAAACTCAATTCCTCTGTTAATGAAAGCCAAAACACCATATGCTTTCTTAACAGCCCTGTCCACTTGGGGGGCAACTTTGAGGGATCTATGTACTTACACACCCAGATCCCTCTGTTCCTCTACACTATCAAGAATCCTGTCTTTAATCCTATATTCAGCATTCGAGTTCAACCTTCCAAAATGCATCACTTTACATTTAGCCAGGTTGAACTCCATCTTCCACTTCTCAGCCCAGCTCTGCATCCTGTCTATGTCGCACTGCAGCCTGCAATAGCCCTTGATACTATCGATGACACCTTCAATCTTTACGTCATCTGGAAATTTACTAACCTACTTCTCAACCTCCTCATCCAAGTCATTTATAAAAACTACAAAAAGCAGAGGCCCAAGAACTGAGCCCTATGGGACCCCCCTCAACACTGACCTCCAGGCAGAATACTTTCCATCTACGACCACTCTCTGCCTTCTGTCAGCCCAACAATTCTGAATCCAGACAGTCAAATCTCCATGTATCCCATACTTCCTGATTTTATGAATGAGCCTACCAAGGGGAATGTTATCAAATGCCTTGCTGAAGTCCATATACACCACATCCACTGCTCGACATTCGTCAACTGTCTTGTCACCTCCTCGAAGAACTCAATAAGATTTGTGAGGCATGACCTGCCCCTCACAAAGCCATGTTGACTGCCTTTAATCATGCTATGCTTTGCTAAATAGTCACAGATCCTATCCCTCAGAATTCTTTCCAAAACCTTGCTGACCACAGTCATAAGACTGACTGGTCTGTAATTGCCAGGGATTTCCCTATTACCCTTCTTGAAAAGAGGAACAACATTCGCCTCCTTCCAATCCTCCAGTATGACTCCCATGGAGAGTAAGGAGGCAAAGATCTTCGCCAGCGGCTTAGCAATCTTCTTTCTTGCTTCCCGGAACAGCCTAGGATAAATTTGGTCTGGCCCTGGGGACTTATCAATTTCAATGTTTTCCAAAATTTCCAGCACATCAACGTCATCAATCTTGATCTGGTCAAGCCTGTATCCCAGCTCCTTAAAGTTCTCATTCACAACAAGGTCCCTTTCCTTCGAGAAAACTGAAGCAAAATACTCTCTTAGAGCTTTCCCTATCTGCTCAGACTCCACACACAAGTTCCCTACTCTATCCTTGAACGGCCCTATCTTCTCCCTGATCATTCTCTTATTCCTCATGTATGAGTAAAATGCCTTTGGGTTCTCCCTAATCCTATTTGCCAAGCCTTTTTTGTGCCCCCTCCTGGCTCTCCTCAGTCCATTTCTGAGCTCCTTTCTAGCAAGCCTGTAATCCTCTAAAGCTGTGCTAGATCCTTACTTCCTCCACTTTATGTAAGCTACCTTCTTCCTTTTGATGAGAAACTCCTCTGCTATCATCGTCCAAAGTTCCCTAATCTTACCCCTTCTTACCTGTCTCAGAGGAATAAATGCGTGCATCACTCACAACAACTGCTCCTTAAACAGTCTCCACATGTCTGCTGTGCCCTTTCTGTGGAACAATTGCTCCCAGTCTGTACTTCCCAACAATCTGATAGCGTTATAATTTTCTTATCCCCAATTAAATATCTTCCCTCGGTAACTGCTCCTTACCCTCTCTCAGGCTATGTCAAATGTGAGGCAGTTGTGATCACTGTCATCAAAGTGTTCTCCCACTGCAAGATCTGGCACCTGTCCTGGCTCATTGTCGAGCACCAAATCCAAAATGGCCTCTCCCCTCACTGGTTCACTTGCCATCCAACTTTTCTTTCTGTTACCTGAGTTTATCAACTATTTTTGTTTCAGGCTTTGTCCTGTTTTTCTTCAATTCTGCAAACCTCAATCCTCTCCTGAAAAAAACATACTCTAACCATTATGTCCTTGTGAAGGAATGCTGCATGACATATTTCCCTTTCCTCTGCAAAGTCCTTGAATTTTTTGTCTCTTCCAAATCTATTTTCAATTTTCCCAAAACCTGTTTGAATCTGTTCCAATCTTATTTCCAGATTTCCAATCTTATGCCCCTGTACTGAAACACAGAACAATGTAATACGTGACACTCTATATGACCAGATTAATAAAGGTAAATCCTCCCCACTTGTCCTTTTCATACTGCAGTTTTTGACACAGTTGATTACACTATCCTGCTCTAATGTCTCACCACTGTCATCCAGCTGGCTAAATGGGCCTATACTCACTTGGGTTCCAATCCGGGATAATTTCCAATCAACCTATCCAGAGATGTTATTACATATATCTGCAGCAAATCAGACTTGGACCCATGTCTCATGGTCTAGTGATAGGAAGTCTACCACTGCACCAGTCCAACCCAAACCATCGAGTCATTGCCAGAAACACCTAAATTGGCATGGCTTTCCACTCCCACACTGTCATCACTGGTATCCCTCAAGGATCTATCCTGAACTTCCTCCTATTTCTCATACACACATTGTCCATTTACGGTTTCATACAAAAACACAGTGAAAATATTCAAATATATGCTGACAGCAACCAGTTCTACCTCAACACCTCTCCTATTGACTCCTATATGGTCTGTAACTTAACAAACTGATTTGATGTCCAGTAATGGCTGAGCAGAAATTTCCTCTGATCATATATTGGGAAAACTGAGCCATTGTCTTTGATTCATGTTTCAAACTCAGTTCCCTAACTGCCGATTTCTCCTTCATCCCCACAAGATTCTAAATCTGAATCAGACTGTTTGTAATCTTGGTGTAATATTGGACTCTGCAGTGAACTGCTATTCACAAAAATAGATCATCACTAACATTCCATTACATGGCCCAAATTCATTCTTTTTCAGCTCTCCTGTTGCTGAAATTCTTTGTAAGACACCAATGGATTTACTTCCTTTTAACTGCAGGATTTCCCTGAGGCCAATAGAGTTAAAAATAGAAACAGTGTTCAAAGGAAGGCACTGTAACTTTCTTAAGTGAGTCCAATCACCATCCTGTTTCCTGCGATTGAATAAGTGCCCACGCACAGCTTGCTCCACCACCCCACCCACCACTCCATCTTGCACCTGCCAAACTAGACCTGTCTAGACCTCTTTAAAACTGGAGATTTGTGAGTGTGAGGCAGTTCGAGTTTCTGTTACAGACTTCTAAAAAATGTTTTACCCTCCCATCTGACCCAAATCCACCCATTAAAATTACCTCCTTGATTCTGTGCATAAGCCCAGAATGCAAGATATTATTTCACTGTCTGTCCTCTTTTTCCACTTTGAACATTTTCAGATTTCAGTACACTTAGGAGATTGACATAAAGCCAAGAAACAGGACAAACTGTAATCTCTACTCTGCCCTCCTCAAAACACCTCCACCCCCCCCCCCCCCACCCCACCCCAACAAGCTGCTTAAATTCAATAAATTTATTGTTGAGTCTTTTTATTTTAATTTCAGTGAGTGGAGGAAGAATCGGCATTTTAATGACAAATCTGTCCAGTCTCTAGGAGCTTAAAAAGGAAATATTTTCCTTCAAGGAGGATGGTGACTATTTGTCACTAAGCTAATTGCCAAAAGTAAATTTGCACCTTTCTGCTGATTAGCTACCTAAAACTGAATTAATTTCTAGGTATAACTGGATAGCCCTTTCTCACATTCATTGGGTAGCATTGTCCCAGATGAATAGCTGGCATTGTCTCTGTGCTACAGAAAACACTTCAGCATTTTCAGAACTGCTCAAGTTAAATAAACAATTTTGGTTCAGGTACATGTGGGCGTTGTGTGGGAGATGGATTGCAGCTGAACCCGATCAATCCTCAATCAGCAAACGCCGAGATTAACAACCTCACTGCTCCAGGAAGAATTGAGTTGAGCTACAATTTTAGAATCTATCAACATTTCACAACCTACCTTCTGCTAAAGTGTCAACATTCTGTCAGAATTAATTTAAACAAATGTTAAAGAAAACTTGCATTTATAAAGAACCTTTTCAGAACGTCAAAGCATCCGAAAACCTTTCCATTTTTTTCCAAGTGTTCTCACACCTATAGCATATGGTATGTAGTGATTGTAACAAGGTCAGACCACATAGAATATGAGTTCCCTGATTGCGACCATTAATCTAGTCCAATCAGGGAGCCCTGGCTGACAGATATAAAGAGGAGGATCTGAGATTCTGTTCACTCTGACAGCTGGCTCTGAGGGAGCTGGATCAATGTCAAATACTATTTATGTGTAAATAAAAAGTGATTTGATGATGGGATACTGGCCTCTGTGGAGTTACTTCAGGAAGCATACCTTTTTTTTGGAAAATGCAGTGTTCCCACGTAAACAGTAATGGAAAGCATTTATTTCAAAGAAAGCTGAAAGGTTAAAAAGTCCATAAGCCAGAAAATCATTTCTTTATTTTATCATTACATATCTTCTTCAAAATGTGTAATCAACCAAAGACACACAAACAGATATTCTGCAAATTAAGGATGTTTCCAATGATCACCTAAATTTCAACTGACATTAGTGTAAAGACTTCCTTTGAATTATACTCATAAAATTGGAAGCATTTTTCTGATTTTTCTGGAGCTTAGAACATGAGGCCTGCATTTTATGTGGTGGCGGTTGCTTCTCAGTCTATCAGCAGCTGAAATAATTGGGGTAAGACTCTTGATTGCGAAGCGTTGAATTGGTTTCACCGCCCTAAGTTTCTTAATTGGTTTAGGTGTTGCTCCTGACCCCATCTGGGAGGGCCCACCCTTGAGAGCTGTCAAAAGATCAATCAGATTGTGGCTAGCTCCACTCCCAGCAGCACCAGGGCAAACAGTGAGTTGAAACTGCAGCCAGTCATAGTTACAGAGTCATAGGTTCATACAGCACAGAAACAGATCCTTTGATCCAACGTGTCCATGTTGATCAGACACCCCAATCTGACCTGGTCTCATGTGCCAGCATTTGGCCCATATCCCTCTAAATGCTTCCTATTCATATACCCATCCAGATGCCTTTTAAAAGGTGTAGTTGTACCTGCCTCTACCTCACCCTCTGCCAGTTTGTTCCATACATACACAACCCTCAGCATGAAAATGGTATTCCTCAGGTCCTTTTTTAAAATCTTTCCCCTTTCACCTTAAACCTATACTCTCTAACATTGGACTCCCCTACACTGGGAAAAAGACCTTGACTATTCACCCTGTCTGGTAAGGCCCTGGGGAGTGGTGCCAAACAAAGAGACCTAGGGGTGCAGGTGCCTTGTTCCTTGAAAATGGAATCACAGGTAGACAGGGTGGTGAAGATGTTTACTGTTGTGCTTGCCTTACCTGAGAAGGATCATACTTGGAGGCTAGATAATCGAGGTAATATCATCAGGACCAGTCAGACAGGCCCAGAACATGGTCAGGTATTCAGAAATAGGACAGCAAGTCAGGATGACAGCAGCAGTGGGAGGATGCCATGAAGGATCTCAATTTGTTGGCCAAGGAGCACATGATTTTGGTAGAACTTGAACAAACCATCTGGATAACTGTGTACCCAGGCTGCCAAAGTTGTTCCTAGGTACACAATTCAATTTCCCACCTTATCTGATTGGCTAGGCAGCAGAAAAATAGCAATGGCGTAAAATTGCAGTCCTGGGAAAACTTCCATTTGTCATATGACAGCAGTATACATTATAATCAGAGGAAATACCCCTGCACAGATTTTTGTGTCATTGCAAATAAATGTGATCCTGTTGAAAGCAGTCGTGCAGTGGGCTAGACATTCATTGTACAGGGACCCTGCAAAATCTACACTTGGATCTTAATATCTATTGCTAGCTGTCGAATCTATGCTATCCATTTGGCTACCCATTGTGCAACTGTCTGGTCATGAGGTGGTAGAAGAAAGTAAGTTGGTTGTCTCTTAAGCCATAAAAAGGTAACCAAAATCTCTTCAACATTGTGATAGCCCACTGGTTTGAGACATCTGTATTCTCCATTTTTATGTTGAAGGACCTGAACCAGGTGATGGGAGATGCTAAATAAAACTGAAAAACACTGCAGATGTTAGAAATCAAAAAGATAGACTGAAATTGCTGGAAATGCTCAGCAACTCTGGCATCATCTCTGGAGAGTTTCGGGTTTGGTGACCTTTTCTCAGAAGTGAATTACTCCCCTCATTACCATCTAATTTTACTTTACTGATACACTAATACTAATTCTCCCAATAGAAGCTAGATTCCAACATGAAAGTCTGGGTGGGGTAGCTGGCTTCTCCAGCTCACCACTTGCTCCTTTGAACCACTGCTTTGGACACCTGGCAGCAATATTTCAGGGCATGCTTCAAGGACAGCAGCTACGTACACCTTACATCCGCAATATTGGCATCAGACATGTACCAGTCTCATTGCATCATCACGGCACATCTCCAATCCACTTATAGAGTGTTGCTTTATAGAATCCTTACAGTATGAAAACAAGCCATTTGGCCCAACAAGTCCACACTGACCCTTCAAAGAGTAACCCACGCGGACCCATTTCCCTACCCTATTATTTTACATTTACCCCTGACTAAACATTCCTGAACACCATGGGCAAATTAGCATGGCCATTACAGTTAATCTGCACATCTTTGGATTGTGGGACGAAACCAGAGCACCTGGAGGAAACCCACACAGACATGGGGAAAATGTGCAAACTCCACACAGACAGTCGCCAGAAACTGGAATCAAACCCAGGTCCCTGGCACTGTGAGGCAGCAATGCTAACTGCTAAGCCACGGTGCCATCTCTGAGAGGTCACTTCAGCACTTTGATGTTGCATTTTGGAGAGTATAAGTGCCTTTCACCATAGTGCTGCTGCAAGGACCTGTTGCATGCAGCAACACATAGCCAGCTCATTGACTAGACAAGGTCTGAGGGCTGCTTGCTCCCTCTCTTAATGCACACTCACTTTGTATCAACCCGAATGCTCAAAGCAATCCTGCCTTGCCATACTATTCTTGTCCTTTTGTACTTTTTCCCCTCAGCCAAAGTTTAAGGACTCCCAATGCTTCCATCTTGTCTGAAATTCAGTGTCGACAGAAAGCCAGGCAGCTTGTCTTGGTTTGGTGCTGTAATCAGTCAATGGGTTGGACAGTTTATACCATTACATCTCAATGTCAGACCTACAGCAAGTGCCATCATCCTACATGGTAAACAGGCTGTGTGTGCATTAATAAAATGACCATATCTCAAAGTCAAAGGTGGATTGTTCTCGGTCAAGTCTGAGGGAGATGCCATTGGTCACCTCCTTAGTGTGCTTGATTTAATAAACCCACAACATTTCCTTTCAAATATTTAAATCTTAATAAATGAGAAATTTATTTTTTACTTAGGTATTTTCAAATCTGTTGACAACAATTACTTTTGAAACTTATGCTGATAACTGAATTATTGTGAAATACGCATCCAGAGAAATTGCAACTGAAATAATCTCATTTATGCGTGAAGTGGAAACAGCTTGACTGGTTTCAAGTACTATTTTACTTTATGGAATTTATTATGGCTTTTCCTAATATTGATTCTTTAACCTGTCACATACTTCAAGTCATTTTGTAATTTAGGTCAAATTCAGTGAACTGTAATTTTACCTGAAGGATACCTTGCAGTCCTAAGCTCCTGAAGTACAACTAAACATGTTACTGTTTACTCATAATGTTTATTCATAGCAGAGATCTGGGAAGATAATATTATATAAATTTCTACTTTCTGCCATAAGTTTTTCTGTTAGAATATACATGTAATTATCAAAGCAATTATAACGATTGATATGTAAGTTGTTACCAGTAATCAATATTTTACACCATAGTTTTCTGCAGAAGCTGAGAATGAAAGTAGGACTAAGGAGAATATCTGTCAATACGGACCAGTATTAGTGCTTTTTCATGTGAATGCTGTGTCGCTGTTAAAAGAATTGAAGATGCATGGGACCTGAATAGAAGATGTCAGGGTTCTTCTTGCTACCATTATTGTTAAAGAGTTAAACATTTCTGATTTAGCATAATTCTGAATATTTCCAACAGATACAGAATGAACAAATTATCTCTGTATTCCATCATCCAATGTGGGATATGTTATTAGATATTATACTTTCAAACCTCTTCCTCAAACAAACTTTCGCTGTTTCAATGTGAGATAAATTTTGCAGATGCTGCATTACATTTCCTTCCTGATAAAACTCATCGTTCTCTTGGTATTTTCAAAACCAAAGCTCAAATGAACTGATTACACCAGAAACTGAATAGTGACACATTACAACCCATGTGAAGGTGTTATGTGTGTGCAACATTAATCTGAAATTTTTAAATTATTTTGTTCCTATACTAATTTGTTTGCAAGGTCAGCAACTATTTATTCTGTGTAGATGTGCATGCAACACAGCTTATGCATGCACAAATCTGAATTTCATGGCCTTATTAGACAGCAGTAATTGCTTTCAAAATCTAGATTCAAAGTTATCATATAATAGACAACATAAGTTAAATTGAATAGCCCCCAATACAGGCATAATGATCACAAACTACATGTAACTATTGTCTACTGATTTGAACGATCTATGTGTTCACCCAACAATAATAGTGCAGTTAGCTCTGAGCTCATTGGCACAGTGCCACAGCATGAATGCTTAGCATCACTGGCCTGTACATCTTACAAGACAAGTATATTGTGGTGGGAGCAGATACCTGGAGTTTCACTGAAGAGAATTTGGTCTGGGAATGAGTGAAAAATGGCATCATGGGAGACAAAAGTAGTTCCAATTTTCCTTGGAATCTCGTCCGAAGGCTTTTATGAAGGAGGTAGAAGGAAAGACGTCAAGTTTTCTATTTATCTGCCAGGAGTCAACTCCTGGAAATCTGAATTCATGACAAGAAGACAGTGACAATGAAGACAAAATACTATCACCTAACACCCAGCCACAACCTCAGATACTGGCCAGAATTTAATAATTCCAATCAAGAATTGGCTGTGATGTGGGAGGCATGTCAAATAGGGCAGCAAGGCTTGGTATGGAGATTCCATTGCCTCCCTGGTACTCCCTAGTTATAAATGGCATGGATGGGGACAAATTGAGGTCCTTAAGTGACAATTAAGGACCTCTACCTGCAGCATCTCATGCTCAAGTAGTGTCAGGCAGGGACCCAATCATATCAACAGCACAGATAGCTCAAATATTGACCTGAATTTTAACTGAGGGACCCTTATTTCATTGTAAAATGTAGTTCTCAAGCCTCCAGGTGCTGGCAGCAGGACTTCAGATAGGATAATTGATCCCTGAACACCTTCACGGATTGAGAAGGAAGAAAATAGTAAAGCTACATGGTTCATTTACAGGCTGAGGCTGGAAAAATATTAAGTGGAATAAAGAAATGGGAAGGACATAATAAATTGCCCATCATGTCCAGGGATGTGTAAGCTAGGTTGATTAGCCATGGCAAATGCAGGGTTACAGGGATAGGTTGGTTTTATGGATCAGGCCAGACCCCCTCAAATCATTTCAAGACCACAAAGTTGTTGGCTGTTTTAATCAGGTGTAACATGGATATTCGTGGAGTGATACAGCTGGTCAAACTACTTAGTTCTAAATAAAACAGAATCTATTTACAAGATTACGGAATTAAACACAAACAAAAGAAACCGATGGAAAAGGATAGACCAGATCTAAAAGTTGAAGTTCTAAATTAGAGAAAGGCAATTTTGACGGAATGAGGCAAGAACTTTCAAAAACTGATTGGAGGCAGATGTTCACAGGTAAAGGAATGGCTGGAAAATGGGAAGCTTTCAGAAATGAGATAATGAGAGTCCAGAGAAGTATATTCCTGTCAGGGTGAAAGGAAAAGCTGGTAGGTATAGGGAATGCTGGATGACGAAAGAAATTGAGGGTTTGGTTAAGAAAAAGAAGGAAGCATATGTAAGATATAGACAGGATACATCGGTTGAATCCTTAGAAGAGCATGAAGACAGTAGGAGTATATTTAAGAGGGAAATCAGGAGGACAAAAAGGGGACATGAGATAGCTTTGGCAAATAGAATTAAGGAGAATCCAAAGGGTTTTTACAAATATATGAAGGACAAAAGGATAACTAAGGAGAGAGTAGGGCCTCTCGAAGATCAGCAAGATGGCTTTTGTGTGGAGCTGCAGAAAATGGA
Source organism: Chiloscyllium punctatum (assembly GCF_047496795.1). Lineage (NCBI taxonomy): Eukaryota > Metazoa > Chordata > Chondrichthyes > Orectolobiformes > Hemiscylliidae > Chiloscyllium > Chiloscyllium punctatum. Next base: position 46,324,794 of record NC_092744.1, read on the forward strand.
GGAGATACTAAACGAGTTTTTTGCATCAGTATTTACTGTGAAAAAGGATATGGAAGATATAGAATGTAGGGAAATAGACGGTGAAACATTGCAAAATGTCTATATGACAAAGGAGGAAGTGCTGGATGTCTTGAAACGCATAAATGGTGGATAAATCCCTAGGACCTGATCAGGTGTACCCTAGAACTGTGTGGGAAGCTAGAGAAGTGATTGCTGGGTCTCTTGCTGAGATATTTGTATCATCGATAGTCACAGGTGAGGTGCCAGAAGAGTGGAGGTTGGCAAATGTGGTGCCACTGATTAAGAAGGGCGGAAAGGACAAGCCAGGTAACTACAGACCAGTTAGCCTGATGTCAGTGGTGGGCAAGTTGTTGGAGGGAATCCTGAGGGACAGGGTGTACATGTATTTGGAAAGGCAAGGACTGATTAGGAAGAGTCAACATGGCTTAGTATGTGGGAAATTATGTCTTACAAACTTGATTGAGTTTTTTGAAGAAGTAACAAGGAGGATTGATGAGTGCAGATCGGTAGATGTGATCTATATGGACTTCAGTAAGGCATTCGACAAGGTTCCCCATGGGAGACTGGTGAACAAGGTTAGATCTCATGGAATTCAGGGAGAATTAGCCATTTGGATTCAGAACTGGCTCAAAGGTAGAAGACAGAATGTGGTGGAGGGTTGTTTTTCAGACTGGAGGCCTGTGACCACAAGGATCGGTGCTGGGTCCTCTACGTTTTGTCATTTACATAAATGATTTGGATGCGAGCATAAGAGGTAGCATTAGTAAGTTTGCAGATGACACCAAAATTGGAGGAATAGTGGACACCGAAGAAGGTTACCTCAGATTACAACAGGATCTTGACCAGATGGGCCAATGGGCTGAGAAGTGGCAGATAGAGGTTAATTTAGATAAATGCGAGGTGCTGCATTTTGAGAAAGCAAATCTTAGCAGGACTTTTACACTTAATGGTAAGGTCCTAGGGAGTGTTGCTGAACAAAGAGATCTTGGATTGCAGGTTCATAGCTCCTTGAAAGTGGAGTCGCAGGTGGATAGGATAGTGAAGAAGGCATTTGGCATGCTTTCTTTTATTGGTCAGAGTATTGAGTACAGGAGTTGGGAGGTCATGTTGCAGCTGTACAGGACATTGGTTAGGCCACTGTAGGAATATTGCGTGCAATTCTGTTCTCCTTCTTATTGAAAAGACGTTGTGAAACTTAAAAGGGTTCAGAAAAGGTTTACAAGGATGTTGCCAGGGTTGGAGGATTTGAGCTATAGGGAGAGGCTGAACAGGCTAGGGCTGTTTTCCCTGTAGCGTTGGAGGCTGAGGGGTGACCTTATAGAGGTTTACAAAATTATAAGGGGCATGGATAGGGTAAATAGACAAAGTCTTTTCCGTGGGGTGGGAGAGTCCAGAATTGGAGGGCATAGGTTTAGGGTGAGAGGGGAGAGACATAAAAGAGACCTAAGGGACAACGTTTTCACACAGTGGGTAGTACGTGCATGGAATGAGCTGCCAGATGAAGTAGTGGAGGCTGGTGCAATTGCAACATTTAAAAGGCATTTAAAAGGGTTTGGAGGGATATGGGCCAGGTGCTGGCAGGTGGGACTAGATTGGGTTGGGATATCTGGTCAGCATGGACAGGTTGGACCGAAGGGTCTGTTTCCATGCTGTACATCTCTATTATTCCATGACTCTAATACAGAATAACTTGACCTATCCGAAAACCCAATGGATCATCCCAACTTAATTATGTTGCTCCAAATACTTGCAATAACCCCAATATACACCCCTTGATACAAAAGGTAAAATCCAACCCAGGGTCTTACGGGAGAGATGTCAGAGAGAGAAAAGGATTAGCCTGAACCTGCTTCCTTAGGTCCAGCAGTTTCAAAAAACCTCCCTGACTACTTTCCATCAATAGCTAGGATGCCAAAACCAAATCAAACCAGAGTAAAGCTAAGCTGGGAGAACTGGCGACTCCCCTTTCATTGTACAAGGTTGTTTTTTAAAACTTAAAAAGTTTTTTTCCTGAGGCAGTATCTGTTAGATAGATTCAAACTGGCCCTAAAACCCTTCAAACTTAGACTTTATGGAGTCTGTGTCTTTTATAACCACTCTTAAAAAAAAAGAACAACAGGGGGATGGGAACCAAAATTGTAGTTCGAGTATAGAAAAGGTTGAGAGTAGGGAGGTCCAAAATCAAGTTTCAGGGACACAAGATGGCACCGGCAAGCAAGAAGTTGGTTTGAAGTGTGTCTACTTCAACACCAGAAGCATCTGGAATACGGTGGGTGAACTTGCAGCATGGGTTGGTACCTGGGACTTCGATGTTGTGGACATTTCGGAGACATGGTTAGAGCAGGGACAGGAATGGTTGTTGCAGGTTCCAGGATTTACATGTTTCAGTAAGAATAGAGAAGATGGTAAACGAGGGGGAGGTTTGGCATTGTTGGTCAAGGACAGTATTACAGTTGCAGAAAGGATGTTTGGGGACTCATCAACTGAGGTAGTACGGGCTGAGGTTAGAAACAGGAAAGGAAAGGTCACCCTGGTGGGAGTTTTCTATAGGCCTCTGAATAGTTCCAGAGGTGTAGAGGAAAGGATAGGAAAGATGATTCTCGATCGGAGTGAGAGAGACAGGGTAGTTGTCATGGGGGACTTCAACTTTCCAACTATTGACTGGGAACATGATAGTACTATAGATGGGTCAGTTTTTGTCCCATGTGTGCAAGAGGGCTTCCTGACACAGTATGTAGACAGGCCAACAAGGGGCAAAGCCACATTAGATTTGGTACTGGGTAATGAGCCCAGCCAGGTGTTAGACTTGGAAGTAGGTGAGCACTTTGGTGATAGCGATCACAATTCTGTTATGTTTACTTTAGTGATAGAAAGGGATAGGTGTATACCACTGGGCAAGAGCTACAGCTGGGGGAAAGGCAATTACGATGCGATTAGGCAAGATTTAGGAAGCATAGAATGAGGAAGGAAACTGCAGGGGATGGGCACATTCGAAATGTGAAGCTTATTCAAGGAAAAACTCCTGAATGTCCTTGTTAAGTACGCACCTGTCAGGCAGGGAGAAGCTGTAGAGCGCGGGAGCCGTGGTTTACAAAGGAAGTGGATTCTCTGGTCAAGAGGAAGAAGAATGCGTATGTTAGAATGAGATGTGAAGGCTCAGTTATGGCGCTTGAGGGTTACAAGGTAGCCAGGAAAGACCTAAAGAGAGAGCTCAGAAGAGCCAGGAGGAGACATGAGAAGTTGTTGGCGGATAGGATCAGGGTAAACCCTAAGGCTTTCTATAGGTATTTAAGGAATAAAAGAATGACGAGCGTAAGATTAGGGCCAATCAAGGGTAGTAGTGGGAAGTTGTGTGTGGAGTCACAGGCGATAGGGGAAGCACTCAATGAATATTTTTTGACAGTATTCACGGTAGAAAATGACAAAGATGTGAAGGAGAATACTGAGATACAGGCTACTAGGCTAGGTGGGATTGAGGTTAACAAGGAAAAGGTATTAGAAATCCTGCAGAGTGTGAAAATAGTAAGTCCCCTGGGCCAGATGGGATTTATCCTAGGATTCCCTGGGAAGCCAGGGAGAAGATTGAGAGCCTTTGGCATTGATCTTTAAATCGTCATTGTCTACAGGAATAGTGCCAAAAGACTGGAGGATAGCAAATGTGGTTCCCCTGTTCAAGGAGGGGAGTAGAGACAACCCTGGTAATTATAGACCAGTGAGCCTGACTTCAGTTTTTGGTAAAGTGTTGGAAAAGGTTATAAGAGATAGGATTTATAATCATCTAGAAAATAATAATTTGATTAGGGATAGTCAGCATGGTTTCGTGAAGGGTAAGTCGTGCCTCACAAACCTTATTGAGTTCTTTGAGAAGGTGACCAAACAGGTAGATGAGAGTAAACTGGTTGATGTGGTGTAAATGGATTTCAGCAAGGCATTCGATAAGGTTCCCCACAGTAGGCTTTTGTACAAAATGCAGAAGAATGGGATTGTGGGAGATATAGCAGTTTGGATCAGTAATTGGCTTACTGAAAGAAGACAGAGGGTGGTGGTTGATGGGAAATGTTCATCCTGGAGTCCAGTTACCAGTGGTGTACCACAAGGGTTGATGTTGGGTCCACTGCTGTTCGTCATTTTTATAAATGACCTGGATGAGGGCATAGAAGGGTGGGTTAGTAAATGTGCAGATGACACTAAGGTCGGTGGAGTTGTGGATTGTGAGGAAGGATGTTGTAGGTTACAGAGAAACATAGGTAAGCTGCAGAGCTGGGCTGAGAGGTGGCAAATAGAGTTTAATGCGGAGAAGTGTGAGGTGATTCACTTTGGTCGGAGCAACCGGAATGCAAAGTACTGGGCTAATGGTAAGATTCTTGGTAGTGTAGATGAGCAGAGAGATCTCAGTGTCCATGTACACAGATGCTTGAAAGTTGCCACCCAGGTTGACAGGGTTGTTAAGAAGGCATACGGTATTTTAGCTTTTATTAATAGAGGGATAGAGTTCCGGAACCATGAAGTTATGCTTCAGCTGTACAAAACTCTGGTGCGGCCGCACTTGGAGTATTGTGTACAGTTCTGGTCACCGCATTATAAGAAGGATGTGGAAGCTTTGGAAAGGGTGCAGAGGAGATTTACTAGGATGTTGCCTGGTATGGATGGAAGGTCTTACAAGGAAAGGCTGAGGGACTTGAGGCTGTTTTCGTTGGAGAGAAGAAGGTTGAGAGGTGACTTAATAGAGACATATAAGATAATCAGAGTGTTAGATAGGGTGGACAGGGAGAGTCTTTTTCCAAGTATGGTGATGGTGAGCACAAGGGAGAATAGCTTTAAATTGAGGGGTGATAGACATAGGACAGATGTCAGAGGTAGTTTCTTTACTCAGAGAATAGTAAGGGTATGGAATGCTTTGCCTGTAATGGTAGTAAATTCACCAACTTTAAGTACATTTAAGTCGTCATTGGATAAGTATATGGACGTACATGGAATAGTGTAGGTTAGATGGGTGTCAGATTGGTATGACAGGTTGGCGCAACATCGAGGGCCAAAGCACCTGTACCGCGCTCTAATGTTCTATGTTCTATTAATGACGATGAAGCAGACTCGATGGGCCAATTAGCCTAATTCTACTCTTATGTTTTATTGTCTTTCAGTCTCTTCACAGACACTGACAAACCTGCTGAGTTTCTCGAGCATTTTCTAGTTTTATTTGTTTCATGTCATGAAATGGGCTTCATTATACTGAGTCAGTGAGGCAGTGACCATAATGATAAGGGAATGGTTGAGAGAGGATGAGGAGCTGTGGAAGAGGTTGTTTCAATGGGTCATGATAACTCTCGCCTCTGCATAAGGAGAATATAGGGCCAGCAATGCATAAAAACTTCCAAAGCCGTAAAGTGGGGTAAAATGGGGCTATCAATAGTTATATAAAGGGACAACAGACATAGGGGCATAGGGTAGGTTAAGAGATCATCATAGCCACAGGTATAGCAACACAAAAGGGAACATGAAGATTTTGGTGAAATTCATGCATCATTGATGGAACCTGCAAGCTGGAGAAGGCACCACATCCAGACTCCCTGAGTTCTCAGTTCTGAAGAAATGTGATACTGGACTCAAAATGTTAACTCTGTTTCTCTCTCCACAGCTTCTGTCAAACCTGCTGAGTTTCTCCAGCATACTGGTGTTTCTTTCAGATCTCCAGCTTCTTCAGTATTTAGCCTTTATTATAACATAATTACAACCCGCTTATAGGATGAATGAACCATGTTAGGTCATTCTGCCCCTGTTTAACGCAAAGAACATGTGAACTTTATCACTATTGTAGTCCGTGACTCCTTGTTTTTCTGAACAAATTCCTTGTTCGCCATCTGATTTTACCTTTAATGCCTTTGCATGATCCCACTATATGCACATGCAAATGACATGCCCAAATGACTGGTGAGGAAAAAGCAATAGGAAAACAATGCATTAACATTATATGGGTCGAAGGTTAGGTGGATCTTGAAATATCCATTAGGATATTGTGTCTGAATGTTTTGTAATAGACTCTCTCATGACAGGGAGGAAGTTGAAAAGAATGCTGAGGAATCACCTTTTAACAATTCCATCACCAATAACTCAAATGTTTCAGAGAGGACAAACACTGCTAAGTTCTCCTGATAAGGGTCAGATTTGTGTTGGATAGCATTGAACATACAAGAGGCAGTGCTTTATGCACCAATGTGCTATGAGGTAGAGTGAACATGTGCCTTCCCCATTGTATATCTCCCAGCCCTGAATGGCAGTAAAATGCTGACAGGGAGAGTGAGCCTTTGCCTGCAAAGCTGTGTGAACTCATCACTGATCCCAAACTCTCTCTGTCTCTCTCTCTCTGCTCACATTGGATTTCAGTGTAGAAGACATGTGTGGCCAGGCTCTCTGACATTTCCTAAACACTGTGTTTTACCTGAAGTGTTAGTCACATGAAGATGCAATGCCTTGTCTTCAGTCATCAGCGTCACAATTCATGGATCCCTAATGTTTGAGGCTATCTGCAGTCAACAGGTCATTTTCTTGTGAGAGATGAGCCGTGCTTGGCCATTACAATATCTTTCATCCTTGAATTATCTGAGCAGTCGACTCATCTCTCAAATGGGTGGAATATACCAGGTCAGACAGTCTCCATATCCACTCTGTCAAACGTTTTGTTATGTTAAAGACACTTTTGTATGCAGCAGGTGGGAAGAAAGATTGATGACACAGTATGAGGTCCTTTAAAACCGCATACACTTGACCACCTGTGTGAAGACATTGCAAGCAGGTCCTTTGAATCAAACCCCTTCCACTGACCTCACTGCGCCAATGTTCATAACCTTCAGTGGATGATCCATGACAGCGTCTTGACTCTTTGTAGAAATATAGCACCTGCCCATGTCATTTCCATGATAATGGCCTCCAGAAACAATTCCATGAACTTTGAGTACCTTCTTTCTTCCCTAGTGCACCATTAATGCAGCTCTTACATGAGTCAGTATCAGTGCAGACATTGGTCGCCCTTTAAGAAGTAAAGACTGCCTTTAAAAGGAAGAGATTAGTTGCGTCATATACTGTGAGTGCATTTGCGCAGCCCTTCAATAATTCCGTTCCTCAGTTGTCACTTCACCTCCTCTACCTTTAGATCATCACCTGAATGTAGAGAAAACTTTCTCTTCCCTCCTCTGATTGTACCCTTAGTCCTTCTCAGCTACTGCATTTCTCACTGTTATCCCTTTTCCCACGACCCACGTAACTCCACTGCCAGCTCAGATTCACTGGCTAATTGCTTGGGACTCCCAGAAGTCTGTTTTATGTCAGAAACCACATGGTGAAAGATGATAGCAGGACCAATCTTTGCTCAGTCTTAAATTTATGTATAGAATGAAACATTACCTTTCATCTCCAAACCTAACCATATCACAGTTTCAATACTTATATCTGCTCAAGTGAAACCCCCATCAAAGCCAAAACTTCCATATAACTAAGCACAAGCTTGGTAACAATTAATACAGTCATCTGTAGTTTGCAGACAGATGTAAGTGTGGCCTGAAGCCTGCCTGTTGTCATCCTAACTCAAACATTAACCATTTTCAAGGCCAAATTACTCCTTTCTTCACAGAGTGCATGATTTAATCACCCTTAGAAGTACTCCAGCATAACACAGACATATTTTCTGGCATGAGTTCCTCTAAGAAGATATTCATGATGTCGTGAAAAAGCAATTATTCAATTCATTACTCCTCTCAATGATTTCCAATAAAGCTTCAAAGTGGAATAAATGATTTTTTAAGTGGATTCATAATATCTCAAATTCATGTTTTATGGCATTCTATGCATTAAATGTAAGGTCTTTCTTTCCTTTGTATATTTCACTGGGTAACAACTTTTTTTTTATTCATGAATATGAATGCGTTTACTGTAGGTGCATATATCTTCATAAAATATCATTAGGTAATAAGAAACAGACTTCAGTACAGAAACATATGCAAATGTTCTATGTTGTGTTTCATCTTTTTAGCTTTCTTCAGCTGTGGTTCAGTGGTTTCATGAATATTATTTATTCCAACACATTGGCAGATTCCACAACAATCAAACTGATGTTTGGTAAGAGCCAGGAACAGAAAAATAACACTATGAGTGGAGCTTTCACAGCAATAACTTAGTTGCAATGAAGCAAAGGAAATCTGATAAACTATTTAACTGATTACATACATCAGTTTGCATGATTCTACTGTATAGAATGTCAAAATGCTTGTACTTGACACATTAAGCAATAAACTGGAAGAATGAGGGTTTAATTCCTTCTGGGCAAAAGTGAGGACTGCAGATGCTGGAAACCCCCATTTATCTCTCCACCCTGGAGGCTTCCTGCCTCTATTCCTGATGAAGGGCTTTTGCCTGAAACATCAATTTTCCTGCTCCTCAGATGCTGCCTGACCTGCTGTGCTTTTCCAGCACCAATCTGATCTAAACTTTAATTCCTTCTGCGGCATTTCTAAATCTCACATATTGTGGCAAATAAAAATGAGCTATTCCTTTAGGGCAGGAATATCAGAAATTGAGCCATTGAAATATGGTGCAGGATCTGGTGTAAATTTACAAGAAATCTCTAATAGCATCAAACAAAACAATAATTAATCTTTACTAAGAATCATTTGAACAGCTAATCAGCTGAATAGTGACTTGGACATTCTGGAGACTAGGCAAAGTACAGCCAGTAAGTATGATATTATTCTTAAAGAAGTAACTAATGTAATAATGAAACACAAATAATAGGAAAATAATGTCAATTCGAGGATAAGGAAAATAAAGTAATGCAGGGTGGCCCCCGGATCCGTGGAAACATTTTCCATGGTTTCAGTAACCAGTGGTTTCCCATGGCCTGAACATATAAAAGGGAATGTTCCAGAACCAGGGGCCAGGACGCTGCCAGGAAAGTACATTTAACACCAATCTGTGGTTTTGACCTTCTGTGGTAGGTCCTGGAACGTATCCCTCACTCATATGGGGATCTACTGTATAAGTAAACTGAAATAAAATACAATTAGCATAAGCAAAGTGAAGACATGGCACAGCAGCTGGTTATATGGAATGTGTCCTTTCATATGTGAGAATTCATAGATGCTGCCAGTGACCTAGATGACCACATGATCAGCAAGTATCACCAGCCTCAAGAACTTAAACTCTGGGTTTCAGTACTTAAGCAGTTGCTGGAGTCACTGGAGTGTATCTAGATGGCTGAGATTAGGTTAGGTGCATGAAGGCAGAAAGGGAATGGGTGACCATCAAACAGTCCAGAAGAACTGGACAGATAATGCGGGAGTCTTCCTGGAGTCTCGCTTAAAAATCAGTTTTCTGATTTTGATTCTGGTGCAGGAGTCAATGCAATCAGAAACAAGATTGTGGCAGTGGCAGCAGTTCTACCAGGCAGGAGGGGAGGAAAAAAAAGGAGCAGCAGCTGTGGATGGGGATTCATTAATTCGGGAAAAAAGGTTATTTCTGTGGATCCAAGATGGTACATTATCTCTTTGAGTTAGGGTCAAGGATGTCAGGACATTATGAAGGAGAATTGTGGTCCACATTGGTGCCAGTGTCTTTGGTAGCAAACAGGTGAGATGCTGAAAGTAGATTTCAGGGACCCAGGGTTGAAGTTAAAAAGCAGAACCTCTAATCTCAGGATTCCTCCCACACAGGAATGAGTATTGAATCAGAAGAACTGAAGAACTGAACAAATGGCTGGGAAGATTTTTTTTATGAAAGAGCATCAGATTTATGATAGGAACAGACTCTGAGGAAGGTGGGATCTGTACAAGTAGGATAGTCTACACATTAACAGGACTGGGACAAATAGCCTGGCAGGGAGGTTTGCTGGTGTTACTGGGGAGCTTTTAATCTAGATTGGCAGGTGGAATGAGAACTTGTGGGAAGATTCAGTTCGGACCATTTCAGAGCAGGATATAGACAATAAGGAGTGATTCCAAGAGGAAGAAGAAACAAAGGTTAAAGTATGTATAGCTCAGTAATTTGGCAATAATAAAAGTATATAAGTAAAAATAAAGAATATAGAAAGTAAAATCTATGAGCTGAGGGCACATATAGACACATGGCAGTGAGATTACATTGCCTTAATAAAGACTTGGCTTAAATAGAGGCAAAAATAGCAGCTCAATAATCCTGGAAATAGAGTTTAAGGCAGGATTGAGAGGCGGATACAGAAAAAAAGGTGGGGTATTAGCGTCATTAGTTAAGGAATCAATTACAGTTTTAAAGCGTGACTGGAAACTAAATTAATCATCAAACAAAGCTATAAGGGTTGAGCTCAGAAATTAAAAATAGAACAGCCACACTGCCAGGGATGTACTGTAGAACCCCCAAGTAGTTGGAAGGAGCTAGAAGAGCAAATATCTCAGCAAACTGCTGAGTGCAAAAACAATTGGTCATAATAGCTTGGGATCTTAACGATATTAATATCAACTGAGATATGAACAGTGTGAAAGGAACAGAGGGTGCAGCATGTTTGAACTACATTCAAGATAACTGTTTTTTATACTTCAGCACATAACAAGTCTCGATTTATTTCAGGAAATGAAGCTGGGCCAGTAGACAAACTAGCAGGATGTGACCATTTTAAAGACAGTGATCATAATCTGACCAGTAAGTTTTAGCTTCATTATAGAAAAGGATAAAGACAGAACAAGAGTAACAGTTCTCATTTGGGCTATGTCAAATTTTAGGAAGATGAGAGGTGAGTTGGTGAAAGTGCACTGATGAAGTGACTTGAAGGAAACTCTACGACAAATCAGTGGAAAACATTCAAAAGTGAGACTCTATGAGTATCATGTAGACATATTCCCACAAAGAACAAGGCACCATCCTGCCAAATTTAGAGACACTTGTTTAACCAGAAGCATACAGGGTAAGACAAGGCATCATAAGAAAGCTTATGACAATTTTTTTAAAAATACTGTAGAAAACCTGGATGAATATAGAAAGTACTGGGGTGAAGTACAAAATAGAGAAATTATTTTTTAAAAATTGGCAGGTAAAATGAAGGAAAGCCCAAAGATGTTTTATCAGTACATTGAGAACTATAGAAACTATAAATAACTAAAAAGGATATGACCTATTAAAGATGTACAAAGCAATGTATTCATGGAGGCAGAAGATGTCAGCAGGGTTCTGAATGAGTACTTTGTCTCTGTCTTCTCAAAGGAGAAGAATGAATCAAGCATTCTGGTCAAAGAGGAATGTGAAATATTAAATATCATAAGGATAATGTATGAGGAAGTACTAGATGAAATGTCATCCTAGAAAGTAGATAAATCACCAGGGCTGGATGCATTGTATCTTACTGTTAAAGGAAACTAGGGAGGAAATAACGCATATTCTGAGGATGATTTTCCAATCCTCACTTCATACCAGAGAGGTGGAACCCTGCAAAAATTACACCATTGTTTAAAAAGGGTTTGAGGTATAGCTCAAATAATTATAGGCCAAATAGTCTGAATTCAGTCATGGGCATAAGAACATTAGGAGCAGGAGCAAGCAGTTCAGCTCCTCGAGTCTGCTCTGCTATTTGATACTGTAGTGACTGGACCTCATAGGAGTTCCCTGATTGGGCCTGTGAATCTGGTCCAATCAGGGAGCCCTGACTGACAGATAAAAAGGGGAGAGTCAAAGATACTGCCACTGATAGCTGACTCCAAATGAGGCAGTATTAAAGTTAAGTGTGTATAAAAGATGACTTGGTGACAGGATACCAGCTTCTGTGGAGTTATTTTTTGAGATATATAAGATTATTAAAGGATTGGACTCTCTGGAGGCAGGAAACATGTTTCCGCTGATGGGTGAGTGCCGAACCAGAGGACACAGCTTAAAAATACAGGGTAGACCATTTAGGACAGAGATGAGGAGAAACCTCTTCACCCAGAGAGTGGTGGCTGTGTGGAATGCTCTGCCCCAGAGGGCAGTGGAAGCCCAGTCTCTGGATTAATTTAAGAAAGAGTTGGATAGAGCTCTCAAGGATTGTGGAATCAAGGGTTATGGAGATAAGGCAGGAACAGGATACTGATTAAGGATGATCAGCCATGATCATATTGAATGGTGGTGCAGGCTCGAAGGGCAGAATGGCCTACTCCTGCACTATTGTCTATTGTCTATTGTCATAAGAACATTAGGAGCAGGAGCAAGCAGTTCAGCTCCTCGAGTCTGCTCTGCTATTTGTTACGGTAGTGACTGGACCTCATAGGAGTTCCCTGATTGGGGCTGTGAATCTGGTCCAATCAGGGAGCCCTGACTGACAGAAAGAAAGGGGAGAGTCAAAGATACTGCCACTCTGATAGCTGACTCCAAATGAGGCAGTATTAAAGTTAAGTGTGTATAAAGGATGACTTGGTGACAGGATACCAGCTTCTGTGCAGTTATTTTAGATATGATCATGTCTGATCTCATTTCGGTCTCAATTCCACTTTCTTGAATGACTTCATAACTGTTCAACCCATTACTTAATTAACTACCCATTACATATCCTCCTTAAGATAACTCAATGTCCCAGCATCCACTGCACTCTGGGGTAGTGAATTCCACAAAGTCATGGACCATTGAGAGAAGTAATTTCCCTCAACTGTGTTTTAAAGCTAATACCGCTTATCCTAAAACTATAATCTCTTGTTCTAGATTGTCCCACATGAGAAAACATCCTTTCTATGTTTACTTTGTCAATTGCCCTTCTCACCTTATATCCCTCAAAAAGATCTCCTCTCATTCTTCTAAACTCCAGAGAGTATTCACTCAACACTGCATAATCTCTCTTCATAAGACAAATCCCTCACCTCTGGAATCAATCACCAGAGCCTCCTTTGAACTGCCTCCAATACAATTACATTCCTCCTTAAATAAGGGGGCAAAAATTGTACACAATGCTCCAGGTGCAGGCTCACTAATGCCTTGTACACGTGCAGTAACTCTTCCCTACTTTTATAATCTATTTCATGTGTAATAAATGCCAAAATTCCATTTATCTTCCTTACTATAAGGACACCCATATCTTTCTGCACCAAAGTACTCTGAAGTTCCTATTATTAGAATCCATTAGTGCTCTGAAAGCCTGCGTTTTCAAATAAACCTATTGGACTATGTGAGCTTTGACCTTGTCCAACCCTGTCTAACATCAGCACCTCCACATCATGGAGTAATCAAGCATAGGTGACATGGTTAAGTTAAGACAAGATTTATATCATCGTAGAATCCATACCGATCACAAACATGTCATTCAGCCCAACAAGTCCACACCAACCCTCCAAAGAGTAACGCATCCAGACCCATTCCCCTACTCTATTGTTCTACATTTACGCCTGATGACTGCACTTAACCTACACATCCCTGAACATTATCAGTACATCTTTAGATTGTGGGAGGAAATTGAAGCACCTGGAGGAAACCCAAGGAGACACAGGGAGAATATGCAAACTCCACACAGATAGTTGCCCAAGGCTGGAATCAAACCCGGGTCCCTGGCATGGTGAGACAGCAGTGCGAACTAGTGAGCCACCATGCTGTCCCATTCCAAATGAGTTCCGAAGAAGAGATATACCAGACACGAAATTCTCTTTGTTTCTTTCAGATTTCCAGCATTCACAGTGTTTTGCTTTTATTCAAGGGACTTTGGACTACTAGTCTAGTTGATATTACCATTGTACCACAGCCTCCCCATGTGTATGTGATAGACAGAACCATGTGTAGAGAATACAGAATAACCTTTCAATAAGTTAACAGTAAGATTCAAGCCCAATTTATCTCAGATTGCAATACATAGATTTATTCAGCAGCAAAATGCAATATACTGAATTTGAAAGACTGAAGACAGTTCAGTTGACAGTTCTCTCCTTCTTGACTAGTCTGTTTTGAATCCAAACTCATGGATGTGGGCATATAACTGCCTACAAAAAGGTGGCAGCAGTGAGGATGAAGAAACAAATCTGAAACCACTTGGAGAGGAGAAAATCTCAAAAATCATCACTTTTCAAGAAAAATTGCTGGTACAGCTTTAAAACTAACTAACAGCCAAGAGACCCACGGATGTGAAAAACTGTTATGAAGGAATAGCCTAGTGTGAAGGAACAATAAGCGCCTGCAACCGAACAACCCAAAACAACTCAAAGTCAATAAAAGCATTTTACAGCCAATAATAGGAGGAAAACTGTTTATTGGAAAAGCAGAAGCAAAGAGAGTGATGTCTGCCCAGTAGCAGCCAAAGGGATAAATATGGATTGAGCTCCCATTAAAAGAGGCTGAACACCAGGAACATAAAGCTGATTCATTCTCTGAGAGACTGGGAAACAGATTTCAGATTACTGCAGTCATTTAAAAGTTTTTGACTATTTATTCGATGGCAAATTTGTCAACAAGCAAGTTGAGAGAATTTTTCAGAAAGGGGCTTAAGGAACACAATTGAAAAAAAATCAGGAATAAGAATTCATGACAAACAGACTTTCCTGTAAAGGGAATGGTTACAGTACAAATGTACTTGTGGACTTGTGGATTCCATACATTTCACCAGTTAAGATTTAAAAGAAACTATTCGCTGGAAAGGTCAATACCACTCTGATCTACGCCCCATAGTTATATTGTTCCTCCCAAGCCAGCCATCTACAAATCTGTCTGTATTAGGTGATAGAATGCAGAGACAATGCCTCTGGCACTGCTTTTCATTTATTTGCAGGTAACTAATGCTTTTGGTATGCACTCTTGCATACACTGTTCAAAAAACCTGAAGATGCTCTCCCCTCTTCACATGCTGTTTCATTGTCCATGGTTGCAAGCCCTGAGCCTTGTCCCTCTTATTCTGTTGGTGATTGGTATTCCTCTTTCTTCTCCTGTTTTTTCTTAACCTCAGCAATGCTAACCTCAGCTGCCAGGATAAGTGACAGTGGTACAAATACACGGATCTGTGAAGAATTATCAGGAATGAGATGTATTTTCCATTTGAGATCTTAACATTGTCATTTTTGGCCTTTATCAGACTTTTTATGTCAGGTGAAAGCTGCCCTTCAGCCACTTCTACATGGTGAGATGCATCCTCTATGAGTGGTTTTCCTTTTCCTCATTCTACCACACACAAGATCCTTAAATGCTTGATAGTTACAGTGCTTACTATGCATGCTGCAATTAGTTCAACCTGATTCTTGATGGCCATCATTATCCCCTGTGATAAATAGTCTAAACCTTGGAATCCACAGGCTGCAAAATAGATACATGGGTCTGTGAATGCTCTTAATAGTCCTCAAATTGAACCGCCCTTCCTACCACCAACATCATTGTTAATTGGTCTTCGGTGCCCTTCTTCTTGGAGTTAAGTCAGTCATGGTATTGGTGTCGGAATGTTGGTGTCAGGAGTTGTTCATCTCTATTTGAGCAAGAATGCATTCCTTCCATGCTAAACTCTTAGATAAATACTTGTGCAATATTGTTTTTCAGTTTCTATTTCAAGTTGCTCAGTTGAAGGTGTTCACACTGAGTAAATTCAAGTACAAAGTTCTTGGATCCCTCTCATTTGTCTGGCACCTTCTCTGTATAACTTTCTTTTGAGACCTCATCTAATAGAGAGATAGCAGTTGTGAAATTTTCAGTTGATTCATTCACCCTCAACTTTCCTATCTTACACTGCACCTTTTCCCCCATAACTGTAGAGATGGCTGTCATCTTCGGCATTCCCTCTGTCCTTCTCCAATATGCCCCATGACTATTGGCCCTTTCCTTTTCTCCCTTGTTAGCCATGCTTTGCCAAGCAATCCCATTATTTGAGTGAGAAGCTGGATAACATTTCTTTTCCCTATCAGTTACCCACAGCAAACTTAACTGACTGTAAACTCTGAGAAGGAATCCACAGACTTCATAGGGAGAGGCATTAAATGAAGCAAATAGAGTACATTAGTCTCACCAATTTTTTCAATAAATGCAACTTTATGAAACAATATTCTATGAATATTTATTATGCTGTAATTATTGCTACAGACAGTTATCATAACGTGAAGGATAATAAATGTTATCACATTTCCATTACGCTCCACCTTTTCCAGTTATTTAGTCACTGCCAGTTATCAATCTTTCAGTCAGTCCTTCTGGTACATACTCCCACCATCTAAACGATGGTCCTTCATGTAACAGAATGGAAATTACAATATGGAAACAGACTGCTTTGACCATCCAGTCCTTGTTGGTGTTAACTCTGCATAAGTGATTGACAAAGAGTGGAATAGTTCAGTTACTGAAAGAACGTTTATCAAAGCAACCTGCAAATACAAAAAAAAATTGATGATTAGTATTGATAACAAATAGAATATGAAGATTTATTAAACTGTAATTATTGATACGAATGGTTAGAATAACATGAAAAATAATAAACTTTATCACATTTCCATTATGCCCCCAACTTTTCCAGTTATGAAGCCACTGCTTGTTATCACTGCCTGATGTGCTTTTACTCATCAATACACAGATCCCTTAATGTTGGGAACAGGAGGGAGGAGGAATTAGGAGGGCTTACTTCCCATAGCCAAAACTAAGGATTTCCTGCAAATGGAGTGAGTGTAGGTGAACCAAGCTGGCAAAGGGTATGTATCAATCAGTAACAGGGATCTGATCAACTGGTGAAAAACATTTCACCTTGGTGGAAACAAAAACTCCTGCTCCTTTTGGCTCATAATCAATGCACTGAACCTTATGGATCCATACCACCTTCTTTCATTGGTTAGAAATCTCAAGACTTGCAAAATCCTGTGTCCATGTGGTAAAAATAAAACTTCAGTTAGAATAGTGGTAACACAGCCTTCTGAGAGCTGGTTGGTCATCTGTCCTCCATATCATTCTGCTCCAACTGGAAATGAGTGGCTGTGTGGTAGGGCTGGGGTTAGGTTTCAACTTTTACATTTTTATCTTCCCAAATGCCCCAACGTACATGTTGTTAAAGCTAAAAATTCCTCCACATAATCCATATCCATTTACTTGAATTCCATGCCCTACTTTAAAGAATACCTTTGTTTCTATCCAGTGAATATGTTTGGTCAATTGATCTTTTTGCCCAAATATCATGTCCTCAATTATCCAAATGGAGTTATTTGGTCTTTGTGAACTTCAGTTGTATGCCAAGTTGCCCCAGCAACCATATTCAAGCTTTAAACAATGTTCTCTTCAATTTGCATATAGCCCAAGGTGCATTCTACTTGTCAGAGCATTTCACCTTTTCTTGTCAGTATTTCATGCAGGCTCTGTCTTAACATTTAAAGACCTTCAGATTTTCAGGGCTGCAGAGATCTCTATTCTAGAAGATTTCTGATAATTTGGATGCTTCTCCACAGATATGGTTGATAACTTCTCTTAAATGAACCTCCACATTTATATAAGGGTTTTCAGCAGCTGATAGGAGTCCAGTGGCCTTTGAGATATAACCAAGTAGTTGACATTCCTCTGGGTTCTGGTTGGTGGGATTCCCCTAGATCTTTGGGCCATTCATGTGTTTTCATCTCCAGATGTGTTGACTGATTAGGATTATGGCAATGTAGGGAGTTGTAGGCTAGTGGTTAGGGAGCTCTGTAAAAAAAACACTCTAACTGAAGAGAGGATAATGAGGGCCTGCTTAGCCGATTCTAATCTTGATGTAATTTGCCTCCTTTTGATGGCACATCTCATCTGCTTTAATAGGTTTAAGACAGTCAATAAATAGCTCTGTAAGTTGTGTTGAAGGGGGGATGCTAAGAAGACCATTTCCAGGTTGTGAATATTCAATTGCTGAGTGATACAAGGAAAGGGTAGTTTCTCAGAACGTCTTGAGGCCAGTTCTCAATTTGGTGTTAGCCAGTTTCCTTTAGATGTTGTTTTGAGCCCCAACTGTGCATTAACTTAATGTGATCTTTGAAACTCAGAGCATGGTCTAACATTATTCCAAGATATATTGCTCAAAGTTGTGTGTCAGTGTTCTCCCTTGCTGATTCAGTTCTTGCTTTTTTACTCTAAACTGATCTGTGTCTTTTCAGAGTTAGTCTGTGGATGATTGATGACATACCATGGGTTAACTCAGTAAGAACATCTGAAAGAATTTCTCTACTACATTTTGCTTTAATTCATTCACAGGATGTAGGTATCACAGCCAACTGTAGGGCAGGCCAGGTAAGGACAGTAGTTTCCTTCCCAAAATCAATTCCTCTATAACGGTTTCTTAGTCATCATTGGACACTGAATTCCAGATATTAACTGAATTTAAATTCCACCATCTGCCTTAGCAGGATTTGAACCCAGCTCCTCAGAACATTATCAGGGCTTCTGAATTAACAGTGTAGGAATAATGCCACTAGGACATGAATACCATTCTAATAGTGAAGAATTGGTCTTCTGATGTTATATATAGTTCATCAGCATAGAGGAACATTCAGGAATGTTGATTAATGAATTGGTTATTAGCATATAGGATAGTGAAAAAGGCGTTTGGTATGCTTGCTTTTACTGGTCAGTGCACTGAGTATAGGAGTTGGGAGCTCATGTTGCGGCTGTAAGTGACATTGGTGAGGCCACTATTGGAATACTGCATGCAATTCTGGTCTCCCTGCTATAGGAAGGATGTTGTGAAATGTGAAAAGGTTTAGAAAATATTTACAAGGATGTTGCCAGGGTTGGAGAGTTTGAGATATAGGGAGAGGCTGAATAGGCTTGGGCTGTTTTCCCTGGAGCGTCGGAGGTTGAGGGGTGACCTTATCAAGGTTTATAAAATCATGAGGGGCATGGACAGGGTAAATAGACAAAGTCTTTTCCCTGGGGTCGGGGAGTTCAGAACTAGATTGATATAGGTTTATGGTGAGAGAGGAAAGATTTAAAGGTGTGTGTAATGAATGAGTTGCCAGAGGAAATGGTCGAGGCTGATACAATTACAACATTTAAAAGGCATCTGGATAGGTATATAAATAAGAAGGGTTTAGAAGGATATGGGTCAAATGCTGACAAATGGGACTAGATTTATTTAGGATACCTGGTTGGCATGGACAAGTTGGACCAAAGGGTCTATTTCCGTGCTGTATATCTCTATGACTATGGATCTGTACATATTGAACAGCAGTGTGTAAGAATGTATTAGGATAAGACATTTTCTGTTTGTGTCATGTACTTGCTATTTAGGTCAACAAAGATATGTTTGTTACTGAACATGTTCTTATCAGAACTGAAAATAAAAAATGCTGGAGATCATGGCAGGTGAGGCAGCAAGCATGGAGAGAAAGCAAGCTAACGTTTCGAGTTCAGATGACTCAGAGTCATCTAGATTTGAAACATTAGCTTACTTTCTCTCCATGGATGCTGCCTGACCCGTGTGATCTCCAGCACTTTTTATTTTCAGTAATATTCTCCTTATCAGACCTGTCAATCTGATATAGAACATAGAACATAGAACCTTACAGCGCAGTACAGGCCCTTCGACCCTCGATGTTGCGCCGACCTGTCATATCAATCTGAAACCCATCTAACCTACACTATTCCATGTATGTCCATATACTTGTCCAATGACGACTTAAATGTACTTAAAGTTGGTGAATCTACTACCATTACAGGCAAAGCATTCCATATCCTTACTACTCTCTGAGTAAAGAAACTACCTCTGACATCTGTCCTATGTCTATCACCCCTCAATTTAAAGCTATGTTCCCTCGTGCTCGCTGTCACCATACTTGGAAAAAGGCTCTCCCTGTCCACCCTATCTAACCCTCTGATTATTTTATATGTCTCTATTAAGTCACCTCTCAACCTTCTTTCGCCAATGAAAACAGCCTCAAGTCCCTCAGCCTTTCCTCGTAAAACCTTCCCTCCTTACCAGGCAACATCCTAGTAAATCTCCTCTGCACCCTTTCCAAAGCTTCCACATCCTTCTTATAATGCGGTGACCAGAACTGTATACAATACTCCAAGTGTGGCCGCACCAGAGTTTTGTACAGCTGAAACATAACCTCATGGTTCTGGAACTCGATCCCTCGATTAATAAAAGCTAAAACACTGTATGTCTTCTTAACAACCCTGTCAACCTGGGTGGCAACTTTCAAGGATCTGTGTACATGGACACTGAGATCTCTCTGCTCATCTACACTACCAAGAATCTTACCATTAGCCCAGTACTTTGCATTCCGGTTGCTCCAACCAAAGTGAATCACCTCACACTTGTCCGCATTAAACTCCATTTGCCACCTCTCAGCCCAGCTCTGCAGCTTATCTATGTCTCTCTGTAACCTACAACATCCTTCCTCACTATCCACGACTCCACCGACCTTAGTGTCATCTGCACATTTACTAATCCACCCTTCTGCGCCCTCATCCAGGTCGTTTATAAAAATGTAGAACAGCAGTGGACCCAACACCGACCGTTGCAGTACACCACTGGTAACTGGACTCCAGGATGAACATTTCCCATCAACCACCACCCTCTGTCTTCTTTCAGTAAGCCAATTACTGATCCAAACTGCTATATCTCCCACAATCCCATTCCTCCGCATTTTGTCCAATAGCCTACTGTAGGGAACCTTATCAAACGCCTTGCTGAAATCCATATATACCACATCAACCAGTTTACTCTCATCTACCTGTTTGGTCACCTTCTCAAAGAACTCAATAGGGTTTGTGAGGCACGACCTACCCTTCACAAAACTGTGCTGACTATCCCTAATCAAATTATTATTTTCTAGATGATTATAAATCCTATCTCTTATAACCTTTTCCAACACTTTACCAAAAACTGAAGTCAGGCTCACTGGTCTATAATTACCTGGGTTGTCTCTACTTCCCTTCTTGAACAGGGGAACCACATTTGCTTTCCTCCTGTCTTCTGGCACTATTCTTTAGACAATGACGATTTAAAGATCAATGCCAAAGGCTCGGCAATCTCCTCCCTGGCTTCCCAGAAGATCCTAGGTTAAAACCCATCCGGCCCAGGTGACTTATCTATTTTAACACTTCTTTTATTATTTGTTTGGCAGGAGAGGGGTGTGTGAAAGTATCACAAAAGAATTTTCATGACACAGCCTTTGTTTAGCCTAATATAATGCTAGACCAAACTTTTTGCAATAGAGGTATCTCAACCTGAAGCTGAAGAGTGAAGAATGCAAAATACAGCTAGCAACAGATTGGTATTAGACATTAATTTGAGTGAATAATAGAGTTAACAAGATTATGAAACATAGCTAGTGTTTTACTGATCTCGTTGATTTTTGCTAAAGTAACAGAAAGGGTTGTTGAAGGGAATGCAGTAGGTGTTGTCCACGTGCACTTTTAGCAAACACTTGACAAAGCATCCCAGAAAAAAAAATCAACTGTGGTGACTGTTTGATTTTCAGACTGGAAAAAGGTATTCCTCAACAGTCAGTGCTAGGAAACCTGTTTTTTTTTGACAACAATATAAATAAATTGGGTATTGGAATACAAAGTTGAAAAGTGTGGTGCTGGAAAAGTGCAGCAGGCTAGGCAGCATCCGAGGAGCAGGAGAATCGCTGTTTCGGGCATAATGCCTGAAACGTTGATTCTCCTGCTCCTCGGATGCTACCTAGCCTGCTGCGCTTTTCCAGCACCACACTTTTCAACTCTGGTCTCCAGCATCTGCTGTCCTCACTTTCTCCTATTGGAAGCAAAGTACAATTTCAAAATTTTCCAGTTATACAAATTTGGAAATGTGATTAACTGTGCTATAATACAATGCTAAATGGCTAAAATGTAGGCTGGCAGAATTGGCAGACAATTGGCAGATGGAACTTATTACTGACAGATACAAAGTGATGCATATTTGCAGAAGGGAGAAGAAAGAGGGATTATAAACTTCAGAGTAAAGTTCAGAACAGTGAGAAGAGACAAAAGGATTGGGAAGTAGCTTCATTTGCAAAGAATTTTGAAGGAGGCAGGACATATTGACAGGGTAGCTAGCAAAGATATAATATCTTTGATTTCATAAATTGAAGAGTTATGAAGAAAAGCAAGGAGATTGGGACATATCCAAAGTTTTGCATCCAGTTCTGGTCATCACAATTTAGAAAGGACATAATGAAGCTCTTTGAGAAGCATGCAGAGTACAATTACTAGAATGGTTGCAGGGTTGCTACAAGATTAGGCTGAAGACACTGGAACTATTTTCCTTAGAGTAAAAAAGATTGAAGAGAGTCCTGACAGTGGAGTATGGTATTGTGACAAGAGCTAATGTTTTGGGCAGAAGAACAGAAGGCTTCCGAGGAAGAACACTTTGATTGGCAATGACCTGGAACTCATTATTCACTAGGATAATGGTAGCAGAAATCGTCAATGATTTCAAAAGGAAATTGGATGGGCACTTAAAGGAAATAAACTTGCTGGGCTATAAGAGGTAGAGTAGGTGTGACTAGAATGCTCTACAGCAAATCGATATGAACTTAATGGGCTGATAATGTCCCCTTCCTGTGCTGTAATAAGTCTGACTGCATGACCAGCTATCCTACAGTGTTAGAAACAAACTTTTCCAAACCTCTCGCCTTTCAAAATTAAAGCAGGCCACATGATTAAGTGAAAAGTATTGCAAATAGGAATGAATACTCAAGGTTAACAAGACCTGCTGAAAATCAAGGGCTGCATTGTAACTCTGAGAATACTAATTTTCAGTCACGCAGAGCACTTAGTATATTTTATCCAAACTGAGCTACGTAAATGTGGAAAATTATTATAGTGCAGCTGCACTTGTATTCACAATATATGGAAAATGTTAAGATTGTTGGCTTAAAGTCAGCTTGATTCCTTGTATATTCCATTCTTGTTCTGCTTTAGGTAGCTACCAACATCAAATCCTTTGATTTCCATCATGAGTTCCCTTTATATTTGCCATAATATTTGTGCTTAATTTCAACTCACATAAATTTTATCCTTCAAGTTTATATATTTCATAGCTCTCAGGCATTTTTTCAATTTCACTTTATTTTAAACTGAAATATCCTTGGATGATACGTACCCTGCTGAAATAACTTATAATACAACCGAGGTAATTATAATCGTCAAAATTAACTGGGTTTGGTCAGGTGAGAATTTAAAATTTTGAAAATTTCAAATCCAATTGGAGGCAACCTTGAACACACCACAATCAGCCATTGGACAGAAAAAATGAGATAAAACTTTCAAAGATGTCATGGAGTTAAAATCTTGAGGGTGTCCTGCAAACTCTCACTTCGGAGTTTCACAAAAATAACTCTTGCCCCACTGTGCTTCAGAGGAGCAAATCAATCTTTTAAGGCAGAATATCAGTTTTCACCTTAAACTATTCTCTTTTTAGTGCAGTGGAGCATTAACAATCACAACAGCTCATCAATCATCCAATACACTCTGGAAATCAGTAACATTGACTGGGCTTGCAGGGCACTTTTTTACGCTGCGCTAGTTGCAATTTATATCATGTTTGGTGTGTGAGGTAACTCATTCAGAAAGTTACACATTGGCTTTGTTTATGGTAATCTGTCCCACGCACCAAATAATTAATTTGTGTTTTGGTGCCAGCTAAAGCAGCAACTTCAATACCGCGAGCTAGTGTGAATGGTGAATGGAACAAAAATAAAAAAAAACTAATCATTTTCATTGACCTTGGATGGCTGTGTTCATACCCAGCTATTTTATTTGTGCACATCTTAAATCAGCTGAAGATCCCACTGAAGGTTCAAGAGAAGTCTGCCCATTAAAATGTCCCAGCTCGGGGACATCACTGGCAGCATATTCTTAACGAATAGTTTGTTGACACTCCATAATATTTGCAGCTTGACTGCAGAGCTACTTCTGGAAGTTCTAAATGGAGAGAAGAGGCCAAATTAAGATCCTTTATAACTAACGCTGTCAGAAATCCTTGCAAAGAGATAGAAAATAGATGCAGTCAGAGAATCCCATTTCCTTATAATCAATTATTAGCTTTAACTTGAGTAAATTAACATATTTGCTCTCTTCCCAGAAGAATAGCCTTTAAATATAACTGATCTGAAATTACTGCAGCTTACACATTGAGTGTAGTTGCATCATGGTTACTTTACTAAACTGATAATCCAGAGGCATGGACTAATGATTCAGGAACATGAGTTTAAACCCCATCATGACAATTGGGGTTTCATAATTAGTTAATCAAATAAAGAAAGGAATCAATACTAATATCAGTAATGGTGACAAGCTACTGGATTGATAAAATCAGTTTGCTTCAATAATCTACTGTCCTAACACAATCTGGTCTATACATGACTCCTTACACTGTTGACTGTTATCCAAAATCTGCGACATGCAATAATTTAACAGGCCATTCACTATCACCTCGTCAAGGACAATTTTAAATAGATAATTTTGCTGCCCTTGCCATATGTATATTTGGATCTGTGTTTCTACAAATGCCACTTGTACTCAGAGAGATTTTGTTAGTTCACATTCAGTACTGTACCATTAAAAGCAAAATGCAACTATTTATAAATGAAGACATTACTGTCATAGTTCAGTAAAATGGCCGTATTATGCAAAACCCAAGTTCCACAGAGCAGCAGGGAAAGAAAATGATTTCCTTTGGTACTGATTTCACAAGCTGAGGCTAGCCTGAGGCAGAGAGACACCAAGCAGATGTCAGGCTTCTCTCGAAGGAAAGGAAAAGTGAGGATTCTCACAATTGTTCCAGAAGTTAGCCAAAGCCTGCATCAGGCAGCTACTCTATTTTAGACTTCAGGGAATGTACTTATTAAATCATGATAACATTTACTGTGATTTCAATGTGATATTATCATTCTACAGTAGTTTGCTGTCTCT
Source organism: Chiloscyllium punctatum (assembly GCF_047496795.1). Lineage (NCBI taxonomy): Eukaryota > Metazoa > Chordata > Chondrichthyes > Orectolobiformes > Hemiscylliidae > Chiloscyllium > Chiloscyllium punctatum. The sequence goes on from NC_092744.1 coordinate 46,349,619, forward strand.
GGTGTGGTAAGTAATATGACAGGTGGTTAATTTATCCACAGTTTCCTTTTCTTCTTTTTAATCAAAACACCATTACAATGATTAGGCAGAAATATTTATTCATTACCAGAGGAGTTCCTGTGCTCACATATAGGATTATGCAATGAATTATAAGAGTCAGCTCAGTTATGTATTTATGAAGATAGATGATATTTTGTCAAGTTAAATGCCAATAGAGTCATCGAGTCATAAAGATGTGCAGCATGGAAACAGACAGCTCGATCCAACCCGTCCCTGCCGACCAGATATGCCAACCCAATCTAGTCCCACCTGCCAGCACCTGGCCCATATCCCTCCAAACCCTTCCTATTCATATACCCATCCAAATGCCTCTTAAATGTTGCAATTCTACCAGCATCAACTACTTCCTCTGGCAGCTCATTCCATACCCATACCACCCTCTGTGTGAAAAAGTTGCTCCTTAGATCTCTTTTATATCTTTCCCCTCTCACCCTAAACCTATGCCCTCTGGTTCTGGACTCCCCCACCCCAGGGAAAAGACTTTGCCTATTTACCCTATCTATGCCCCTCATAATTTTGTAAACCTCTATAAGGTCACCCCTCGGCCTCTGATGCTCCAGGGAAAACAGCCCCAGCCTGTTTAGCCTCTCCCTATAGCTCAAATCTTCCAACCCTGGCAACGTCCCGTCCCACTGGGAGGACAGCGAGCCCGCTTGCCACACAGGGTTCCACACACACCCCGAGGAGGTGGGGGGGGTGGGGGGGTGCGGGAGGGCTGCAGTGGGAAGGCGTGGCTGCGGTCACTTCCCTCGACTCCGGGGGTATGGCAAAGAATTGTGCTTGGGGGCTATAACACTCGCCGCATGGCCAATTGTTTATAATCATTATAATATCAATGGATTTTTTAAAAATGCAGTTTTCGTAGTCGGCAATTCATTCACTAGACCAATTTTACAACTGGTGGTAATTGTATTCTTTCTCGAATTATGTGTCCATGATAAAATTAACAAAATTTGAGAATTAGAAATCAAGTAGAGAAAACTAGCGCATCTGATCCAAAATGCAGGAATGCACTTGAAGTGAATGGAGTTGCATAATTAGCCATAAAGCCTATACCGTTGATAAAATATAGTTTTGGAGCTGCTGTAAAATTCTGTTTTTCTAATTTAATCTAAATACAAAGAATGAATATTTAATTCATAATAGACCATCAACTATAGCAAGGGCATGCACCTTCTTTCTTATCATTTCATCTCAGTAGGCAGTGAGCACGGTAGTGTTGCTGTAAATCAGGTGCCATAAAGGACAATTGTCTCTTGATGTACATTAGCAAATAGTACTGTGAATTCAGCACTTGTGACAACTCTAGAATCAATTATAGGTATAAATTTACTTCAAAGATACAGGGTACATTAAATGTCTAACGCTAAGAAAACGTAGTACAGAACAAGTCTTTTTTCATGCAGTCTCTGTCACATCAAATGAATTTGTTTCTACCCTTACATAACATGTCTTTGTTCACATGAGCAAATGACATTATTTTAGAAAGTATATTTAACTGTGCCTTGTATTCCTTGATGTTAGTTTATGAGGTATTGAATAGCGAGAAATATATGAATGAGAGAATAGACAATAGACTAAGTGTAATACTTTCTATTTGCAAAGTCCATCACTAGTGATCAATAATCTCTACATATCAAATTCAGTCATACGTTACAACAAGTTCTGCATATTAACAGAATTCTCACAGCATCAAACTGGTCCACTGCAGGATGGTTAGGAAGTATAGGAGTAAACTGGCAACTAGCATTGAAAGGTTGCTGCAAGGACACTTTACAGACTGAAACAGGCATCTTTGGTTTAGAACAAATTGCATCTCGGGGTGCTCATTTCTCACTTAGCACCTACCTGCATGCTCTCATCACCTATGTATTGCTTTGTCCTCCAGTGCTAGGCCATGTCTGTTACTGGGTTTACATGTCCACCAGAATCTAAAGTATTTCAGTAGTCCATCTTGAATGCTCTTTTGTACAGATGCACAGACAACTGCTTGGGGGAAGAGAATACACCTGTTGCACAATACACTGACATGTCGATTTGACATACACATCATATACAAGCTATTTGTGTGTTTATTCAAATAAATAGCCATGTCAGAAATGAGATGGGATTAGCGTCAGCCCAGTAAAGGTTGGGGAGGCAGGAGCTGTCAGTCAGGGGGTCCTAGTATCATCAATCACACATGGTCTGAACATGGCCCAGGACTTAGCACTGGTCAGTCATCTGTGCGGACCAGTCATGATTAAGGGATATATTTGATGACAGTCTGGAAATTGGAAATAGTCAGTCCTATCGGTTCAGCAGCAGCAGGCAGGGGAATCAAATATTTTCAGTTGGTGAGCTGCAAAGACAGTATTCAAGGATCTGGTCAGTCATGTCTTGGAGCTGCTTCTCAAAGTCACTCAGAGTTCTGGGCAAACACACTTATACACACCTTATACACTCATGAAATTCAGCTCTAACTCCATTTAAGACTTTCCTGATTACACCATCATAATGGGTCTGATCTCAAACAATGATGAGGCAGAGCACAGGAAAGAGATAGATAGCTTAGTGACAAGGTATAAAGACAACAATCTCTCCCTAAATGTCAGTTAAATAAAGGAGCTTAGATTAGAGTGGTGCTGGAAAAGCACTACCTGGTCAGGTCCACGCCCCCCACAAACCACCCTCCAATCCTGGCACCCTCCCCTGCCACCGCAGGAATTGCAAAACCTGCACCCACACCTCCTCCCTCACTACCATCCAAGGACCCAAAGGAGCCTTCCACATCCATCAAAGTTTCACCTGCACATCCACCAATGTCATTTATTGATTCCGTCGCTCCCAATGTGGTCTCCTCTACATTGGGGAGACTGGACGCCTCCTAGCAGAGCGCTTCAGGGAACATCTCCGGGACACCTATACCAATCAACCCCATTGCCCCATGGCCCAACATTTCAACTCCCCCTCCCACTCTGCCGAGGACATGCAGGTCCTGGGCCTCCTCCACCGCCGCTCCCTCACCACCAGACGCCTGGAGGAAGAATGCCTCATCTTCAGCCTCAGAATACTTCAACCTCAGGGCATCAATGTGGACTTCACCAGTTTCCTCATTTCCCCTCCCCCCACCATCCTCATTTCCCCTACCCCCAGTTCCATCCTTCCAGCTCAGTATTGTCCTCATGACTAGTCCTACCTGCCAATTGCCCTTCCCACCGATCCGCTCCACACCCCCCCAACCTATCACCTCCATCCCCACCTCTATTCACCTATTGTACTCTTTGCTACCTTCACCCACCCTCCCCTCTGACCTATCACCTTCATCCCCACCCCCACTCACCTACTGTACTCTTTGCTAACTTCTCCCCAGCCCCCGCCACCCCCATTTATCTCTCCACGCTGGAGGCTTACTGACTCTATTCTTGATGAAGGGCTTTTGCCCGAAACACCAATTTTCCTGCTCCTCAGTTGCTGCCTGACCTGCTGTGTTTTTCCAGCACCATTCTGATCTAAACTCTGGTTTCCAGCATCTGCAGTCCTCACTTTTGCCCAAATGAAGGAGCTAGGCATCGACTTCGGGAAGCGGAGTGGCAGACATGCCCCGTCTGTATCAGGTGGTCAAGAAGTGGAGATGGTCAAGAGTTTCAAGTTCCTCAGAGTAAATATCACCATGTGGTCCATCCATATGAATGCTACTGTCAAGAAAGTACACCGACGGCTAAGGAAGCCACAGAAGGCTAAGGAAATTTGGCATGATGCATCATGGCTTGATATGGCAACTGCTCTGCCAAAGACCACAAGAAATTACAGAGAGTTGTGAATGTAGCCCAGTCCATCACGAAAACCAGCCTTCCTTCCATTGACTCAGTCTATACTTCCCGGTGGGAAAGTGGCCAACGTAATCAAAGATCCCTCCCACCCTAATTATGTTCCCTTCCATCCTCTTCCATCGAGCAGAAGATATAAACGTTTGAAAACACGTACCAACAGGTTCAAGAATAGCTTCTTCCCTAATGTTTTCAGATCATGAACTGATCTTTCATATATTAAAATTAATGTTTCTTTGCACATTCTTTGCACTATGTTCTGAATTTTGCTCTATAAGAGTCATAGAGTTGTAGACATATACAGTGTGGAAACAGACCCTTCAGTCCAACTCATCCATGCCAACCAGATATCCCAACCCAATCTAGTCCCACCTGCCATCACGCAGTCCATATCCCTCCAAACCCTTCCTATTCATATATCCATCCAGATGCCTTTTAAATATTGCAATCGTACTAGCCTCCAACACTTACTCTGGCAGCTCATTCCATTCATGTACCACCCTCTGCATGAAAACGTTGCCCCGTAGGTCTCTTTTATATCTTTCCCTTCTCACTCTATACTTATGCCATCTAGTTCTGGACTCCCCCACCCTAGGGAAGCGACTTTGTCTATTTATCCTATCCATGGTCCTCATGATTTTATAAACCTCTATAACATCACCCCTCAGCCTCTGACGCTCCAGGAAAACAGCCCTAGCCAATTCAACCTCTTCCAATAGCTCAAATCCTCCAACCCTGGCAATATCCTTGTAAATCTTTTCTGAACCCTTTCGAGTTTCACAACATCCTTCTGATAGGAAGGAGACCAGAACTGCACGCAATTTTCCAACAGTGGCCAAACCAGTGTCCTGTACAGCCGCAACATAACTTCCCAACTCCTGTACTCAATTCTCTGACCAATAAAGGAGACCATACCAAACATCTCCTTCACTATCCTATCCACCTCCGACTCCACTTTCAAGGAGCTGTGACCCTGCACTCCAAAATCTCTTTATCCAGCAGCACGCCCAAGGATTTTACCATTAAGTGTAGAAATCATGCTAAGATTTGCTTTCCCAAAATGCAGCATCTTGCATTTATCTAAATTAAACTCCATCTGCCACTTCTCAGGATATTGGCCCATCTGAATCAAGATCCCATTGTAGTCTGAGGTAATCTTCTTCGCTGTCCACTACACCTCCAATTTTGGTGTCATCTGCAAACTTACTAACTATACCTCTTATGCTCAAATCCAAATCATTTACATAAATGATGAAAAGTAGTGCACCCAGCACCAAGTATCTTGCACCAGTGTTTACTGTGGAAAAGAACATGGAATATATAGAATAGATGGTGACATCTTGAAAAATTTCCAACTCATCCTTGATGTCAAAATGCAGTGAGCAGTGAGTGGTCTATTGATCAGGATTATTACTCATTGTCACCCTCATTATTACTTAATCACACCTCTATAATATGCAGTTTCCCATACTCTCACTCTCCCATAGAAACTAGGTGCTGAGAACCTTTGTCATGAAAGGCTGACAGGTTACTTGATAATCCCAGCTCACTGCTTGTTCCTCCAAACCTCTATATTGGTCAGCCGGCAACAACATCTCATGGGATGCTCCATGGGCAGCAACAGCCGTGCCTATCATCGACATGTACCAACCTTACCACATCATCATGACATGTCCTCAGTCCCCTTACAATAAGTTCAGTCCACTTTAATCCTGTAATTTGGAGAACACAAACACCTTTTGTTGCAATGCTTCTGAGAATCAACCCTGTTCGAATAAACTCCCAACTGCAAAAAAAAAGAAATTGAGAAGCTGATCAGTCAACCTTTAGACTCCATTAAATGAATTCAGCTCATTTTCTCCACTGATTTGGCATAGAAGAAATAATCAGCAGTTGGTTAAACGATTCATGGAATTGGATGAAGTTGGGTAGAAATTCAATTTGTTTTCGAATCTTGTAAGGAAGAACAACAAATTACAAAAACTGAGTTTGTAAGCAATTAATGAAAGATTCAGCCTTATCTTCTTCACACGACATGCATTTAATTAAAATGAATAGTAATGGTGGAAGTAAAATTGATTGATATTAGCTGTTAGTGACGATTACCTGTTAAACTATTTGGATTAATCCAGTCCACATAAACAGTGACACACACTAAATTAAGCTCTCTATGCTTCCAAGGAGAATATTGATAGAGATCTAGGGCCATAAATGCGTTCAATGTTTGCAATACAATTGTTGCCTGTCACCTTCTGGAGCATTAAATGTCAAAAAATGTAATTTAAATGATCAAAGTACTTTGCAGATTTGTTGCTGACTCTGCACAAATTTCTCTGACCCTTTTCTGATGGTATCAAAGATATCAACAAAATTGAAATGCGTCTTTTAAACTGAAAAACTGCAATTGAATCATACAGACCAGTGAGACCGGAGTTGAACTAAATGATTTGCTTCTCCCCTCAGACATCAAACCCAGTTCAATGCACGTATTCTTCCAGTTTCAGTGTATGTCCAGCTATGTCCATTTTACTATCGCTGCCCCTATCTACATGAATAGATTGCTTCCAGTTCCATACATTTGCATTTTAATTAACAAAAAAATACCTTTTGGAAATCCATATAAATAATATCCGCAGACATTCCTTTACTTACAAAGTTAGTTAAATCATCAAAAGAATTAAGTTCATTGTATGTCAATTAACTTTGCAAATTCATATTGAGTCCCTCTGATCAGTTCTGATTTGCCAAAAATACTTAAATGCCCCCAATAAAAATAAATCAGACAGCTTCTCATAGACAGTAGATTGCCAGATGTATAATTTCTCAGTCTATTTTTCATAACTTTCAGAACAATGAGGTATATTTTCTCTTTTATTGCACATCTCCCTTTTAAAGTGCACACTTTTAAATATGTTTGTATATAAAAGATGTGTGTTTTCCTACATTCAGACTGAGTGTCCTAATTAAAGCATTACCTTTTGGTAATTTAAAACAAAGTGCATTTGTTTGTGCACACTCACTAAATTAATGCCACATTTTGCTTACTTATTCCACACACATGGAGATTAAATGAGGATGAACATAGTATATTGTTAGAGATTATGATTAGCTCAGTCCATTTTGGACTGTTTGGACGCATGCTTTCAAATTTTATGTTATTATTTCATTAATATGTTGGCTGGTTGGATAACTTGCAGCTTGTTTGATGAATTTCAGTCAAATTCGCTGTCCCCAAGACTGATTTTAAAGCAGACAACAAAATGGCTTTGCCATCATCTAACTTCAGCAAGTTGGAAGCTCTTTTTTCAAATGGAACGTGCTGTGTACTTAGATTACACATTCTGTCTTGTTCCTTAACACCATAAAATTCACTCACTCCAGTTTGAAAGAGAAAAATGGTCACAATATAATGGAAGATTGATTGATCTATTCATATCCATCTTATACATATTGAGTTTTGATGTTTCTATTTGTCCCTGGTGAAAAAGAGAGACAGGCTGGATGAAATTCTGCAGCTCTTTTGTGCTGATCCATCATTTAAAAAAATATATATGAATTCCCTACTGTCAGTGAACATCAGTCTTTTATTGGGTATTCACTGGACCGAGTGTTGTCTAAAGCTTAAAGACCAAAGGTCCCATGATATGCAGCGACCATTTAATTGTCTGTTTGAGTCCAGTTTTTAAAATATTCACTAAAATTTCATAATGTACTGGGGCAAGTGATATTGAGAATTTTTCTATTTAACAAGGAAATTCTTCAATCAAGGGAGCTTTCCTTAAAGCATCTCCGTTTTCCTGATTCACTTTTTAAAAAAACCTTGATGTGGAAAATATCAGTCCATGAAGGGGCCCTAAGGAGCCCTGTAGCTGTGACCTTTGCCTAAAGAAGACATTCCTGAAGCTCCACAACAGCCTGCTGCTAGTCCTGGGCTTGCCGGCACCACTAGACTCCTGAATCCAGCTTCACCTTGTTAGGAAGGCAGCCTTAGCAAGCAATATCCTGCCAGCGGCTGGGTGCATAGCTTGACCTAGAAATGGCTTCTATTCTAATGTGAGGAGCAAAACAGGTTCTCAACTCTGAGAACAGTCAGTGGTGGCACACCCTGCAGGTGAGTGTTGCATATGCTCCAGCATTCAATGAGATATGCAGCTCTTCGAAAACAAGGTCCATGTCTTCATTATAAGATTTACATGTTGGATCATGAAGTGATCACTTCTGCCCCCCACAGCAGCTTTGCAGGTTTCACAAGTTACAGGTTGTTTTTGGCCAGCATCTGCCTCTTTTAAAATCAGTGTAATTAATTTGGGCATCTTTGAGATGCCAATGCTCAATTCACTAGGAACAATGCAGAGATCTGATTTGATTTATTATTGTCACATGTACTGAGATACGGTGAAAAATATTCTTTTGAAGGGGGAGTAGTGAGGAGAGAGATCGATCTGAGACTGGTACAATTGAGAAAAGAAGTGAGTCAAACAGTCAGGGCAAGCAGGGACAAAGCAGAGAACAAGGTAGGACTGATTTAGTTCAATGCAAGAGGCCAAACAGGGAATGCAGGTGAACTCAGGATATGGTGCGGAAGATGGGACTGGGATATGATAGCAATTACAGAAACATGGCTCAGGGATGAACAGAACTGGGCTGGTCACAGGCCTCCAGTGTGAAAAACAACCCTCCACCACCACATTCTGTCTTCTACCTTTGAGCCAGTTCTGTATCCAAATGGCTAGTTCCCCCTGTATTCCATGAGATCTAACCTTGCTAATCAGTCTCCCATGGGTAACCTTGTCGAACCCCTCCTGAAGTCCATATAGATCACATCTACCACTCTGCCCTCATTAATCCTCTTTGTTACTTCTTCAAAAAATTCAATCAAGTTTATGAGACATGACTTCCCACGCACAAAGCCATGTTGACTATCCCTAATCAGCCCTTGCCTTTCCAAATGCATGTACACCCTGTCCCTCAGGATTCCCTCCAACAACATGCCCACCAACGACATCAGGCTCACTGGTCTATAGTTCCCTGGCTTGTCCTAACCATCTTTCTTAAACAGTGGCACCACGTTAGCCAACATCCAGTCTACCGGCATCTCACCTGTGACTGTTGATACAAATATCTCAGCAAGGGGCCCAGCAATCACTTCCCTAGCTTCCCATAGAGTTTGAGGGTATACCTGATCAGGTCCTGGGGATTTATCCACTTTTATGTGTTTCAAGACATCTAGCACTTCCTCCTTTGTAATCTGGACATTTTGCAAGATGTCACCATCTATTTCCCTACAGTCTATATCTTCCATATCCTTTTCCACAGTAAATACTGATGCAAAATACTCATTTAGTATCTCCTCCATTTTCAGCAGCTCCACACAAAGGCCACCTTGCTGATCTTTGACGGGCCCTATTCTCTCCCTAGTTACCCTTTTGTCCTTAATGTATTTGTAAAAACCCTTTGGATTCTTCTTAATTCTATTTGCCAAAGCTATCTCATGTCCCCTTTTTGCCCTCTTGATTTCCCTCTTAAGTATACTCCTACTTCCTTTATACTCTTCTAAGGATTCACTCGATCTATCCTGTCTATACCTTACATCTGCTTCCTTCTTTATCTTAACCAAACCCTCAATTTCTTTAGCCATCCAGCATTCCCTACACCTACCAGCCTTTCCTTTCACCCTGACAGGAATATACTTTCTCTGGATTCTTGTTATCTCATTTCTGAAGGCTTCCCATTTTCCAGCCGTCCCTTCACCTGCGAACATCTGCCTCCAATCAGCTTTCAAAAGTCTCGCCTAATACTGTCAAAATTGGCGTCTCTCCAATTTCGAACTTCAACTTTTAGATCTGGTCTATCCTTTTCCATCACTATTTTAAAATGAATAGAATTATGGTCGCTGGCCCCAAAGTGCTCCCCTACTGACACCTCAGTCATTTGCCCTGCCTTGTTTCCACGGAGTAGGTCAAGTTTTGCATCTTCTCTAGTAGCTACATCCACATACTGAATCAGAAAATTGTCTTGTACGCACTTAACAAATTCTTCTTCATCTAAACCTTTAACATTATGGCAGTCCCAGTCTATGTTTAGAAAGTTAAAATCCCCTACCATAACCACCCTATTACCCTTAGATAGCTGAGATCTCTTTACAAGTTTGTTTCTCAATTTTCCTCTGACTATTGGGGGGTCTATAATGCAATCCCAGTAAGGTGATCATCCCTTTCTTACTTCTCAGTTCCACCCAAATAACTTCCCTGGATGTATTTCCAGGAATATCCTCCCTCAGCACAACTGTAATGCTATCCCTTATCAAAAATGCACTCCCCCCTCCTCTCTTGCCTCCCTTTCTATCCTTCCTGTAGCATTTGTATCCTGGAACATTAAGCTGCCAGTCCTGCCCATCCCTGAGCCATGTTTCTGTAATTGCTATGATATCCCAGTCCCATGTTCCTAACCATACCCTGAGTTCATTTGCCTTCCCTGTTGGGCCCCTTGCATTGAAATAAATGCAGTTTAATTTATTAGTCCTACCTTGTCCCTGCTTGCCCTGACTGTTTGACTCACTTCTGTTCTCAACTGTACCAGTCTCAATTTGATCTCTTTCCTCACTATCTCCCTGGGTCCCATCCCCCCCACCTTATTAGTTTAAATCCTCCCAAGTAGCTCTAGCAAATCTCCCTGCTAGTATATTAGTCCCCTTCCAATTTAGGTGCAATTCGTCCTTCTTGTACAGGTCACTTCTACCCCAGAAGAGATTCCAAAGATCCAAAAATGTGAATCCTTCTCCCATTCACCAGCTCCTCAGCCATGCATTCATCTGCTCTATCCTCCTATTCCTGCCCTCACTAGCTCGTAGCACTGGGAGTAATCCAGATATTACTACTCTCGAGGACCTCCTTTTTAGATTTCTGCCTAACTGTCTGTAATCTCCCTTCAGAATCTCAAGCTGTCCCTTCCTATGTCGTTGGTTCAAATGTGGACAATGACCTCTTGCTGGCCCCTCTCCCCTGTGAGAACATTCTGCACCCTGTCTGAAACATCCTTGATCCTGGCACCAGGGAAGCAACACACCATTCTGCTTTTTTGCTGCTGGCCACAGAAACGTCTCTCTGTACCTCGGACTAGAGAATCCCCTAACACAACTGATCTCTTGGAAGCCAATGTACCCCTTGTTGCATTAGAGCCAGTCTCAATACCAGAAACTTGGCAGTTTGTGCTCCGTTCCCCTGAGAATCCATCACCCCCTACATTTTCCAAAACAGCATATCTGTTTGAAATGGGTATATCCACAAAAGACTCCTGCACTAGGTGCCTACCTCTCTTACCCTTCCTGGAGTTAACCCATCTATGTGACTGTATTTGAGACTTTCCCCCCTTTCTATAACTGCCATCCATCACATACTGTTGCTGTTGCAAATTCCTCATTTCTTCTAACTGTCTCTCCAATGAATCCATTCAATCTGATAAGATTCGCATTTATGGCAGATATAATCCGCAGTAACCCTTAAACTCTCTTTAAGCTCCCTCATCTGACAAGAAGTACCTAACACTGCACTAAAAGCTATTTTTGCTCCTTTACAATCTACAGACCCAGAAAATAACACCATTTTATTCCTCTACAAAACACTGCCCCAGGTTAAAATAATAGTTATGGCTTACATTTTAAGTTTAATCAAGAGACATAGCTCCAAAAACATATAATCAAGAAAGAACCCACTCTACTCATTACTGCAGCCTTTTTGTTGGACACACTTTAAACAACGATTAACTTATCTGATTCTGTGTTGTGAACTTCGCCCAAACAGGTTCCTCCAAGATTAGTTGTAGTTAAGGGACAGAAGATCTCCTTTCCTAGAAGACATGAGTAAACCTCATTTATTTTCATATAAATTAAGAATCATTTTATGAGGATGAATCTTTTGTCTTTTGGCTACGTCCAAGTTGTGTCAAGAGTTTAGGAGGAACTGTGAGACCTAGCAAGTTTTCTCACTATATCTTATCAAACTGTCTTCATTAACTACAAGCCACCATAATGATGTCCCTCATGTCCAAGCCACATCTTATTACATGCTGTTCCCACAACAACATTCCAATAAAGGCATCACTTGCAATCGCACCATCTTTAAAAGGCCATTGTGCACCCAGACAAGCACAGTTCCTGCTATTTGCCCCAGTCATGGTAGACAGTGGGTAATCAGCCATGCGGCTAGGGGCATGGACATCATGCTGATGGATGTGATACAGATGCAGGATTTTCTCCTCCAGGGCCATCAGAGGAGGCCACAACACTTTCTAGACTGGTCTGAGGTGCCACCCAGGTTAAAGCAGTCTCAGCCATCTGCAGGAATGCACAGCCATGCACTCACTCCATCTCTGCACAACCTCCCACCAAGGCTGATGCTGTACCATTCTCATTAATAAATATGTAGTGTTTTTTACAGTTCTTGCATGGTATCTTGTAAAAAACACTACATCAGACAAACTAGCGAAACAAAGACACACACAAGAATTCCTAGAGGCCTAGCATTCTAACCAGAACTCCATCAACAAACACATCGATTTAGATCCTATCTACCTTCCCTTGACAAAAAGAACTGGAAATGACATCACCTGCAATAAGAAACCCAGACCTATGAATAGAGAGGCAGGACATACCACCAGCACTTCACCAGAGAATCGCACTGATGATGTTCCTAGTATGGTGACAAAATGTTTGAAGACAAATATTCAAGATCAGCGAGCTAACTTACAGACTTATTGTCAACCTGAGCAACAAATCTTCTCAAAAATCAATCTCATTAATGCCTGCAACATTATCCCTCACACACTCACCCACCCCAATCTCTAACCTCACGACCCCTGCATACCCTCTGCACTGCCTACTCACTCACTTGGGATACTCCCAACTGTAGCAACAGTAACAGCTATGCAGCCAGCTTACATCTCTGTAATACCCTTCTCTTTCTCATTCCAGGAGGACAGCAGTCTAAAATAAGGCATAAAGACTCAAGATGAGCTGTCAACTGTCCACTCATCACATCTCACATAGAGAGCATCAGATTCAGGCTGTCTTGAGTTGCTGTCTGACCATTTCCAAGCAATCTCGTCCAATTCTGCCACACACCTCACCATCAGCAGGATTCCATCCACGGTCACTATTGAAACAAGTCTTTACCTGCAGATTTCTTAATTCTTTTTTAATTGAAATCAAAAGCTTCCACAGTGAAATCTGAAACCACGTTTCAATGACACTAGCCTGGGCCTACTAATTCTGTGAAATTAATATTACACCATGATCTCTTTGATGATCAAACAGAAAATGAAATACTTTCCATTTGTCACACTGTGTGATTGGAATGTTCCTCTTTATTATTTGTCCTTTTTTAAAATCTAACCTGCAAAAAAAGAGTGACACTTTAATTTGGTTTTGCAGTTGCAAAATTCTGCATAAGTTTAACATTAAAATGACTTTTAAAATAGCTTTACCAGCTATATTTTGACATTTTCCCCACTTTCCAATTGCTTAATGGTCTTCTTTTAAAATAGTTTTAAGATCAATATTAATATAGACAAACCATCAAAAGAGAAAAAGTCATAAACACATGGATTCAATCATCATGCAGAGAGAAAACAGTCAATGATCCTGCCATTAACTTCGAGTTGCGGAGAGATGGCGGAAACTGTATCATTATTAGTAACACTGAGGGGATTGGGCTTTGCTCAGGTGTTGCAAAAATTCAAGGCAGGGCCTGATTAACATTCTTTATTTTCTTTCCTCATTGAAAGTGTGTCAGATAACCCTTCTCCTGGGAGCAGATTGGTCAGCTCCACTCACCCGGCTCTATTAAATCTGGGAGGGTTTTAATTCAAATTCATATTGAGGTCAGGTTTGAAATTCCTAACATTTTTAGAACTAACAATCCACCGGTATGTTAAGTTGTTACTTAATTCTAAATATTGAAAACTGGATTCTCTACAGCTAGTTGTTGACATGATGTGGTGCCACTGTTTAAGAAAGGTGGTAAGGCCAAGCCAGGGAAATATAGACCAGTGAGCTTGACATCGGTGGTGGGCAAGTTGTTGGAGGGAATCCTGAGGGACAGGATGTACATGTATTTGGAAAGGCAAGGACTGATTAGAGATAGTCAACATGGCTTTATGCGTAGGAAATCATGACTCACAACCTTAATTGAGTTTTTTGAAGAAGTAACAAAGAGGATCGATGATGGCAGAGCAGTAGATGTGATCTATATCTTCAATAAGGTGTTCAACAATATCATGGTAGACAGAGGGTGGTGGTGGAGGGTTGTTTTTCAGACTGGAGGCCTGTGACCAGTGGAGTGCCACAAGGATCAGTGCTGGGTCCACTACTTTTCATCATTCATATAAATGATTTGGATGTGAGCATAAGAGGTAGAGTTAGTAAGTTTGCTAATGACACCAGAATTGGAGGTGTAGTGGACAGCGAAGAAAGTTATCTCAGATTACAGTGAGATCTTGATCAGATGGGCCAATGGGCTGAGAAGTGGCAGATCGAGTTTAATTTAGATAAATGTGTGGTGCTGCATTTTGGGAAAACAAATCTTAGTAGGACTTACACACTTAATGATAAGACCTTATGGAGTGTTGCTGAACAAAGAGACCTTGGAATGCAGGTTCATAGCTCCTTGAAAGTGGAGTCGCAGGTAGATAGGATAGTGAAGAAGGCGTTTGTAATGCTTTCCTTTATTGGTCAGAGCATTGAGTAAAGGAGTTGGGAGGTCATGTTGTGGCTGTATAGGACATTGGTTAGGCCACTGTAGGAATATTGCATGCAATTCTGGTCTCCTTCCAATAGGAAAGATGTTGTGAAACTTGAAAGGGTTCAGAAAGAATTACAAAGATGTTGCCAGAGTTGGAGGATTTGAGCTATAGGGAGAGGTTGAATAGGCGAGGACTGTTTTCTCTGGAGCGTCAGAAGCTGAGGGGTGATCTTATAGAGGTTTATAAAATCATGAGGGGCATGGATAGGATAAATAGACAAGGTCTTTTCGCAGGGGTGGGAAAGTCCAGAACTAGAGGGTATAGGTGTAGAGTGAGAGGGGAAAGATATAAAAGAGACCTAAGGGGCAACGCTTTCACTTCGAGGGTGGTACGTGTAAGGAATGAGCTGCCAGAGGAAGTGGTGGAGGCTGGTACAATTGCAACATTTAAGAGGCAACTGGTTGGTTATATGAATAGGAAGGGTTTGGAGGAATATGGGCCGGGTGCTGGCAGTTGGGGCTAGATTGGGTTGGGATATCTAGTCGACATGGACGAGTTGGACCGAAGGGTCTGTTTCTGTGCTGTACATCTCTATGACACTATGACTCTATGACATGCAATGTGTTTCCACCTCCTTCAGTTTTGATTTCACTTATCCAACATTTGCAGTATTTTCTATTTGGCTTGTATGGGATAATCATCTATTCCAGTTACTTTCCCTGTTCCACAATGCTTTTTATTTATTTCTAAACTTCTTTAACTACTAAGAACTAAATATGTCATCAAATGAATGTTATGATTTCTTAAACATATCATGTGCTGTGTTATTTATTTATGTTTCAGACAATGCAATGTGGAAGATGTTACAATAACAGCATTTCCAAGTAGACAGCTAAGAAGAATCACGTCCTCAAGGTCTAGATAATCTAATCCCTGGACACACGAGAGATCTTTAACAGATATTCATTTTGCTATATGCTAAGTAATAAGCAAAAGTCTCTATTAATCATCTCAAAGATATAACCTAGTGTTGAACATATTATTCATAAAATTCTGCTAGTTTCTTTCACATTATCTGTTTATTACCATTTCTATTTTGTGATGTGAACTATATAACATGTGTATTAGTAATTATCATGAAAACAGCAAGGACAATAAAGAAAATAATAGTGCACAATATAATTCTAAGCAAAAGGGCCACAGACTTCCAATACAGGGAACCTTCCAAAATGTATTACCCAGGAAGTTTACAATTCTACACTTAATAAACTTTTTCCATTTTCCCTTTTGAATTATGTATAATGATTCTAGAATAAGGAAGTCAAAAGCTGATTGATTCTTATATTAATGCAAATATTATGACACCATCAACTCACTGTGGATCCTGAGTCCCTACTTAAAATAGATCGTGCCAATAGTTGGTTACTTTGATTTCACAGGTTTTAATTTCCCCTGGCGCTGCACTTCTTGATGTGTTTGTAGTACATTCTGCTGTATTTTCAATTGGTCACTAATCCATTCAGTAATGAAGACATTAAATTAAAACACTGCAGTTTTAATTAAATGTGATGCGGTGCTCTACCTGTGAAAATTAAAACCGATTGGAAAGTGACTTGCTATTTAATGGGCCTGACGGCTTTTGGGAACTTTTATTCACCATTCCAATTCAGAAAAAGAAAATATTTATTTTAGAAATTTATTGAATTTAATCCTATTTGGCCGTTTGTCCTAGAATTGAGATGATTGCAAGCTAAAATATGTTAAAAGGTGGTAATTCAATGACCTTGAAAGATTGACCTGAAATGATCAGAAATAATTCAATGATTGGAGGCCTGTGACCATCAGTGTTCCCCAGGGATCGGTGCTGCGTTCACTTTTGTTTGTCATTTATATGAATGATTCAGATGAGTGATTGGGTTAGATTAGTCTGCAGACTTTGCTATGAAAGCAAGATATGAAAAGGGTGTTCCTGGGTAGAGAGAGAGAGAGAGAGAGAGCAATATTTGCCCAGGGAGGTTTGGGACCATGCTATAAGTGGATCCTCAGGACAATGGAACTTGAGGGCCTCAAGTATACATGCTGCAGTGATCACATGAAGATCATATTTCAAAAATCGTAATCACATTTCAATTCAGATTATAATTATAATACTGTTGCACTTAAATAGATATTAGCAGAGTCAAGTCTTTCTGATGCTGAATAAAATGTAGACAACATCTTTGATAAGGATTATCACAATTTAGGAAAAAGGGGATAATGTTTATTTGACTTCCTTAGCCTAAATTTCAACATTTCAAAACTGAACAGTGGACAGAAACTTTCTTTTTTGGCTGAATTGCACCAGACCTTTTGAAGGGATTCCTGCTGACAAGTCCAGTGATGTTTCTTGCTGTATGTTACCAAGCTCAATAACTTCAAAACACGTCCTAATGGTATCCCTTCTGTTCACCTCCAGTCCTTTCTTAAGTCATTTCCAGAAGAACCCTCCACCCAATGGGTATTCTCTAAATTCTCCGGTATCTCTTGCACTCCTGCCATCTTGAATTGTTCACCTGGACACACATCAGTACAGGGCT
Organism: Chiloscyllium punctatum; assembly: GCF_047496795.1. Classification (NCBI taxonomy): domain Eukaryota; kingdom Metazoa; phylum Chordata; class Chondrichthyes; order Orectolobiformes; family Hemiscylliidae; genus Chiloscyllium; species Chiloscyllium punctatum. Next base: position 46,366,801 of record NC_092744.1, read on the forward strand.
GCCCTGAACAGTTCCTGACAGTTGCTCTGGGGTTGGCAGACAGGGGAAATCGATGTCTCACTGTGTGGGCAGAGGTCTATTCACCCCACCATTCATGACAGTGCAGAGGTGATATTTTCATGATCGGCTCTGCATGCATGACTCACCATTCTTCAGCTCGTCAGTTTTGGCCAGCCTAGGGAAAGTTTCCCTAGGCTGGCCAAATAAGCATTGGAAATATGAAAAATGAAGACACCAAGAAGCTCCAAATAAGCACCTTAATGTGTTTAATTGCATTCAGTTGCAAAAAGAGCAGGATTCCTGCCTGAGTTTGTGCCACCCTTACCCCACAGATACACCTCACACCAGTAACAATACTAGTGACAGGATCACAAATTCAAATAGTATTTCAAGGAATTGTTGAATTAGCACTTCCAATTTTTGATATTTTGAATATTCTAAGTAAATAGGCTTAGCAAAGCAATGTAGCTTTTAGCTTCTGGCAGATGAATAATGGGTAATTGCTTCCCTGATGGAGAGATCAAATTGCTATCGAGGTTTACCTTGGAAAACTTGCATTCTAATACCTTGTGTTTAAATTGTTGGCACAATTTATGAGTCAGATGAATGAATACATTTGCTTCATTCATATTGTTGAAGAGGTATTTACATGTAGCTTTAGGAGTCACCTGGTGAATTGTACAAAATTAATCCAAGTTTCAGAAAAGTCAAATACGTAACACCTGCATTCAGGATATGGGCAGCCCGGTGGCTCAGTGGTTAGCACTGCTACCTCACAACACCAGGGACCCAGGTTCAATTCCACCCTCAAGTGAATGTCTGTGTGGAGTTTGTGTATTCCCCCTGTGTCTGCATGGGTTTCTGCTGGGTGCTCCAGCTTTATCCAATAGTTTAAAGATGTGCAGATAAGGTGGATTGGCCATTCTAAATTGCCCATGATGTTCAGGGGTGTGTAAGCCATGGGAAATGCAGGGTTATAAGGTAGGGCGATGGGGCTGGGTGGGATGCTGTTTGGAGGGGCAGTGTAGACTTGCTGTCCTGAATGGCCTGTTCCCCACACCGTGGGGATTCTATGATAAGGTGCAACAAACTGTTGAAAGATTAAGGTACAATTTATGCAGGTTTCTCTTGATCTCACACATAATTTGAACAGAAGACCAACAGAAATACTTGGAAAACTAGCATAAACACTCATTTATGCTATTTCTACAAAGTTTGCCTCAACCTTTTACAAAACTCATGCTAACCATCCAAAGAATTGTACTTTATTATATCTGTCCATTGATCCACTGTCCAGCAGGCAGTAGCCAAAAATACATATGAATTAAATAGTCTTTATTATTCTTGATGAAAACTTGTAGTGGCTACAAAAGTAAAACCATGGATGGAAATAAGGGGCCTGAATGACATGGAGGCTATAGCAAAAATCACATGCAAAATCCAGTGAGGGCTATCTCAAAAACACCTCACTGCATTTGGGCATTGAGGTGAAATTCTTACCCGACAGTGGCAAATTACCTATTAAAAGGGATTATTGCCTGTTAATAACCTTGATAACTGCACATCTCACTTTATTAATATGCAGTTTTCTGTCATATTACCTGTGTGAGCAAGCTGGATGCGACGTATTCTTGACAAAGAAATCAGAACAAATACCTGGTGACTTCAGTTCATCCCTTGCAATAAAGGACCTCAATTTTGGACACCAAACACCAATACCTCACAGCATGCCCCATGGGCCCAGCTACATGTACCCTACATCCACAGACATTAGTATCCAATGTGTACCAGCCTCTATGAATCCTCATGTCATATCTCCAATCCATTTAGTATATGCTTCTGCAATTGAATGCTACACCTCAGGGTGATTTTAATGCTGCAGCAAGGACACTGTACACTCAGGGACATGCGTCTGCTCATGGTCTGGACCAGACTGTGTTTCCAGCTTGTTCACTTCCTATTACAGTGCTCACTCACTCTGAACCTATCTATATTGTCACAACATCCTTACCTTGCCTTGCCTTTTTGCTCTTTGCTGCATACAGTCAGAAAGTCATATAGCACAAAAACAGACCCTTTGGTGCAACTTGTCCATGCCAACCAGGTTTCCCAAACTAAAACTAGCCTGATTTGCCTGCATTTGGCCCATATCCCTCTCAACCTTTCCTATTCATGTACCTTGCCAAAGGTCTTTTAAATGCCTTAACAATACCTGCCTCAATCACTTCATCTGGCAGTTCATTCCTCACACAAACTACTCTGTTATGAAAAGCTTGTCCCACAGATCCATTTTAAATCTTTCCCCTCTCACCATAAGCCTATGCCCTCTGCTTTTGAATTCCCCTAGCCTAAGGAAAAGAGCTTTGCTATTCACCTTTTCCATGCCCCTCATGAGTTTATAAACCTCTATAAGGTCACCCTTCAACCTCCTACTCTCCAGAGAAAAAGGCCCCAGCCGATATAGCCTCATCTTGTAACTCAAAACTTTTAGTCCTGGTAACATCCTAGTAAATATATCTCTAATTTGATAACATCCTTTTAATAGCAGGGTGATGGGAACAGTATGCAGTATTCCAAAAACGGCCTCGTCAACATCATGTACAGCCAAAACATGGCGTCTCAACTCCTATACTTAATGGTCTGACCAATGAATGCAAGTATGCCAAATGACTTCTTCACCACCCTGTCTATCTGTGACACCACTTTCAAGGAACTATGTATCTGAACCCCGAGGTCTTTCTGTTCAACAACACTCCCCAGGAACCTCCCATTAACTGTGTAAGTCCTGCTCTGACTTATCTTACCAAAATACAACACCTCACATTTATCTAAATTAAACTCTATTTCCCACTCCTGGGGAGTCTTCAGGATTCCTGAAGAAGGGCTCATGCCCGAAACGTCGATTCTCCTGCTCCTTGGATGCTGCCTGACCTGATGCGCTTTTCCAGCAACACATTTTCAGCTCTGATCTCCAGCATCTGCAGTCCTCACTTTCATCGACAACATTCATAAGGTGATCTCAGGTATATGTACTGATAATAGGGTTGCAATAGCAGGGGATTTTAACTTTCCAAACATAGGCTGGGACTGCCACAGAGATAAGGCTTGTATAAGGAGGAATTTCTTCTCCAGCACAAATTCTTGGCCTTCAGCAATTCAAGAAAACTTTCTTTATCAATATGTGAAGCAATACTTACCTTCTTTTGGGAAATAAGGCAGGGCAAGTGACCAGGTGCCAGTGGGGAGCACTTTGCAACCAGTGATCATAATTCTGTTAGTTTTAAATAGTTATGGAAAAAGATAGGGCTTGTATAAAAGTTAAAGTTCAAAAGTGAAGCAAGGCCCCAGATTTGACAATGGTAGACTCGAGCTTTCAGTATTTGATTAAGTAGAGAGGATTTTAAAAGTGAGATAACTAGAGACGTTATGTTCCTTTTTGAGTGAAGAGCAAGGCTGGTAGGAATAGGAAATACCGGATGACTAGAGTAATTGAGGCTCTGGTCAAGGTAAAGAAAGAGGTATACGTCAGGTATTAGAACATAGATCATAGAACATTACAGCACAATACAGGCCCTTCGGCCCGCAATGTTGAGCCAATCTGTAAAACCAGTCTGAAGCCTATCTAATCTACACAATTCCATTCTTGTCCATATGCCTATCCAATGACCATTTAAATACCTTTAAAGTTAGGAAGTCAACTACTGTTGCACGCAGGGCATTCCTGCTACTCTGAGCAAAGAAACTACCTCTGACATTTGTCCTATATCTATCCCCTCTCAATTTAAAGCTATGTCCCCTCATGCTGGCCATCACTATCTGAGAAAAAAAGGCTCTTACTGTCCACCCTATTCAACCATCTATTCATCCAATATGCCTCAATTAAGTCACCTCTCAATCTTCTTCTCCATAACAAAAGCAGCTCAAGTCCCTCAGCCCTTCCTAATAAGACCTTCCCTCCATATCAGGCAACATCCTGTGACCAGTGGAGTGTCACAAGGATCGGCGCAGAGCCCTCTACTTTTTGTCATTTACATAAATGATTTTGATGCGAGCATAAGAGGTGCAGTTAGTAACTTTGCAGATGACACCAAAATTGGAGGTGTAGTTGACAGCGAAGACGGTTACCTCAGATTACAACAGGATCTGGACCAGATGGGCCAATAGGCTGAGAAGTGGCACATGGAGTTTAATTCAGATAAATGCGAGGTGCTGCATTTTGGGAAAGCAAATCTTAGCAGGACTTATACACTTAATGGTAAGGTCCTAGGGAGTGTTGCTGAACAAACAGACCTTGGAGTGCAGGTTCATAGCTCCTCGAAAGTAGAGTCGCAGGTAGATAGGATAGTGAAGAAGGTGTTTGGTATGCTTTCCTTTATTGGTCAGAGTATTGAGTACAGGAACTTGACTGAGTTTTTTGAAGAAATAACAAACAAGATTGATGAGGGCAGAGCAGTAGATGCGATCTATATCGACTTCAGTGAGGCGTTTGACAAGGTTCCCCATGGGAGACTGATTAGCAAGGTTAGATCTCAAGGAATACAGGGAGAACTAGCCATTTGGATACAGAACTGGCTCAAAGGTAAAAGACCGAAGGTGGTGGTGGAGGGTTGTTTTTCAGACTGGAGGCCTGTGACCAGTGGAGTGCCACAAGGATTGGTGCTGAGCCCTCTACTTTTTGTCATTTACATAAATGATTTGGATGCGAGCATAAGAGGTACAGTTAGTAAGTTTGCAGATGATACCGAAATTGGAGGTGTAGTGGACAGTGAAGAGGGTTCCCTCAGATTACAACAGGACCTGGACCAGATGGGCCAATGGGCTGAGAAGTGGCAGATGGAGTTTAATTCAGATAAATGCGAAGTGCTGTAGTTTGGGAAAGCAAATCTTAGCAGGACTTTTACACTTAATGGTAAGGTCCTAGGGAGTGTTACTGAACAAAGAAACCTTGGAGTGCAGGTTCATAGCTCCTTGAAAGTGGAGTCGCAGGTAGATAGGATAGTGAAGAAGGCATTTGGTATGCTTTCCCTTATTGGTCAGAGTATTGAGTACAGGAGTTGGGAGGTCAGGTTGCAGCTGTACAGGACATTGGTTAGGCCACTTTTGGAATATTGCTTACAATTTTGGTCTCCTTCCAATCGGAAAGATGTAGTGAAACTTGAAAGGGTTCAGAAAAGATTTACAAGGATGTTGCCAGGGTTGGAGGATCTGAGCTACAGGAAGGAGCTGAACAGGCTAGGGCTGTTTTCCCTGGAGCGTTGGAGGCTGAGGGGTGACCTTATAGAGGTTTACAAAATTGTGAGGGGCATGGATAGGATAAATAGGCAAAGTCTTTTCCCTGGGGTCGGGGAGTCCAGAATTAGAGGGCAAGATATAAAAGAGACCTAAGGGGCAACTTTTTCACGCAGAGGGTGGTACGGGTTTGGAATGAGCTGCCAGAGGATGTGGTGGAGGCTGGTACAATTGCAACATTTAAGAGGCATTTGGATGGGTATATGAATAGGAAGAGTTTGGAGGGATATGGGCCAGGTGCTAGCAGGTGGGACTAGATTGGATTGGGATATCTGGTCGGCATGGACGGGTTGAACCGAAGGGTCTGTTTCCATGCTGTACATCTTTATGACTCTATGACTATATCCTCGTAAATCTCCTCTGAACCTTTTCCCAAGCTTCCACATCCTTCTTATAATGTGGTGTCCAGAACTGCCCGCAATACTCCAAGGGCGGCCGCACCAGAGTTTTGTACAGCTGTAAAATGACCTCGTGGCTCCAAAACTTAATCTCTCTACCAATAAAAGCCAACACACCATATGCCTTCTTAACATCCCTATCAACCTGGGTGGCAACTTTCAGGGATCTATATAGGTGGACAGCAAGATCTCTCTGCTCATCGACACTACCAAGAATCTTACCATTAGCCCAGTACTCTGTATTCCGGTTGTTCCTTCCAAAGTGAATCACCTCATACTTTTCGGCATTAAAATCCCTTGTCACCTCTCAGCCAAGCTCTGCAGTTTATCTATGTCCCTCTGTAAGCTGCAACATCCTTCGGCACTATCCACAACTCCACCAACCTTAGTGTCACCTGCAAATGTACTAACTCAGCCTTCTACGCACTCATCCAGGTCACTTATAAAAATGACAAACAGCAGTGGCCCCAAAACAAATCCTGCAGTACACCACTAGTAACTGAATTCCAAGATGCACATCTCCCATCAATCACTACCCTCTGTCTTCTTTCAGCTAGCCAGTGTCTGATCTAAACGGCCAAATCACCCTCAATCCAATGCCTCCAAATTTTGTGCAATAGCCTACCAACCATGGGGAACCTTATCAAATGCCTTACTGAAATCCATATACACCACATCAACTGCTTTACCCTCATCTACCTGTTTGGCACCTTCTCAAAGAACTCAATAAACTTTGTGAAGTACGACCTACCCTTCACAAAACCGTGTTGACTATCCCCAATCAACATTTTCCTTTCTAGATGATTATAAATCCTATTTTTTACAATCTTTTCCAACACATTCCCCTCAACCGATGTAAGGCTCACTGGTCTATAATTACCAGGATTGTCTCTACTCCCCTTCTTGAACAAGGGACAACATTTGCTATCCTCCAGGCTTCTGGCACTATTCCTATAGACAATGACGACATAAAGATCAAAGCCAAAGTCTCTGCAATCTCCTTCTTGGCTTCCCAGAGAATCCTAGGATAAATCCCATCTGGCCCAGTGGATTTATCTATTTTCACACGTTCCAGAATTGCTAACACCTCCTCTTTGTGAACCTCAATCCTGTCTAGTCTAGTAATCTATATCTCAGTATTCTTGTCAACAAAGCTGTCTTTTTCCAGTGTGAATACTGACAAAAAATATTCATTTAACCCGTCTCCTATCTCCTCTGAATCCACACACAACTTCCCATTACTGTCCTTGATTGGCCCTAATCGTACTTTCGTCATTCTTTTATTCCTGACATACCTATAGAAAGCTTTAGGATTTTCCTTGATCTTAGCTTTCTCTTTAGGTCCTTCCTGGCTAACTTGTAACTCTCAAGTGCCCTAACTGAGCCTTCATGTCTCATCCTTACATAAACTTTCTTCTTCCTATTGACATGAGATCCAACTTCTTTCGTAAACCACAGCTTCCTTCCTACCTGACAGGTACATACTTATCAAGGACATGCAGTAGCTGTTCCTTTATTAAACTCCACATTTCAATCATGTCCATCCCTTGCAGCTTCTTTCCCCATCCTATGCATTCTAAATCTTGCCTAATTGCATCATAATTGCCTTTCCCCCAGCTATAAGTCTTGTCCTACGGTATATACCTATCCGTTTTCATAGCTAAAGTAAACATAACTGAATTGTGTTTACAAAATGCACACCTACCTCCAAGTCTAACACCTGGCCTGGATCATTGCTCAGTACGAAATCCAATGTGGCCCTGCCCCTTGTTGACCTATCTACATACTGTGACAGAAAATCATCCTGCATGCATTGGACAAAAACTGGCCCATCTGAAATACTCAAACTGTTGTATTTCCAGTCGATATTTGGAAAGTTAAAGTCCCCCATAACAACTACTCAGTTGCTATCAATCCTATCCAGAATCATTCTTGCTATCCTTCCCTCTACATCTCTGGAATTATTCGGAGGCCTACAGAAAACTCCCAACAGGGAGTTCTTTCCTATTTCTAACATCAGCCCATACTACCTCAGTAGATGTGTCCTCAAACATCCTTTCTGCCACTGTAATGCTGTCCTTGACTAACAATGCCACACCTTACCCTCATTTATCACCTTCCTATTCTTACTGAAATATCTAAATCCTGGAAACTGCAACAACCATTCCTGTCCCTGCTCTATCCATGTCTCTGAAATAGCCACAATATCGAAGTCCCAGGTACCAACCCATGATCTAAGTTCACCTACCTTATTCCGGATGCTCCTGGCATTGAAGTAGACACACTTCAAGCCAACTTCCAGTTTGCTGGTGCACTTTTGCGACCTTGAAACCTTATTTCTGACCTCACTACTCTCAACCTCCTAGACACTGTAGCTACAATTTAGGTTCCCAACTCCCTACTGAATTTGTTTAAACCCTCCCGAAGAGTGTTAGCAAATTTCTCCCCCAGGATATTGGTACCCATCTGGTTTAAAGGTCCCATCTACCCCAGAATGAGCCCCAGTTATCCAGGTATCCGAATCCCTTGCTCCTGCACTATTCCTGTAGCCACAAGTTCAATTCCTCTCTCTCCCAATTCCTCACCTCGCTAGCATGTGACACAACCGGTATACACAACTGGGATCAAATGAATCCCTTGCAGACTATAAGTGGAGTAAGGGCATACTTAAGAGAGAAATCAGGAAAGAAAAAAGGTGATATGAGATAGGCTTGGCAGAAAACCATGCCATTTAGTACAACCCATAGCCAGGAGTCTTGACATCATCGTCTGCTATTTTCAGTCAAGTCAAAGAAAATAAACTTTAGTAAGGGGGGTCCCAACAAATTGGTCAGGGATAGTCTCTGATATCAGTCCAGAGTTTGCACATGGTCAGTCAGCTGCTTGAAGCAGTCAAAGTCAGGATCCTTTCTTCATACAGAATGATGATCTAAATATTGTGTAGCCCATCACCCATTTTGACTCTTGCCTTATTGTGATTGTTTTTCACCTAGAATAAGAGAGAGGCAAGTATTAAAGGGAGATGAAAGAGGGTGGAACAGCTGTTACATTTTGGTTCAGCTGGGAGGTGTCCTAAGCAAGCGAGTAGACAGAACAGAGGACATGCAGAGTGTGTGGTATCAGTGGTTGGGGTGAGTGACACAAGTAACAGAAGATGCTGCAAGCAATAGTGAGAGCGGTAAATCATGAGCCTTGCTGGCAGGTGGATACTGTAGCAGAAATACAGTGAATGTGAGGTATTGGAGATAAGATCATCATCTAATGGTGGCAGCATAAGAAAGGTTATTGACTTCCTTCCTACATTGCTGTGCATTCCTCCAGATGGCTGACACTCCACTGACCTGAGTGACATGCTTGGACCAGACTGGCATGTTCTGGTGTTGTGACCCCACCACTGCAAATCCTGGAGAAAGATGACATTCCTCCTCTCCAGCTCTCTGCACCAACTCTCTAATCCCAAAGTGGGCATCATTCCTTTCTCCGCCATGTCCAGAGTGAACATCAGGAAATGTGCAGGGCAGCTCCAGACCTGTTTGGGTATGTGATGGTCTTTTAAAGATGGCACTAGTAACAGGGATGCCAGCTAATTCTGGGATATCCCAGCAGTGGCAACTTGTTCTGGGTACTCTGAGTGGTAAAATGGGGATAGAATTAGAAAAGAGAGTTATCACAGTGTGGGATAGACAGCTCACGAGACAAGTTTGGTAAGATGCAGCAAGAAAACCCATGAGGTCTTTGAGAATAAAATCCAGTAAACTTGACAAAACTCACACTAAGACAAAGGAATGTGTGATTCAGCCATATGCCGTTAATTTTATGTCAAAGTTCTTCTAATCCACTGCCATAATTGTGCAGCACATCTAAAAATAACCTAAATAAGAAGGTCTAAGCATCATTTCTGCCATTTTTTTCACAATTTCACAAATACTCCATTGAGGTTATTGAAGAAATTCAACCTCATAGTCTCTAATAACTGATTGTAGTGTTCAACAAGGGTAATGAAAGCCATCTGACAACTAATTTACCACAACTATTAGAAGTTACACATGTACATTCAATACTCTAACAGAAAAATGCTTTCCCTGTAGCTCTGAAAAGTGATCCCAAAATCAACTTTTATTACCTCTCTTAAGTACAGACAAAGCACTTTTACTCATGGTAGATATTCATCTCATAAACTCTTGTAAGTGGCTCCTGTGTCAATTTTTGCATGAAAATAAGAAAGTTAGAAATTATGTTTTTATGCAAGAATTTTCAAGTTCTCCATCTTATTTTTGTTAACTGACCCTAAGTTGAATGGCTGCAGGTTTGTGTGAAATTTTCTTCAGACATTGACAACCTTTTATTGAAACAAGAAGTTAATCTGAATTTTAGTTTCCTTTCTCGCACAGAATTCAGAACTAATATCGAATTTTTTGAAAACATTATAAAATATGATTCAAAGCAACTCATTTACAAATCAATTACAGTCATGTGCTATGGAAGGTATATTGGGGATGTGGTCCTCATATTTAAACTGAAAATTTATTGCTAAACTGCGAACACAAGATTGCTAAATCTTAAACTTCATTTCACAAATAAAATCTCGTTGAATATAAATTTAATCAGTGGCCTGAATGGAATAAATGGTTTACACTTAAACAATTTCCTGCGATGAGAGTTAATTATATTTCATGATCCACCCATTTTTCCCTCAAGGTGCCTCTCAATAAATTAGGGTAATTTAAATATACAATGTTATTGGCAAATCTTTGGTTATAACCGTTATTCTTTGAAAGTAGCATTCTGATGGAAATTGTAATGCACAGATCTCTTACATGGAGTAATAAATCTTCATAGACAAAAATAATTATATCCTGAAGTGAAATATTTCAACCTTTAACATGAGACTGTCTGACTAAGACAAATATCCCAGAAGGCTGAAGTCATAGAAACACAAAAAAGTTGAAGTATTTAGGGGCTAAATTGGAAAGCAGTCTAAAATGGATGAGGGGACTGATTTACATGACTAACATATGTCTTTGATTGCATTGTCAGAAACACACCAGCATTGTGCTGCCTGAATTCTTACATGATTTCAGTGTCCAACTTGCTTAAAACTTACTGTTGATCATCTGGACATATCAGCCAGGTTGGGAGGGAAGTTGCAATATTGTGAGTGGTTACCACCACATAAAGATAGTTGTACTGCTTAAAGTCGGTCTCTTCAGGCAGGGGGACATTGTTGCCACAGTAGGTAATTGTGTAAAAAAGTCTGTCCTTGGAAACATTGAATAATGACACAATATGGCAAACTGTGGACTTCAATGCTTCAGCTGCTACTTTGAAAGCCTTAGTGCAGGAGGTGGAAATGAGGAGAGATGTCAGCTATAAATACCCTTGCATCCTGCCCTGGTTGCAGGCTGTATATGCTTGATATCTCACTCTATGCAGGTCATATCTCTTTGCTATCTTCAAAGCGTGCACTGTATTAGTATTTGTATTGCTATTTGCAAATGTATAATCAAGTGAGAATCATTTTCATCACTGATATCTTCTTGTTGCTCCTGCATTGTCTGGCCAAGTATTTCTCTGTATCTGAGATGAGAAAGGTACAAGGACAGGTTGTCATGCAGGAAATGGGGTGGTGGGTGGATTAGAAGATGCATGTTTACAACACTAATGACTTGTAAATCAGAACAGTGCATATGGTGAGGAGAAGGTAAAACATAGGAAAGGGGATTAGGTACAAGGATACTGCTATCTTTGATGGTCTCATCCTTTCTGTTGAGTACAGCCAGGGCAATGGCCTCCCTATTAATGATCAGCAAAATCTCCACCAACAGCATGAGGATGTGCAGTCACATCTATCCCTCTCTGATGAGCTTCTCTCACTTTGAGTCATGTGCCACTTGCCCTGCAAGAGAGAGAGGGAAGTGTGTTGGTAAATGTTATGCCATCTGTTTGGGTGATGCCACTCGCATGGTTGAATTGCTGATGGTGTATGCAAGCTGTGAGATGCCCGTATGAGGCTTGCAACCTTGCTAAATATATGAGGGTGCCATTGAGAGCATGAACATCCGGTATGAGTCCTGATGGTTCAATATCATTGGCAGGTGAGTGATGGGATGTGGTGGACTGAGCTTTGATTGAAGTAGTGCTGCAGTTGGCAAGACATAGCATTTAAAAATGCACCCACTGACTACAGTCATTCATGTGATGTAATTGATCTTTATGCTTGCCTCTTGGCATTGACCTACATGACTATCTATTCTTATTGTCTTCAGACCTTATGCCTGCATGGCCTTCTAATTAGTGTGGGTACAGGACAGATCTCCTAATATCCATCTCCTGCATGAAGGATTCCAATACAGCTTCTGAAACTTTGAAGCCCACTGTTAGCCATGTTGAGCCATGATTCAATGTTTCCCATTTTCTCACTGCTGCCATTACCCACTGCAACAATAATGCTCCCCTCCTGGTTTAATAGGATGGCTCCCTGGAAGATGAAATCATACAGAAGCTGAATTACATAAGACTCAGGCAAGTACTTTGGTGGGCACCCATAGATAAACTCAGATAAGCTGTCCCCAGAAAATACTTGGTGCATTGGAAAGCCTGGCAGAAACTCTATGAACAATATTGAGGAGAATAAGGAGTTCCAGGCACACGGGTCCGCACAGAGGTTGGAATCCATCCTATCCAGCAGCCAAGTGGTGATGAACCCTATCACCAGACTGTTTGTCCCAGTCTTTCTGCAATATCTGATAGCTAATGTCTTAACTTCCAACACAGTACAAGTTTCTTCACCAGAGCTCTGAATGTTTCAGTGGAAACTAAGGCTGAAGTCATGCAAAGTCAAACTTGCTTCTCAAGACTGTAAGTAAAAACAATGACTGCAGATGCTGGAAACCAGATTCTGGATTCTCTCCACGCTTCAGGCTCACTGCCTTTATTTCTGATGAAGGGCTTTTGCCCGAAACGTTGATTTCGAAGCTACTTGGATGCTGCCTGAACTGCTGTGCTCTTCCAGCACCACTAATCCAGATTCTCAAGACTGTAGGCAACAATTTGCAAAATAGCTTGAGAGTTCTCACAGAAATCCTGCTACCTGTCCACCAGCAGATTACTAAGATTGCTGAGGAATTATCTAGAGAGGCTGGCAATAGCCCATGGAGCACAAACAAATTTTTCTCACTCAGGAAGGCAACATTGATTCTCCCACTCCCGCCACTCTGCCTGATGTGATATCAGGAATGATTTGTAAAAACACACATCACAGTCTTCTACCTTCAAGATCTGCCTAGGATGTGATGATGGACTTTTACCAAAGTTGTCACTTGAGAATTGAGAGAATAGTACCTGACGGGGTAGATTGTTTTCAATCATGCAGGTACAGTGTTCAGTTCAGGAAAGGGCAGGCATAGATGCATAGTAAATATGCTGCAGAGAAATCCATACTTTGTTTTTTTTTATCAGAATATAAGAACTAGGAACAGGAGCAGGCCATCTGGCCCTTCAAACCTGCTCTGCCATTTAATAATATCACAGCTTTTTATGGCCTCAGCTCAACAGGGTTTTCATGTGTAATCAGACGATACTTATATTTGGTCCAATAACATCAGAAGACAATTGATGAGGGCAGAGCAGTGGACGCGATCTATATGGGCTTCAGTAAGGCCTTCAACAAGGTTCCTCTTGGTAAACTGGTTATCAAGGTTAGATCACATGGAATACAAGCAGAACCAGCCATTTGGATACAAAACTGGCTTGAAGGTAGAAGACAAAGGGTGATGATGGAGGGTTGCCTTTCAGACTGGAGGCCTGTGACCAATGATGTACCACAAGAATCTGTGCAGGGTCCACTGCTTCTCATCATTTATATAAATGATTTGGATGTGAACGAGAGGAGGTATTGCTAGTACATTTGCAGATTATCCCAAAATTAGAGGTGTTCCTTGAAAGTAGATGGGATAGTGAAGATAGTGTTTGGTATGTTTTCCATTTATTGGTCAGTGTATTGAGTACAGGAGTTGGGAGATTATGTTGCATCTGTATAGGACATTGGTTAGGCCACGTTTGAATTATTGCGTGCAGTTCTGGTCTCCTTCCTATCAGAAGCATCTACAAGGATGTTGCCAGGTTTGGAGGATTTAGGTTTGGAAGAAGAGGCTGAATAGGCTGAGGCTGTTTTCCCTGGAGCATCTGAGGCTGAGGGGTGACCTTATAGAGGTTTATAAATTCATAAGGAGCATGAATAGTGTGAATAGATAAGATCTTTTCCCAGGGACAGGGTGTCCAAAAGTAGACGTTTAAGGTGAGAGGGGAAATGTTTAAAAGGGACCTAAGGGACAATGTCTTCACACAGAGGGTGGTGCATGCATGGAATGAGCTGTCAGAGGAAGTGGTGGAGGCTGGTGCAATTACATAATTTAAAAAGTATCTGGATGGATATATGAGTATGATGGGTTGAGAGGGAAATGCGACAAATGGGACTATTTAAGATATCTGGTTGGATGGACGAGTTGGACTGAAGGGTGTGTTTCTGTGCTGGGCATCTCCATGAATCTGTGACTCCAAACAGACATGGGTCGTACAATCCTGAAAGATTCAATTGACATTTATTCCAGTTCCTGATAGTGACATTTATTACAAACACAGGCACCACTAGTACTGAGCAATTCAGTTACAAACTGAGAAAGATTCCCTCAGCATGTCATTCTTCACTCTGCTGGATATGGCTCCAGTAAGATGGACAACGATAACTGTATGTGTTATTTGATCTCCCTTCCAAAGTTGGTCACTTCAGAATTGAGGGAATAGTACCTGACGGGGTAGATTGTTTTCAGTAATGGAGGTACAGTGTCCAGTTCAGGAAAGGGCAGGCAAAGGCACATAGTAAATATGCTGCAGAGAAATCCATATTTTTGATTGTTAACAGAACATAAAAACTAGGAGCATCTGGCCTTTTGAGCCTGCTCCGCCATTCAATAACATTACATGGAGTCAGCTCCATTTACCCACCCTCTCACTATAAATTCCAATGAATGTAATCCCAGTCTAATCAGTCTCTCCTCATAAGCCAACCCTCTCAACTCCGGAATCAACCGAGTGAACCTCCTCTGCATTCCCCCCTCTACTGCCAGTACATCCTTTCTCAGTAAGGAGACCAAAACAGCACACACTACTCTCAGTGTGTCCTCACCAGCACCCTGTACAGCTGCAACATTATCTCTCTGCTTTTAAACTCAATCCCATTAGCATTGAAGGAAAAAATTCCATTTTCCTTCTTAATTACCTATTGCACATGCAGACCAATCTTCTGTGATTCATGCACAAGGACAACCAGGTCCCTGTGCACGACAGCATGCCACAATTTCTTACTATTCAAGTAATTGTCCTTTTTACTGTTACTCCTACCAAAATAGATGACTTCACATTTATTAACATTGTACTCCATCTGCCAGACCATTGCCCACTCACTTAAACTATCTATGTTACTTTGCAAAGTTTCACAGTCCCCTGCACACTTTGCTCTACCACTCATCCTAGTGTCATCTGTAAGCTTTAACACACTACACGTGGTCCCCAATTCCAAAACATCTATATAAATTGTGAATAATTACAGGCCCAAAACTGATCCCTGAGGCATACCACTGATTGCCAACCAGAATAGCGCTTATTTATTCCCATTCTTTGCTTCCTGTTGGTTAACCAATCCTCTATACATGGTAATTCATTGCCCGTAATGCCTTGCATCTTTAGCTAATACAGCAACCTTTCTGTGGCACCTTGTCAAATGCTTTTTGGAAATCTAGATAAACCACATCTACCAGGTCTCTGCTGTCCACTGTGTCCACAATGTCATCATAAAATCCGAAAAGATAGCTAAGAATGACCTGCCCTTCAAGAACCCATGCTGTGTCTGCCCAATGGGACACTTTCTATCTAGATGCCTTGCTATTTCTTCCTTGATAACAGATTCAAGCATTTTCCCCACCACAGAGGTTAAACTAACCAGTCTATAATTCTCCATCTTTTGTCTACCTCCCTTTTTAAACAGTGGCATCACATTTGCTGTTTTCCATTCTGCTGCAACTGCCCCAGCATTCAGTGAATTTTGAAAAATTACCACAAGTGCCTTTGCTATTTCTCCCATCATCTCTTTAAGCACCCTGGGATGCATTCCATCAGGGCCAGGAGACTTATCTACTCTTAGCTCCATTATCTTACCCAACACTACCTCTTTCACGATAATGATTGTTTCCAGTTATCACCAACTTTCATCTCTTTGTCAATTACTGGCACGTTATTTGTGTCTTCCATTATGAAGTCCAACACAATATATGTATTCAATGCCTCGGCCATTCCCTCATAACCCATTACTAAATCCTCATTCTCTAAAGGAGCAATGTTTACTTTAGCCACTCTTTTTTTTGTTTTATATCTTTATAGGAACTTTTGCTGTCTATCTTTATGTTCTAAGCTAGTTTTGTTTTCTCATAATCTAATTTACTTTTCTTTAAAGCTCTTTTTGTGGCTTTATGTTGACCTTTAAAGCTTTCCCAGTTTCTAGTTTCCTGCTGATCTTGGCCACTTTGTATGCCTTCTCTTTCAATTTGATAGCCTTCCTTATTTCCTTAGACATCCATGGCAGATTTTTTTCCACAGTCCTTCCTTTTCACTGTTGTGTATTTTTGCTGAGCACTTTGAAAAGTTGTTTTTAAAAGTCCTCCACTGTTTGCCAACTGTTCCATCATACAGTCTTTGCTTCCAATCTACTATAGCCAACTCCTCCCTCAACATATTGTAGTCTCCCTTGTTTAAGTACAGGATTCTGGTATTGGATTTTATCTTCGCACTTTCCATCTGGATTCTACATTCAACCACACTGTGATTGCTCCTTCCAAGAGGATCCCTAACTATGAGATCATTATTTATTCTGGTGTCATTACACAGGACCAGGTCGAGGATAGCTCGAGGGTAGCTCCCTCATCAGTTCCATTCCATACTGTGGAGGTGCCAGTATTGGACTGGGGTGGACAGAGTTAAAAACCACACAATACCTGTTTGTAGTCCAACAGGTTTATTTGGAAGTACTAGCTTTCGGAGCTCTGCTCCTTCATCAGGTAACTAGTGGGGAAAGATCATGACACAGAATTTATAGCAGAAGCTCATGCAACTGTTATGATATGTTGAACACACCTGAATTGCTGTTAAGTCTTTTATCTTTTAGAATGGGTTGCAGGTATCGATTCATTAATATGTAAATCCCAGAACTTCTTTCACATGCACGCACTCACACTCTCTCTCTCCCTCACATGCACACAAACACACATTCAAGTCTATAGGATGAATTTGTATTTGCAGAATTATGTTTGAAGATACATTCTATTTTGTTCAAAAAGCACACAATCCACAGGCAGTCAATCCATGTGACATTTATAAATGCCTACTTTGGAAATAAAACCAGTCTGACTCAAGATTAGAATACAGACAGACTGTAATCTCACACCTTAATGCATCGTCTGAGCTGAGATGTCACTTTTTTTTATGAATCCTTAAATTATCTTGGGAATGTGATTTGAAAGAAGTTCTGGGATTTACATATTAATGAAGTTATATCTGCAACCCATTCTAAAAGATAAAAAACTTAACAGCAATCTAGGTGTGTTCAATATATCGTAACAGTTGCATGACACTATGATCTTTTGCTATAAAGTCTGTGTCTTATGATTCTGCCCCACTAGTTACGGATGAAGGAGTAGCACTCTGAAAGCTAGTGCTCCCAAATAAACGTGTTGGACTACTACCTGGTGTTGTGTGATTTTTAACTTTGTCCATTACATACTGTTCAAGAAAACTATCGCGGATACATTCAATTAACTCCTTCTCAAGGTTACCCTGACTAACACAGTTTGACCAATCAACATGAAGATTAAAATCCCCCATGGTAATAGCCATACCATTTTTACAGGCATTGTATGGAAGGAGTTAACTTATAAAGTACATTTGGAATTTTTATTTTGTGATAACGTTTTATTTCTGCATCGTATTTCAGCAAATGCTGAAATGTTCACTGGCTAAGACATGACAAAAAAGGGAACGGTTGACAAATGGGAACTGGAGTTTGAATTCTTAGTATCAAGTACAGGTAGCATAACCAGAAAGGAGCTGCCTAGGTTACCTTCTATCTTTCTCTCTCTTTCTTCTATTCCATATCCTGTTAATGCTTCAGCACCTGTGTAGTTGTTTAATAGCTGGTGAGGACTGTCAGCTCATAATGGTGAGGTCGTCTAGTATGCAGCACACCATAATGAATTTTGACACTTACTCTGTCCAGTACTGTTAGGATCTTCCTGTGTAGTCCAGGAAACAAAAACATTGGTTTAGCACACCAGTGGTCTTCTGAATTGTATTTCATGGAGCAGGATGGCTCTCATCATATGCATGACACACATGTACCTCTGACTTGATCACCAGGGCCAATAACTAGTAGCCATCAGATAGCCTCCTTGCCCAGTAACCATCTTTGGTTTATAATTAAGGCAGAAATGCAGTTGGTACAATAGGCTGCTGCAGGAAGAATGCATATGATTATTGCCAACACACCATGCATTCAATCAAGCAGTTCAGTCAAAATCTAAGTAATGAGAATAGAAAGCCCTTTTCAATCGTTAAAGAAACTATACAAAACTCAGAATTATGTAATACAGTGCATTACATTCAGTATTATGATGTCCAACCAACAGTAATGACATCTTCTGTGGTCAGGAAGATTGTGAAAGCAAATCAGTTCACCACAAAAAATGGAAGCAAATTCTGATAAAGAAAAAATGCAACGCAGATGCAATTTCTATTGAAGTGAACTTTAAGTCTAGAACTGGTGTTGCGAATGATCAAATTTATTGTGATTGCACATTGTTTCAAGATACACGCCAACACAACACAAGGGTTCCCAAATGTTACTTACTGTATATAATACCCTTTGAAATGTACAGGTTGTGACACATTGACAGATGTAGGTTTCTTTCTTGTTAATTTATACACTTACAGTTTAAAATTGGCTTCACCTTGTTTTGCCTTTGGTAGATTGCAAGGATCTTATTGCTGTATAAATAAAATAGTATCTACTATGAGTATATATAAACTACCATGCAATCAGATGTCAATGTTTCGTGTATTGGCAAATGTCTGCCCCAATTTGCTTTCATAATAACAGACTTTTTATGATGCTAAATACGTTTGAAAATCAATTGAGATACTGGAGGTAGTTCAGTTCTATTTGCTGCAAAGGAGTGGTCATCAAACAACAGACACCCCACAGCATACTGTAATTCTGCAGGAAGAAATTACTGCAGATGCTGGAATCTATATTGAAGTTAACAATGCTGGAGACCACAGTGGTTCAGGCAGCATGCATGGAAAGCCAGCAAGCTAACATTTCTAGACTCAAAATGTTAGCTTGCTCTCTCTCCATGGATGCTGCCTGACCCACTGTGACCTCCAGCATTTGTTGTTTTCAGTTCTGTAGCTCTGATTCCTAAGCTTTGGGAAGAGAGCCAAAATGGGCAAAATGAACCTTCATCATGCATCTGCAACCTTTCATCTCAAATATTCAGACTGTTACAATCTGCTTGAAACATGCACGAAAAACATTTTTAACACTTTCTTGACTGATTCCAGATTGTTCTGCTTGATATTATTCTCATGCAGTACCTTGCTAGGCCCCATAACTTTTATGCTATGTAGCCTATAAATAAATTTCATTGAGTAACTTTAAAGGGTGAAAAGGCAGAACAGCAGCACTAAGCAGGCTCAGAGGGAATCAATAGCAAATGGCAATGTGATCTCCAGTAAGCAATATACAATGATTAAAGGTTAATTATTATATTTGAGCAGGCTCGTTCACATTAATGTGACATATATATGATTGTATGTTTTCAAAGGAGAAAACATTGGCACAACTTGTCGTTTAGACAAATGTGACAAGTCATTGGAAAAAAAACATGAACTGTAGCCCAAGTGTTTAAAATATTTGCTCTTCAGACCAAAAGAGTAATTCTCCATTTAATGTGCCAGTCTTTTTTTCCCCTCATTTTTCTTACTGATTCTACTCTGGTGCCTATCCAAGTATGAAATTGAAACAACATTTCATTTCTGGACAGTCATTTAAAAGAGATTAACACAATGTGAAAGTTGAGTAACCAAATTCATAGCAGTTTCCTCCATTTTGGAAAAACATGCTGTAGTTCCTGAATCTCAAAACGTGAATATCATTTAAATTAGCCTATAACAAATATGTATTTTATTTTCTACAGAATGTACATTCCTTCAAATGTTGAAACTGTATATTTAATTTTATATCTCTTACATTGAAGATTTACATTAAAGTGTTTGGCATTAAAAAGCAATTTCTTGCAAGAGCTTGATGAGAATCCATCAGGACAGACATTGCAAGACACAAAACAAAATTAACTTATGTTAAAAAAAATACATTCCACTTAGTTTGAATGATTGACAAAATACCTTTAGCTTTTTTGTCCCATTGCTGATGGTTTTAAATGATTTAAGATCTAAAAAATAATTCCAAAAACTTGTTATGTTTCTGAATAATCATCTCAATTCTAATGCAAATTCTGCCCAATTTAGATCATCACAAATACCTTTCTGTGGGCAAAGTATTAACAAATCAGCCATGATCTGACTGAAAGGTTCAGCAGATCTAATAGGCTGAATGGCCTACTTCTGCTCCTATGTCTTGTGCTCCTATGGTCATATAGTATGAATGAAAAACAATTTTAGCATAACTAAGTAATACTACATGGATCAAAGAAAATATTTAATTTCCCTTTTCGTCAAGGAATTCAGCGATTTATATTTTAAGCAAATGCCTGGATTGTTGCAAAGCTTTGATACTCTCATACAATTTTCTAAAGTAGTGTATAAGTTATCCAGAGAGAATTGAAGTCACTGCGAGTAATTTTGTCTTTCAGTGATAGTGCAAATTATCCAGTGATGATTGAGCTAACCATTTTACACATCTCCTTATTTTCCAGAAGAATGTATCACATGCCAAATCAATATCACCATAGCTCAACGTCAAAATTACCCTCATTGGGATGTTCTGAAGTTCAACCAGTCTAAAAATCATTTAAACACAAAGCAAAACACTGCAGATGCTGGAAATTTGAAGTGCATATAACTAGGAAACAGAACAGCACATTGTCTAATCAAAATTTCTTAGATTGAAATAGTGTAGGAGTAGATTGCATACAGCTTCCATCACAGGCATACTGTACTGAAGAACAGCAAAACTCATCCTTTACGAGACAGAACTATTACAATCAGATGAGAAGAGGTGAACTGCCTCCTCTCTATTTAATCTCATTGTTTTGTCACAACAAATGAAGTTTTTTTTTGCACAGAGATATTCCTTACTCCAATTAAAAATGTAGTTAACTACGTTTTACAGTGAGCAATAAGATGCTAATTGAGTCAATGAAGGATGTGTTTATTACATGAAGAAAAATAATAAAAACACGAAGTCAGGCATATGTCCTTCATGTAGTCATTTGGGCACATAAACACACAAAGTTAAAGGGAAGTCGTTTTATGCAAAGGAAGGAAAATAATGATGATTAGAAAGGTTTTCATGCAGAGGGTAGTGTGTGTGAGACAAGCTGCCAGGAGAAGTGGTGGAGGAGGATACAATGAAACACTTAAGTGGCATCTGCATGGGTACATGAATAGGGAGGGTTTAGAGGGCCAAATGTTGTCAAATGGGTCTAGATCAGATTGTACGTTGCAGATGAAGGGGCTGTTTCCATGCTATATGACTATCTGAAGACGAAATGAACACCAATGCACAGCCAGAACCTATAACAATGCAATGACCTTAATGGCATCTAGTGACAATTTCCAATAGTGCCATGAAAGTCCTGTTTTGCAAATAATATTTAGAACTACATATCTTGTTATTTGCAAAGAATAACAATATAATTGATGGCACCCACATGGTGGGTAGTGCTCAGGGTCCTGAGCCCATCTGCTCCATGCCAGTTACATCTTTCACTTTCTCTCCTTTTTCTTTGTTTTTCTTTATCTTTTTTTCTTTCCTTCATCTTCCAACAAATGGGAAAGCCCCAATGGTGCTTGATGGGTTGTCGGCTGTGAAGGTGGCAGTAATCGTAGTGAGGACTCCTGACCCCAAGAGGCCCTTAGCATGGACTTGGGGATCCGGTGGGTCATCATCTCTGGTGCGCAGACTCCTGGCTGCGGTCTCCCTGACATGGGGACTCTTGGTGGGATTGACATTGCCATTCCTGGAGCAGGGACTCGTTGAGGCCTGGCACACCTTGCAGATACCCTGGAACTGTGTTTGAAGACCCCTTGTACAGAAGAGGAACTCTATTTATGTAATTTATTTTTATTCTTTTGTAACTCAAAATGACACTGGACTGTGGTGACAAAACACATTTCACTGTATTTTTCTAGGTATAAGTGGCAATAAATAACTCATTCAATTGTACAGTATATTAGGGAACCATCCAGTCCTTCATATATGTCCAAAAGAGATATCCACTTACTCTGATTCCACTGGATAGTCCACAACTTTAAAAAAAAATTTTTCAACTCTTTATTCACTTCTATTTTAAATATCATTGTAGATTTTACCTCCATCACTGTTTCTGGAAGGACATTTCATACATTAAGAATTCTCTAAAGCAGCATTTGACTGACCCTGAGCAAAATCTGATTTGTTGAGAATCAGGAGAAAAACTGTCAACTGATTGGAGTCACACCTATCACAAAGCTCACCCCTCTGCCCTTTTCTGTGAGTCACAGTGGATATTTTCAAATCCTCTGAGATCAGTTAGTCTGATTTCAATAAATTCAGAAGAAAAATATCATCTCCTTGGAATAATTTTATAAAGTCAAAGCCCAGAAATGCAGAATTGTACAAAATGCTACAACTTAATACTGGTTTATTTTGAAGATAAATAATAATAAGCAGAAGTATTGCCTCAAAACACTCAAGTACAAGTAAGCAAACAAGTCATTCCAATAGCCTACAGAAGTTTAATTGACTTTATGCATAAAGAGTAAATAAACAAGATGCTCTGGACATGTGTTAATCTACGGCAGAAACATATATACATCACTGTTGGCATGCCTGACTGTGAAATGAAACCACTTAAGGCAAGTTGCGTTATCTGCTAAACATGAATAATTCAACATTTACACATCTTGTTCAGCATGCACGGGTAATCCTGAAAATAGACTTCAAAAATGAAATAACACATTTACCACAGATACATAGAACCAATTATCAATGGAGTGTCTTCCCTCATAATTGTCTATCCATAAATCAGTTGTTATTAAAGTCTGTTCTATTCCATTGAAATTTAAGATGACCAGAACCAGTTAATTTGAATCGATGAAAAAACAAAAAGCAAAATTTAAGCCATATGACTACTTGTAACAACATTAATTGATTCAACTGGTTCCATCTGAGATCAGTTAAGTCTCTAAACTTTATTCACCGTTCCTTTCTGTTCAGAAAAGTATGGTGAACAAGTTATTTTAAAATTGAGAAAGATAAAGACAAGTGTACAGAAATGAAAGGCAGAAGAAGTGGATTTGTTTTTGATTTTGCTTTCTCAATGATCCTGTGCAAACAGGAAAATGCTTTTCAACAAAAGTCCAAGAGAGGGAACTTTACATTGAAAACCCTCAATTCATTAAAAAATAATCATCTGAACACTGTTAAAAATTGACATAAAAATTAAACAGTTATTAAATGCACTGCTCTCCTTGTTTTCATCATTTTGAATGATTGCATGAAGAGACATTATTTGTATACTTAAAACAATGATTCAAACAGCAGAAGGGCAACGAAACATCACAGAAATGCAAAAATGGAAAATCCTGGATTCCAACAAATTACAAAAGAAAAGGCCATAAAGATATAACTTAGAAAACTTGTCAGAGCTACCATCACAAGGTATACCTAAGACTGTTCAATCACATTAGATCTGTCAGACACTCAGCTGTCTGCCAGTTTTGCATCTTGGATTTTATTCTGAATCGCTGTCCACAGTTGTATGGTTAGGTGGTCCAAATTGGATAAAATGAGGCTGAAATATTTACTGCCTCAAATCTCTGAGAAAGATAAGTCACTAGACAGAGTTGGCAAAGATACAGTAGGAAATGCTAATCTCAAAGTGCCCAGTTTAACTATTAAGTGGCTGACCTCTTACTGCAAGGGACCCCCTAAGATGTGAAACCTACAGCATCTTGTTTATCCTCACAAATGGATGTATTTCATCTTGAAGTGGTCACAGTAATCACAAGGGCATTGCAAGATTTGTAAAAAAATCTAGTCACTTCAACTCCAGCCATGCTCCATCACATAGACTGCCCTGTCAATCTGCCTGTTTTATATGGTACATTAGCAGTGTCATTGCCTGTTGTAGTTTGCAGCCATGCCTTATGGATGGCTGTTTTCTTAACAGAGAGTCAACACAATGTTCAAGAAATATGACAGGCATGTGCACTTGTGATGTATATCAAACAAAGGTCAAACAAAGCTGCATCATTCCTTTAAATTAACTGTCCTTCAAGCCTAGCAGAAGCTCTAGACAATGTAAGATTCCCGTTGAATTACTAAATGTTTCCCCTTTATATTGGTCAGTTTCTCTGAAACCTACCTTGTGACACAATAATAGCATGAAAATTAAGCAGGTGAGTGAATATATTGGGCTGGGGCATGCAAACGACAGTGCCTTGACTTATCTTGGCTAGCTTTAAGAGATCATTAATTCCTTTCTGCACTGTGTGGCAGCAGAAGATATACTTGTTGTTTGAAGAACTAACTCATCATTTTATGGGTAAAAGCAAATTACTACGGATGCTGGAATCTGAAACCAAAAGAGAAAATGCTGGAAAATCTCAGCAGGTCTGGCAGCATCTGTAAGGAGAGAAAAGAGCTGACATTTCGAGTCTAACTGACCCTTTGTCAAAGCTTTGACAAAGGGTCAGTTAGACTCGAAACGTCAGCTCTTTTCTCTCCTTACAGATGCTGCCAGACCTGCTGAGATTTTCCAGCATTTTCTCTCATCATTTTATGGGTATTCCAGGCATCAATCTTGAGCAGTCCTCTTCTAGCTGTTGTTTCAACAGGTAAACCATCCACTGGTGTAAGATAGAATTTGTTCCCCTTGAAGCTGCTGCTCCTTTAGATACACTTCCACTTGGTGGCCTCTGCTCTGTCCCATTTAATTACTTGCAGAAAAACAGTGTTTACTTTAGCAGAACTGAATAATATACAATTAGGACCCTGGAAAAAAAAATGCAGCAGGTTAGTAGATCTTCCCCACCTACAACTAAACAACTAAAAAGAGGAGAATCCAGATCCATATCCCAATCTATATTTATCATATAACCAATATAACTAAAAAAAAGTTAATCCTGGAGCCCAAGCAATGGCCTCCTCATTTTCTGCATTTAACCTGCCATTAAAACTCCTTAGTAATGTTCATTTGGTTCTCTCTAGAAATGCATGAAGGTTTGTGCCGAGGACTCAGCAGTGGAGATTTTCTGGAATGGGGCTCAAATCAGTTTTGATCGTGTTCTGTAAGGACCAATCTAGCCCTGGTCACTCAAAGCATGCCATTCAACCAATGAGATGTTTCACAAGGACCTTTGGTCAATTTCCTGTTTTGCCCATTCCTTGATCCAGAGAAGGTGGGTGTGGTTCAGGAAAGTTGCTTCTTTTGGGGGCATGAAAATGGAAGGAGGGTGGTTTGAACATGTCATTATGAAGTGGTAAGTGAGGTGCAGTTTGAATAGTTTCAAGCAGCATGTGGTTTTCTTCAATAACTGGACGTAATTTATTTCATTCTTCATTTTGGGTGGCACAGTGACACAGTGGTTAGCACTGCTGCCTCACAGCGCCAGAGACCTGGGTTCAGTTCCTGCCTCAGGTGACCTTCTGTGTGGAGTTTGCACATTCTCCCTGTGTCTGCGTGTGTTTCCTCTGGGTACTCTGGTTTCCTCCCACAGTCCAAAGATGTGCAGGTCAGGTGAATTGACCATGCTAAATTGCCCGTAGTGTTAGGTAAAGGGGTAAATGTAGGGGAATGGGTGGGTTGCGCTTCGGCGGGTCGGTGTGGACTTGTTGGGCCAAAGGGCCTGTTTCCACACTGTAAGTAATCTAATCTAACATCATTCTCAATTACAACAGGGAAGAGCATTCAGACATCCTAGGGATGTACATGGTGGTACATAAATGTAAGTTCTTTATTATATCTAACCTCTGATGCCTGACTAATGCTAAGAAGGAATACTGTAGTTTCTATTGCTGCCAAATAATTTTGTCTCCACCTACTGGATAAAGCATATTCCTACAGATGAATGCAACACAAAAATGAACAAATCGAAACTGCAGGTTTACTGGGAAAATCAGGTTGGTTGCAGATCTCGGGTAAAAGAATTCATGGAATATCTACCAAATGGTTTTTCTGGAGCAGCTTCTGATGTTCACAAGAGCCCATGGTTTTAGAGGTGAGTTACTGGCATGATAGACAATTTGAGAGCGTGGTTCTGGAAAAGCACAGCAGGTCAGGCAGTATCCGAGGAGCAGGAGAATCAATGTTTTGGGCAAAAGCCCTTCATCAGAAATTAGGCTTGTGAGCCAAGGGGCTGGAGAGATAAATGGGAGGGGTTTGGGGCTGGGGGGAAGGTAGCTGAGAGTGCGATAGGTGGATGGAATGGGGATAATGAGGAGGGTGGAGTGGATAGGTGGGCAGGAAGATGGACGGGTCATGAGGGCGATGCTGAGTTAGAAGGTTGGATCTGAGATAAGGTGGAGGGAGGGGAAATGAAGAAACTGGTGAAATCCACATTGATCCCATGTGGTTGGAGGGTCCCAAGGCAGAAGATGAGGCGTTCTTCCTCCAGGCATCGGGTGATTAGGGTTTGGCGATGGAGGAGGCCCAGGACCTGCATGTCTTTGACAGAGTGGGAAGAGGAGTTGAAGTGTTTGGCCATGGGGCGGTGGGGTTGGTGGGTGTGGGTGTTCCCGAGATGTTCTCTGAAGCGTTCTGCAAGCAGGCATCCTGTCTCCCCAATGTAGAGGAGACCACATCGGGAACAACAGATACAGTAAATGACATGTGTGGGAGTGCAGGTAAAACTCTGATGGATGTGGAAAGCTTCTTTGGGGCCTTGGATGGAGGTGAGGAAGGAAGTATGGACACAGGTATTGCACTTTCTGCGGCGGCAAGGGAAGATGCCAGGAAGGGAAGATGGTTTGGTAGGGGGCGTGGACCTGTCAAGAGACTCACAGTGGGAATGGTCTTTACAGAATGCAGATAGCCGTGGGAAGGGAAATATATCCCTAGTGGCACGGTCCATTTGTAGGTGGCAGAAGTGGCGGAGGATGATGCGATGTATATGGAGGTTTGTGGGGTGGAAGGTGAGAACCGGGTGGGGGGCAAGGGTTCTGTTCTTCTTGCAGTTGGAGGGATGGGGTTCAAGGGCACAGGTGCAAAAAGTGGATAAGATGCACTAAAGGCCATCATTGACCATGCTTGAGAGGGAAATTGCGGTTTTTGAAGAAGGAGGCCATCTGGTGTGTTCTGTGGTGAAATTGGTCCTCCTGGGAACAAATGCGGCAGAGGTGGAGGAATTGGGAATAGGGGAGAGTGTTTTTACAGGAGGCAGGTAGGAGGAGGCATAGTCCAGGTAGCTGTGGGAGTCGGTGGGTTTGTAGAAGATGTTTGTGTTGAGTCAGTTACCGTTAATGGAGATGCAGAGGTCCAGGAAGGGGAGGGAGGTGTCTGAGATGATCCAAGTGAACTTAAGATCGGGGTGGAATGTGTTGGTGAAGTTGATGAACTGTTCAACCTCCTCTTGGGAGCATGAGGTGCCAATGTAGCATCTACCGCAGTTACACCAGCACCATTCCCCACCTTTTCCTCCGTTATATTGATGACTATATCAGCGCCACCTCGTACTCCCACGAGGAGGCTGAACACTTCAGCAACTTCACGAACAAAGTCCACCCCAACCTTAAGTTCACCTCCTGCACCTCTACCCTTGAACCCCACCACTCCAACCACAACAAGGACAGAACCCTCCTGGTCCTCAACCTTCCACCCCACCAACCTCCATATACATCGCATCATCCTCTTCCATTTTCACCACCTACAAACGGACCCTACCATCAGAGATATATTTCCCTCCCACCCCTATCCGCATTCCAGAAAGACCATTCCCTCTACAACCCTCTTATCAGGTGACTTGGTAATGGGATACTGGCCTCTGTGCAATTATTTCAGAAGACAAATGTAATGTTAGCATTCATTTCAAAAGAGCGAGAATATAAGAATGGAAATATACTGCTAACGTTGAATAAGGCTCTGGTTAGACCACATTAGGAATATTGTAAGTAGGTTTGGGCCCTACATCTAAGAAAGGATGTGCAAGTATGGGAGGGGTACAAAGAAGCTTTACAAGAATGAATGTGCACACCTTTTAGCTGGTAGCTATCATGCTTCAATTAAACTTAGTTAACCAGATGAAAAATAAAGGAGAACCAATTCCAAGGTTTATCTCAAAGAAAGGAAATGTAGTTTTATTTTATACCAATCTAAACAAAAATAGCATCAACACACTCACAAATACATAGGGACAGAGAGGGTTATCTGGTACAGCCAGGAAAGTAAAGGCCGATACAGTCTGCAAATGTTTTAGCCTTTGAAATCCAAGAATTAAAAGACCTGAGTTCAAGTTCTGTCTTGTATCCTCCATAATGGCAAAGCTTCAGGTGTTCTGAATTCTCAGTGAGTCATTGTTGTTGTTACGAGCTGTCTTTTTTATCTTCAGGTTTCTGAGCTTGAGAGAAATTGGATGAGAAAGACAGAGCTTTCCATATCCATGCTGTTATCTGTCCATGTTGCTTTGTCTTTCACTCTCTCTCTCTGCTTTGCTGCTCAAAGGAAGCTACTAGATTAGATTACTTACAGTGTGGAAACAGGCCCTTCGGCCCAACAAGTCCACACCGCACCGCCGAAGCGCAACCCACCCATACCCCTACATCTACCCCTTACCTAGCACTACGGGCAATTTAGCATAGCCAATACTGAAATGTATGCATTTGTACATTTTAAGTTCAGCTCCATTGTCTTTAACTGAACACTCTTTAGGCAACCTTTTGTCTTCAACATATGAAGTTATCATGCAAGTTTGAGCAAAACAAGAGATGCAAATTTCTTGATGCTTCACTGAATTTCAGTTTCTCTTGATTAAAACTGGTGATGCCAAGGCTATTATTTACATATATTCAGTGTGGGATGCCTGGGGTTGTCAGGTGATCACAGTACTCATTATAAGCCAACGACAATGTCCTTTTAAAAACTATTTTTAGTCCACAAAAGTTGCAGGTGTTGAAGACAAATGATGATGAAGGTTGACTATTGATGCCCGAAACATCGATTTTGAAGCTCCTTGGATGCTGCCTGAACTGCTGTGCTCTTCCAGCACCACTAATCCAGAAGTTGACTATTGATAGTTCATTTGTGCTACAGTCATACTAAAACTAGGGAGCACAGCCTAAAAATAAAGGGGAGCAGATTTAGGCCCAAACTGAGGAAAAACGCAATCTCCCAAAGGATTATGGAATTCCCTGCCCAGTGAAGCAGTTAAGGCTACCTTGATGCATGTTTTTAAGGCAAAGCTAGATAGATTTTTGAACTGTAAAGGAATTAAGGGTTCTAGTGACCGGACAGGTAAGTTGAGCTTAGTCCATGAAAAAGATCAGCCATGATCTTATTGAAAGGAGGAGCAGGCTCAAGGGGCCAGAGTCTTATGTTCTTATAACAACACATAAACATTATGAAGGAACTCTATCATTAAATGTCTCCACTGCATCCTCCAGTTTGAACAGGAGAACCATTGAACAAATGGAGGATCATCAAACAATCATAAATGCTTTTCTTGAAGCCAGCCCAACAAGCTTTCAAGTAAAACTCATGCAGAACCAAGTTTAATAGACGCCATATTATGTCCAAATTGCCAAAAACCATTTCCCTGCTGGGGTTGTTTCATCAAATCTCAAATAGCACCACTCCAGTAAAGGACAAAGAAAACAGTTTGAAGGCACTTCTATGTTCTCCTTGAGGTATGGCAGCTTTGATAATAATAACTAGAAGAAGCTCACAACCAATCACTAATGATGGTGACAACATGTCCATCAAACTTCATCACTTTCAGTCATAATGTTAAGCAGAGAAGGAAAGCAAGAGGAAGAAAATCCTGCTAGCCAGCTCTCACTACCTTGTTGGATATCTTGTCTCATGTACCGAAACTTTAGTGGATCAACAATTGGCCCGCTCAACTGTTTGAACACCCACAGCACAAAGCCATGGCCCTGGGTAGATGGCATCCTTAAATTGAGAGACAGCTGGCAACAATGACACCATAAGGTCATACAAAATAGGAATTGGAGGCCAATTTCTACCTGTTATATCACCTGATAACATCATGGCTGATCTGATTGTGGCCTTAACTCCAGTTTCCTATTTGACCTCATAATTCTTGAGTCTCTTCTAGATCAAGAATCAAGCTCAGCCTTGAATAATTTCAATAGTCCAACTCCCACTCTGGTAAAGAATTCCAAAGACTAGCTATCTTTCAAAAGGAGAAATTCCTCATAAGAGGAAGATCCCTTATTTCTTAATTCTGCCTCCTGGAACTCAAGTTGCCCACGAGAGGAAGCACTCTCTGACCATGTATCCTATTAAAACCATCAGAATCTTATTTATTTGAATAAGGTTACCTCTGATTTTTGTTAATTTGAATGAATACAGGCCCAGCCTGCTCAACCTTTCTCCATAACACAATCCCTCATCCCAGGAATCAGCATAGTGAACCTTCTCTGAGCTGCTTCCAATATAAGCACGCCCTTCTTAAGGAGACCAAAACTGTATACAGTGCTTCATGATCAGTGTTATTGATGCCTTGTACAGCTGTAGCAAGACTACCTTACCTAGAGGGAAGCCAATAAGTTAAATCATTAAAACTTAGAATTGATTGTATTGCTCACACGCAACTGGTGTGCTTTCATCCAAGTTCTTTTTCACCCTATGATCTGTATGTCCTTGCTTACTATGAGTTGCCTGTGCTGTTCACAAACAAAGCTTTTCACCATACTTACATATAAGTGGCAATAAATCAAATCAATTAATGTAGTCTGAAATATGCAAGATAAGTTGGCTCATTATGTCTAATTCACCAGTTTTGCTGTATTTTTTTCATTCGAGATACATTTGTACTCAATCCTTCTTACGTTTAAGTCCAAAATCACAAGTAGTTACAAATATGAAATCCTGTCTGTCATCAATAACTCAGGGCTTATGCCCGAAACGTCGATTCTCCTGTTCCTTGGATGCTGCCTGACCTTCTGCGCTTTTCCAGCAACATATTTTCAGCTCTGATCTCCAGCATCTGCAGTCCTCACTTTCTCCATCAATAAATCTACTCATACACTAGTAACATTATTATTGGAAAAGTAATTCCAAGCTTCTCTTTCACCCTCCAACTGAAGGCAGGCCCAACCCACAGTGCCGTGATCTCCACCAATCTAGGAGGCAAGTCCTGGATCCATCCCAGCCAGCCAACCAACTAGGGATCCTAATTGCTATGACAACACATATTTTTCGGTGTGTGAGTTACAGATTGGAGCAATGGTAGCGGCCCTAAGTTCCTTCTATCACATGGCTGAACAGAAATATTTTCTGCTCTTTCTGTCTGTCTTTGGCGTGTGTTAGAATTTGCTACTCAAACTTGTAGGCCACATTGTGAGTGCACTTTCTGAGGCCATGAGTCTTGGAGTGGGACTCTAATCCAGAGCTACACACTGCACTACAAGGTGTCCTCAACTCCAGACTGCTAAAATGAAAATAACTATCTAAAATAAAAGCACATAATTTGAACTGAAAAATAAAACTGAGACATTAAATTTTCTATTCACTCTCATCATCATGGTTCTATTTCCATTTGATCCATTTTTACTTTAAATCTTTCAGTTTAGCTTTGCTCACCTAATTTATCTTTTCTAATTTTCAATGTTGACTTAGAACCCAGAGGGTTTAGACCGGCTTGATCATTGGTGTGAGCAGGCAAATACATTAGACATCAATATCCAGAAAGGCGGTTATCAATAAATCTGTGTCAAAAAGAGTGGTGCTGGAAAAGCACAGCAGGTCAGGCAACATCCAAGGAGCAGGAAAGTTGATGTTTTGATCATTAGCCCTTCATCAGGAATGAGGAGGGGGAAGACCTAAATGGTAGTGGGTGTGGGGTGGTGGCTCGCACTGGGGGGGGGGGGTGGGGGTGAAGGTAGCTGGGAAGGTGATAGGTGGATGCAGATGAGAGAGTAATTGTGATCGGTCAGTGGGGAGCGTAGAGCGGATAGGTGGCAAGGAAAATGGACAGATAGGACGGGTCAAGAGAGCAGTGCTGATATTGAGGGTTGGATCTGAGATGAGGTGGGGGGGGAAGGGAGATTTGGAAATTAGTGGGGCTTCCTATTTCAAGGACTGTAATTTCCCCTCCTACATGATCAACAATGCCCTCCAGCAGATCTCCTCCACTTCCTGCACCTCCACTCTTGAAACCTACCCCTCAAACTGCAACAAGGATAGAACCCTCCAGACCTCACCTTTCACCCCACTAATCTCCAGATATAGCACATCATTCTCTGCCATTTCCACCACCTACAGACTGACCCCAACACCAAAGATATATTTCCCTCCCCAACGCTATCTGCGTTCCGCAGAGACCATTCCTTCCGTAACTTTCTCGTTAGGTCCATGCCCCCCACCTCCACCAACCACCCTCCATACCTGGCACTTCCCTTGCTGCCGTAAGAGATGTAGAACCTCTGCCAACACCTCCCCCCTCACCTCCAACCAAGGTCCCAAAGGATCTTTTCACATCCAGCAGAGATTTTCCTGCACATCCACCTACCTCATCTACTGTGTCCATTGTTCTCGATGTGGTCTCCCCTACATTGGGGAGACAGAACACCAACTTGCAGAGTAGTTCTGGGAACATCTCTGGGACACACGCACCAAACTACCCCACTACCCTGTGGCCAACCACTTCAACTCCCCCCCCCACTCCCCCAAGGACATGCAAGTCCAGGGCCTCCTCCATTACCACAATCAAAGCCACCCAACAACTATAGGAAGAATGCCTTGGGATCCTTCAACCACACAACATCAACATCAACTTCACTAGTTTTGAAATCTCCCCTTCCCCCCCAGCTCAACCCTGATCCAACCCTCCAACTTGGCACCGCCCTTTTGACCTGTCCTACCTGTCCATCTTGCTTTCCATCTATCTGCTCCAACCTCCCCACCAACTTATCACAATTGCCCCCATCTGCATCCACATATTGCCTTCCCAGCCACCTTCTCCCCAGCCCCAATCTCACCTCCTCCCCCCCAATTTATCTCTCAGGATCCTTTCCCCTACACATTCCTAATGAAGGGCTTATGCCCGAAACATCGATTCTCCTGCTCCTTGGATGCTGCCTGACCTGTTGTTCTTTTCCAGCAACACCATTTTCGACTCTGATTCTTCAGCAATGCAGTCCTCATCTTCTCCTAAACAATAACTCTGTGCCTGGTATGCACCCAGAAATAAGTCCACCTGCAGCACTCTGAGATTAAGGTAAGCTGGAAGAAGTAGTTTCAGTTAACAGTCATATATTTAGTGCAGTTTATACTATTTTTTTCTACCATTTTCTGAGCGAATCTGAAGTAGGCAGGGGAGGGACAGGAATGGTATAAAGATGTACTCTATGCTGTTGCCCATTTTCAGGCTGTCTTGATTCTGAGTCAATGATGCTTCCATGTAAATGGACAAGTGGAAATGAGATTCATATGTCAGTACATAGTATGACATGCCTCTGCCATTGGGTGCCAGGTACAACTGGCTGCCTCTCACCTAATGTTGTTGTGGTGGAGGAGGGAACATGTCCAGTTTCAATTCTAAATAAATTTTGTAATGTTTATATTTTAGAATGATAGAATCCCACAATGCAGAAAGAAGCCATTTGGCGTATTGAATCTGTACCAACCCTCCGAAAAGTACCCCACCCAGACCCACCCTTCCACCCTATCCCCGTAACCCTATGTTGCACTTGGCTAATCCACCTAGCCTGCACATCCCTGAACACTATGGACAATTTAGTATAGCCAATCCATCTAACCTGTACATCTTTGAAGTGTGGGAGGAAACCAGAACAACCCGCACAAACACAGGCAAGGGGAAAATATGCAAATTCCAACCAGCCAGTCAATGCAAGGAATCAAATCCAAGCCCTTGGCACTGTGAGGTAGCAGTGCTAATCACTGAGCCAATGTGTCATTCTCAGCATAACCTGCCACAGTAAATGTGCTTACACATTAATGGTAGAATCCTCAAAGAGGTCAAGCTATTTATTAGAAATGTATAAATATCCCTGAAGTTGCAAAATTCAAATATAGAGGCAAAAGGAAGCCCACATTCCTTTTCTATTAGGTTTTATTTTAACTCCAGCCACACACTTTAGTTCCATAACCCTTAATAAATATATCTGACAAGTCTATCAATCTTCATTTTGAACATTTGAATTGACTTTGCTACAACAGCATTTTAAGAGCTCCAGGTTACCAGTATCCTCTATGTGAGGAAGTGCTTCATGATATCTTTAAACAGCGTAACGCCAATTTTAATGTCTGTATCAGGACTGCGCTGCCAGATAAAACAGTTCCTCTGTCTTCCTTTATACATCTTGAGCACCTCCATTACTCCACATTTATTCTTCTGTACTGAACTCAAAGGAATACAACCCTTATCAATGCAACCTGGCCTCATAATTGAGTTTTTTTAAACCCAGATGTCTCTGCACTACACACCCTCCGAGACAAAGATAACTTGCCTGAAGTGCAGAGTTCAGGTTTAAACATGCAACCCCAAATGGAGTCTAAGCAGAACGTTTTTGTAACTGTAACACAAAACCCACTCACCTACATACAAATATTTGGACATGCAGACATACAAAATAGGAGCTGGAGTTGGCTATTCAGCCCCTCAAGCCTGCACCTCTTTTCAATAAGATTATGGCTGTTCCGAGTGTAACCTCAAATCCACATTCTACATTCACTGTATTCAGGTACCCTGCAAACATTGGCGTTCCAAATCTTGATGAAAGTCTGCCACGTTTCTGTGAAAAATATCTGAAAGCGCATTCTATACTTCAGAATAGCTGTAGAATAAATAATATTTAAATAATACTAAACTAAATTAGATTTGAAATTATTTTCAGAATTACATGATCTTTAATGTTTAAATCTTTTGTAAGATTTTTACCCTAATTAATTTGCAATCATCTAATTGAACTCATCATTTTGTTCAGCCTTCGTTTCTCAAATTAAAATTTATTTACAGATTGCACTTGTCTCCAAAACAGCGACAAAGGTGGTGACTAATACCAGAAGGATAAGGGTTGCAATCACTTTCAGGAATGACGGTGAATGATATCAGTACATCCATCCCTAGTGACTGCATTAATTGTTTCTGTTTATGATCTCATTTTATCTTCCTTCTCCATTCTTCATCACACCGGCAAATGCAACAATACTGAGAAAATAAATGTTTGCTTCCATTATTGCTTTAATGGGTTGCAAAGCCATCAATTGGAGTTTTGTGAGTACATGGTTCTGACCTATGAAATCATAATGGTTTAATGTAGTCCTATAAATTCTCCAATGAACTTTATTGTTTGTGCAACTAACAACTCAAACATCATTTTTGTGAGAAGTTCCTGAATCTGTTACATTTCTCTCAATATTTATATGCCATTTTACACTTTGCATGTCAGGTTGCAAAATACAACAGTGCACATTGATCTTGTAAGTCTCGTCATGAAGAAGTAATGGTATTGTCTCAGCAATCCGTCTACTTGAATTTTGTCTTGTTTCTTATATTAGATTCCTTATGGTGTGGAAACAGGCTCTTCGGCCCAACCAGTCCACACCGACCCTCCGAAGAGCAATCCACCCAGACCCATTTCCCTTTGACTAATGCACCTAACACTATGGGCAACTTAGCATGGCCAATTCACCTAACCTGCACATCTTTGGACTATGGGACGAAACTGGAGCACCCAGAGGAAACCCACGCAGACACGGGGAGAATATGCAAACTCCACACAGACAGTCACCCGAGGCTTGAATCAAACCTGGGACCCTGGTGCTGTGAGGCAGCAGTGCTAACCACTGGGCCACCGTGCGCCCCCCGCCCCCCCCCCCCCATAGATTATTCATTCATAACTCTTGAGCTTCTTTATGTTTTGACATGCTTTTTTAAAAAAAGCTCTTTTAATTCTTTTGTAATGATGCATGTCAATGATACCAAAATTAACAGCAGTGAAATGAGCAGAATTATCTGCAGTGTGTAATAATCTTGAGACTTATTTGATAGCACAAAACATCTTAAACTACCCATAAGTGCAATCAAAAAAAATTAACATAACCATATAAAGTTCCATTAGTGTCTACATGTTAAAATCTTGATTAAGAGTGGCACTTTAAAAGAGAGAGGGCAAAAAGTTGAGGCAGGGAATTTCAAATTCTATAGACAAATCAGCTGAAGCTCAGGCCAGTACTGATGGCGTGAATTGAACACAATCAAGAAGTAAAATTGAAATGAGCCTGAGTACCTTGTAGGGTTGGAGGGTTGAAGTAAATCATAGAGATGGAGGACACAAAGCCAGGGGAAAAATTGCAAGCAAGGATGGGAATTTTAAAACAAAGGCAGCTCTTAACTGGGAGCTGATGTAGCTCAGCAAAGGCATGATGAATGAACTGGATTTGGGCTGGGATGTGCCCATTTCTGGACTGAGTTCAAAGCTGAAGAATTTTTCCAGAGGTTCAGTTAAGAAGGTCTGCCAGATGTTCTGGCCATGTAAAACCTGGTTGTCGGCGGGCTTTTTGTGGGAATTAGAACCCTACAGCATGATTTGCTGCACATCTGCAAGTTGCTGGTCCATCAGAAGGACAGCCCCCGCTCCTGAAACCCAGATGAAGAATCACTGCCAGGAAACCCAGATAAAGAATCACTGCCAGGAAAGGTGGGTGGGTGTGGTTTCTGACATTGGGATGCCTTCAGGAGAGGGCGACAGGGAGATCAGGAGAAAGGACATGGAGTAGCTCAGTGGCCAGCCTGCTGCCCCAGGTCCAGTCTCACAATCTTGCACAGATTTGCACAGATCAATTGATTTGCTCTTTCCATACTGGAGCTGAAGTATCTGACCATAGGGCAGAAAATTCAAGCCTGGAATTTCCTGCCCAGAACTTACAAACATACAAACTGCAAAGATACAAACCAGGAACAAGTATAGGCCGTTGGACTGCTCCACCTCGCTGCACCATGTGATAAGTTCATAACTGATCTGTTTGTAACCTCAAATCTGCATTCTACCTCTGCCTTTAAAAACATTCAAGGATGCTGCTTCCATGACCTCTTCAGGGTAAATAATGTCTATATCCCATGAAAATTTGATTTCAGGTAGTCAACATAGTTTCGTCAAGAGCAGGTCTTGTCTCACAAACCCCATTGAGTTTTTTAAGAAGGTGACCAAGCATGTAGATGAGGGTAGGGCAGTTGATGTGGTATACATGGACTTCAGTAAAGCCTTTGATAAGGTTCCACATGGTAGGCTTGTGGAGAAAATGCAGAGGTATGGAATTGAGGGTGATTTAGTAGTTTGGACTAGAAACTGGCTTTCTGAAAGAAGGCAGCATGTGGTGGTTGATGGAAAATATTCAACCTGGAGTCCGGTTACTAGTGGTGTGCCACAAGGATCTGTTTGTCATTTTCATAAATGACTTAGACACAGACATAGGTGGATGGATTAGTAAATTTGCAGATGACACTAAAGTCGGTGGAGTAGTGGACAGTTTGGAAGAATGTTACAGGTTGCAGGGGGACTTAGATAAACTGCAGAATTGGGCTGAGATGTGGCAAATGGAGTTTAATGCAGCTAAATGTGAGGTGATGCACTTTGGGAAGAATAACAGGAAGGCAGAGTACTGGGTCAATGGAAAGATTCTTGGTAGTGTAGATGTGCAGAGGGATCTTGGAGTCCGTGTACATAGATCCCTGAAGTTGTCACCCAGGTTGATAGTGCTGAAAAATGAGTTGCTGGAAAAGCGCAGCAGGTCAGGCAGCATCCAAGGAGCAGGAGAATCGATGTTTCAGGCATAAGCTCTTCTTCAGGATTCCTGAAGAAGGGCTTATGCCTGAAACATCGATTCTCCTGCTCCTTGGATGCTGCCTGACCTGCTGCACTTTTCCAGCGACACATTTTTCAGCTCTGATCTCCAGCATCTGCAGTCCTCACTTTCTCCAGGTTGATAGTGCTGTTAAGAAGGCATATGGTGTGTTAGGTTTCATTCGTAGAGGGATTGAGTTCCGGAGCCGCAATATCATGCTGCAACTATACAAAACGCTGGTGCGGCCACACTTGGAATATTGTGTACAGTTCTGGTCGCCATACTTTGGGAAGGATGTGGAAGCATTGGAAAAGGTGCAGAGGAAATGATGTTAGCTTGTACGAAAGGGCATAATTACAAACTGAGGGGTGATAGATTTAAGACAGACATCAGAGGCATATTCTTTACACAGAGAGTGGTAAGGGCGTGGAATGCCCTACCTGCTAATGTAGTCAACTCAGCCACATTACGGAGATTTAAACAATCCTTAGATAAGCACATGGATGATTTTGGGATAGTGTAGGGGGACGAGCTGAGAATAGTTCACAGGTCGGCACAACATCGAGGGCCGAATGGCCTGTTCTGCGCTGTATTGTTCTATGTTCTATGTTCTAAAACAAGTCAGGGGCTGCAACTTTTAGTGTTAATAGATTACTAAGCTTCTATAGAGCTATACTGGAGGGAAATGATTGTATTCTCCCATTCACATTGTTCAGTAAATGGTGTCGGTAGTGTGTTAGTGCCACAGTTAGACAAGCCCGTAATGTGAGTTCAGTTCTAGGAAATCTCTTGGGTACAAACATAGTTTTAAAATGAGATATTCATTTTTTTAGAGTTTCGTTGAGCTGTTGCTATTGCTAATTTTGACCCTTAATTCTTGGGACTAATCCAAACATACCTGTAATTTGATTCACTTTCTCACAGAGTTAGAAAAGTTGCTTGGTTACAATGGGTGGAATCTTCTCAGCCGCTGATGAGGTGGCTTTGGTGAGTCAGCTGGGAGAATTGGGTGAGGTCGGCAGAAATGAGATTTTTAGCATTGGGAGAAAAAAGAAAAACTCTGATTCACCAACCAAGTGTTGAACAGCAAAACAGGAATTGTGACAATGAGCAGCAAGAGGTCTATTTGCATCTGTTTGAATGCTATTATGCCAATTCTCACCTCATTGATATGCAGTTTCCTATTCTCCCACCAGCAAGATAGAAACCAGTTGCCGATAATGCCTAACATGACAGTCAAAGCATGTATGAAGCAACTCCAGTTCCCTCACCGTTTCTTCCTCCATCTTAGACTGCAGTCTCCAAAATCTCAAAGCATGATCCATAGGCAAAAACTGCCTACAGTAACCAGTCTGTTGAGGTTGACGTTGGGCATGTACCTGCCTCACTACACCCTCAAAGCACATCTCCAATACAGTTACAATACAGCTCTGGATGTCAATGATGCACTTTGGAGAAAACATGTATCTATCTTAGTAATAAAACAAACTGAACTAACTCCACGAAGGCTGTTATCCCATCACCAAGTCACCCTTTATTTGCATGTGCATAGTACAAGAACCTTGAGCAAGCCAGCTCAGAATGAGCAGAACCTCTGATACTCATGTTTACATCTGTCAGGGAGGACTCCCTGATTGAGGCTGTTCATCTGATCCAATCAGGGATCACATTTTCTATGAGATCCACCTGGTTGACATTGCTTTAATCACTACATTGCAAATACCGAAGATCTCAAACAGAAACAGAAACTGCTGGAGAAACTCAACAGGTTTGGCAGAATCTATGGAGAGAAATCAAAATGAATATTTTGAGTACCGTGACCACTCTTCAGAACCTATCTTTGTAATGTTGCTGGCCAGACATTTTGCATGCAAAACCAGGCACCCATCTCATGGATTTGTCCAAAGGTGCCCTTCAGAGCTTCTCACTTGCTCTCTTAGAGTTCACTTGCTTTGCACCTACTTGGATGCTCACAGTACTTCTGCCTTTCCTTTTCGTCCTTCGTCTCATCAGCAAGAGCTTAAAGGCTCACTGTACTTCTACCTTGACAGAAGCAATCCCTGTCTGTAACCAAAGCAAATGTAGCATTTTTATTGGTTGTTTTGCCTTTCCTGTTGCTGCTGTTGAAGCAAAGCAAATGTTTACAATCATTTGAAGGCTTTGCAGTAAGTGATTCTCCCAAGTTGAACAATAAGAAGACATTAGGTTACACTGAGCATTATGTTGCAAAGGATGGGCAACCTGTGTAGCTTGGTTCTTATGTAGCATTAGATTTAGGAATGTGCACTTTCATTTGCAATGAAGTGTTAGCCATTCCACCTACATGTCCTGATAAGCTATTCATTTTGGTTCCCATCGCACTACATACATGGTGAAAAGCAACTCATTGCTAGCAGCACTTTATAAATGGCACTACTTACCAGGAAATGCAGGAGGTAATGGCAGTGACAAGTCCTTCTGCCTCTGGCAAGAGGGAAGATAGGATGAACAGGGCATCATAGAGACATTGTGTGCAGGGAATGAGGTGAGTTATGGAGAATAGCGTGAGATAAAACTCACAAAGACAAACCTTTCATGAATTTTTCTAACATTGACACCACCAATTTCTGGTAAAATTTACCCCAATATTTTCGTGCATTCTGTAAATTGTAATTATTATCTATGACCATGAGGTGGCAACACATAATGGTTTTCTGTTCAACTGTTTAGACAAATGGTTTATTGAACCATGTATAACATGCAACTACAGTTTCTCAAGTTGAAGTGTTACTGAAATTTTTATACTCCTAAATTTTAGAATAATTCCTAAATCAACTTTTGTTGCTTGCTACTGAACTATAACAGCTTCTTAGTTACCTAGATATCAAAATATCTCACAAGATTTGATTCCAGGCTGTCTCTGACGTAGCCAGCATGTCTCCAGCATTATCATATTTTCTCCAAAGGTAAGTCACACAGATTAATCCTGCTAAATTAAAATATGAATATGTATCTTTGCCAAAAGTACATAATTTACCATATAAATTGGACATAAAAAATTATTGCTGGGTTGTAATTTGATGGTGTACATTCAAATTTAATTCCTGAGATTTAATAAATTCATTCCTGCATATAGAGTCATAGAGTCATGCAGCAT
Organism: Chiloscyllium punctatum; assembly: GCF_047496795.1. Classification (NCBI taxonomy): domain Eukaryota; kingdom Metazoa; phylum Chordata; class Chondrichthyes; order Orectolobiformes; family Hemiscylliidae; genus Chiloscyllium; species Chiloscyllium punctatum. The sequence goes on from NC_092744.1 coordinate 46,407,936, forward strand.
GGAGACAGAGCATTTAATCCAACTAGACCACACCGATCATGTTCCCAAAGTAAACTAGGCCCACATGTCTGTGTTTGGCCCATATGCCTCCAAACTTTTCCTATTCATGTTACTTATCCAAATATCTTTTAAATGTTGTAACTGTACCTGCATCCACCACATCCTCTGGTTGTTCAATCCATACATGAACCACAGTCTGTGTAAAAAATGTTCCCCCTCATGTCCTTTCTAAAAATGTCTCTTCTCATTTAAAAAATATGCCCCCTAGTTTTGAACTCCCCCCACCCTTGAGAAAAGACTTTTACTATTCACTTTATCTATGCCCCTCATGATTTTATAAACCTTTATAAGGTCACCTCTCAAGCTCCTACACTCGAATGAAAAAAGTCCCAGCCTATTCAGCCTGTTTTTACAATGCAAAGCCTCCATTCCCAGCAACATCGTGGCAAACCTTTTCTGAAACCTCTCCAGTTTAATAATAGCCTTTCTGTAGCAGAGTGACCAGAACTGCACACAATATTCCAGAAGTGGCCTCACCAATCTCTCCACAGATTCTGCCAAACCTATTGAGTTACTCCAGCAGTTTCTGTTTCTGTCTTGTATAACCTCAACATGACGTCCCAACTCTTATACTCAAAGGTCTGAGCAATGAAGCAAGCATGCTTAATGCCTTCTTAACCACCCCATCTACTGCGACACAAAAAAATTTATGTACCTGGACCTCCAGATCTCTCTGTTGTTCAACACTACCTAGGACCCTACAATTAATTATATGAATCCTGCCTTTGTTTGTTTTACCAAAATGCAAAACCTCACACTTATCCAAATTAAACTCCATCTGTCACTCTTCAGCCCAGTAAACCAATTGATCAAGATCTCTTTGTAATTCCAGATAATCTTCACTGCCCACAATAACAGCAATTTTGGTGTCATCCACAAACTAATTAAACATACCTTCTATGTTCACATTCAAATCATTAATATAAATACCAAAAAGCAGTGGACTCAGCACTGATCCTTGCGGCACACCATGGATCACAGGCCTCCAGTCCAAGAAACAACCTCTCCCATCACCCTCTATGTCACATGTCAATATCGGTTACTCTCATTAATTTTATTTTGAAAAGCATTTACAATTAAAATCAATTGGTAAATAACATCATTATCATGCAAAGTCCTGCAAACTGAAGGACTTGAGAATGGAAAGCCTAGCTTTTAAACTTTCTAATAGGTGTTTGACGGGAAAAATAATTATTTATATCGGCTGTCAAACTGCAATTCAATATTGCAGAAATAGTCTTCACAGCAAATAGATTAGCTTGAGTTGTTTTGTGCAGTTTGTGCATTAATAAAACGATTAAAAAGCAAACTTGATCCCAACTGATCCAATAATTTTATTTATTATGTGTTTTTTAATAGTATAATTCAATATTCATTCTGTGACTGCTTGTAAATCAAAACAACTTGTTGGAATGTTATAGAATTCTTTTGCAGAAACATTTTTTTTCTGAATTTATTCCTGTTCACAATACATTTTTACCTTCACTCAAGATATACTCTGGATGTTGTAAACTACTTCCTCAATCATAGGACGATATTGTATTCAAACTGACATCATCTGACACAGTTATCAATACTGTCCTTTATGCACCGATTTTATCTCTGTCATATTTAGGCCTGAATACATTGCCAGTGGTGTTAAACAAGGATGTATCTGTGGATCCCACCTATTTCTAACCTACACGTTACCAGTATCCAATGGCATATCATTAGTGTCCAGATTTACTCTAGTTCTCAGCTCTACCTCAGTACCATCTCCCTCAACTTCACCCTCGTGCACTTTACCTTGCTTTTTCTCTCTCTTGTGCTTCTTCATTCCTTCCCTCTTGTGCACGCTGTCTCCCTTGTGTGCTCTTCTTCACTCATGCTCCCTCTTTCTCCCCATGGGATGTCAGATCGGTCTGTACATAACCTCGTGTCATGTTTTTATGTAAAAATAATGAGCTGGAGTAAGCCATTCGTCCCTTTGAGCTTGTTCCATTATTCAATGTGATCATGGCAAATCCTCAATGCCACATTCCTGTTTTCTTTTTTCTCATATCCCCCTGATACCTTCAAACTCTCAAAATTTCTTGAATACTTCTCTTTCTTGAATATATCCTAACGTGGTGTCACTATTTAAGAAAGGTGGTAAGGAAAAGCCAGGGAACCATAGACCAGTGAGCCTAACATCAGCAGTGGTCAAGTTGTTGGAGGGGATTCTGAGGGACAGGATGTACCCATATTTGGAAAGTCAAGGACTGATTAGAGATTGTCAGGATGGCTTTGTGTGTGGGAAATCATGTCTCATGAACATGATTGAGTTTTTTGAAGAGGTAATAAAATGATTGATGAAGGCAGAGTGATGGGCGTGATCTATATGGACTTCAGTAAGGCATTCAACAAGGTTCCTCATGTTAGACTGGTGAGCAAGGTTAGATCACTTGGAATTCAGGAAAATCTAGCCATTTGAGTACAGAACTGGCTCAAAGGTAGGAGACAGAGGGTGGTGGTAGTGGGTTACTTTACAGACTGGAGGCCTGTGACCAGTGGTGTGCTGCAAGGGTTCGGTGCTGAGTCCACTGCTTTTTATCATTTATATAACTGGTTTGGATGTGAACACAGGAGATATAGTTAGTAAGTTTGCAGATGACACCAAAGTTGGAAGTGTGGTGGACAGCGAAGAAGGTTACCTCAGAGTACAACAGGATCTTGATCAGATGGGCCAATGGGCTGAGGAATGGCAGTTGGAGTTTAATTTAGATACATGAGAGGTGTTGCATTTTGGAAAAGCAAATCATAGCAGGACTAAAATCACTTAATGGTAAGGTCCTGGGGAGTGTTGCTGAACAAAAAGACCTTGGAGTGCAGGTTAGTAGTGCCCTGAAAGTGGAGTGGCAGGTAGATAGGATAGTGAAGAAAGTGTTTGGTATGCTTTCCCTTATTGGTCAGTGCATTGAGTAAAGGAATTTGGAGGTCCTGTTGCAGCTGTATGAGACATTAGTTAGGCCACCTTTGGAATATTATGTTCAAATCTGGTCACTCTGCTGGAGGAAGGATGTTGTGAAACTTAAAAGGGTTCAGAAAAGATTTACAAGGATATTGCCAGTTGGAGGGTTTGAGCTACAGACAGAGAGGCTTAATAGACTGGAGCTATTTTCCCTGGAGCATTGGAGGGTGAGGAGCGACCTTAAAGAAGTTTATAAAATTATGAGAAGAATGAATAGCCAAGGTCTTTTTCCAAGGGGAGGGGAGTCCAAAACTAGACTGCATAGGTTTAAGGTGAGAGGGGAAAGATTTAAAGGGGGACTAAGGGGCAACGTTTTCATGCAGAGGGCAATGCATGTATGGAATGAGCTGTCAGAGTAAGTGGTGAAGGCTGGTACAATTACAACATTTAAAAAGCATCTGGATGGGTAAATGAATAGGGAGAATTTAGAGGGATATGGGCCAATGCTGCCAAATGGGACTAGATTAATTCAGGATAGCTGGTTGACATGGACAGGTTGGACTGAAGGGGTCAAGATTAGAGTGGTGCTGGAAAAGCACAGCAGGTCAGGCAGCATCTGAGGAGCAGAAAAATCGATGTTTCAAGCAAAGGTCCTTCTTCAGGAATGAGTAAGTTGGATTGAAGGGTCTGTTTCTGTGCTGTACAGCTCTGTGAATTTCTGACTCTCTTTTGTTTGTGATACTGGTTAAAGGATTAACATTTACATCAGCATTAACATGCATGCATTGGATGCTTCAATTTTTAGCAGTGACCAGGTATGATTTTATTACAGTAAAATAAGTTTACAAAGGCTTGCTTTATGTTAGAATATAATCAGTTGACAATGGTGGCTATGTAGAGCAATAAACTATGCATATATCCTTAATATTTCTAGTCTGCATTACATCAGCATGCTTGTTTGCATTCCAAACATCATAAACCTTTATTTAAAAACCGAATAGAACAGAAGCTCACAGTTAAACAAGATACCACCCCATCTGAGAGTAATCTGCATTCATTTTAAATATAAGTATTCCTTTAAAAAAAGAGGTTTAACAATCCACAATAACACAACAAGGAAGTACATGTTCTCTTCATGTTTTCACAGAACTAGAAAGAATTGCTTGCAAAATAGAGGTGTAGTGGACAGTGAAAAAGATTACCTCAGAATACAACGGGATCTTGATCAGATGGGCCAATGGGCTGAGGAGTGACAAATGGACTTCAATTTAGATGAATGCAAGGTGCTGCATTTTGGCAAAGTAAATCATAGCAGATGATTTACGCTTATATGCTTAATGGTAAGGTCCTAGAGAATATTGCTGAACAAAGAGACCTTGGAGCACAGGTTCATAGTTCCTTGAAAGTAGGGTCGCAGATAGACAGGATAGTGAAGAAGGCATTTGGTATGCTTGCCCTTAATTGGTCAGAGCACTGAGTACAGGTGTTGAGAGGTCAAGTTGCAGCTGTTCAGGACATTGGTTAGGCCACTTTTGGAATATTGCATACAATTCTGGTCTCCTTCCTATGATGTTGTGAAACTTGAAAGGGTTCAGAAAAGATTTACAAGGATGGTGCCAAGGTTGAAAGATTTGAACTATAGAGGCAGGTTGAATAGGCTGGGGCTATTTTCCCTAGAGCATCGGAGGCTGAGGTGTGACCTTATAGAGGTTTATAAAATTATGAGGGGCATGGATAGGGTAAATAGACAAAGTCTTTTCTATGGGGAGTCCAGAACTAGAGGACATAGGTTTAGGGTGATAGGGGAATGATATAAAAGGAACCAAAGGGGCAACTTTTTCATGCAGAGGGTGGCGTGTGTGTGGAATGAGCTGCCAGAAGAAGTGGTGTAGGCTGGTACAATTGCAACATTTAAAAGGCATTTGGATCGATATATGATTAGGAAGGGTTTAGAGGGGTATGGGCCAAGTGTTGGCAAATGGGATTAGATTATTTTGGGATATCTGGTCGGTATGGACAAGTTGGACCGAAGGGTTGTTTCTGTGTTGTACACCTCTATGACTCTATGATTCTATTTATAAAACATATTTCATGACCGGATGTCTCAAAGCAGTTTACAATGAATTAAGTACTTGTGAAATAAAAAGAGGATGTATTTAAGGGTTATTGTGGTGCAGTGGTCATGTCCACACCTCTGGACCAGAAGGCTTCAGGTAAGGTCAAGCAGGTTTGACTTGCTCTTATTTGAGTTTAGAAGGATGAAAGACGACATAATTGAAACATACAAGATTCTGATGGGACATGACTGGATATATGCAAAAAGGTTATCTCCCCTTGTGGGAGAGTCTATGTACAGATGGCATGATCTCAGAAAAGGGCAGAAGGATGATAAGTTGCCCAACATTTGGCTCCTCAATCATTATATGGAGAACTCCTGACTGACCACCTGAGTGGTTGAATGACATCCAAGCCCCTGCACAGGAATCGGATGCTGCCCTTGACTTGCTGTGCTGGGACCCCATTCAGCAAGATTCGTCTCTTTGACCTAACTTGACTGAGGCCTGCTCATAACCACGGCAAGCCTCCAGACTTTCACAGAATCACAGAATTGTTACAGCAAATTGTACCTGCATCAACTTGTTGAATGAGCATCATTACTTAGTGACAATCTCCTGTTTTTTTTCTCATAGGCTGGCACATTATTTTTATCCAAGTAATCATCCAATGCCCTCTTAAATGCCTCCATTGCACCTGCATCCCCCAGAGTTTCAGGCCATGCATTTGATGCCATGACTACCCACTGAGTGAAAATGTTTTTCCTCACTTCACCCTTGTTTCTTTTGCAGATCACTTTAAATTTATGCCTTCTTGATCTTGTTATTTTATGAATCGGAATAGTCACTCTTTATCTACTCTATCCAGCTGAGACATGATTTTGTGTCTGCCCTAAGCCACATGGCAAGACAGAAGTAATATGTACATGTTAGCTCTGGCAAAGCAAGGTAAGGCAATGCAAGGCATGGATGCTCTGAGCATCCAGGTAGGATCAAAGGGAGGTCCACGGGAGCAAGCGAAGAGCTTAAGTCATCAGTTTCCTACTCTGACTTTCATGTTGAGAATTCTCAATGTCTAGCTTGTTTGGTGCATTTGGTAAAATGGGAAGCTGGATATTAATAGTATAACCTCACTTAATTGGTACTCACTGCTGCCTCATGAGAAACTCACCTCACCGCTCAGCAAAAGCATACAAGATGATGCTGTTCCTCCCCAATTCTAAAACAGGCTTTGATGGACTTGTTGTCTAATTGTACCATAAATGGTACCAAAGTCCACATTGCTCAGACTGCTGTAAGATTCCATCCAGTGAACCAGCAATTACTAATGCAAAGCAAAGCAATAAAATAGAGCAATAGGAGAGAGAGAGATTTTGCTGAAAGGCCTTGAAATATACCTCGAGGTGTTGCATTCAAAGACATAAAATCAACATTCTTATCAAAAAAAAACATTAGTGGCAGGTCAATACACAAATTAGTTTTTTCCTACCTGCTATGGGTAGTGAAATAAATAGATTTGTGCAGGTAACATGATATATCGGGCAGTTTAAGTGTGAGGAGAGCATCTCAGGATCTAATCCCACACAGGTTTTTGTGGGTGAATGGCGTCAGGGATGGATGCAAAATAAGAATTTGTTGGTTAGTTTTAATGAGAATACAGAACGTGATAGTGCAGAAGCTGCGGATGTTTAAACCCTGGCCCACACTGCTCATGAGACAATCAAACAAATTCATACTCTTGAAAAATGCAAGAGATAGGACAAAGAGAGTTTATGTAACACTTCTTCTTAAAATTACCACAGGAAATGTTTAAGGTTCTAGACTTTGCATTGCTTTGATACATTTATATGCAGAGAAACAAAGTCATATCTGCCTTTAAATAATGATTTATCTACTTTGCCTTTGCAACACTCTGACAAAGGAGGTGAGAAACCCTGACACATTCTGTGACTGACCAGGTTTTCTGTCAATCATTCAGATAATGTAAATATATCAGGATTGCAACATCATTGGAAATTGCTACTTCATGTAATCTTTTCATAAGATGGCAGTAATTACTCTCAGATGCTTGATGAACTCACGCCCAAAATGATTCAGTGAAGCACAGGGATAGAATCATACGATAGGTTGTTTTTGATTCTATTTGTTGCAAATATATTAATAGGTTTTGTACCGACTCAGCTATGATTCACTGGTATTTTAAGAAAACAATACTTGTATGGTTCATTTGAAAATGAAACATACATTTTCAAGTGTGAAATAAAATACTTTTTAAGGTGTGGTGCCTCATGACCTGACTGTCTTGTTAAGTTCTTTTTACATGCAGAATGTTAAGAAACAATCATACGATGTGCAATCCATGCAGATCTCTGTAGCACACAGAAGAATGTCCATTAAGGAAAAGTAGTGGGGTGGTGGTGGTAATGGTGGTGGTAATATCATTGGACTAATAATCCAGAATTCAGGCTAATGTTCTGGGGTAAAAACCAAAAGAATTTTGGCGACAGAGGAACTGGGAGTCAGTTGGTTTGTAATGGATATTGGTGGCCAGCCTCTCCTCAGAAATAGAAACAGAGATGTTGAGGAAGGGAAGGGAGGAGCCAGAAATGGAACAGGTGAAGGTGAGAGTGGGGTGGAAGTTGGAAGTGAAGTTGTTAAACTTTTCCAATTCCAGATGAGGGAGGGGAAGCAGCATCAAAGATATTATCGATATACCGGACAAACAGTGTTGAGTGGGGGCCAGAATAGGCCTAGAGCAAGGAATGTTCCATGCAGCCCACAAAGAGACATGTAGCCATGGCCACCCCTCTGACCTGAAGAAAATGAGAGCAGTTAAAAGAGAAGCTGTTCAGGGTGAGGATGAGCTCGTGGAAGGTGATGGTAGTGAATGGGGCAAGTTCAGGCCTAATTTCCAGGCAGAAGCAGAGAGCTCTGAGACCATCCTAATGGGGGATAGATGTGTGAAGAGATTGCATGTCCATGATAAAGAGGAGGTGGCTACAGACCGCAAACAGGAAAGTCTGAAACTGATGTAAAGGTCAGAGGAATCACAGATGTAAGTGGGAAGGGACTGCAAAAGGGGAGAGAAGATTGAATAAAGGTAAGAAGAGATGAATTCTGTGGCCACCAATATCCACTACAAACCCACCGACACCACAGTTACCTTGCCTATACATCTCATCTGCTGCTTCCTGCAAAGACTATATTCCATTCTCCCAGTTCCTCCATCACTGTTGCATTCTTTCTAGTGATGCCAACTTCAACAAGGGAGCCTCTGAAATGTCCACCTTCTTCCTGAACCAAGGGTTCCCCACCACCAAACTGATAGGGTCCTCAGCCAGGTCCAACCCATCTCACATCTCTTATCTGCCACAACAGCAATAGGGTTCCCCTTGTCCTGACCTACTTTCCCTCCAACGTCCACATCCAGAGAATCATTAGCCACCATTTCCACAACTTCCAGCAGGATGCCACCACCAGACACATATTCCCTTCCCCTCCCTTTTCAACCTTCCGCAAGGACCATTCCCTCCAGGACACCTTAGTCTACTCCTCCTTCACTTCCAATAGCCCCATGGCACATTCCCCAGAACCAGAAAAGCTGTAACATCTGCCTGTTTACTTCCTCACTCCTCAGTGTCCTAGGTGAAACAGCACTTTACCTGCACTTCACTCAATCTAGTCTGCTGCATTCACTGCTCACAATGTAGTCTCCTCTACATTGGGAGATGATGCATAGCCTGGATGACTGCTTTGCAGAACATCTACATTCTCTCTACAAAAATAACCCTGAGGTTCTGCTTGCCTGCCACTTCAACACAGCACCCTTTTCCCTGGCCAACATCTTTGTCTCAAGCTTGCTGCAGTGCTCCAGCAAAGCTCAGTACATGCTGGAGGAACAGCACCTCATTTTTCACTTACAGACTCTACAGTCTTCTGGAAATGAAATTGAATTCAACAATTTTAGGGCTAGAGACACCTTCTCCCATATCCTTACCCCACCCCACACACCAGACCTTGTTATCACATGGTCTTCTAAAACACCCAACCCATTGTTAGCCATTAATTATCCCCATTAGCAGCTCTTCATTCTCCTAGGCTGATCTTTATCCATTTATTTGGCTGCCCAACTGTTCATCCCTCTCTGGGCTCTATCTCCACATATCGTTTACTCCATATCTACTCTACCCACCCTATCTTCTGCAAAAAATAAAACAGCTTTTTCCTAGTCACCATCATTTGTGAGGAAGGGTCACTGGACCCAGAACGTTAACTCTGATTTCTCCTCATAGATGTTGCAAGACCTGCTGAGCTTTTCCAGCAATTTCTATTTCTAATGTTCTGAGATATGTGTTTGAATCCACCATGACAAATGTGAAATTTGAATTCAAGAAATATCTAGCATAAAAAGCTAACCGAATGATCATTGTAAAAATCACTCTGGCTGACTTAAACAAAACGAAATCTGTCATACTGACTTGGTCTGATCTATATGTGTCCTCTTACTGTTGACGTGCATCAGCTGCCTTTACTTTCCTGTTCTTTTGACCTGTTTCCCTCTGAGTTTGATTCACTCTGTTCTCTAAGGTTGAACCCTGACTTTATTATCAAACCTTTTGTTATTGTCTGGTGTGCTGATTTCTACCTTGAGAAGGCTTGTGGGCGGCATGGTGGCACAGTGGTTAGCACTGCTGCCTCACAGCGCCGGAGACCCGGGTTCAATTCCCGCCTCAGGCGACTGACTGTGTGGAGTTTGCACGTTCTCCCCGTGTCTGCATGGGTTTCCTCCAGGTGCTCCAGTTTCCTCCCACAGTCCAAAGATGTGCAGGTCAGGTGAATTGGCTATGCTAAATTGCCCGTAGTGTTAGGTAAGGGGTAGATGTAGATGTAGGGGTATGGGTGGGTTACGCTTCGGCGGGGTGGTGTGGACTTGTTGGGCTGAAGGGCCTGTTTCCTCACTGTAAGTAATCTAATCTAATCTAATCTAATTCTCAAGACATTTCCTTCAATCTCCCTCAGAACCATGACACCACTACAGAATGTCAAGCTGCTGTTTCCAGGACAGTTATTAACCTCATTTTCTGTCAAGATCTCCCCTCCACTGCATCCCACCTCATAGTCCTCCAAACCTGCACAGTCCACTTCACCATTCTTCCCCAAAATCTACAAAAGGAACTGTGCTGGCAAACTCACTTATTCAATTTTGCTTCTAGTTTCCATCCTTCTCTCACCTTCAACTGATCGATCTGACTTTTCCCTTCTCTGCACTTTCCGTTTCTGGGAATAGACTGACCACCAATATCCAGAATAAACTCATTGACTCCCACAGTTCCATTGATTACATTTCTTCACACCCTACTTCATGTAATGATTCCATTCCATTCTCTCAGTATCTCCATCCTGTTACTTCTATTCTGATGATGCCACCTTCCAAAGGCTAACTCTAATGTCTGCCTTTCCATGGTTGACAGAGCCCTCAGCTATCCCTGACCTATTTCCTGCACTTCTGCCCTCACTTTTTCCAATCCCTCCCAGATCAACAATGGGGCTCTCTTTGTCCTTATTTTCCACCTCACCATTATCTGCATTCAAAGGGTCATCCTTTGATGTTTCTGCCACCTCCAACAGGATGTGACCAACAAACACATTATTCCTTCGTTCCTTTGTCAGTATTCAGCAGGCACCATTCCCTCCATGACACCTTGGACCACTCCTCTGTCCCTCCTAACACCTCCTCACCTGCACCGTCATGACACCTTCCCACACAACCATAGAGGGTGTAACACTTGCCCATTCACCTCTTCCCTCCTCACTAGGTTACTCTGCAATTCAAATGCACATCTTTCAATCTAGTCCATTGTACTTGCTGTTCACTGAGTGGTCTCCTTTACATTGATGAGATGAAACACAGAATAGATAACCTCTCTCTTATCCTAATTCATATGAAACCAAGGTGTAACAAGATAATCCGATATTTCAGAAGTACAGGAACAACCTTAAAAGGAGGCATGATGAAAAGAAGTTCTTTCAATACAAGTTTTCATGCCAACTCAGCAACATCAAAGTCTGCTTTTGTTTTCAGGTTGAAGCTTGGTGCTTGCTTATGATGTTCATCCTTAGTTGTTTTGAGAAGATGATGGTATGGTGTGCTTTGCTCTTGATCCACTTCAGGTAATAATGTGTGAGGTAAAGAATTCCAGAAATTGATGAAGGAACAATTAAATGCAGGAGAATATCTGATCTCTCAAACTGGACAGTCCCACGTTGGTCACCAGATGAAATTAAAATCAGTGATGAGATTTGGTCTTATAGCAATGAGAAAAAAAAAACATGCCAAGAGGATTAGCTCAGACCGAAGCCAGTCTGCATGTTTTAAACCTTAACCTGTCTGAGTTGGCTATGGCACATCACTGGAGCAGGTGGAATTTGAACCCTGACCTTCTAGTTCAAAGTTAGGGACACTACCATAGCATTTCAAGAGTCTCCTCAAAATTAATTGCTGCTTATCTCAACTTGAGTAGCCTTGGAGAATGTCCTCAAGGGACTGGCTCTTGGCCTATATTTTTTAGTAGCAGTGGATCCAAACCTGCAACTCAATAGAGACTGTTTTTTAAATCTGTAAACTGTATAATAATCACTGTTGGCTCTGCGGCACACATTTCTAGCAAATATAATGATAATACTGTTCTGAAGCTTGCAGCTCTGGAAGGATTCAGTCACAGCTGTTAAATCCAATTGAAATGTTGTGACAACAGGAGTTGTCACTGCTTTCCTCACTTTGTTATCTCCAATCTTTTTTGTGTCTAAACAAAAAGTCATTTGCAGTATCAGCCAAGGTTCTACCTGTACTGGTATCAAACAGCTCATTTCTACATAATCAAGATGGTCAAGGATATCTTCTCCTTTCGTATTCAAATTATGTTCCTTGTAACTTTGACTAAGTTTGAAATCTGCTTTCAAATAAATAGTCTTTATCAAGGTTACAACAATCTTTGACCCCATATGTCATTGTCTAACCTTTAAGCAATATGTTTCAGTAAGTTTCAGTCATAATTGGTTGTTAAAGATGGCTTGCGTCCTCTACAGCAAGCATACATGAAACGTTTTGGCTGCTTGCCTCTACCTCCTACTTGAAATTGATTTTTGGATATTATAAGGATCTATTTCCATGCAGTACAGCTCTATGATTATGCCTCTATAACAATTTCAACTGTTACCACATCAAGGCCAGACCCTGGAAGATTGTTGAATTAGAAACTGTTGCATTTGACATGTGTCCAGTTTTGGGGTACATTGACACAAAGGATACCGGCAGTTCAACCTGATTATTTAGATAAAGTCCAAGGCCTAATTTCAGCCATTCAAATTGTTTAAGACTTTTAAGAAGCTGAATCAGATACAATAATTTACTAACAAAAACAGAATTAGTTCAATAAAATACTACTGATCTTTCAGCCAGCAAAGAGATAGGTTTCTACTTAATCTATTTTAAATATGTAGCAATCAAGCCAGCTTTTTATCTATTAAAAGACAAACCCCCTCCTCCACCTCACATTGTTGTTCTACTGAATAGCATGCTGAACAATAAAGTGCTATTGTAGGAAGGCAAAGACAATTGGTTCACTTGGCTCATGGTTGTAATCTAATACGAGTCTGAGCAATATAGCCTATAGTGGAATGTAGGATCAGGCATTAAGTGTACCAAAGACCATCTTAACATCAGGAACAACTTGTGCCTGCTTTTATTCTTTTCACAAGCAGTGGGGCGAGATTCTCAATAGGCAGCAGTGAGTTGCCAATTCAATGGAATTATTGACTGGTAAATCCGTTAATAGCAGTCTAAAGCACCTCATTAATATTTCACCTCCCATCCTACCAACCTTGCCAAACAGGTTAAACATTGAGAAATCTAGACAAGGAGACCAGCGTGAGCAGTTGGTAGATTCAGCTCGTTGATTTCTCAGAATGACGTGCATGAAACTGGGCATCAACGTCTCAGGGCACACTCCATAGGCACCGACCACACACACCCGATGTCACAGACATTGGCATCTGATGTTTGTAAGCCTCTAACAATCTTCCTAGCCCATCTGTGATCCACTTATGGGTTGCTTCTGCACTTCAGTTCTACACCTCAGATTGTACCAACAGCTATCATCGTAGTGCTGCAGCAAGGACATTGTGTGCTCAGGGACATGTACCACATCATGGATTGACCAGACTTTATCTGCAGGGTCTTCACTTTCTGTCATAGCACTCACACTGAGCCTACCTGGATGCTCACAATCTCTGCCTTGCCTTGCTTACCCTTTTGCACTTTGCCCCTCATTACAGATAACAAGCTCATGTTGCTGATGCATTACTTTTTTAAATGCAAACACAAAACCAGGAAATTATCATGGTGGTCAGCAGGCCTCAGTCAGGTCAATGAGGATAGCTTCACTCAGAGTGTCCCAGTAAAATGAGTCAAGGGCATCCTTCAACACCAGTCCAGGGCCTGTTCAGGGTGGTCTGGCTCAGGATCCTCTCATCATATAAGTGAGGAGCCAAATGATGGATAGGATACCACTTGGCTTGATTCTGTCTAGGAGTTTGCATCTTGGAATGAGAGAGAGAGGCAGGTATTAAGAGAAACGAAAGTGGGTGGCAGAGCTGTTTCTGTTGGTGCAGTTGGGGAGATAGCAAATAGGTAGGCAGTTCAGAGGGCACACAGTGTTAGTGGTGTCAGAGGTTGGGGTCGGTGATGATGAATAAGGGAAGATTTTACAGGCAATACTGAGAATGGTAGAGCATGAAACTTGGTGGGAGGTGGGTACAGGGGCAGAAATAGAGAGTGAAGTATCAGAGAGAAGATGGTGACACCTATGCTGGCAGACCTTCTTCTTACAGTACTGGGCATTCCTCCAAACCAGGGGGACTGTACTGACTGGGAGCCAGCAGGCATGTACTGGTGTTGTCATTTCCATTGCTGCTCCTGAATGGGGAGGGAGTTTGAAGTCGGGGGAGGTGGCATGAGCAAGTCCCATGTTGGCATCACCTTATTGAGCAGGACCTCCAGGACTCTCCCCACCAAGGGGAGCACCAATCTGACCTTGTCTGCGATATTCAGGGCAAATATCAGGATTTGTGCAGAGCAGTTCAAGCTGGCACAGCAAAAGGGATGCTAGTTAATTTGAGGATACCAGTAAGTGGTGAGTTGTTCCCAGAACAGTATATGGTGAGATGGGGTGGAAGTCAGACTTGAGACATGTCATGGGTTGTAATAAGTAATTTATGAATTGAGTTTGATAAGATGTAGTGAGAGAATTCATTAGGCCCTTTGGCAAAAAAAAATGCTCAACACAGCTTATACTTAGCAAAAAAACATAAGATTCGTTCCCCTATCTCCAAATCTCTCTCCGGATCCTTTACTTAATAATTCTGCAGCATTTTTCTTGCAGAAATTAACCCAGTTATTGTTTCCTGCTCTACGGGGAATAAAGCTGGTAATATTTTGGGAAAATCTTGATATTGTGCTGTAGGCAGAAAATAATCTATTCTATGTTTTCCCTACATGTGAAAAGTCGTTTTGCAGTTTCTATTTCTCATAGAAATGGCATGAGGAGGAGAAATCCTGCTTCCCTTGTCTTTCACAAGAGCTTTAAAACACCAGCCACAGGACTGGCTGAGACATGCAAACCCACAATACATTCATTTATTGTATAAACAGAAGGGTAAACCAAGCCATGTTGTTTGATTTATTGTATATCCACTGTCTAGTGAGGGATAAGCACAAATCTCTATCTTTTAATCTCTGGTCATTGCCATGCCTAGCAGGAATAATTTTTAAAAATGTAAAGAAACAAACTAATATTAACACCTGGTAGTCAGATTCAGCCTTGTATTTATTTTAACTTTATTGTCTCAGGTCACAACTGCAGCCCATGACTATAGTATGATGATTCTCATTTACCCACAATTTAGTTCGTGAACACATTTTGCCTGTTTCCTTCTCTTGGGTGTCTGTTGAATATTGCTACTAAGTATAATCAGTTTGTTCTGTTTAGAAGTTATTATGTTTCTTTGAATGGAATTTCCTTTTATTTGTTGTTCCATACAAATTATTGCACCACTACATTATGTTTAGCAAGTTCTTTCTCTAGAAACCTCTATTTTTAATTAATTGTTCTGTCATCAGACAGGCTGAGAGGCGCAAAGGCTGACAAAATGGTAAAAAAAGGCATTTGGGGCTATGCCAAACTTTTTCCCACTACTGTGTTGTTTTTTTTAGCAGTGAGAAACTTGCCTGCCAAGAATCTATTTCAGCCAGTTAAGTGACCAAGTAAGGACCTTTTCCCAATTTAACAAATATTCTATCACATTGCCATCCAATTGCTGCCTCCCAGCAAACTCCAGAGTCTGTGCTGTCTCCTGTCTTAGGTCACTATAGCCAATTGACTGCCCCCACAGCAGCAGAGCTACTTTCAGTGGCCATTTCCATTGGTCACCAGGGTCTGTATCTAGCACCTGTATCTCCAGATCCAACCTACCACTCTCCAAGGGTACCCAGCTATTTCTGAAACTGCAGCCTTGGCATTCACCATTGCTAGCAATGGCACCAGCAGTGGAGGTAGCCTCTCACTGGGCTGTCAGCTCTTTTGGGAGGGCAGGCCACTGTATGTAATATAGATGGAAGCCACTTAATTGACTCAGGGCTGTGAAGTAGGGTGGGTCCTCCTTTCAGCCTCCATGGTAAAATTCCATGCAACAATGTTGAAGCAGCATTTATGACACAATGCTTGGAACTCTTCTGACACTTATTCCTGGATTTTGGTGAAGTGAATTTTTTGCTCTATAATTAGGTGAAGCTGCAACAATGATGCGAGAAGGGCACACGAAGTAGGACCAATAGTGTAATTCCTTAGCCAAAGTTGATGAAGCATCATGTTGGAAAAGGCACAGAAGGTCAGGCAGCATCTTGAGGAGCAAGAGAGTCCACATTTCGGACAGGACCCTTCTTCAGGACTGGGAAGTGCAAAGAGGTTTGAGGGATAAGGGAGGCAATAGGTGGGGGAAGGTAGGAGGTGATAGTGATAGGTCGGTGGGAAGGATGAAGCGGATAGGTGGGATAGGTCAAGAGGGTGGATCTGAGTCGGACGGTTGGATCTGGGATGGGATAGGGGAGGAGAGATTTGCAAACTGGTAAATTCAACGTTCATGCCGTGTGGTTGTAGGCTCCTGAGGTGGAAGACGAGGTGTTCCACCTCCAGTTTGCCTAGCCAGTGAGATTTACAGATTGAGAAGATAACAGAGGGGAGATGTTGGATGAGAAAAGCAATACAAGGAATGAAACAATAAGATCATTTTAAGACTTACAATTTTATATCTCTAAAAACAATTTACCACCTGAAATGAAACTCCACAGATTAAATTTTTCAATTTCCAGATCCAAAAGGTTGATTAATTGATATTGTATTAACAACCATCAGCCCATACAATTTTATACTATTAATTAGACTTAGCATTACTATCCACATTGAATAAATCTTAAAAGTAACATGGCGATAAATGATAAGATGCTTTATGGGAAAAGCAAATGGCAGAGGAATACGTTACAGCATCTCAGAACTTCCTAAACCTGCTGGCCAGTTTACACATTAATAGCAGCATAAGATGTTAACATGCTGTTAAATTTCCAAATCGTCTTGCCTAATATCCATTAATCTACTTATATACTCAAAACTTGGCTTATGTTTGCTAATTATGGTAAATTGTTTTGTGCAAATATGTCCTATATTTATTCAGCTTCCTACACAGTTTGCAATACCAAGAACTGTGGGATTCGTGAATAAATCAATTTGCAATATTCCTGCTAAACAGAAAAGCCACAAAAATAATTTCAATTTCTTTTTAATTCTTTCCAAAAACTTCATAACCTTTCATTTGTCCTACTATACCAAACGTAGCAATATCTGTGAAGCTATGAAGTTTTCTTTAAATGTTGTCAATATTGGTAAAAACATGACTGCAGATGCTGGAAACCAGATTCTAGATTAGAGTGGTGCTGGAAGAGATTTATCTCTCCACCCTTCAGGCACTCTGCCTGTATTCCTGATGAATGGCTTTTGCCCGAAACGTCTATTTTCCTGCTCCTCGGATGCTGCCTGAACTGCTGTGCTCTTTCAGAACCAATCTAATCAAGAATCTTGTCAATATTGTGTGGTCAATTGATTCATTTGTGATGGAGAATGAAATGTATTAGCTCCTCAAGTAGAATAATCCAATGGCCCAAATTAATGAATATTATCATGAGATACTTAAGTAGCACCCAATAAGTTAGTCCAGTAAACAGATATATTTTCAAAATATTTCTTCATGTAATTAAAAATCAGCATTTTCAGAGATGAACTGTCTCATGTAGTTAGGTTAGGTGCATGAGTCAGGGGTAAATGTAGGGGAATGGGCCTGGGTGGGACACTCTTCTGAGGGTCAATGTGGACTTGTTGGGCAAACCGGCCTGTTTCCATACAGTAGGGATTCTAATTCTAAATAAAAGTATACATTAATTCTCTAATAATTGTGTTGAAAAAAATCAACAACATTGCACATCAATTCCACAGGGTGGCACTCAAAGCTTATAGAACTATTTGACTTAGACATATACACTGAGGGCCATGCTAATGAGATTATGCATTTTTAAAATAAGTTGGTGGCCATTTGTATTTATACTGGTTTTAAAAATTCATGAAATTCGTAATGAGCATTTGCTTTCATATACATTTTAAGGTTATCATACAAAACAAAGAAATTATTGGAAGCTCTTGGTGTGTATTGCAAAATTGGATACAGTACACCACTAGAGGGTAGTGCTAAACCTCAAATTTCCTTTATTTCCTGGAACAGTGACTACTTTGTTAACAATGTTTACTTTGAAAGGAATTGGACACAGGCTTGAATTTATGGATCATAGAAAATTTATGCTAATATTAGGTTAACACATTGAAATGGAACTGATTGGTTGGAACAGAGAGTTTTGTCTATCACTTGTAAGTCACTTGTAAGAGATAAAAGCTTTTTTTTCAGAGGAGTCTTGATAACCCCCATCATCATGATGGATTAATGTATGTAATCAGTCCATTAGCTCTTAAAGACAGACGTGCTTAACCAGAGATCAAAGAAAACATTTGCTATAAAAACCGGTAACGTATCAACTACAAAAAAGAAAATGAATAAACTGTGCATCGTCTCCATATTTCGTTACTGATTGTTATTTGTACAAAGGCTTGGTTATCTCTGAGCAAGGAAACTAGAAATTTGTAAAAGCATATTGAAATTTCTGGACAATGTTGTCTGGGGGAGCTATCTTATTAATTATTCTCTGCAAATTTATATCACGATAGAGACTGATCCTTTGAAACTTAACATTAAAGTTTCAATATATTGTATTATGACATTATTGACTGAACTTTCAATTTCAGCAGAAATGCAAAATGGACAGCAATAGCTTGGCTATCATCTATAAACGTTCACATCTATCAGCCTAGGTATATAAGCCAAAGTTAATCTAACCTATTTTGTTCTATCTTACATCTTCCAGATGATTCTAAGACATAAAATTCAGCAATGTTATACTGCTCTACTTTTAATGTTCATTCTGAGGGCGTGAATGTGACTGAAAAGTTACCATTTATAGTTGGCATTGACAAAGTGGTGATGAGGACCATCTTATGTAATCAGTGTAGTTAATCACATAATTTAACATAACTGTGCAGCTTGATTATCCAAACAAGCAGGAAGTTAAGAGTTGATTTTATTGGAGTCACAACCAAACTGCATTCAGTAAACAGTGGGTTCACTTCTCTGAAAAACTTCATAAACCAGTTGGATTTTTATGACAAATGGTGATCCACATAACAGGCAACAATCTTCCATTCATGTTTCCATTCATTTTTAACCAAATTCAAATTCTCAGAACTATTCAAAATCTGTTGTCCTGCCTCTTGATGAAGTATACCAGATTTTTAACTGTTTTATAAATAATTCCTCCTTTGTGTCTAATTTTGAGTTGCCAGTTTCTCCATTTGACCATCAATAAACAATAAATCATTTCATTACAGGTTTGCTTAGTTTAGAAAAATTAAATATTTTTTCTCAGACAACTTAATACTGTAAATTAAAGTCTGGTGAAATTAAATCTTTTAGTCTAATCTTTCAGCCATTGACTAATGAAACCCTGTTCAATGGAAAACTAGTCAAACAAGTGTTGGTTCCAAAATTGGCAAGGCTAAGGAGTGAGCTGGTGTTGGTTATGGTGCTAGGTGTGTCAGAGCTGGGGCACTAGTTGGATGGGGTATTGGAAGGACAGCTGTAATTCAAAGTACTGTATATATTCAAGTAAAGTTCAATCTCATGTAAAAGTCGACCCCCTATTTTTGGCCAAAAAATTTGGAATATTCCATGTATCTCGTATAAATTTGACTCTAGTCCTTCACAGATAGCATCAGGTGACCACCTCCCTTTGTGTGCAGCTCCGCTGAGCTTAGTTTCCCTGTAGCATTCGTAGAATACAGTCATATACTTAGTCAAAGTTTTGAAATTTCTTCATCATTTTATGTAAAAATACCCTCCAGAAAAAAACAAAAAATGGACAGCAACATTTAAACTGAAAGTTACTGAAGTTGCAGAGAAGACAAACAACTATCAGCAGGAGAATTGTGTGTCATGGAGAAATTTGGGAGAGACTGCAGAAAGATATTGAACCAACTTCAGACGGTGTCAAACGAAAGTGCGCCAACAGAGGTAAATCTAGCAAGTGACCACGATTAGAGAAAATGTTCCTGAGTGGGTACTTGAAAATTGTGAAAATGGTAGATGTATTAATTGTGAAGCCACCTGAATCCATACATGAAACAAATCATAGAAGAATGGAATTTCAGATTTTAAGGCAAGTGCTGAATAATGCACAAGGTTCCTGAGAAGGCATGATTTAGTTCTTTGGCAGAGAACTAAGATTGCACTAAAGCTGCCTGTTGAACCAGAAGATAAATTATTACAGTTTCACCAGTTTGTAATCAGAAAGAAGCAGAAGGAAATGATATGGTAATTTGGACTGAAGCATGAATTTCAGCCTCGCAAAAGTAGTATCCATATAATAGTCGACTCCATTATTTTAACCTTCAAAAATAGTCTAAAACATTTGATTTTTGCACGAGTCTATACAATACATCCAATAAGAAACTGAAAATAATTGGGAAACATTTCATCATCATTGAGTTGAACACAAACCACAGGAACCATGACTTCAGCTTATGATGTCAAAGGGAGTCTTTGCCAGCAACACAGCTTGTCAATAGGTACATCAGTCAATTCATATTAAACCCATGCCCAAGCCAGAACAGCATCACGACAATGGATCAGAACTCCAATTTACTTACTGATATATTATAATTTTAAGCATTATCATTTTATTAAGAAAGGAATATGAGTCAAAAAATGACTAAGAATAGCTGTCAAAAATCCCTGTATGGATTACACTAAGTTCTGGAGGAATCATGGAACGTCAAACCTGAAGAGTCTCAAAGGAACTTCATACAGCAACATTTTAAAAGCAGAGATGCCACTCAAAGTACTGAACTGGATTGTGTCCCAAAGTGATTTGATGAATTGACAGACAGGCAGTTCTAAATGAAAGGCATATTGAGTTTTCCCCATTCAAGAATATACAAGGAAGTAGAAATCAACTGCAACTTGGCACGAGGGACACTAGGTAGAATCCTGGTGTGTTGGTGTGTTAGACTGCTACTTTGTGATTCAAGCTCAATTATACTAAATTATTCTAGGAAGGGGCATAGCTAAGATATTCTTTTAAACATCCATGCATGTGCAGATAAAAAGAAATAAAGTCTCTTTCAGATTGTTGAAAAATACATAATCAGCGAAGCCACCTTTGAAGGAAACTGGACAAAATCCTTTCAGTTAACTGCAGTACAAAGAATCTCCAAACAACTTCTCAACTGCCAGAGAAAGCACTATTGAAATCACCAGTCTTAACTGTTGCAATGTTTCACAATTGACTCATCACAGACAGGCCACAGACTGACTCATTTTATTTTCATTTTACTTTTCAACTGAACTCTCATTTCTAATCTACATGTTGCATCATGTTTATTTCTCTCACTTGCAAGTTGGCAGAAAATAAATTTGTTCTTCCAATAACTCATGAGGTCCTACTTAATTTGGCTTCTTTTAAAACATAAAAAATATTTGGGCTAGGCAAAGATATCCATGAAGGATGGAATCCTCTTCAGACTAATATTTTCATGATGAATTGAGGGAGGGTTTGAGTAAAGAAGAGCAGCCAATTCACCATTTCTCAGCCAGGAACACAACCATTTCAGGCATCCCATTCAGAATCAGAACAAACTGGAGACTCTTAACCAGAGACTAGTTGTAACATACTCTTGTTCAAGGGGTGGTGGTAGTATAGTGGCAAAGTCACTGGACTAGAAATCTAGAACAACAAGCTAATGTCCTCGGGGCATGTGTTTTAATCCCACAATGACAGATAAAAAAAGTTGAATTCAAAAACATTCTGAAATTTAAAAGCTAATCTAAAAGAAACCACTGCAGTTAAAAATCCACCTGGTTCACTTTCTTTTAGAGAAGGGGATCTGCCATTCTTACCTGTGTGGCCTATATGTGACTCCAGACCAACTGCAATGCGACTGAATCTTCACTGCCTGACAGGCAATAAATGGTAGGCCAGCAACAACTGCCACATCCCAGAAGCAAATAAAATATTCTTGCTGCAGCCTACAGGAAAAAATAGGTTCAACATTTCTTTCTAAGAGTGACAAATACCTCAACTTCACCAGGCTATATTTTACCTTACAATTACATGTTGAATGGTCCTGGAGAATTATCTGTTGGACATCATTGGGAGTTAATTATCCAACCTCTGTATCTTGGAGCATACAAGGAATATGGAACTAGGATATAAAGTTAGACCATTCATAAAACCACTCCTTAAAGGATTTGAAAATATTGAAATCAGGAAGTCTTATTGGAGGAATGATCTTCTAAGAGAACAATGATGATTATATTAATGTAAATAAACTTGTTTTCAAAGGAGTTACGAAGACATTATCAAGTCTCACCTGTGACATTCAAACTTGATATAGGCCTTCAGAAGTGCAGAAAAGAATATGATTTTTAAGGATGGAGAAGTTGAAAACTTATCATTGTCTACAATAAGTCAATCATTTGCTCTTTAAATGAATAGAATCTGTTCCATGTATTCTGACACTAAGCGTCTTGTGCTTATTTAAAATGCATTATTGTAATCGATAAAAGAAAGAAGGTTGACTAACAATTGGGCTGTAACAATAGCAAATGCATGTTATCAGCTTGTCTGCAATGACAGGTACTAAAATGATCCACTCAGACCCATAGGATTTTACATACTGCAAAATAATAATGCAATGTATTATGCAAAACCTATTCAAATAGACGCTAATTATGTTTCATCTTTTTAACAGCACAGTAACCGATTAATTAGTGAATAAGAAGACCCAAGTCCTTTCAAAAATGTATTCAGATAATAATGATAATTATTCATAATTTAATAATTCAAATGTTTCCCAATCCCTTTCTTCCCTTGAAAACTAGGTCATGTCACCTCATTCTGAATTCAATGGACATGTGGACACCTTTCCAATCCTTCACTGTTTGAGTCAGTTCTGTTCATTTAGTATTCTGACCATATTCTAAGATCACTCTAACATAAATACTTAATTACATACAAGCATGTTGAAGATACTAATTCTTAGGCTGTCAGGATTCCAGTTCTATTTATCCTAAATATAGTCATCACAACTATTGAAATGGTTTCATCTCCTGTATCGTATTGGAATATCTTGGGGCTATTCTAGACATTTTTCTTTCACTTGTTACTCCACCGTGCAACTTCCTGTAAGTATCACATGTGTACTGATGCTACCTAGCTGTATCTCTGGTCTGCCAGTCTTCATCCTATATCCGTTCACTTTCAAGTAGAACTAAGTCAGAGCTAGTCTCAATTCAATACTGGAAAAATGCCAACCAATCTGTTCAGTCAAAACCAAAAACTCAAATGTCTTAGCCCCAGTTTTTTCATTATTCTAAAACTACAGAAATGTAGAAAATACGAGCAGGAATAGGCCATTTGGCCCATCAAGCCTGCACTGCAATTCAGTGTGATCATAATTTACCATCTAATTCAGTACCTGTTTCCACATTCTTCCTATACCCTTTGATCCTTTCTTCTTGAAATTATTCAATGTTTGGCCTCAACTACTTTCTGTGGGACAGAATTCCACAGACTCACCACTCTCTGGGAGAAAACATTTCTCCTCATCTCCACACTAAATGGCCTAACCAATATTCTTAAACTGTGACCCCTGGTTCTGGACTCCCAGGTCATTGGGAACATCATTCTAGCTTTTACCCTATCTAGAATTTTATAGATTTCAACGAAGTTGTGAATGTCACCGCTCGCTGAAGTGAAGGATATACAACTTTGACGAGTGGTCTGTCACAAATTATACAAAAAGCTTACCATCTGCCCTGTTACTTTCACTTCCACGTCATCACCTGTTACAATACCATTAAAAGTCTTACCTATAACTCTTTTACTGCATAATCAACTTTTGCAACACAGACAGGGAGAGGTAACTGGACATGACAGAACTGGCAATCTGAGCTTTATTTGTTTTAGCGCGAACACTATGACAGGTAAGGCCGATGAACTTAAAGTTTGGATTGAGACACCTAATTATGAAGTTGTAGCTATTATAGAGACCTGGTTTAAAAAGGACAAGACTGGTAGCTTAACATTCTGGGATTTAGATGTTTCAGGTGAGATAGAGAGGGATGTAAAAGAGGAGGGGAAGTTGCATTACTGATAGGGAGCATATCACACTATACTTTTCTCACCTTGGAGAGCTCATCCAACAAGGCCATAGAGGTAGAGCTCAGGAATAAGAAGGGGACAATCACTTTGTTGGGATTATATTACAGGCTTCCCAACAGCCAGCAAATGATAGAGGAACAGATAAGTAAAAACAACAGGATTGTTGTGGTGAACGATTTTAATTTCCCCTATATTGACTAGGACTCACTTAGTGCTAGGGGCTTGGATGGGGGCAGTTTGTGAGGTCTGTCCAGGATGGTTTTTTGAAACAGTATGTAATTAATCTAAGCAGGGAAGATGCTATACTAGACCTGGTATTGGGGAATGAGCCCAGTCAGGTGATTGAAGTTTCAGTAGGGGTGCATTTCAGGAACAGTAGTCCTTGGGAGAAAGTACAAAATCAGGGAAAAGCTAACTATCACAATATTAGGCAGCAAATAGCGAATGTAGATTGAGCACCATGTTTGATGATAAATCCACATCTGCCATGTGGAAATCTTTTATAGGTCAGTTGAATAGAGTTTTGACCCAAAATGTTCCTGTGAAAATGAAGGATAAGGATGGCAAAATTCAGGAACCTCAGAGGACAAAAGAAATTGAGAGCTTAATCAAAAAGCAATAAGAGGCATATATAAGGCTTTGAAAACTGAAGACAGACAGAGCCTTTGAAGAATAAAAGATAGCAGGAAAGAACTCAAACAAGGAATTAGGAGGGCGAAAAGCAGCCATGATGTCTTGGCAAACAGGATTAAGGAAAATCCCAAGGAGTTTTACATATGTATAAGGAGCAACAGGGTAGCTAGGGAAAAGGTAGGTCCACTTGAGACCAAGGAGGGAGATTATGCATGGAGTCAGAGGAAGTGGGTGAGGTCCTTACTGAACACTTTGTATGGGTATTCACAAAGGAGAAGGACATGGTTCATGATGAGACTCATCATGATATGTGGATAGTCTAGAGATATCAATATTAAAAAAAGGAGGTGGTGTTGGATGTTTTGAAAAGCATTAAGGTGGACAAGTTCCCAAGAACCTGATGGAACCCAGAATTCTCAAGGAGTTAGCTGGCAAAATTGCTAGGAACTAGTACAAATATTTGGTATCTTCTTTAGTCACAAGTCCTTCTTCACAGTAAACACTGGTACAAAATACTCGTTTAGTTTCTCCCCCATCATCTGCGGTTCCACAGATATTTGAGGGGTCCTATTCTCTTACTATTTACCTTCTTGTCCTTAATGTATTTATAAAATCCCTTTGTATCCCTATTGTAGTATACATTTAGTGTCTTTAAGGAGACTACTGGATTTTAGTCAAAAAGCAGAAAGATTTGTGATTATTTTGTGGAGTCAAGAGTTGGACCATCATAAGCTATGACATTAGTTTTAGTAACAACTAAAATAATAATAAATGAGATAGGAAAGAATCATATTGGGTGACAATTTTCCAGAAAATGTAACCGGTTACCTTTATTGTTGACCATTTTTCATGTCACAGATAAGCTGATCACTTAATTCAAATTAATAGGGCAATAATGGTTTATACAGACTTGCCCTATAATTGGACAATTATGATTTTAAAATTGTGCGTGTGTATACAAGTCAGCATATAATTGTTTCAATTGTTATCTGACTGTATTCCACAATGTAAACAGCAATCCACCTTGCTAAGCAGTAACATGTTTCAGAAGTATTTCAGTTATAGAAAAGGGCATTAATGTCACTATGCACTTAATTTAGAAATGGTTCAGTTGTAATGAAAAAATTGGCTCAGCATTTTCCGTTTAGTAGAAAAAGCTGGAAGCAAATTCTACACTCAATGACTACAGATCAAGTAACTACAGTAACCAGGTTGCTTTAAACCTGTTTCCTTTGTTTTTCTGATATCTCATTAGCATTGTTAGCTAGATGATGGAGGAGTGTTCTGTCTACAAAATAGAGGCAGGTGTTTTGAGTTTCTATCAATTCAGTATTCTTAGAAGTGTTGCCCATTGAAAAAAGTTCCATTTACAAAGTCTTTTTTTTCATATGCCAGCTGAAATTGGAATGCATCATTTTTGAACCCTTCCAAGTTGTCTTGCACATCTTCCCACGCCATTGAAACAACCTAAACCAAAATTAAGAATAACTTTATACGTAACTGCATTTTAGCACCAAGTGTCCCATTTAACTCTTTGCTGCCCCTTCAAAATAGTCAACTGCACAATATACTTCTACAACATCCTTTCACAATGGTGCCATTCAATTAGATAAAAAAATAAAGAAAAGGTGAAGTTGCCATACTCCTTCCAGACCATTGGACTTCTCTCTCAGTAGAGAGAGATAACTGGTGGTGGTTAACCCAAGCATCACCACACCTCAGAGGAGAGGTTGATATATGGAGAATCCTTCATTGTAACCGCAGGCAGTGTAGGAATTGAACCTGTGTTTTTAGCAAACATTATGTTGCAAACATGCTGCTCTCCTAACTGTGCTGACTCACATAAAAAACATCAACAACAGTTTCATATGCATAGACTTAAATATAAGTCTGTGATGATACACAATTTCTTCAGTAAATTATTTGCATAAATGTAAATCATTTGAATTCTCTTTGAAAGGTGACACCTTTGATGAGAAAATGCCAATGGGTATTATTTATTTTAACTTCCAGATGGCACTGATAAAGTCTTTCATAGAAGATTGTCAGTTAAAGGTGAAGATCCTGGAAATGAAGGCAAATTATTAACCTGATTAGGACATCAACTAAGTGACAGAAGGCAGAGAGAAGGAAGAATGGTTAGGTTGTAATAACCCCAACCCTCCTCTCATTTATCTCTCCACCCTTCAGGCACTCTGCCTGTATTCCTGATGAAGGGCTTTTGCCCGAAACATCGATTTTACTGCTCCTCGGATGCTGCTTGAACTGCTGTGCTTTTCCAGCACCTCTAATCCAGAATCTGGTTTCCAGCATCTGCAGTCATTGTTTTTACCAGGTTGTAATAATTAATAAAGATCTGGTTTGAGGTCTCAGTGATATGAAGATGATGAAATAGAATGTCAACAATACCCTATGGCCCCTCATACCTTCTATACTAAGTCACCTCCTCCAAAGTAAATCCCCATGGCCTCTCAGACACTTGTGATAATACTAAACCTTTAAGAGGTGTATTTTGACCAATATTTTTAATGTTAAGACAGAGGTGCTGAGCAGTCTGCTCAAAGCCAATAAAGTCAACAGCTCCTGAGGCTTTGGGTATTTTTAAAAGGTTGGAACAACAGAAGCAGCCTGAATGGGTAAGATCAAACTCCCACAGAATCCAGAGTTTTTAGTTTTAGCATTCAGCAGTTTCTGGGGTCTTGAAGCTGGATGTGGAAACTCTTGTTCCTCTCTCTGTTACAGCTAAAAACTGGGGTTTTCTTCCTGTTGCTAGAATTGCATGTGAGACAAATTATTTTACCGATTTGCCCTTGCCAAGGGTGTGTTTATGGGATGTTGCTATATTGGAACAGTTAATTAGTACTGGTTAATACATGTATTATTTTGTTAAGATTTCAAGAGTTACAGTTAGGCTAATTATTTTCTTTTTATTTTGTTTGACCAACTGAAAAGCATCTGAAATGCAACATCTTACAGTTGCCTTTAAAATAAGAAAAAGTTAGAGACTAAGCTATCTTGGATGTAGGTTTGCTCGCTGAGCTGCAAGGTTAATTTCCAGATGTTTCGTTACCTTATTAGGTAACATCTTCAGTGGGCCTCAGGTGAAGCAATGCTGAAAATTCCTGCTTTCTATTTATATGTTTGGGTTTCTTTGGGTTGGTGATGTCATTTCCTGTGGTGATGTTATTTCCTGTGGTGAAGTCACTTCCTGTTCCTTTTATCAGGGAGTGGTAGATGCAGTCTAACTCGATGTGTTTGTTGATAGACCACCCCCTGAAAAAAGGAACAGGAAATGATTTCACCACAGGAAATAACATCACTACAGGAAATGACATCACTAACTCAACGAAACCCAAACATATAAATAGAAAGCAGGAATTTTCAGCATTGCTTCACCTGAGGCCCACTGAAGATGTTACCTAGTAAGGTAACGAAACATCTGGAAATGAACGTTGCAGCTCAGCGAGCAAACCTATATCCAAAACTTCAACCTGAGCTACAAATCTTCTCAAAGCTTTCTAAGCGATCTTCTTAATATATTTTGAGTGGGTTTAGTCTTGTCCATAACACATGTTGTGCCAATCCATGACACTTCCATGACTGTCACCCAGCATACATGCTGTACAAGTACAATGAACCCAATAGTAACTGTGGTTTGTGTAGAATTATTTTAAAAACAGCCATTTATAATGTTCTTTTAAAAAATCAAGGTCTTTAAAGTATCAAAAGTAGAAGCTATTAGCACTCAACATCACTTTACCTTCTCCAAATAAACACTGAACCATTGACAAAAGGGATCACAGAAAAAAGCTACTTATATTCTAAGTAAGTTGTCAATCAGGTGAAGTCAACATCTCTCTGTACCTGTGTAAATAAATTTATTCACTTAACTCTTTCTTAAGAGTCTGGGGTCTTTGCCAAGCATGAGTAATGAGGTTTGGCAGGGAGTCCACTCTCATAAACAAATACTTTGTTGATGGTGTAAAGAATTAAGACTTTGCCTGATTGATGATTTCATGATGATGTTATCAGCTACTTTTGTTCTGTGATCACTTTTATCAATGGACTGAAATTTCTGAAAACTCAGGTAAGTGTCAATTACAGGGAGCTACAAGGACTGTTTATTCCTCTCTGAGCCCTAATGACTTTTCTAATGCAACTTTATGGTGATCATCACATTAAGTACACACCACAACTCTACATTCTTACACTATGTTGCATTCAGCAATAGCAAAATACATACCAGTGCTGGGACCAGCCATCTGTTATGCTTTGGGCACTATGTTTAAACACCAGCTGTGCACTATGTCAAACACTGCCAGTTTAGTCTGAAGCAGCCCTTCAGGCCAGAGCACTGATCAGAGTATGGAGAAATGCATAGCAATGTACAAAAAAAAAGATTCTTCACTATTCTGCCACACTCATCTCCTGCTACCTTTTCCACACTCTAACACTGACATTGTAACCACCTCCCATAAAGCTCATGATCCATCACTCTCAACATTAAATACAGCACCTCCCTCAACGGCTCTCATCCACTCCACTATCCTTAAACTATTAATCCTTCCTGCCCTTGGTGCTTCCTGTTCACTCATTCAGGACACCTCACCACTTTTCCTGAATCACCAAGGACCAAATCCTTGACTGACCACGAACCCTCATGATGGTACATTGCTGAAAATATGATGAGCTATCTCCTATCTAAATGCATGAAAGGGCAAGGTAAGGCAAGGCAGAGATATTGTTTGCAGCCAGATTGCTGCAAAATTAGTCAACTCTCGGAAATCAAGTTAAGAGCACTGAGAGACTCCTTGTTACAATCCATGAGATTCCTGCTAATCCTTGCATGCAAAGTATTCTGGCAACAGCATTGCAATGAAAGATGTTGGTGATCTCTATAGTGCAATAATGAAGTGCTCAACTTTATTATAAATGAGCATGAGATATGCCATGGTGATGTGGTGAGGCCAGTGTCTTGCCAATGCCAACCTCTATGGATGGTAGGGTCAGGTGGTCACTGCCCATGAACGGTACCCTGACAGGTTCAAAAACGATAGCCAAGATGAAGGTCTAGAGAAGACGCTAGTAAGCTTCAGTCACCAGATAACCATTTAGACTTTCATGTCATGAATCGTCCAATCTAGATTCTCTCCTCTGTCTGGGAAAATACTGTATATAAATGAAGTGAGATTTGGTAATAATGAGATATTAAAACATACAAATAGGCCCCTCTCCTCTCACCAACAAGATTCTCATTGGGCTTTTATAACTTGGGTGGAAAATTGGACATTTGTTTTGCTCAACACCGAAAATTTTATTTTTCCGTTCTTACTATATTTCTAAGCTGATTTGCCATTGCACATATCATTCAAGGCCTAGAAAATTTTGACCTAATGTTTACAATGTAAAGAGGTGTCATGTGCTTACAGCCCTTGGGTGAAACTTCTGTGACTGATCTTTTAAAAGATGTATTTGATTGACACTTTGGGTGGTAGCCACCCAAGGGAGGCATGGTGGCTCAGTGGTTAGTATTGCTGTCTCACAGTGGCAGGGACCCAGGTTTGATTCCAGCCTCAGGCTTCACGTTCTCGGCGTGGGTGCCCTCCAGGTGCTCGAGTTTCCTCCCACAGTGCAAAGATGTGAAGGTTAGGTCAATTGGCCATGCTAAATTGCCCATAGGGATATGTTGGTTAGGTGTATTAGTCAGGGGCCAGTAGAGGAATGGGTCCGGGTGTGTTACTCTTCAGACGGTTGGTGTGGACTTGTTGGGCTGAAGGGCCTACTTCCACATTGTAAGGATTTTAATTCTTTCATCTATGAATGGTTGTTTTCAAGCAATTTGGAACATGTCATTGTTAACTATATTGGTCATTGGCTCTGTAAAAGGTGTACAACGGAGAATATGTGTGGATGTGACATGAGTTTGCATGGTGGATATGAGGAGCCATGAGGATAGGTGGAGCTATAGCAGCAGGGAGGAAGTGAGTACTGCAGATGCTGGAGGTCAGAGTCGAGAGTGTGGTACTGGAAAAGCACAGCCAGTCAGACAGCATCTGAGGAGCAGGAGAATCAACGCTTCAAGTGTAAGCCCTTGGCTGCCATGAATTAGTATTGATGGAGAATGGGTGATCTTTTGATCTTATCTTGATATCTTGATCTTGCCCAAACAAGAATACAGTCCACAACTCTTCTGAAGAGCCGTGACCACAAATCATGAAGAAGCTTGCCTGACTTCTCAAAAACTTCAGGCAGTTAGGAGATCCCTACCCCTATAATGGAGCTGATCAAATTGGAAATGTGGTGTGCAGGGTTCTTCATGAGCACCTTTATCCCCTGCCATTAAATAAAATGGGGTTCCCAGGAATGGAGGAGGAAATCTTAGAATCAGGACCCACCCCTATTTCAAAATGGCTCCTGTGTCCTTACAACTCCATGGAAAATCTAGCCCATAAAAATATTTTTTGATCAATTCAGGAGATGTGGGCTTAGCTGGCTGGGCCAGCACTTGTTGTCCATAATTAATTGTTATTGAGAAGGCATTGAACTATTTTCTTGAACAGCTACAGTCTATTTGGTGTAAGTACACCCATAGTTCTGTTTGGGAATGAGTTTCATTATTTTAACCCAACAACACTGAAGGAATTGTGATATATTTCTAAGTTAGGATGTTGAATGGCATGGAGGAGAATTGCAGATTTTTGTTTTCCCAACTCTCTGCTGCCTTTGTCTTTCTTGATGGTAATGGAAGGTTTTGTGGAAGGAACCTTGGTGAGTCTCTACAGGATATCTATGCTTTGAAGTTACATCATAGATCAGCAATGCTCACACTGAATGGTAGAACAGGTTTGAAGGGCTAAGTGGTCAACTCCTGTTCCTATACTTCTGTACATAAACTAAAATATTATGTGAATCATATACAATATGCAATTAAGTTTTCAACTTTGACTTTGATTTCATCAGCACACATACAAAATTTCAGTTGCTAATTTTGAAATTCTCATTTTATATAGGTATGGTTATTAGACCCCTTTGAATTAATTCAAGTCTTGTATATTTATATAAATCTTTTTCCTCTTTGGCAAGGGATTAACAGACTGACTGTAAATGTGCTTGAGTAACGTCATGAACACACCTTCCATAGATTATAGACTCCCAACAGTGTGGAAACAGGCTATTCAGCCCAACAACTCCACACCAAGCATCCCATCCAGACTCATTCCCCTACAATCCTGCATTTCCCATGGTTAATGCACTTAACCTGCATATCCCTGGTCACTACAGGCAAATTAGCATGGCCAAGCCACCTAACCTAAACATCTTTGGACCATGGGAGGAAACCAGAGCACCCAGAGGAAACCATCAGAATGTGTAAATTCAGATAGTCACCTGAGGCTGGAATTGAACCTAGTTCCTGGCACTGTGAGGCAGCAGTGCTAATCACTGATCGACCATGCCACCACATGAATAATAAGTCCTAGAAATGGTTTGGAACCCAAAGATTCTGGTTTAGAGACAATTACTCACTAAACCGTAAGTTCCAATTACTCAAACTCATTGGTTGTATCTGATGAGAAAGGCTGCAGACAACCTCAACAAAGGGACAGCACAGCCAGTGATTGCAAATGGATCTTAGTTCTTAATTTGTGTCTTTATACATTCTTAGCAAACACAATAAATCAAACTGCTGTCTATGGATGTCAAACTCGTGACTAATGCTTTGTTAAGAAGTGCCAAAATGTCATTTTGCTTTCCCAGTGCAAGCAGTTGTAAAAGAAGAACATATCTAATTTCACTCAACTGCTGGATTTGTGATGGCAGATGGCAGGAAGAACAAGAACCTAAATTGTGGTTAAAAAGATAACATTATCTGGTGTTTTGTCCCGCTTTCTATTTATGTGTCATGGTTTCTTAAAGTGGGTGATATCATTTCTGGTTCTTTTTCTCAGAGGTTGTTGGATGGGGTTGATCTCTCCATTCTGCAGGCACCCTGCCTCCATTCCTGATGAAGGGCTTTTACCCGAAACATCGATTTTCCTGCTCCTCAGGTGCTGCCTGACCTGCTGTGCTTTTCCAGCACCACTCTAATCAAGACTCTGGTTTCCAGCATTTGCAGTCCTTGTTTTTAACCTTCAAAATTATGTGTTTATTGATGGAAACCCAATTAGCATGCCATGCTTCTAGGAATTCCCATATGTGTCTCTGGCCTGTTCCAGGATGGGTGTGTTGGTCCAGTCAAAGCGGTGTCTTTCTTCTTCTGTATGTAAGGATACTAGTAATAGTGGGTCGTCTTTTTGTGGCTAGCTGATGTTCATGTATCCCAGTGGCTAGTTTTCTGCCTGTTTGACAGATGTTGTGTTTGTTACAGTCCTTGCATGGTATTTTGAAAATGACATTTGTTTTGCTGGTTGTTTGGATAGGGTCTTTGAGGTTCATTAGCCACTGTTCAAGTGTATTGGTAGGTTTGGAGACTACTATGTTTCCAAGAGATCTGAGTAGTCCGGAAGTCATTTCAGAGATGTCTTTGATGTAAGGTAATGTGGCTAGCATTTCTGGGCAGGTTGTGTTTGCTTGTCTGGAGTTGTAGTTGAGAAATCAGCAGACTGTGTTTATTGGGTATCCAGTCTTCTTGAATACACTATATGGGTATTTTTCTTCTGCTGTTCATAGTTCCTAGGTGCTGTAGTGTGTTGAAGTACATTACATTGAAGTAATGTCCTGATGCAGCTCCGTTTGTGGGAGTTGGAATGATTGCTTCTGTAGTTAAGTATTTGGTCCATGTGTGTGGTTTACCTGGAGACACTGGTTTGAAGCTCCCCACTGACATTTCACTCTACTGTGACATCTAGGAATGGGAGTTTATTGTTGTTCTCCTCCTCTTTTGTGAATGTTTTGCCAGTAAGGGTATTGTTGATGGTGTTATAGGTTTCCTCTAATTTGTTTCATTTTGAGATGACAAAGGTGTCATCCATGTAGCCGACCCAAAGTTTGGGTTGGATATCTGGGGAGGCTTGTTTGTGCGAGAGACTAAACTAGCCACAAAAATACATGACCCACTATCACTAGTATCCTTACAGACAAAGAAGGACACCATTTTGACTGGGACAACACATCCATCCTAAGACAGGCCAAACAGAGACATGCACAGGAATTCCTTGAAGCATGGCATTCTAACTGGAACTCCATCAATAAACACATTGACTTGGACCCAATCTACAATCCTCTGAGAAAAAGAACCAGAAATGATATCACCCTCCTAAAGAGACCAATACACATAAAAAGAAAGTGGGACAAAACACCTGTGCTTCACCAGAGGCTCACTAATGATGTTACCCAGTATGGTGACAAAACGTCTGAAAATGAACCTTCCAGCTCAGCAAGCAAACTTCCATCCAGGAAAAAAGAAAATACTGTAAGAAAAGAAAATTAAAAAGCCTCCCTGTTACAGGCAGGAGTAGAAGAATGTAAGACAATTCAATTCACTTCACCCTCTTGTCCGTGACAATGAACATTGAATCTTGGTGCCCATGTGGCAATCTGGTCCTCTGTACATGTTGATATGACTGGCAGAACAGCAAGTAATTAGCTATCATTTACTGGAACCAAGTGTCAAATAAATTTTGCTTGGCTTGTTGCACTTGATGCTGTAGCTCTACATTATGCTGAAGGTCGGGTTCCTCATGTGCAACATCCCCATCTTCCTTTTTGGAAGACTGCTATTGCTCTCCCAGCTCTTCAGAGTTCATCATATCCCCTTGACGTCTGCTCCAGTTGTATAGGGGACAGTAGGCAAGTACTATGCAGAACATTCTGTCCAGTGCATAACGGAAGGCTCTCCCAGACCAATCTAAGCAACAAAACTGCATCTTCAGCAAATCTATTGTCTGCTCCATGTTCTGGACTTCATGTGTCTATAATCAGCCTCAATTATGGAATGGCAGAACAGAGTCATAAACTATGGTCACAGCAGTTAGTCCCTATCTCCCAGTATCCATCTTTGTAAGGCATCTGGTCCTTGACAGTTTAACAGACTTCTCTATTCAGTGGGAAATGGAGGACTCTGACAAGAGGGGCCATGGAATGCCTCTACATTGGCCTTTGACATAGAGACCTTATTCCAAAATAGCAGCAGAAGCCATGTCATACAATCAAAGTAGGAAATTATAAGTGCTGTATGATTATTGATATCTTGTCCTCCCACCCCCACAGCACTCAAAGAGCTCAGCATTGCATATAACAGCGTATGTTCAAACTGAGGGGAAATCAGCTCCGTGACTTTGTGCAGCCTGAGAGAGTTTGGACTGTTTGTGTTAAATGTGGCCTATGGGTTCTATTTTTAAAGTCACCTGAGAATACTTCTGCTTCATAGGAATGACTATCTACAACTTGTAGTGACCAATGGCATGATCAAGATTGATTGTGATCAGGATTTGTATCCAATATAGCTTGGCACTGTAGTCCAGACTAGGTAAGGATAGTAAGTTTCTTTCCCTAAAGAACATTAGTGAACCAGATAGGTTTTCCTGACAATTAACGATGGTTTAGTGGTCATCATTAAACTCTTGATTTCAGATTTTTATTGAATTCAGGTTCTACCATCTGCCATGGTGGAATTTGAACATGGGTCTCCAGAACATTACCTACATCTCGAGATTAACAGTTCTGCGATAATACCACCAAGCAGACGCTTCCCCTCACCATACAACCTCACTGAAAGAAAATAATAATTCTCACCCAGTTAACCCTTAATTAATGTACAAATAACTGTTCCCTTGTCCCATTAAGTCTCAGACATTCCTTCAGACCATATTACGTGATAACATCTCTCAAGGCTTTTGACACACATGAACTTTTCCAGGCAGTTACTGAATTGCATTTTCTGCCTTTTTAAAAATAACCAAACAACCTTTCTAATTTAAAGATTAATATATCTGTAGGTAATTTGGGGTTAAAATCCATTGTCATGAAAGTATTGACTCTCAGGATAATTATTTAAGTGTTTCTGAATCATGCAAGTGTGCTGCTGGCTCAACCTGATCTAGTAACCTTAAAACTTTGCCGAGCTGTGGTCTCCTGTAACTGCTGATGGCTTTCTCACTGCTAGACTTAAAACTTGCCCAGTATTCCTTAAGACCTTTAACCTTGGAAGTATCTCTAAATGCAGGACAGTTATGTGGCAGAAGCAGTAAAGCACCACATGCCTGGCACTGTCTTTAATGCCTTGGCTCTCTCATCTATGGTTGTTGCCAGTCTAATTCATTGCATGCAATACCTGCTCACTACTATAGCCTTTTTTTTAAATGCCATTTTTATGTAGGTTTGAAATCACATTTTTCATATCAACCAGATCCTTTTGAAACATCTCTATTGGAGTTGTCACCTAACCAAGGAAGAGAAAGTGAGGTCTGCAAATGCTGGAGATCAGAGTCGAGAGTGTGTTGCTGGAAACGCACAGCAGGTCAGTTAGCATCTAAGGAGCAGGAGAATCAATGTTTCAGGCCAGAGCCATTCATCAGTTGATTCTCCTGCTCCTCGGATGCTGCCTGACCTGTTGTGCTTTTCCAGCACCACACTCTCAACTTGTCACCTAACAAAGATTACAAAGCACCAGGTTAGTGTCCAACAGGTTTATTTGAAAGTATAAGTTTTCAGAGTGCTACTCCTTCATCAGGTAGCTAGTGGGGCAGGATCATATGACACAGAATTTATAGTAAAAGATCAAAGTGTCATACAATTGATGCGATGTATTGAACAAACCTCGTATGCTGTTAAGTCTTTAATCACTTAGAATGGGGTTACAGGTTTCAATTCATTATCATCTAAATCCCAGAACTTCTTTCCAGTCACACTTTTGAGATAACTTAAGAATTTATTTTTAAAAAGTGACTTCTCAGCTCAGACAATGCATTAAAGGTATAAGGTTACAGTTTCTCTGTATCCCAACTGAGCCAGACTGGTTCTATTTCCAAAGTAGGAATTGATAAAATGTCACATGGACTGACTGCCTACAGACTGTGTGCTTTTTGAACAAAATAGAATGTATCTGCAAATGCAAATTCACTTCACAGACCTTTGTGTGTGTGTGTGGAGGGGGGGGGAGGAGAGAAAGTGTGTGTGTGCATGCTTGATAGAGTGCATGTGCGAGTGTGACAGAATATTGTCTGTGAGAGGGTGTGCGTGTGTGTCTGAGAGAGAGCCTGTTCATGAGAGAGGGAGTGTGTGAGTGTGTAAAACTTTCTGTTTATATGTGTGAGAGTGTATGGTGCAGTGGGGTCACCTGTAGTGTGACATGAACCCAAGATCCCAGTTGAGGCCATCCTCATGGGTACTGAACTTGGCTTATAGAGTCATAGAGATGTACAGCATGGAAACAGACTCTTCGGTCCAACCTGTCCATGCCGACCAGATATCCCAACTGAATCTAATCCCACCTGCCAGCACCCGGCCCATATCCCTCCAAACCCTTCCTATTCATATATCCATCCAAAGCCTTTAAAATGTTGTAATTGTACCAATCTCCACCACTCATTCCATACCCATGAAAAAGTTGCCG
This sequence comes from Chiloscyllium punctatum, assembly GCF_047496795.1. Classification (NCBI taxonomy): domain Eukaryota; kingdom Metazoa; phylum Chordata; class Chondrichthyes; order Orectolobiformes; family Hemiscylliidae; genus Chiloscyllium; species Chiloscyllium punctatum. The sequence continues at coordinate 46,445,090 of NC_092744.1, forward strand.
CTTAGGTCTCTTTTATACCTTTTCCCTCTCACCCTATACCTATGCCCTCTAGTTCTGGATTCCCCAACCCCAGGGAAAAGACTTTGTTGATTTACCCTATCCATGTCCCTCATAATTTTGTAAACCTCTCTAAGGTCACCCCTCAGCCTTCGACGCTCCAGGGACAACAGCCCCAGCCTGTTCAGCCTCTCCCTATAGCTGAAATCCTCCAACCCTGGTAACATCCTTGTAAATCCTTTCTGAACCCTTTCAAGTTTCACAACATCTTTCTGATAGGAAGGAGACCAGAATTGCACACAATATTCCAACAGTGGTCTAACCAACGTCTGTACAGCCACAATATGACCTCCCAGCTCATGTACTCAATACTCTGACCAATAAAGGAAAGCATACCAAAGAAAGCACTATCCTATCTACCTGCAACTCCACTTTCAAGGAGCTATGAACCTGCACTCTAAGGTCTCTTTGTTCAGCACCTTACCATTAAGTGTATAATTCCTGTTAAGATTTGCTTTCCTAAAATGCAGCACCTTGCATTTATCTGAATTAAATTCCATCTGCCACTTCTCAGCCCATTGGCCCATCTGGTCAAGATCCTGTTGTAACCTGAGGTAACCCTCTTCGCTGTCCACTACACCTCCAATTTTGGTGTCATCTGCAAACTTACTAACTGTACCTCTTATGCTTGCATCCAAATCATTTATGTAAATGACAAAAAGTAGAGGGCCCAGCACCGATCCTTGTGGCACTCCACTGGTCACAGGCCTCCAGTCTGAAAAACAACCCTCCACCACCACCCTCTGTCTTCTATCTTTGAGCCAGTTCTGTATCCAAATGGCTAGTTCTCCCTGTATTCCATGAGCAATAACCTTGCTAATCAGTCTCCCATGGGGAACCTTGTCGAATGCCTTACTGAAGTCCATATAGATCACATCTACTGCTCTGCCCTCATCAATCTTCTTTCTAACGTCATCAAAAAACTCAATCAAGCTTGTGGGGTATGATTTCCCACGCACAAAGCCATGTTGACTATCCTTAATCAGTCCTTGCCTTTCCAAATACATGGACATCCTATCCCTCAAGATTCCCTCCAACAACTTGCCCACCCCAATATCTGGCTCACTGGTCTATAGTTCCCTGGCTTGTCTTTATCACCCTTCTTAAACAGTGGCACCACGTTAGCCAACTTCCAGTCTTCCAGCACCTCACCTGTGACTATCGATGATACAAATATCTCAGCAAAAGAACCAGAAATCACCTCTCTAGCTTCCCACAGGGTTCTAGAGTACACCTGATTAGATTCTGGGGATTTATCCACCTTTATGCATTTCAAGACATCCAGCACTTCCTCCTCTGTAATTTGGACATTTTGCAAGGTGTCACCATCTATTTCCCTACAGTCTATAACTTCCATATCCTTTTCCACAGTAAATACTGATGCAAAATACACATTTAGTATCTCCCCCATTTTCTGCAGCTCCACACAAAGGCCGCCTTGCTGATCTTTGAGGGGCCCTATTTTCTCCCTCGTTACCCTTTTGTCCTTAACATATTTGTAAAAGTCCTTTGGATTCTCCTTAATTCTATTTGCCAAAGCTATCTCATGTCCCCTTTTTGCCCTCCTGACTTCCCTCTTAAGTGTACTCCTACTGCCTTTATAATATTCTAAGGATTCAATCGATCTATCCTTACATATGCTTCCTTCTTTTTCTTAACCAAACTCTCAATTTCTTTAGTTATCCAGCATTCCCTATATCTACCAGCCTTTCCTTTCACCCTGACACGAATATACTTTCTCTGGATTCTCGTTATCTCATTTCTGAAGGCTTCCCATTTTCCAGCTATCCCTTTACCTGCAAACATCTGCCCCAATTAGCTTTCAAAAGTTCTTGCCTAATACCATCAAAATTGGCCTTTCTCCAATTTAGAACTTCAACTTTTAGATCTGGTCTATCCTTTTCCATCACTACTTTAAATCTAATAAAATTATGGCCGCTGGCCCCAAAGTGCTCTCCCACTGATAGCTCAGTCACCTGCCCTGCCTTATTTCCCAAGAGTAGGTCATGTTTTACACCTTCTCTAGTAGGCACATCCACAAACTGAATCAGAAAATTATCTTGTACACACTTAACATATTCCTCTCCATCTAAACCCTTAACACTATGGCAGTCCCAGTCTATGTTTGGAAAGTTAAAATCCCCTATCATAATCACCCTATTATTCTTACATTTTTCAATACACTGCATCAGTTGTATGACACTTTGACCTTTCACTGTAAGTTCTGTGTCCTATGATCATGCCCTACTAGCTACCTGATGAAGCAGTAGCGCTCTGAAAGCTTATACGTCCAAATAAACCTGTTGGGCTGTAACCCTGGTGTTGTGTGATTTTTAACTTGGTCCACTCCAGTCCAACCCCAGCTCCTCCACATCATAATTAAGATGGCAGCGGAGTAACAGTGCAGCAGGTGGGCCCCTATCCAGAACTCATCTGCTCCATCTGCTTTTACATTTTTTCTTCCTTCACAGCTTGTTTTCTTCTTACTTTATCCTACTTACCTTCTGGGATGAGTTCAAGCCAGCGCAGGGGACAGTGAGAGAACGTGGGGAAGAGTGACAGAGCAAGCCCAGCGTGGAGGAGATCAAACCTGGCATGATGGTGATAGGGGTTCCCCAACATCTGCAGCAGTGGCAAGACCAGGCAGCCCGAGGTATCTTGGCATCTGCAGGAGCATCAAGCACAGTGAGATCAAACCCATCATGGAGGAGATCGAGCCCAGCACAGAGGAGAACAAACTCTTGTAGGGAGTGCGAACCCAGCGTGGCCAAGCATTTAAGGAGGACTGCAATGTTGAACTTTTAACTTTATTTTTCTACTTTATACTACCTCGCTCCCTTTGTACCTCAGCTGGGGCCAGGAATAGCGACACTGTCCTCCAGTGTCCCTGTCCTTGAATGCACATGACAATAAAACCTAATTCTAATTCTAAGCTTCATTATTTTCTCAGAGTGTCCTTTTAAAAAAATCACAATCTCTGCCACTTTGATACAAGACAAATGAAGCTTGTTTTATCCCTCCTTTTTCTGACCGGTACTGCAGTTTGCCTAAAAAAAACAAGCCCATGTCCCTAAATTGGTTGCAGAATCCAACTAAAAAATCAATTTAGAACCAATGTTTGAAATTTTTTGTGGAAGATTGGTGGAAACATTGGAGAAATGGCATAAATGTCCAACATTTATACATCTTCAGATATTCTAATGCTTTCCATTCGTAGTATAATACTAGACTGAGAGAAACCCTCTTGGACATTAAAAGTAAAGATCCTTTAATACGAAACAAGTTGTGCCCAGTAGAATGCCCTGGCACGATACAGGTTTGAGTTGTGTATAACAATATATGACTTACTGAAAACTTAGCTGGAAACCTTTGAGATGACTGTATAATCAATATTTAAAAGCATAGCATATTTCCATTTCATTCTGTTTGCCTTTGCCAATTAAACTTAATGCAACCACCTCTTCCCTCAGGGTGAAACAAGTTTCATCTTAGGTCAGAGTCACATGACACTAGGTTATAATACAACAGGTTTATTTGAAATCACAACCTTTCAGAGTTCTGTTTCTTCATCAGAAGAGTGCAAGAGTTTCTTTAGATATATAAAGTACAAAAGAGAGGCAAAAGTGGACATCAGACTGCTGAAAAATGATGCTGGAGAAGTAGTAAAGGGGAACAAAGAAATGGCTGAGGAACTGAACAAGTATTTTGTGTCAGTCTTCATGGTGAAAGACATGAGTAACAACCCAAATATTCAAGAAAGTTGGGGGTCAGAGATGAGTATTGTGGCCATCTCCATGGAGAAGGTGCTACAAAAACTGAAAGGTCTGAAGATGGATAAATCATCTGGACTAGAGTTCTAAAGGAAATAGCTGAAGAGATAGTGGAGGCATTAGTGGTGATCTTTCAGCTATCACTGGAGTCACGGAGGGTCCCAGAGGAGTGGAAAATCATTAATGTAGTTCCTCTGTTTAAGAAGGGAGTAAGGCAAAAGATGGGAAGTTACAGGCTGACAAGCCTGGCCTCAGTCGTTGGTAAGATTTTGGAGTACACTGTGAAAGATGAGATGTCTGAATACTTGGAAGTGCATGGTAAGATAGGGCAGAGTCAGCAAGGTTTCATCAAGGGGAGGTCAATACCTGAAAAATCTGTTAGAATTCTTTGAGATGGTTGGACCAGGGAGAGCTAATGGATGTTATCTACTGGGACTTCTAGAACGCCTTTGATAAGGTGCTGAACAGGAGGCTGCTGACTAAGATAAGAGCCCATGGTGTTAGAAGCAAGGTACTAGCATGGATAGAAGATTGGGGATAAAAGGGTCCTTCTTAGGATGGCAGCCAGTGACTAGTGGTGTTCTGCAACAGTCAGTGTTTTATACATTAATGGTCTAAATGATTGAACTGACACATTCTGACTATGTTTGCAGATGATACAAAGATAGGTGGAGGGACAGGTAGCATTGAGGAGGCGGGGAGGCTGCAGAAGAATTTAGACAGGTTAGCAGAGTAGGCAAAGAAGTGGCACATGGAATAAAATGTATGAAAGCGTGAAGTCATATACCTTGGTCGGTAGAATAGAGGCATAGATTATTTTCTAAATAGAGAGAAAACTTAGAAATCTGAAGTGCAAAGAAAGTCCTAGGCCAGGAATCTCTTAAGGTAAACTTTCAGGTTGAGTCAGTAATTAGGAAAGTCAATACAATGTTGGCATTTATTTCAAGAGAACTAGAATGTAAAAGCAGGGATATACCTCTGAGGCTTTATAAGGTTCTGGTCAGACTATGTTTAGAAAATTGCAGGCAATGTTTGGTCTCACACCTCAGGAAGGATGTACTGGGCTTGGAGTCGGTCCAGAGGAGGTTCATGAGAATGATCCCAGGATTGAAAAGCTTAGTATATGAGAAATATTTGAGCACTCTGGGTATATACTCAGAGTTTAGAAGAATGAGGGGGCATTTACTTGAAACTTACAGATTATGGAACGGTCTGGATAGAATGGACGTTGAGAAGATGTTTCCATTTGCAGAAGAGACTAGGGCCTGAAGGTACAGCCTTAGAGTAAAGGGAAGACCTTTTAGAATGGAGATAAGGAGAAACTCCTTCAGCCAGTGAGTGGTGAATCTATGGAATTCATTGCCAGAAAAGGCTGTGGAGGACAGGTCATTGAGTATATTTAAGACTGAGATAGATAGGTTGTTGATTGTCAGGGGGAGGAAGCGGGAGAATGGGGTTGAGAAACTTATCAAACATGATTGAATGGTGGAGTAGAGTCGATGGGCTGAATGGTTTAATTTCTGTTCCTATGTCTTGTGTGGTCTTATGGTCTAAAGAGGTTAGACTGTAACCTGGTGTCATGTGACTTCTGACCTTGTCCATCCAAGTCCAACACCGGCACGCCTACATCATCTGTTTTAGAAATACCTCCAAAGATCTCAATTCAAGATGTTCAAATATAAAATTTAGCAGGTAATCATTCTACCCCACAGCTGTGAATACAATAGAATGAAACAACACAGGAGGCCATTCAGCCCAATGACCTATACAAAATGTTTGTAAAGCAATCAATTAACTCCACTGTGCTAATGTCTTTCCCTATAACCCTCTACCTTTTTCACTTAACGTATTTATTCATTTCTGTTTTCAAAATAATTGTTGTATTTGTTTCCACTACCAGACAGTGCATTGCAGATCACAATTCACCTCATGAAAATAAGTTCCTGCATTCCACTTCTACTGAAAACAAATCTTTGACTGATTATTCTTCTCTCAAGAGAAGATTCTACATTTTCTCGATTCTAACAGCTGCTTTTTTCAATAACTTATATATTACCCAGCAGCATTTCACAGTTCTCAATTTGGATTTTGACGAGCATTGATCAATTTTTATTGACAGAAAGCACACTCTTACATTTTCAGTGCCATTTCTGCTGCAGTCATTTGCCTAATGAAATTATTACTGATTGCCACAGTTAGAAACTCTTAGAGCAACATGAAGTTGTCCCTCCTACAATGTTCTGCAGCCAGAAACACCATTATTAACTAGCGTTATAAATAATGAAGAGGAAAGACAAAAAAAGAAGGGAATGGGTAACAAACATCAGTAAATATGGATCAATTATGAAAGGGAAAATGAAAAGTGAGATGAAAAGCAGCGGGAATAGTGCAGGAGAGAAGCTTTGATGAGGGGGAGGGGGGAAACAAATGAAGATGAATACTAAAATTGATCAAGGAAAATGAGAGGGAGGATGCCAGCATGAATTATAGGATGGTAGGGAGGATTGCTTCTTTGATTTGGGTTTTTAAATGAGTATAAATCATACCTTTAAGAGATAGGGGAACAAGAGAAGTATACCATCTTCAACAGGGTTTGAGGGAGAACAAAGTGCCTGAATAGAGAGGGGAAATGGAAAGAGTGCCGACATAAACCATGTGAAGTAGAGAAGGTCATGTTTCATTGAAAGGCTGAGAGGTTGGCGGATGTATAGTGCTTCCGTAAACCGGTGCAACTGTTGAATATATGAGAGAATTTACAGATATTGGCTCAGTCACCCATTAAGCACCTTCCCTTTCAATTCCATTGATTTCAGTGCAGTGGCAACATTAGCAGGGTGGCTGCTGGGTCAGCTTTAAGTCCATCGCTATCTACTGCTCAAATCCAAATAAGATCATGGTGTTAATGCAACTCAATTATGGAAACTCCTGAGTCCAACAGTTGTTGATTTATGCCCTGATTTAAGTGGTTGATGTGGGTACGGTTAGAATGTTTAAAAGACACTTAACTAAGAACATGAACAGGAAAGGTTTGGAGGGGCATGGGCCAAGGGCAGGCACATGGGACTAGTTTAGTTAGGGGTCATATTCACCATGGACTGGTTGGACTGAAGGGTTTGTTTCCATGCTGTATGACTCTGACTTGAGAACAGTGACTAACGCATCAGCACAGAACTGAGTGAGTCCAGTATTGTCAGTTGTTTTATTTTTTGAGTGAAATGGTCCTTCAGTCTTTTGGCTTAAATGAGCACAAATTATCCTTTCATACTCTTTGAGGAAGAGTTGGATAAAACTCCCTAGGTCCTGGCTACAATTTCACCCTCAGTCTAGCTGACCAAAACAGGTCAATTCTTCACTTATTTCATTTTGCATCTGTAATTTGCAATGGACAGTATTGTTGCTGCGTTCGCCAACACAGCAACAACATTTGAAAGAACAATCAATTGGCTGTGAAGAAGTTTGGTATGTCATGAGGTAGTAAATATTAAAGCGCCATTATTTCTTTGCATAAATTGGGTTCGTGGCACATGTCAATCTGCCTTATCAACATTGCTCCATTCACAAACACTGAAGCCTAATTTTTCAACAACAGAAAAGTCTGGATTGAAAATATTATCCCAGATTTCCCTGTCTCCTGGAATAATTGTCATTGTTGTAGGTGGGATTTCCATTAATCTGACTGTACAAACAATAATTTTGACAAAATGCGCCAAAGTAAGATTATTTCATGTGGGTTTCTTGTGGCATTTAGCCATTTGATTGGTTGCTAGCAGCTGACAAGTTGGGACAATGATAAAAGTATGTGCTACTGGAAATTTAAATATCTGAAAACAAATGAAGACATCAGAACAATGTCAAGGCAAGATTTTATTTTTCTACCTATCTGAATTTTAGAAATCTGAGGTGCAGCGAATGCAGCGAACAGGAGAGTGAACATCACTCCACAGATATCAGACCTGCTGAGTTTCTCTAGGATGATAGAATCTTAGAACTTTACAGTACAGAAGGCGGCTATTGGACCCATTGTGTGTCTACCAGCTTCCAAAAGAGCTACTTAGCTAGTCCCATTCTCCAGACTTATCTCCATAGCCCTTTAACTTCATTACTTTCAAATATATATCCAGTTTTCTTTTAAAACCTCTTACAAATCTACCTCCACCGCTCTCCCAGGCAGTGCATTCGAAATCTGAACAACTCTCAGAGTAAAGAGGTTTCTCCTCATCTCCCTCTGAGCTCTCTTGCTGATAATTTTGCAATTGTGACCCCCTAGTTGCTGGCAAACTAACTAATGGAAACAGTACATCCTTCTTTACCCTGACAAAGTTGTTCATTATTTTGGACACCTCAATAAGGTCACCTCTTCATTTCCTATGCTCGAAGGAGTATAAACCCAATTTTTCTAATCTTTTGTTGTAGCTAAAATCCTCATTCCTGATATCATTCTCATAAATCACCTTTGAACTCTCTCCAGGGTTTTAACATCCTTCCTTTAATTATGCACCCAGAACTGAACACAATTTTTGAAATATGGTCTGAACAGTGAACAGTAGAATCACTTCCTTGTTTATATACTCTATGTCTCTATTTATAAACCCATGGATCTAATAAGCCTTCTTAACAATTATTTCAAGTTGCCTGGCCACTTTCAGACCACATAACACAGAGGTCCCTCTCCCCTCAAAGTTGTACCATTGAGCCTGTATTGTCTCTCTGTGTTTCTTCTGCCAAGCTGAATTGCCTTACATTTCTCTGCATTGAAAATAATCTGACAGGTCACTGCCAATTTGACCAACTTGTCGAAGTCTCTCTGAGGTCACTCAGCATCATCCTCACAATTCACTATTCTCCCTAACTGAGCATCATCTGCAAATTTAGAGATTCGGCCATTAACACTCATTTCCAAATCTCTGTATTTGTTTCATATTTCCAGAATCCATTGTACTTTGTTTTTGTAGAGGGGAGAGGGAGTTGAGGGTGTGAAAATAGGAAGAGGGGTGACAATAGCAAGTTCATCATGACATTCCACCAAACTGCAGCATAAAACCTTAATCACTCATGAAATCTACTTCATAGTAACCCATTCTAACCCTTCTTCTCTTTTAGATATCACAGAGGGGAAAGAATCAGGATCATCGGTCATTCGAGGACCCACAGAATCCATGGTCAGTAACATGAAATTTCCTGGGAGGACAATTATACTCATTAGTAAGTGATTGATGATGATAGAGATAAGAACAAAATATACAAGGATCCACCAAGCTCCTTTTCACTTACTTGTCATTCATCTCACCATTCAAAGCAGAAACCAAAGACCTCTGGCCCTAGGTAGAGAACACAAAGGTCAAGGCACATAACATACAATGTTATTCAGTTTATTCAAAGTTAGGTGTGCACAGCAATTGACCAATATTACTCAGGTACCTTGAAATAGCCTGCAAAAACCTTCTAAGGAAGGACTAGGCAGGTGGTGACCTTCACATCCAGTCAAAGCATGAGGTCTAATGAGTGGGTGAGCTGCAGATTAGGTTCCACAATGTACTATCATGAATAGATTCCTCACTTCTAAGGTACAGCCTTCACATGCGTTAATACAGGTCAACTGGCGGCAGCAAGACTATGATCACGAGCTTCTAAAGTACAGGATTACAGACATCCTGTAGCAGCTGACCAGCTTCAATTGCCACAGTTTGTTCTAGTCTCATTCTTTCAAATAATACAGATCCCAGGAGTTTCTAAAGAAAATCCCATTCTGCTCTCCCTACAATGAAACTGGGAGGAAATGAACCCCTGAAGCAGACGGCAGGAAAGAAGGAATTGTAGCACTAGTCAGAAGCAGATATATTGTAACTAACAGTGCACTTAATTCAAAAGTAAGGATTTTACAAAATGCTTTATCTTTGTCGTCTAATCACTTTAAGTTTTTTTTTAGCAAATTATAGAAATGGACAAGTGTTTATACGGGTGTAAATTACGTCCTGTATAATTAAGCAGCTAATAAGAAAAATGTAGACATGTAGCATGATATGGTGCCCTTTATTTAAATCTGAGTGTTAAAAAGGCTAGTGGTAGATGGATAGTGTTCCTACCTCTTGCCAAGAGGGATTGGTTCAAGTCTCACCTGATCTAGACGAATGTAGTAACATCACCAAATATTGATTAGAACAGTTAAAAATCACACAACACCAGGTTATAGTCCAACAGGTTTAATTGGAAGCGCACTAGCTTTCGGAGCGATGCTCCTTCATCAGGTGACAGTGGAGGGTTCGATCGTAACACAGAATTTATAGCAAAAATTTGCAGTGTGATTTTTGCTATAAATTCTGAGTTACGATCAAGCCCTCCACTATCACCTGATGAAGGAGCGTCGCTCCGAAAGCGAGTGTGCTTCCAATTAAACCTGTTGGACTATAACCTGGTGTTGTGTGATTTTTAACTTTGTACACCCCAGTCCAACACCGGCATCTCCAAATCTCGATTAGAATATATCCCAATCTGGTTGTCCATATTTGGGTGGCTGCTTTGGGGCCCTGCAAGAGTTCGCTTTTTTCTTTTTTTTCTACACTACCGCCTAACTGTGGTAGTGCTTATTTTTCCCCAGCACCCTTGTTGTGTGTGTGCAGGTGTGAGACGCAGTGAAAGACACAAGGTGCACAAATCTTTATTCAGTTTCCACCACCAGGAAGGAAGGAAACACCTGAGTGGCCAGTGACAAGCCGTGCCCTTCACATCAAAGGGCAATGCTGAGTGATCAAACAGTGAAGTGGAGGGCAGGGATTAAATTAAAATAGAGTTGGAGGGCGAAATAATGCACTCCACTCCCTGCGGCACCCACCTCTCCCTGAACAACTCCAGAGTGTTGGTGGACACCGCGTGCCCTGCAAGAGTTCATATGGGAATAGATGATAAATAGGTGAGGATCAGGTTTAATTGGACCCACCTAGTTTCTACAGTGAATAAATACCACCTGAACAGGAGTTAGTTAGCCCAATTGGCTGGACAGCCGGTTTGTGACACAGAGTGACGTCCACAGCATGGGCTCAATCCCCACACCATCTGAAGTTACCATGAAGGATTCTCCTTCTCAATTTCTTCCCTCGCCTGAGGTGGGGTGATCATCAGGTTAAACGAACACCAATCATTTCTCTCTAATGAGAGAACAGCCCTATGGTCTGGTATGACTATAGCAACTTTACTTTAATACCATCCGAAAATCGTGCAACACAGAGAGAAAAATATAACCTCATAATTCCACTCTGTATACATTATTATACTTCTGTCACTAACTAATCAATTGTCTTTTCATAAGAAGTTCAGAGCATCACAGAATAATACTTCAATTGCAAAAGACTGGATTGTCTTCTCCACCAATTTGATAATAACAGATTCAAAACAGATCAATTTATAAATGCATCTGTACATGCGATTAAAAGATTCTCAGAAGTCAGTTAAAACATTTGAAGAAAACTCTTAACAGCTATTCAATTCACAACATACATTTCCTGCATACTGGAGGGTAAAGAAGGGGAAAGGGATCTTGTGGTGCAGTGGTAGCTTCCCTACTTCTGGGCCATACTGCCTAGGTTTAAGACCCATCTAACTCAGAGGTGTGTCATAACATATTCAGAAGTTTATTAAAAGAACACAAGAGAAAATTGCTCATAAATTTGATGACATTTATTATAATCCATTTTTGCTCAGAAAAAAAGGGCAGCTCATTGTCATCAAACAATAATGTCAAATTATGATATTAATTCTCACCCCAATTGCCGCATTGTTTGCTATATTTTGTTACATGATTACAAAGTTAATCTTTCAACCTTTTCAAGATGGTCATTTTCTTGCAGCTAAAATTCCTTTAAGCAAGTCTCACCCTAATACTTAGAATGTACCGCCACACCCGACTTCACTACTTTTTATAATGAGAAAGTCATCAGGCAAGACTTCACTACCTTGTTTTTGTAATATTTATTGGAACTTAGAAACTTAGTATCCCTACAGTGTGGAAATAGGCCCTTCGGCCCAATGAGTCCACACCAACCCTCCGAAGAGTAACCCACCCAGACCCAGTACCCGACATTTACCCCTGACTAATGCACCTAAACTACACACCCCTGAACACTATGGGCAATTTACCATGGCCAATGCACCTAACCTGCACATCTTTGGATTGTGGGAGGTAACCGGAGAATTTGGGGAAACACTAGCAGATACAAGGAGAATGTGCAAACTCCACACAGACAGTCATCCGAGGTTGGAATCAAACCCCAGTCCCTGACACTGTGGTGTATCAGTGCTAACCACTGCGCCATCATGCCGCTCCAGTGATTTCAGGTTTGATAAAGATTTGGATGGCAACAGTGAAAAACAAATCATAAAATAATCATATCAGTACAATAAAACCTGCAGTGATTAACCATTGCTTACAAAAGGATAAGCATAATCTTATTATTTAACAAACAACTTCCCAAGAGCAATTTTGTTCTGGTTATTATTGTTGGCATATGGTTTTTACATACATTCCTACAACCTAAATACTGCATGCATCTATCAAAAGCATCTCAAAATTTTTAAAAAGGGACACTTCATTTACTTTCTTTTGTTTGGCTGCAATTACAGTTTGATGATTCATTTAACAGCTTCAGCTAACACAGTATAAATGGCTGTGATGCCAACAGAAGTGGTTTTGTCAGGACAAATCCAGTATATGGGCCATGAATGACCACAGTCACAATTTGAAATGCTCAGTATGTTCCCATTGAGGTTGTGTTTTCTTTGGCCTGTCCTCAAGCTGCTAAGGGTCATCCCACTTTTCTATGGAATGTTGAAATCCAAGACCTATCCATTCATGTCAGTCACCAGTTGCAGTCATTCGGCCAGGAGGTACATCATTGAGAGGTGAGGCTCTCACCTGTAACAAGTCGTACAGTGTGATCTAGGAGAGACTGAAGAATTCAGGTAAGTGCATGGGTTCTATTGACGTCCTGTGTCAGGAGCGTACATTGTTTGCTGTCAAACTGTGGTACTTTTGAGGAAATATGGCAAATACTGCAAATGCTGGAAATCTGTAACAAACACAGAGAATTCTGGAGAAACTCAGTAAGTTTTTTTGGCAGCATTTTTCAATCGCCATACCAGAAACAAAACATTAACTCTGTTTCACTTTCCACAGATGCAAGACCTGCTTCTCAAGCTTTTTCTGTGCTCCTTGTGGAGGATGGTTTACCTAAGGACATCAGGAGGTTTAGTATGTTGCTAAGACGGGAAGCTATTTGAGCTTGCTGGCCTCAACGTCTGAGATATAATCCACATGTCTCCCTGGAGGTGGAAATGTACAACATTGTGTAACACACCAATGGTTGCACAGCAACACCGTGCATTCTGGCAGACCAGGTGAGCTGGCTTTGCTGCCCCTGGTAACCATCAGTTTATCACAGAGATTAACTTGCACCAAGATCTTGGCTCTGTTTTCCTGGAGGTCTTATAGGTGGTTCAAGGCATGCTGAAGGGTGATGGCAAAATACTTTGCTATTGCCGTATGGGTGAGTGGTTGGTCACAAAACTGAACATTGCGTTCTTCCTTGACATTCAGGCTGCACAGTTAGAATGCTGAAATGACAGTCATTGAAGATTTAGGTTGAAGTCTTAATTTGCTGAAGCAGGCTTAGATCTTCAATGAGTGTTTCCCCAATGACCTGCAGTTATTTAGCCTGGAAAGCCAGAGACAAGTCATCAGCATTTATGAATAGCCAAATCTTGGTGTAGGTGACAGTGCTAAGATTGATCCCTGTGGGAATATGTTGTTGGTTATGTGTGAGCCGCTCATTTATACAGTACACACTGAACTGTTAAAATAGGCAGGTTACTGCCCAAGTCACAAATTGTTCCAAGCAGCTCCTGACACTAACCTCACACTGATGCCAGTTTCCAGAAAAGCCTGAACTTAGGAGCTCCCTTTGTCGATTTATCCTGCGCCGATAACACAATGTGATACACAGGGATGCTGTTGACAGCTTCCAAAATTATCTACGACATGAAATCTGTGCAATTAATCAAATCCATAATCAGCATTTAAATGCTGCTAAATGGAATTTGGGCCATTTTTCAAAGTACTTTTGAAATCCATTATATTCAAAGCAGAAAGTTCCAGACAGCAATGTGAGACTCAATTCCCCATCCCTCAACAAAAACAGTCCCACTTACAGCATGCACAGAACATACCCACATAAAGATGGTTTGGTACATGTAAATGAAGCTGAAAATGTGTTGCTGGAAAAGCGCAGCAGGTCAGGTAGCATCCAAAGAACAGGAGAATCGACGTTTCGGGCATAAGCCCTTCTTCAGGATTCCTGAAGAAGGGCTTGTGCCTGAAACGTCGATTCTCCTGTTCCTTGGATGCTGCCTGACCTGCTGCACTTTTCCAGCAACACATTTTCAGCCCTGATCTCCAGCATCTGCAATCCTCACTTTCTCCTCCTACATGTAAATGAAGCATTACATACCATTACAATAGACAATAGGTGCAGGAGTAGGCCATTCTAACTTTTGAGCCAGCACCACCATTCATTATGATCATGGCGGATCATCCTCAATCAATATCCTGTTCCTGCCTTATCCCCATAACCCTTGATTCCACTATCCTTAAGAGCTCTATCCAACTCTTTCTTGAAAGTTTCCAGAGACTTGGCCTCCACACCCTTCTGGGGCAGAGCATTCCACACACCCACCACTCTCTGGGTGAAGAAGTATCTCCTCAACTCTGTTCTAAATGGCCTACCCCTTATTTTTAAACTGTGTCCTCTGGTTCGGGATTCACCCATCAGCGAAACATGCTTCCTGCCTCCAGAGTGTCCAATCCTTTAATAATCTTATACGTCTCAATCAGATCCCCTCTCAGCCTTCTAAACTCAAGCGTATACAAGCCCAGTCGCTCCAATCTTTCAGCGTAAGATAGTCCCGCCATTCCGGGAATTGACCTCGTGAACCTATGCTGCACTCCCTCAATAGCCAGAATGTTTTTCCTCAAATTTGGAGACCAAAACTGTGCACAATATTCCAGGTGCGGTCTCACCAGTACAGCTGCAGAAGGACCTCTTTGCTTCTATACTCAATTCCTCTTGTTATGAAAGCCAGCATTAGCTTTCTTCACTGCCTGCTGTACCTGCATGCTTGCTTTCATTGACTGATGTACAAGAACACCTAGATCTCATTGTACTGCCCTTTTACCTACCTTGACTCCATTTAGATAGTAATCTGCCTTCCTGTTCTTGCCACCAAAGTGGATAGCCACACACTTATTCACATCAAACTGCATCTGCAATGCATCCGTCCACCACCTAGCCTGTCCAGGTCACCCTGTATCCTTCTAACATCCTCCTGTGGGCGGCACGGTGGCACAGTGGTTAGCACTGCTGCCTCACAGCGCCAGAGACCCGGGTTCAATTCCCGCCTCAGGCGACTGACTGTGTGGAGTTTGCACGTTCTCCCCGTGTCTGCGTGGGTTTCCTCCGGGTGCTCCGGTTTCCTCCCACAGTCCAAAAGATGTGCAGGTCAGGTGAATTGGCCATTGCTAAAATTGCCCATAGTGTTAGGTAAGGGGTAGATGTAGGGGTAGGGGTATGGGTGGGTTACACTTCGGCAGGGCGGTGTGGACTTGTTGGGCTGAAGGGCCTGTTTCCACACTGTAAGTAATCTAATCTAATCTAATCACATTTCACCCTGACACCCAGCTTTGTATTCTTTACAATGCTGGACAAAACAGACACACATACAAGTTTGCTGGGATATTTGGAGTGGAGAAAATTGAAGAGACAGGTGGTTCAGCCATGCAGCTGATTGCAGAGTAATCATATGTCATGCAGAAATGAAAGTCGAGAGTCAGGCAGTATCCGAGGAGCAGGAAATCAATGTTTTGGGCATAAGCCCTTCATCAGGAATGAGGCTTGTAGGTTGGGGCTTAGAAATAAATGGGAAGGGTGGGGGGAGAGGGGGGGTAGTGCTGGGGGGAAAGTAACTGGCAATGCAACAGGTAGATAGAGGTGGGGGAGAAGGTAATAGGTCGGAGAAGAGGGTGGAGCGGATAGATGGGAAAGATAATGGACAGGTCAAGAGAGCGGTGCTGAGTTGGAGGCTTGGGACTGGGATAATGTGGGTGGAGGGGAAATGAGGAAACAGGTGAAATCCACATTAATCCCATGTGGTGGCAGGATCCCAAGGCGGAAAATGAGGCATTCTTACACTGGGCATCGGGTGGTTAGGGTTTGGAGATGGAAGAGGCCCAGGACTTGCATGTCCTTGGTGGAGTGGGAGGGTGGGTTGAAGTGTTCAGCCACAGGGCAGTGGGTTTTTTTGGTATGGGCTTCCCAGAGATGTTCTCTGAAACACATCAGGTGCAACGAATACAGTAGATGACATTAGTGGAGGTACAGGTAACTTTCTGTTGGATGTGGAATGATCTTTTGGAGCCTTGGACGGAGATGCGGGAAGTGTGGGTGAATGTTTCGCACTTCCTGCAGTGGCAGAAGAGGATGCTGGCAGTGGGGTGGAAGCTGACGGGGGGTGTGGATCTGACAAGGGAGTTGGAGAGGGAATGGTCTCTCCGGAATGCTGATGGGGTGGGGAAGGAAATATATCCCTAGTGATGGGATCTGTTTGTAGGTGGCGGAAGTGGTGGAGGATGATGCGATGGATACAAAGTTTGTTGGGTGGAAGGTGAGGACCTGGAACGTTCTGTTCTTGTTGCGTTGACAGGGGTGAGGTTCAAGGGCAGAGGTGTGGGAAATGGAGGAGATGCGCTGAAGGGCATTGTTGACCACGTGAGAGAGGAGATTGTGACCTTTACAGAAGGAGGTCATCTGGGATTTTCTATGGTTGAATAAGTCATCCTGGGAACAGATGCAGTTGAGGTGGAGGAATTGGAAATAAGGGATGGCATTTGTATTGGAGGCAGGGTGAGAGGAGGTGTAGCCCAGGTAGCTGTGGAAGTATGTGGGATTTTAGTAGGTGTCTGTGGTTAGTCGGTCACCAGAGATGGAGATGGAGAGGTCCAGAAAGGGCGGTGTCTGAGATAGTCAGGTGAACTTGAGGTCAGGGTGAAAGGTGTTAATAAAGTTGATGAACTCCTTGTGGGAGCATGAGGTAGCACCAATACAGTAATCGATGCAGCGGAAGAAAAGGTGGAGGATGGTATTGGTGTAGCTATGGAAGATGGACTATTACACATACCCAAAAAAGAGGCATGCATATCTGAGGCCCATGTGGGTGCCCATGGCTACCCCTTTGGGTTGGAGGAAGTGGGAGGATTGGAAGGAGAAGTTGTTAAGGGTGAGGACCAGTTCAGCCAGGCAGATGATGATGTCAGTGGAAGGATACTGGTTGGGATGGTGTGAAAGGAAGTAACAGGATTTGGAGGCCTTTGTCGTGGCAGATGGCTGTGAACAGGGACTGGATGTCCATGGTGAAGATAAGGCACAACGGGCCAGGGAAATAAAAGCCTTGTAGGAAATGAAGGGCATGCGGGGCATTCCAAATGTAGGTGGGGAGATCCTGTACTAAGGGGGACAGGATGGTATCAAGGTCTGCAGAGATGAGTTTAATGGGACTGCGCAGGCTGAGACAATGGGTCGACTGGAGAAGTCAGGAAAAAAACATGGCAGGGCTGGGAGCTAGGACCTGGGGTGGGGCTAGAGCTGGGTGTGGGGACGGAGGCTGCTATTGGAGTTGGCATGGTAATGGGGTCAGGAGTGACATCACCAATAGAAGTGGCGCTCACCATGGGGGTGGAAATGGGACCTACGGCAATGCCCATAGGTTAGGAGTGATGTAAGGCATGACATCAGCAACATCACCGGCTAAGTTCCGGTGAATAACGTCACTGGTGCAGAAGTGATGTTGACGATGGAGTCATCCATATTCTGGTGAGTGACATCTCTAGCGACAGAACTGGCTACGGTGGCAACAACTTTGTGGATGGAAGTGACATGTAGAATAGGTATCGCACCTGTACCAGCAGTGGTGAATCTTGCAGCAGTGGATCCTGCGGTGGTCACAGAGGTGGTCGTTTTCCCAATGATCGTGGAGGTGGTTGTCTGGATGGCAATCGAGGATGCAGCATGGTCGGCAGTGGCTGCAGGTGAGCCTACCAATTCAATTGAGACTTTTTACAAGTCAATTCTCTTTAATCAGAGGTGGTCTTGGCTTCATGATTTGATCACCAAGGAATACGATTAGATTCCCTACAGTGTGGAAAAAGGCCTTTTTGGCCCAACTAGTCCACACCGACCCTCCGAAGAGTAACCCACCCAGACCCATTCCCCTGACTAATGCACCTAACACTATGGGCAATTTAGCATAGCCAATTCGCCTAACCTGCACATCTTTGGACTGTGGGAGGAAACCAGAGGAAACCCACGCAGACACGGGGAGAATGTGCAAACTCCACACAGTCACTCGAGGCTGGAATTGAACCCAGGTCCCTGGTGCTGTGAGGCAGCAGTGCTAACCACTGAGCCACCGTGTTCATAACTCAGAGTCAAAAAGCGTGGTGCTGGAAAAGCACAGCCAGTCAGACAGCATTTGAGGAGCAGGAGAGTCAATGTTTCGAACATAAGCTCTCCATCTTGGGGTGGCCAAGGGGGCTGAGAGTGGGGTGGGGTTGGGGGGAAGGTAGCTGAGAATGCAATAGGTAGACAAAGGTGGGGGTTGATGGTAATGGGTCGGAGCAGAGGGTGGAGCGGATATGTGGAAAAGAAGATGGACTGGTAGGACAGTGCCGAGTTGGAGGGTTGGACCTGGGATAAGGTGGGGGAGGGGAGATGAGGAAACTGGTGAAATCAACATTGATCCCATGTGGTTGGAGGGTTCCATGGCAGAAAATGAGGTGTTCTTCCTCCTGGCACTGGGTGGTTAGGATTTGGCGATGGAGGAAGCCCAGGACCTGCATGTCCTTGGTAGAGTGGGAGGGGGGAGTTGAAGTGTTCGGCTACAGGGCAATGGGGTTGTTTAATGCATGTGTCCCAGGGATGTTGTCTGAAACATTCCAGATGTTGGTGTCCTGACTCCCTAATGTAGAGGAGACCACATTGGGTGCAATGCCGGATGTGGAAGGATCCTTTGGGGCTTTGAATTGAAGTGAGTGGGAGGTTTGGGCACAGGTTTTACACATCTTCTGGTGGCAAGGAAAGGTGCTGGGAGTTAAGGGTGGGTTGGTTGGGGGCATGGACCTAACAAGTCGTGGAGGGAATGGTCTCTGCAGAATACAAATAGGCTTGGGGATGGAAATATATCTCTGGTGGTGGGGTCTGTTTGTAGATGGCAGAAATGGCAGAGGATGATGCATTGCATCTGAGGTTGGTTGAGTGGAAGGTAAGGACCAGGGGTTTCTGTCCTTGCTGTGATTGCAGGGATGGAGCTCAAGGATGGAGTGCAGGAAGTGGAGAAGGGCTCTGGCCCAAAACGTCGATCCTCCTGCAAGTAGCAATCACACTACACAAGTGCCTGACAATGACCATCTCTAACAAGGGAGATCCTACACATCTCCACTTGATATTGAACAGCATTACCATCACTGAATTCCCCAGCATCAACATTTTCAGGATTATCATAGATCAGAAATCTAACTGGACTAACCATGTACATATAGTAGCTACAAAAGCAGATCAAAGTCCAGGAATATTGTGCAGAGTAATTCACCTCCAGATTCACCAAAACCTGTAGAGCTTCTACAAGGTACAAAACAGGAATGTACTGGAATACACACTTGCTTGTTTGAATTGCAGTTCCAATAACTCTTGCTCTTGTCACACCTTTGCATACAAATTATTTCCCTTTGGGCAGTAGTGACAAAGTGGTGGAGAGATTCCCGGACCTACTATTGGCCCACTGAAAGAAATTATGAGTGCTTCTTCCAAGACCAATTCGCTGCTTTGGCACTGAATGGAACACACTGGCACAGAAGAAGGGGTGTTACCCACTGCACACAAGATCTTGAACAACACTGAAGAAGTTCAACACCATCCAGGCCAAAACTAGTCTGTAGTGTGACACTCCATCAATTCTACAAACACTCAGAACCTCCACCAACCGTGCACTGTGGCAGCAGTATGTACCAACCACAAGATGTTCTGTAGTCACTTGCCAATGCTTCTTCAACAGCATCTTCTGAACCAACCAACTCTACCACCAAAAAAACAAAATTTGCAGATGCATGTAAATACCACCACTTGCAAACTCCTCCAAAAGCACCTTGGCTTGAAATTATGTCACCCTTCCATTACTGTTGCTGCATCAAAGTCCCAAAACATTCCCCTTAGTGGCGCTATGCGTGTTCCTACACCAGATGGATTGCAGTAACCCAGGAAGGCACCTTCAGAAGGGAATTCTGAATGGCTAATAAATATTAGCCTTGAACAAATAAAAGAAAAAGCAGTAAAATGTCATAATGAAATGAACATAACCTGTCCTCTCATACACCTCCCTCCACTCCACAGCCTCAAACAACTCCACTGTGTGTAATAGTGATTGGCAGATGATCGGTAGCTTGTGCAGAGTCCCTACATTGCACACTAACACACTGGAAAACTACGAAATTGAGATAAATGAATAGATAAAGTGCACAACACAAGTAAACTGAAAGATTACCAAATGAACCAGCATCTTACATAAAGATTTGTTCAAATAAATAGATGGCAGATAATCAGGAAAATGGATTAGAGAAGTCCAAATAGTGGATGCTATGCTGCAGTATTAGGCCACATGTTGGATGATATGTTGACATTCATTTCACTATTAGTGATATTTTTCCATTTTTATCATTGCCATGTATTCAGCTTGGACAGCAACATACGTGGCAGTGCAAATACTGAACAGCGAATAAGTTTAAAACAGTCGTTAATTCTCAACACTCTACAGGCACTCCTTTCAATTTAACATTTCAGCAACTAATTCAAGTACTGACCTGCAACTCCACTCTACATGTCATTCATTATATTGTGCAATTTAGTTCTGTTTATTAGCATTCAGCAACTACATTTTTTTAAGAGTGGTATTTCTTGTTCTTCTAGTCAAACATCATTACTTTGGTTATATTCTTAGCTCTAAAATGATGTAAATTTATCCCCCTTAAGCTATGGGCAGGACTCTCAGATCAACAGAAATAATCATAAACAGCAGAGGTGGAACTAGAAACACTATCAGTAACTTTAACATTATGCCCTCAAGATGGTGCACTGATACAGAGCACCAGACAGCACAGCAGACAGCAGGTGCAGGAGAGTGAAACTAGTAATGGGGATAAAAGCAGTGTAGAAGTGCAAGAATACAGCAGGGGATAGGCAGGAAAGGACGAGACTAGCAGCCGGAATTAAAATGGATTAGGGCTGCAAGGATACATGGGGAGCAGCAGGAAAAAGTGAGACAAGCAGCGAATGTAAAAGTGGAACAAAGGCTGTGAGGACACAACAGGGGAAGCTGCAGGCAGGACCACCGCCAAAAGCCAATTCAAGGTGTCACATCACAGGGAAGCATACAAGTGATTGGCTGAGTGAAAACTTGGAGAGAGGCAGAACCAGCTTATACGCTTTGGGGAACGTGAGGCTCAGAGCTTGCAACATGACAGCGTGGCAACTGATTTTACAGGGGCCGATTGACAGGGAACACCCTCTCCATTTCGTCACTAACCCACAGTCAAGCAGGACTGCAGGATGGGAGAGGAGTATTAGGAGCAACAACACGTGTGCATGTCTTTACCCAAACATGCAACTAGCCTGGTTTCCAATCATTTGGGTTATCCCTGTCATTGACATTGTTGCCCTGAGTAAGACACAGTGGGCAGAAGGAGATCAGCTCAAGTAACAACTTATTTTGGAAGGATAAATCTGAGGGAGAACACTGACTCCATGAGATTGGTTTTGCCATAATAAACAAACTCGTTGAGCGCCTCAGTGAGCAGCCCCTTGGGATAAGATCTAGGAGTAAAAGTAGGCCGTTCAGCCCATAGACTGCTCTACCAGCCCGTTAAATCATGGCTGATTTATAATCCTCAATTCCACTCTCCTGCCTTGGCTATTGCCTTTGATTCCCTTACTGATTACTATCTATCTCAGCCTTGAATAAACTTAACAACCCAGCCTTGCCGGTCCTCTGCTGTAAAGAATTCCACAGAATAACCACTCTCTGAGTGAAGAAATTTCTGATCGTCTCTGTCTTAAATGTGCGACCCCTTATTCTGAAACTATGCCCTCTGGTCTCACAAGGGGAAACAAACCTTCCATATCTATCAATCACGTCTCTACAAGTATCGTGTGTTTCAGTAAGGTTGCCCCACCCCTCATTCTTCTAAATTCCAATTATTACAAACCCAATTTACTCAACCTCTGCTCATAAGACAGTCCCTTCATACCTGATATCAGCCTTGTGAACTTCTCTGAACTATCCTCAATGCCAGTACATCTTTTCTCAAATAAGAGGTCCAAATTGTTCACAGCTGTGGTCTGACTAGTACCTTGTACAGTTTTAACAAAACCTCCCTATTTTTAAACTCCATTCCCTTTGAAATCAAGGCCAACATTTCATTTGCCTTCCCTATAACACACATAATTTGGATGCTGTCTTTTTGCATTTCATGGACAGTGACTCTGAAATCTCTTTGTCTGTACCCTTCTGATGTCTTTCTCCATTTAAATTACCTCATCATCCTTCAGCAGATGGTCACCCAGAAACAGTACTCCATAGTGATCAGTGGGTGTGACCCTCATCTGGAAGCAAACTATTAGGTCAAAGAGGATCAGCTGCCTTCGCATGTCCCAAAAGGCAGCTGATTCTCTTTGGTGACTTCACTGCCAGAGTTGGGATTGCAAGGAAGGCCTGGTGAAGGCAAACACTAAAGGAGTCCGTTTCCTGATGAAATACCTAGAGTATGGCCTGGTCATAAAAAAAAACACCCTATTTCATGAGAGAGACAAAAATAAAAGACTTCGTGGCAACATCTTTGCTCCAGACACTGGCACCTGTTTGACTATATCATCGTCTGAGTGAAAGACCACAAGGGTACTCACATCATCCATACCATGACAGAAACTGACAACTGGACTGACCATTCTCCAATCCAGTCTACCATCTCCATAAGCCTGGTTGAAAAATCAACTGTGGCTGCAGAAATGTTTCTGCAGAAATTGAGTTTTGATGGACTCAAAGACTCTGCAAAGTCCAACTCACTTAGCATCTCACAGTCAACCTAATAATCCTCAATGAACAGGCACCACAGTACGTCCATCATGGCCAATCTGTCCTTATATCCATAATAAACTGCACTTACTGGGAAAGTTTAGGTTTCTGTACAATGAACCATCAAGACTGGTTTGGTGAAAATTACCAAGAGATCCAAGATCTACTAAATCACAAGCTTTTCCTGAATTGGAAACTCGACCAATAGCAGGAGCAAGGAAGTAAGTGAGTAAATATACAAGGGCTGAGGTTCAACAAAAACAAAAGTCCTAAAGATCACATGGAAGGTGGAAAAAGTGGAGAAAATACAATAACATGCAAGCAGCCATGTTGTGTGTGGATTCTTTAGTGCAGTTAAGACCATTGATGACCCAAGTATCCAAGAACCTATCCCAAAGAGAATTAGGATGCAGGAGTGCTTACCAAGGAAAGAGAGACATGAGCACTCATTAGAAGAAGCATTCATTAATCTCCTCAAACAAAATTCAGTATTCGATGTAACCTTAACGACATCCCACACCATGCTACCTATCACCATTTCAGCTAAACCCCAGGCCAATATAAAGTTTAAAAGGGAATTCAACAACTGAGAACAAACAAGTTCACCAGTACAGATGAAATCCCTGCTTACGTACTGAAATTTTGTGCAGGTGCACTTTTGGCCCATGTATATGGCTTCATCTCCTTCATCTGAAAGTAGGAAAGCATGCAAGGGGATCTCCAAATGCCATATCTGCAGCCATCTACAAGAAAGGAGATAAAACTGATTCTGGTAACTATTCAAAGGATTCCCTGCTGTGTGCTACCAATAAGGTCTTTATAAAAATCCTCATCTCCTCACCTCCTCCCAGTGGGTGAAGAGTCAGAATGCAGACTCTATGCATCAAAAGGCTCAGTATACATGATCTTCACAGCAAGACAAATTCAATGCAAGTGTGGAGACTGCAGCCTCTGTCAGCCAGGAAGGAGTATGGAACATCTTCCTCAAATATGGCTGCTGCAGAAATTCATCACCCTTCTCAACCTGCTACAGGATGACATGCAAGTCATGAACCTCATCTACATTCTAGACCAGTAAGTGTACAAACTGGGGTCAGGCAAATAACCATGTCATTGTACCTACGCACTTCTCTATTTTTCTTGGCCTCAACACTCTACCCTATCTCCCAGGAGCTTTCCATTGGTGTGCAGTTTATCTACAATGCAAGCAGGAAACAGTTCAACCTGCTTCATCCCCAGTCCAGAATCAAGAATGCCCCAACCCATGTAATCAAGCTGCAGACATTTGCATGTGTGCACACTCAGAAGTCAAACTCCAAATATCATTGATATGTTCTCACCAAGACATTTGAGAAAATGAGCCTTAAGCTAAATCTCAGAAGCTATAACACCCCTGTCAGCCTGTAGTTTTGATAGTGGCAACCATGTTAAAGGTCTCAGAACAGACTCAGATGAAACTCAAGAGCAAACAACAGAGTGTACAAAAGTCCAAGATCCGACCCACCTAATGAAACACCAGCTGGACATGTACGATGAAGCGAGCAGATCCAGAGTTGGACTAGATAGTCATCTCAGAACTCACAACCAGAGTGAGAAAAGTCATCCTCAATCTCAAAGGACTGACTAAGAAGACAAAGTAGAGTCAAAATATTTTCCTCCATGGCCATGAGCCTACAATTCTTCAGGAGTATCTAGGGGAGATATGTTTCATTTGTATGAAAGCAAAATACAATGGATATTGGATATCTGAGATAAAAATCGATAATGCTGGAAATACTCATTGGAGTACCTTCATACAGAGGTGATGTTTCAGGTCAGTGACTTTTTATGATAGCTCAAGTTCACTCCATGAGGAAGGTTCAGTTAATAATATGGAAGTATAATAAACATAGTTTTCCATTAGAATTTCAAGCTCACAGCATTCAACTTCAAGAATATGCCTTGTTACCTGGTGCTTTGATAATGGTGTAAATATACTATCAGTTTCAGTTTCTATCATTTCTGGGACTTTTCATAGACTAAAATAGTTTATGAAAAAGAAGAAAAACACTGACTTAAGATGTACACAGTGGTCACCTAACCCAGATTAACCCAGGCTCATGAAACATAAAATCAATTCAGTGGGGAAAGAGGCCATTCAGCCCATCGATTCTGCACTGGCCCTCTGAAGAGCATCCCATCCAGACCCAGAGCTCTACCTTATTCCTGCAACCTTGTATTGACCATGGTTAATCTACCTAACTTGTACATCTTTGGACTATGGGAGGAAACCAAGGCACCCGATGGAAACCCATGCAAGCTATCAATAAACAATATCCAGCCTGAACCAAAATTAACATAATTAAAATGATTGAAACTAATCAGCCAAATTTCTACCTTCTGTTTGATTCACATAGAGCAGTACAGCACAGGAACAGACTATTGGACCCACCATGATGCCATTCTAAACTAATCCCATCTATCTGCACATTGTCCATATCCCACTCTTCCTGCCTGTTTACGTCTGTCTATATGCCTCTTAAACCTTGCTATTGTATCTGCTTCTAACACCTCCCCTAGCAGCGCATTCTAAACAGCTACCATCTTCTGTGTAAAAGGCTTTCCTCACACAACTTCTTTAAACTTATCCCCTCACCTTAAATCTATGCCACCTTGTGTTTTAGAAAAGACTCTGACTATCCATCTTATCCATACTTCTCGTAATTTCATAAATTTCTATCAGGTCACCTCTCAGCCTCTAATACTCTAACGAATGCAATCCAAGTTGATCCAATGTCTCCTTACAGCGAATACACTGCAACTGAAGCAACATCCTCATAAACTTCATTTGCACCCTCTCCGAAGTGTGGTGACTAGAACTGCACACAATACTCCAAATGTGGCCTAATTAAAGTTTTATACAGATGCAACTTGACTTACCAACTTTTATGCTCAATGCCCCAACTGATGAAGGCAAGCATGCTAAATATCTTCTTGACCACTTTATCCATGTGTTACCATTTTCAGGGAGCTATGGACCTGGACCCCAAGATCCCCCTCGATATCAATAGTCCTCAGGGTTCTGCATTTACTGTATACCTTCCCCTTGCATTTGAATTCCAAAAATGCATCACCTAACACTTGTCCAGATTAAATTCCATCTGCCACATCTCCACCCAACTTTCTAACTGATTTCCTCCAGTATCCTAAGATAAACTCCTCACAATCCACAACTCCACTAACATCTGCAAACTTACTAATCAGACCACACCTACATTTTCATCAAAATCATTTTTACATATTAAAAGCAACAGAGGTCTCAGCACTGATCCTGGCAGAACTCTACTGGTCACAGACCTCCAGTCAGAAAAATACCCCTCCACAACTACTGTGTCTTCTAGTGCCAAGCCAATTTTGTATCCAACTCACCACGGATTCTATGCAACTTGATTTTCTGGAACCAATCATGAAGGACCTTGGCAAATGCTTTAGTAATGTCCATGTAGACACCATCCACTGCCGAACCCAGTCACTTCCTCAAAAAGCTCAATAAAGCTTGTGAGAGAACACCTCCCCGCATAAACTACACCAGCTATCCCCAATAAGTCCATTGTTATCCTCATACAAGTAATTCTTGTCCCTAAACATCTTCGCCAATATTTTCCCTACCATTATTGTAGGACTCACTTGCCTATGATTTCCTGGATTATTATGTTGCCTTTCTTAAACAAGGGAACAACATTGGCTATTCTCCAATCCTCTCGGCCCTTGCCAAAGAGGATACAAAGATCGCTATCGGGATCCCAGAAATCTCCTCCTTTGCCTCCTTCAGTATCTTGGGACAGATCCCTTCAGACACTTGGGACTTATCTACCTGAATGTTTTTCAAGACACCCAAAACCTTCTCTTTCCTTATATCGATATGCCCCAGAGTATCAACATACCCGTCTCTAATCTTACCATCATCTAAGTCCCTCCCCTTGTTGAATACCAATGAGAAGGACCTCATTAAGGACCTAACCCACTTCCTCTGGCTTCATGCATAAATTCCCACCTTTTTCTTTGAGTGGACCCACTCTTTCCCCAGCTACCCTCTTGCACCTAATCTACATATAAAATGCCTTGGAATTCTCCTTAATTCTACTTGCCAAGGACATTTCAATGCCCTTTCTAGGCCTCCTAATTTCGTGTTTAAGTTCTTTCTGGCTTCCTTTATATTCTTCAGAGGCCTTGCGTGATTTCAGTTCCCTTAACCTTGCATATGCTCTGTTTTTCTTTTTGACTAAAATTTCATTACCTCTTGTCAACCAAGGCTCCTGAATCTTGCCATATCTTTCATCCTCACAGGGATATGCTTGTAGTGAACTCTGAAAACTGCCTTTAAAAGACCCCCTCATGCAAGATGTAGATTTACCCTTGCCCCAATCTAACTTCTCCAGTTATATACAGTTGTAATTAACTTTCCCCCAATTTAGGACTTGCACTCAAGGTCCACTCTTATCGTTATCCATAACTATCTTAAGACTTAAGGAATTATGATCACTGTTCCCAAAATGCTCCCACACTGAAACTTTGATCCCTGATCAGGCTCATTTCCCAATATAAGGTCTATGTCCCTTTCCCTAGTTTCAAGAAACAGTCCTGCACGCACCTAACAAATTCTGCCCTATCTAAACCCCTGGGACTAAGGGGGTTCAAAGCAATATTGGACAAGTTAAAATAACCCACTGCAACAAACCTGTTTTTTTTCACATCTTTTCATGATCTGCTCACATATCTGTTCCCCTACCACCTAGATACTTCCTAGAAGATCCACACATTGGAATGAGTCATCTTCACCTTTCCAGCTTGAAAAACAATAATGAAACCAGATACAGGGATATTCAAAGATACCGCATTTCAGGCAACAGTCATTACAGCAGAGCAGAGAATGAATTCATATGAACAGAGCTTGAAGGCTTGCACTCTGTCTCTTTTTCTCTCTCTCAATCTCTTGATAAACAGTGATAAAAAACAAATTACAGAAACATGCATTAATCGAGAACACATGGACGCCTACAAATTTCACCACAGGAGACAATACAGGACACCATAGTCTTAGGTCAAAACATAACATTTCAAGGACTCTCAGGATTTTTAAACAGGTTATTCTTACTTTTATTTTATGAGACATTTTCCTCTTCCACTTGTGCGTGAGGTTGCATTTTATTAATTTTTTCAGGGTTAGTAAGTAAGAAAATTTCTCTTCCTTTCACTCAAGAAGAGCTTATAATTGGCTCCTTGTTTTGAATATGTTGTATGATGTTTCAATTTAATGTACAGCTACCTGCTAAAAAATGTGAAATTTTCTTTGAATGAAATCGGTTAAACATTAGGGAAACTGATTCACCCTTCTACATCTGCCTCTAACAGAGGTAAAAATTAAGTGAAAAAAAATTAAGCAAATATGCAAAAAATGATGATAATCTATATAGCTATCTACCAACCAGTAAGTTTTGCACAGTCAGTAAGGAGAGATCACATCCAGAATGAGACACAGCGTGAGTGAGTACATAGTTTAGAGAATTTGGAGGCAATGTGAGAATTCAGTGCCAAGAGGAAGAATAGTTTTTTTTCCGCTCATAGTTTAGAAGGGTTTTTTTAACAGGAAAAAGTGAAGCCCAAGATCAAGTGCTCAGCACAGGAGTAAAATCACATGTAAACTGTAACTTCATTGGTTGGTGACAGCTACTAATTTGATTATCTATTATATATTGCAAGTAAATATGGAAAACATATATAGGCTAAAAACAAAAAGACCAGATCAAAATTCTTAAAAATCAAATTAAGAAATAAGTAATTAAAATAAGAGATGCAAGACCAGGTGATGTGTTGTAACTCCATGATGTGGTGACTGGTGATCCCAATTGGGGTTCATAGAGACCACATCTGTAGCAAGCATTGGTTGCTTGAGAATCTCAAACTCATTCTTGATAAGTTGGAGTCTTGGCTTTGAACATTGTGACACATCAGGGAGAGAGAAAGTTACCTAGATGCTGTGTTTCAAGAGGCAGTTACGCCCCTAAGATTAACAAACTTTATTCGGTCAGTGGTCAGGGACAGGAGGATGTAACCACAAGCAAGGCAGGTAGAGGGATCCAGGAGGTAGTACTGAAGGAGCCTCAGCCTTTGAGCTTGTCTAACAGGTGTAAGATTCTTCCTCTCTGTGAAGATGGGAATGGGTACTTTAGGGAGAATGAGCAAACTGATCATAACACTGTGATACAGGGAGCCATTCAAGAGCAAGGACAAAACAGAAATATGCTTGTAATCGAGAATAGTAGTAGCCAGGAGACTAGATACCACTCTCTATGGTCAGGATCCAACGTCCTAAAGGCTGTGTTGCCTTATGGATGCCTGGGTTCAGTATATCTCATGTGGGCTACAGAGGAACTTGGAGTGGGAGGGGAAAGAACCAGTTGTTGTGAGCCATGTACATACAAATGATAATGGGAGAAAGAGGTAAGGGATTATGCTGAGCGTTCAGCTGAGCAGCTGTGGGTTAAATTACAAAGCAGAATGAAAAAAGTAATAATCTCTGGATTTCTATTTGGAAAACAGCAAATGTGACACCATTGTTTAAGAAAGGAGGTAGAGAAAAGGCAGGTAATTACAGGCCCATTAGCTTAACTTCTGCAATGGGGAAAACGTTTGAATGTAAAATCAAGGAGGAAATAGTGAGATATATGGATAGAAATTGTCCCATCAGGCAGACACAAGGATTCATGTAAGGCAGGTTATGTTTAACTAATTTACTGGAATTCTTTGAGGACATTACAAGCACATTGGATAACAGCGAACCAGTGGATGTGGTGTATCTGGATTTCCAGAAGGCATTCAACAAGATGCTACACAAAAGGCTGCAGCATAAGATAAAGATTATGGGTGATGTATTAGCATAGATACAAAATTGGTTAACTAACAGAAAGCAAAGTGTGAGATATATGGGGGTTTTTCTGGTTTGTGATCAGTGCCTAGTGGTGTGCCTCAGGGATCAGTGTTGGAACCGCAATTGTTTACAACATATATAGATTATTTAGAGTTGGGGACTAAGTGTAGTGTGTCAAAGTTCACAGACGAATGGTAGAGCAAAATGTGCAGAGGACACTGAAAGTTTGCAAAGGAATACAGATGGGTTAAGTGAATGGGTATGGGCTTGACAGATGGAGCACAACGTTGGTAAATGTGAGGTCAACCATTTTGGTAGGAACAACAGCAAAATGGACTATTATTTAAATGGTGAAAAATTGCAAAATGCTTCCACTTAGAGGAACCTAGGTATCCTTGTGCATGCATCAAAAAAGTGGTTTGTAAGTGCAGCAGGGAGTTAAGATGACAAACAACAATGTCCTTCATTGGTGGAGGGATAGAGTTTAAAAAATAGGGAGATTTTGCTGCAGCTATATAGGGTGTTGGTGAGGCCACACCTGGAGTACTGTACTCTGTATAGTGTTGGTCTCCTTACTTGAGAAAGGACATACTGGCACTTGAAGGGACGCAGAGAAGAATCACCAGGTTGATTCCGGAATTGAGAGGGTCGCCTTATGAGGAAAGATTAAGTAGACTGGGACTATGCTCATTGGAATTTAGAAGTATATGGGGAGGATCTTATAGAAACATATTATATTATAAAGGGAATAGATAAGCTAGAAGCAGGAAATTGTTTCCACTGGTAAGTGAAACTAGAACATAGCCTCAAAGTAAAGGGGAGAAGATTTAGGACCAAGTTGAGGAGGAACCTCTTCACTGAAAGGATTGTGAATCTATGGCATTCCCTCCCCAGTGAAGCAACTGAGGCTACCTCATTGATTGTTTTTAAGGCAATTGTTTTTGGATGTGGGGGGGTTCAGTTCAATGGAAAATTAAGGAAAACGTTGAAGTGGGTAATTTAGTAAAGTTTCCAGAACAAGTAACAGGACATACAGTATGGAAAGTATCTACTTGAGGCATAGCAGATGAGGGGACAACTATGAGAGGGTGGGCAGTCAATGCAGGACTGAGGATGTTGTACTCAAATGCATGCAGTACATGAAACCAGGTAAACAAGCTTGTAACGCAGAGTGAATTTAGAAGATACAATGTTGTGGGTATCACAGAGATGTGGCGACAGGGGAATCAGGACTGTGAATTAAATATCCAAGGAAACACATTATATCGAAAGGACAGGCAGATGTGCAGAGAAAACAGATGTTTCTGTGACTGCGGAATCCAGGATGGTATGACATATCCGTGACTGCATTGCACCCTGAGGAAAAAGGTGAAGTACCAGCAGATGTGGTCCACATCAGTACCAATACTTGAGAGAAAGAGGATGCACTCCTGCAGTCAGAATTCAGAGCTAGGTAAAAAATAAACATGCAGGACTTTCAAATCAGTAATCCCCTACTACCATTTAAGAAAAAAAGAATAAAGCATATGAATACATGGTCGGAAAGATGCAATTGGGAGACCGTTGGATTCATGGGACATTAGGACCAGTCAGGGTTAGGGTTGTGGAAGATGGGACCAGGTTAGGTCAGATCACATGCACCTGAACTGAGCTGGGAGTAAATTCCTTGCAGGAATGTGTGATAGTTCTATGAGTATGGTTTAAACCAAAGTGACATGTCTGTAGAACCAGAAGGAAATGTTAGAGAGGAATACCAAAGGGCAAAGAACATGAGGGAAAGATTACACTAGAGTAGGAAAGAATAAGTTATTAGGTGGGTTCAGAATAAGGAGATACGCAATAAAATCTAAATTATGGTTCCTGGATGTGTATTTGAATGTAAATAAGACTGGTAAATTGCAGTGTCAGATAAACGTTTGGAACAGATGTTGTAACTATCTTGGAGACCAGGCTCAAAAGGCATGACCAAGTATAAATTATTCCTGGGACAAGTTGCCTGGGAAGGAGAAAAAAGGAAAGGGGCATTAGGGAAAACATTACAATGTTGGAGAGGCTGTCTTATTTGGCTAGAACAAAGTAACAATAAAATGTACAATTGCATTGCTTAGTATAGCCTCTAAGACACCAAAAAGTGGATAAAATGTAGCAGAGCAAATTTTGAAGAAGTTATGGAGTGTTTCAAGAACAATAGTTACGAAGGGAAACTTTATTTCATGAATATAGTAGCAGTGCAAAAGGCAGGGAGGGGAAAGTATGCTCATAAGAAGATTTCACAGTAATGGATATGCTTCCAGTCCAAGAGGAAGGAAGCACTACTATACCTGGTTCTTAGAAATTAGGTCGGCCAAGTGGTCAAGAAGGGAACCATTGTATCATTAGCTTTGGGTTGGCTACAGAAAAGAACAAAGAATAATCCAGAGTAAGAATCTGTCACCTCTGTGTGACTCCTGACCCACAGCAATTTGAATTATTCTTAAAAGCCTAGTAATCTCAAAGCTCAAGTTATCAGGCCATCAAGAAGTTCCAGAAAAACTTCATTCATTGGAATCAGAGAGCTCTTTATTGTTTAGATTCATACTATTAGATCGGAAGATGTTGTGGTCATTGTTGATCAATCATCTCACATAAAAGCACTACAGAAATTCTTCAGAATAGTGTCCCCAGGCAGAACCATTTTCAGCTGCTTCATTTATAATCTTCACCCCACCCCTACCCATCCTAAGGTCAAAGGTGGGTATGGTCACTAATGATTGAGGAACTTCAGTTACTTAGAAAGACTAGAGATGTTGGGAATACTTCCATGCTGAAACAGAAGGTTCAAAGGAGAATTGGCAGAGCTATTCAAAATCATCAGGCACTGGACAGAGTAGATAGGGAAAATTGTTCCCACTTAAGAATAGATCAAAATCCAGACAGCACAGATTTAAGAAATTAGCAAAAGGAAGTAATGGAAACCTAAGGAAAAAAACTTTTAATGCAGTCAGTGTTTGGGATCTAGAAATCTGAATACATAGTGGAGGCAAACTCAAAGTATTCAAGAGGAAAACAGATTATTGTCTGAAAAGGAATAAAGTGCATGGCATTTAACCTAGTAAAGGCTCACAATATCAGCAAAATCCAAATAAAATAATTAAGATTTATTTTATAGTGAGATACATAATTTATAAATTAAAGAAACAGAAGTTTAAGAATAGCAATGTAAGTCATAATTAATAGTACTCTGATCTTTCAGCAGTATCAAACACATGGGGAAACATTAAGTTGCTTCCACTGATACATCACTGGTAAAAGCAAATTTCAAGTAAAGTTTCTGAATGCATTTAAGACCTTCTACAAATTGCAGGAAACAATGTAAATAATAAACAAAACCAAAACCCAAAATTGATTCAATTCCCTGACTTCCATAATCTCTAATGGAAATCCAGCTGCAGGGAAACAAGACGCAATCTCCAGGGAGATGAGATTCAGTCCTTAAGAGAGCAGCAGCAATGCAATCTGGTCCTATGTTGAAAGGTTGGGAAAGCCAGCTAACATGAACTCTCTACCCTCAATGTTTCATTCTCCTTCAACCCCCGTTTTTATCCCTTACACATTTGTCTCTGTCCCTCATTCTGCCCAATGTGTGTGTCTCTTCCTCCCCAGTTTGTGTTGTTATCTCCTGTTCCATTTTCTGTTGCCAACCCTCTCCCAGTTTACATTTCTTTTCTTCACCGATTTGTTTTTCTCTCTTCCACCAACTTGGTCAATATCTCCCTCTGTTAGTTTGTTTCTCCCTTACAGTGTGTTTCCATCCCTCCCTTCTTTTAAATGTGGGTCTCTTCCTGTTCTAGTTCATCTTTCTCACCCCTGCACAGAACATGTTGCTTTTCCCACTCACTAAGGAAAAGTAGAAATACAAGGCAAATTTCATTGTCCCCATTACCATTATCCTCACAAATGGTAGTGAAGCATTTTTCACAATAGTTGGGGCATGGCAGGGTTCAGTTGCAAGCCGTGACATGTGCTGTTTGCGAAAGTTGAAATTAAGTCATCACCTTAGAGAGGTTTGTTGGAAATAATGTTGTGCACCTCATATGAGCACAACAAATAAATCAGCTATTCACCTCAGTATTTGTGTCAACAAATAATGTTTTTAGCTTGACAATTACTAATTTGTAGCACAACAGGGTAGAGGCTGGGCAAAACAAAAAGTGATTCATTCCCACTGCGAAGAAACCAAAATTTGCAATAACTAGTAGCAATATAAAAACAAATTATTCAGTAGGTGCTTGCTTTAAATATTATGAACACTGACAATATATTTCAAAGAGATACTTGAGAAAGTGAGGATGCATCTGCTGAGATATTATGGCTTAATGTGGGGCCACAGGATGCTGACTAGGAATTTGGAATTGCGATCAATTTGGTGCCTTTAGTGCAGAATGACGTACTTGATTGCTACTCCTGTCTCTGGGTACTTTGTATAGCACATAAATTGAGATTAATGACAACCATGCCAAACTGCTGTTCAGGATTATGAGTAAAATCTTACTGGAAAAAGGAATTAGTTGATTCCATTCATGTTTTATCAATTGTGAAACAGAACAGAATTTGGTTTTCATTTGCCCAAATATTCTTAATAGAATATTAGTCAGGAAAGTACAATTAGGCCTCATTTGCCTTGAAGATGGTTAATTTTAACTAATTACTGTGAGGTCTAGTTGTCTTAGTAAAGATATAATCTTTAGAGTTAGATCCAAAATTGTTTCCCTTAAAGTCAGTATTATGTTGAGTCCAATGGCATCATTTCATTTGAGTATTTTAAATCAATGTAGGACTGCATATATCAGTTCAAGCATATGCCACTTTTCTGTAATTATCAAATTAGTTAATAGTAATTATTGTAAGGTATGAGAGGCATATACATTTGGCCAATGTATATAAGAGATGAAAGAAAATGTAATTTAGTTATACGAACCAATTCAACTATATTGAAATCAAAAACCAAGCTGGTCTCACTGCTGGCTTTATTTCAAATATATTTCATTGTTTCAGATTTTGAAGATTAAGATCTCGAAAACACAGCTATGACAAAAAGCATTTTCAAACTACATGATTTTCTAGTTACTTTTATAGAATGTTTCTTCCAAAGCAAATAATTTTCTGAGGAAATTACTAAAGGACAGTGACCTTCATGAAGAAGGAGAGTTTAGCAAGCAGGTCATCTTTCATGTTGGGTAGATACAGAATTAACAATAAGCAACCAGGTTTGTGGAGCATGGAAACTAGGGGTTCAGTGTATTCACAAGGATTCAACTAAAACAAGCGTCAAACCAAAGAGAAGCAGCTTTAATCGAAGTTCCTGAAGGAAAACTGAACAGGTATAGAGTCCTAACATAAAATGTGTAGAGGTTAAGTGGTAATTAATTTCTTAAATCTTCACACTTTAGCACATAGAACAATCACTTGTGGAACTATCCGACTGTTCTTCTTTCCACTTACAATAAAGTCCTTAAACATTTTTCTTCATCGGGAGGTTTAAATTTTATATTAGCACATCAATACATCAGTTAATCACATCAATGGCATTCCCTTGAAGCTATCACATTCACACACTAATTCTAGACATGCTAAATATCTCTGTATTCAACCTTTTCATTGTTGAAAATCAACTGAATTTTTGAGAGAAAAATGACAAATGTAGATCATTTGATTGCTAATACAATAGCAAAAACAGCTGCTCAATAAGACTAATAATTGTGACCACAAAATTTCAAAATCATTTAATCAAAGAGCTAATTATTACCAAACTTTTTTTAAATTGAGAGAGAATGGATAAATCTAAATTGGACAGATGCACTTCAATTCATATTAAATTAACAATGCTTTTATTGCGAAGATGAATGGCACTTTACGATCAAAAGCCTGATGTTCAGAATATAATTTTAAATTAGCAATTGCATTTGTATTGGATATTAATCATTAGTGAACTTGAAACCACTTGTTCTATTTTCAAAGTTCTGTCTACTATAATAATGTATTGTTGAAATCTACCAATGATCTGATGAGTGACATTGTTGTGATGTACTATGAAATTATTCCATTGGTCATTACCAACATTGATTCTATTGCTATAAATCTTGCATACATAATAAGAGACTCCTGTGTAAATCTCAAGTTGTCAGCAACTATTTTCTATTTGCTACAACTCACTGCTGAAAATAAAATGATAGGGATCGACTGGTTTTGCATCCTGTCCATTTGTTTAGCATACAGTCTCAGGTTTGGTACTCACAGATTTGCATACTCATGAGGTTGGCCCCAGACCCCAGATTGATATTTTTCAGAGGCCTTGAACAACATGAAGAATTTGAAACACTCCCAGAAGAACAATAACACACGTAGATATGTCCCTATGCACACAACTCCCACATTATCTCATCTAATTCTACATCAGGTGAATGGGTGTGTGTGTGTGGTGGTGGTGGTGGTGGTTGGGGGGGGGGGGGGGGGGGGGGGAGGGTGCACTGGACACATAGAAGAGGGCCTTAGCAGTATCCAGGTTTTGTTTTTATACATATGACTGACCCTATGAATTCTTGGACTGTTATTACTACATGATTACTTTATATCTCCCCCTATCATATATCATTGTACACATACTCAAATTTTCCTGGTGTTGAATGCCTGATGATTCAACTTTACAAATGATGAGTGGTTATACAACGTGGTATTCATCACATTATTCTAAAAGTGGCTACATTAAAGGAGATGTTTTAAAATGTAATAACACCAATTGGTTTAGGTACATAATCTAGGGTTATTAGCAATGTGAACAGTAGAAACTAGCTTTCTAGCAAGGTCAGTAGAATAAGTTTAAATTATGTTTTGTCCTCAGCATGTAGCCAAATGTACAAGGATCCAATTATTTCCCATTCCTGATTGCCTTCAAACATAGATGTACTACCACAAACATAAGTAATTGATACTCAACCATTCAACTCCACCATGAGTGTACTAGGTGACCCCCATATCTGGGGAATCGTTTTCCACGGTTTCAGTTACTCACAGTTTACTGCAGCCCAACCAATTACAGGGAACCTTCCAGAACATTGAGGCTGCCAGGAAGGTAAATTTCCCATTTAAATGAATGGGTTCGCTCCTATCCACACTTTCGCTCCTCTGCAGTAAGTCTTGGAACGTATCCCCCGTGGCTACGGGGAGATGACTGTATTAGAAAAAGAATTCCGGGATCTTGACTCAGCAACAATTAAGAAACATTGAAATGCATTGACAATAGGCAACTGTGAAGGAATACAGTTAAGATTGTGTAGCAATAAAAGCATTTGAGAGGTCTGACCTGATGGAATTTGAGATCTAGCTAGTACATATATTGGTATACTTCATTATAAAGATTTTGATCTTTGAAGGGAAGATCTTAAAAGGAATGGTCTTAACTCTTGACACAGGTGGTGATTTTAATCTCAGGTGGCTTGGGGGGGGGGGGGGGGGGACACAAGTGTGTGTAAATGACAAAATAGCCATATATGTAGTAGATAATAAATTCAATGTTAAAGTCACATTGCTGGACAGCAATTAGAACTGAAGTTGGAGACTTCAGGCATGCATTTAATCAAAACAGGTGTCTTTGTGGTATGAGAGAAGTAATAATTTACAATGTTATAGTTATAAATTATATGTAAATTCCAATGTAGCCAGCAAAAAGAAGGAAAACTGATGGTCCAAGAGATTTTGGCAAACCATTTCAGGTACTTTCTGCTCTCGGTAGTAGCTGCCGATAATTTTTTGACCTGAAATGTTTTCAAGACTGTTGCTTGATAGTTCATGGCACTGACTGCTACAAATTAATTAGCATTGTCCTGTTTTGTTCATTTGTATTGTACATCTACATGTACCATTTGGAAAACACAAGAAAATAATCCTGTGAAAGATGCAAATAATAGCACATCCATCTCGGAATACATGATCAATGGCTCAGAAGGTACTGTAGTAATCGTACACTGAAGCTGTATTCTCAAATCCAAGTAACACAGAATAAGATTGTAGACATAAAACTGCAAAAACATTGTATACTCAAGCATTGTCCTGAAATTAACAGGTCCTGCATCCAATTTACAAATTTGAATTAAGTAGTCAAACAAGATTGCACTTGAAGTCAGTAATCATGGTTAAAACAAGATCTTCACTGCAATGAATTAGTAGGACCTGCAAGTGTTATAACGATAAAGAGAATTTCTGGAGCAATAATTGATTGTTACAAAAACAACAGCATAAAAACACAGTTTTTGTTCTATTGGTACCCTCAGATTTATAGTGCTAACTTAAGGAACAGCACTAAAGCAGGTTGCAAGATATTGTATGCAGAAATATTTTAAAATGCAGTCGTATTCTTGTTTCTATATAAAAGTAATGGGAGCACAGCTTTATTTTAACTTACTTCTTGAAATTTAATCGCAAGACCTACAGCCCAAAGTTACCTCATACAAGTACAGAAGTTCAGAGGTCAGTGTAACAGTTATGCAAATGCCCAAGCTTGGAAACATATGTGAAGTGCTCCTTTGTCACGGTTCTCAATGCAAAATACATTTCAACACTATGAATCCAACTTACAAATTAGACCATTTTATTTCAGATATCAACAATTGTAACTGAAGGCATTATTTTCATCAACTGGTCATTTGGAAAGAGAGGCAACTAGAGTTAAAACCCTCAGTAAATCTCTACCAAGGTCCCAAAAGGAATACTCAATACCCACCTTGAAAGGATCCAGCATAGCTCACATGCTCAATGCCCACATGCAATACTAACTACCAGTAATGTCAGGCTGATAAGCAAGACTCTCTTTTCCAAGAGACAGAGCTTCTGCCCCCAACTATTAAATTGCAGTGGTATCACTACTCTTCTTCTGTACAAGCTTGCCCATCCCATGATCTTTTAGCTGGAAGGCAGGATCTCAGATGCCCTATTGGACCCAACCAGTGAATTATTTTTTTAAAATGCATACTTCAAAATAAAAAGCAATTAAAAAGATACACATTTCTCTTCAAAAAAGTGTAGGCATGTCAGTATCAACTTTGCTAACCTTACAGATTTTATGCAACATTTATGTACCAGGAAAATGTCAGAATTATTTTGCTTCAGGTTTGTTGTAAAATGGTCTTGATTCAGATTACAAAAGTTAAATTTAATATAATGACTCACCTCAAAATGCAAACCTAATATTTGGTAAATTGTTGTAAATTTAAAGCAAATATCAACCAAACTCATACCCCTTTCTTTGCTAATTGGACATGGCTTGTATTGCAACATATTTCGATTATGCAAGCCCCAGCCATCGTATTCAATTCCCCCGCCAACCCCTCCGTCTAACCTCACTGGAACGTCCTTGATCCGTGAGGCAGGACAAATAGCAACAGGCTATCAAATTCGCATCTTTGGGCTGGGAGAAAAATAAACTACAGTCAAACCCAGTTCTGTTCTTTCCCCACTCAACATTTGCATTTCATCAACTGAATGCAATCAAGAAATAATTTCTGCTAATTTCCCTCTAGTTTACTGACAAGTCAGTCATAAGAGCCCTTACATATGTCCACTGAATGAACCAATTTGTAGCTAAACTGGAGTTGACATGGCTCTACACCACAAATCCACAATTTAAATGTTTTACAGGGTAAAATTTAATACTAATGAATGCCAAGCCTTATTTCCAGAATTTGACTAAAACTCCTCCAAAGTATAGCAGAGTTCAATGTAAAAGTAATATAGTATCACACTTCCCAGGCAAATAATGCTAGGTTTAGCCAGACCAGAATTTGACCACCTTAATTTGAAGAGTAACGTCAGTTCAAAGAGGGAATTCAAATTGAGAGAGAAGTTGAAATCCAGTTATTGTAAATTAATTACATAGCCATATTTCATTCTTTGTAAGGGACATCTCAAACTCCCCAACCCAGTATTTGTCGAGTTCCTTAAATATCAAAGCACTCTAAGTGCCAAATGTTTTACATTCAAATCAGAATCCGAAGCAGTGGCCACATTGCCTCTCAAGCCTGCTTTGCTATTCAGCAAACTCAATCCTGACTGATTTGATTACTCTACACTCCCACCTACCCCCAGTACCTTTTAATTCCCCTAAATCCTAAAGAATCTACTCACCACCACTTCAAAAGATCCAGACTCTGCTTCTGCCTGTCTTTTGAGGAAGGGTCCAATAGTTTAAAAACAAAATTGTCTCTAAAAAGTGACCTCTCATGTTAGAAAAGATCATTTACTCTCACTCTATGAAGACCCCTTTTATGCTTTTATCAAGTATAGAAGCAGAATAGGCCATTTGACCAATCAGGTCTGAACAGCCAATCATGGTTGATACATTTCCAACCCTATTCTCTTATCTTTTCCCCCCATAACCTTTAATCCACTTACCAAAGAAAAACTTATCTACTCTTTGGCTGAAGAAAATCCTCCTCACTTCAGTTCTAAAGGGTCATCCCCTCACTCTGAGGCTATGCCCTCAGACTCTAGCCTCTAGTGAAAAACGTTTCTCCACATCCACGCTATCCAGACCTCTCAACATTTCAATAAGTTTCAGATATCCCCTCATCCTTCTAACTCCATCGCATACAGAGCCAGAGGTCTCAACTGCTCCTGCTGTATCAAGTCCTGTAAGTTCTTCATCCCATGATCCTTTTTATAACTCTCCTCAGGAGCCCTTACAATGCTTGCATATCTTTTTTTAGATATAGGGCCCAAAAGCTGCACAATATTCCAAATAAGGTCTGAGCAGAGCCCAATGCAGCCTTTGCAGTACTTCTCTGCTCTTGCATGCTAGCCTTCTTAAAATGAATGCTGACATTGTATTTGCCTTCATAACTGCCAACTGAACCTGCATGTTAACTTTAACAGAATAGTGAACCAGGATTCCCAAGTCCCTCAGTGATTCAGAATTCCAAAGCCTTTCCTCATTTCGAAAATAGCCCACACCTCTATTTATCCTAAAATATATAACCTCACTTTCCCACACTGGGCAAAAGAGCAGGTGGAATACACTCTCCAATTGTGTACAAGTCCTTCTGTAGCTTCCTTGCTTCCTCAACACTACCTTTGTGTCACACCTTACTCATCAATACTTCAGTGATTACAAACCTAACCTGTCAACCAACCTTCATTAGATAGTTGCCAACTCCAGGCATTAAGCCCAGGAAGCAGTTCAAAGACTTACAATTTTTCCTTAGAGACCAGTACTGTACTCCACCTGAGGTCTAAGCAACGCCCAGTAAACTGGAGCATCTCCTCCCTCTTTATGTACTGAAGCCCTCTTGCAACAACTGATAATATTCTTAGCTTCCTAAATACTTACTGTACCTAAGTAATCTAATCTAAAAAAGAAACCTATATACTAACCAGCCACAATTCGTTCTATGGTACCTAGCTCCCTATGCATTTCAGCTGTCACATCTCTCCACTTAAATTTTGGTTGTTTCCCCTGCCAAAAAAAAAAATGGATAATTTAATATTTTCACATTTTACATTTCATCTGACAGATATTTCCCCCCACTCACTTAACCTAAAACCCACCAGTGTCTCTTGGTAAATAAATTTCCTACTAATCTTGAAGTAAGTTAAGTTCACCAATAAGATTATTAATAAAATAAAACTGAATCATAGCACATCAAGGGGAATATTTTTGGCATTTGTCAAATTAGTAAAAATATTTACCTAATAATTGGATGCTGTAAAATAATGCACCTCTGCTGATTACAAAATTCTTAGGAATATGTCAAAATGTTTATGATAGAGACTGCATTTTTAGATTTTAAACAAAGTGCAAAATCAATTTCTTCATGCACGTATCTAGTTCTAGAACACAGTCATTTATTCATTTAACATGCTACCTACCACCTCCCATCTGGAAAAGTGGGTTATGAAGTCATATTAATCTCAGAAAGAATGTAGTCAAAGCATGGTTGTGTTGTTACTGCTGTGCCCACTATCCTATTGTTTGAGCATTATTGGATATGCTAACTCAAGTTTCAACTCAGTGCAAATCTGAGTTCAAGGATGAAGATGGTTGCTCTGAATGTGATGAAAACCTTTGTTCCCTCAATCTCTGAGTCAGTGTGTGAAGTGTTTGAAACTGTAATGTGCACTTTAAAAAAGTCTAGACAAGTCAATTCATCAGAAAAACTCAGCAAAATAAAATTCCGGTTTATTGTGGACAACAAACTTTTCACACATACAATAGGCCACAATGGACAGTATTTTAGACAAAAAAACCTTGATCTTTGGCCTTTCCACCTCATACAAACCAACTACTTATAGTACAGCTAAAGTACATACAGTTATTGGAATGCTCAAAATTAATTTTGTTTTTACAGATTACCTTTAAAATAATGTGGCGAAGACATGGTCAAACCACCAGTAAAGTCAGTTTTACTGAAGAACTTCAAAGCCCTGTTTGGTCACCAGAGATCACTGTTTAAATTGGCTGACCTCTAACCATATGTACAAAAATATAAAATGTAAATAAAAATACAAACAAATTCTCCTTTAGGATTTTAAGAAAGAAGTAGGGCCATGAAGTCTTAGTAATTTTATTTTAAAAATTCTGCAGGTGACTTGCACTGGTGTACACTCTACTTAGTGATGATGACCAAGTTTTTCCAACAGAAAAAAAAAAGGGGAATGTGGATGAAAATACAGCTTATTCATCATCTGTTTTCTGCTTCTTCTTTGCAACATCATCCTATGGGTTTGAAAAACATTGATGAATAAGGGTTGTTATCTTGCCTCATTTTATAATGAAATTTAAATACAAACAAACACTTTCGCTTTATCCAAGATAGCTAAATGCTAATTGAAAGCAAGTTTCACGACCTTACCATTAGCTCAACTATTTTTATATGCATTGTAATATGAATATTCCATAGATCAGTGACAATGCAGCAGCGATTCAGTCTATATAGATTAACTCTGCTTATATTAAAAGCAGGTAGCTTAATTTTGAAAGAGAAACAACTCAAACAAGTACTTAAGAAACCATGATTTTCAGTAACTGTATATTATGTTCATTAAAAAGGGAGGACAAAAAAATTACATACCTCTTCATCTTCAGCCACCCGCTTCTGTGCAGCCCCCTCACATTCATCATCATCACCCTCTTCATCTACAGGAGGAAAAAGTCATCCTTTTAATAAAGTGAACACTCAAAGTGCTGACACCCTCCCTTCATCATCACTATGTTAATTTACAATGCAAGCTTTTAAAGCCCATTACCTAATCCCATTCAAAAAGTGCACAATTCATTCATGGAAGTGACAAAAAAAAAACTTTAAACATTGAGATCTGTTGAATTTCAATAACTTCTGTTCTGCCTCCTAAAGTGAAAATATAACAAAACTAACAGCTGAAGCTACCCTAATATAACATCATTGATCAGTCAAGGTACAATGGTACTGAACAGGGTTTGGAACCTACCTGCCATTCTCAAAATGGCCAGTAGTGTCACTATAGAGAATAATAACTGAAATATTAATATGAGTTACAAAATGGGACCAAAAATTTGAATATACAAAATGAAGCACAATTTAGCAATGAAGTCAGAAGGAGGACTGAAATGCTACAATGAAATGTTTCATGCTATACAAGATAATTTTGCTTCTAGCTTTCGTACCTGAGGTCCAAGAAATCAAAAAGTTAATTTTTCAGCTTATCAAAACTAGACCAAAGAGTTCTGATCAGATTCCTAAAAAAAAATGTTTAGTTCTGATGTACTCCAGATGTCAAGGATGTACTGCATAAACGTATATTACCCCTATTAAGTTATTTTCTATTACATTTTTGTAGTCCGGTAATTTAAAAGAGGTTGATGCAATAATTCACTCCATTGAGTTCCGAAATCCTGTCACATCAATTTGTGAAATAACAAGTTACCTTCGTCATCCTCTTCCTCATCATCATCTTCACCAACATCTTCACTTTCTTCATCTACCTCATCTGCGTTCTCTTCAACTTCTTCTCCATTTTCTTCATTTCCCTAATCAAAGTACAGCCATGTCAAAACCGTTCTGATTTTCTAGTGAAGGTAGAACTAAAAACACACCCCCTTAGCAACTTACAGCATTTCCATTGGCTGGTGCGTCACCTTTGCCATTTTCGGGCTCTACCT
Source organism: Chiloscyllium punctatum (assembly GCF_047496795.1). Lineage (NCBI taxonomy): Eukaryota > Metazoa > Chordata > Chondrichthyes > Orectolobiformes > Hemiscylliidae > Chiloscyllium > Chiloscyllium punctatum. Next base: position 46,489,203 of record NC_092744.1, read on the forward strand.
CTTGAGTTTTCTTCAAATCCTTAGGGGAAAATAAATTGAAAAGCTCCATCAACAAACCATATGTTGCGAAAAGCCAAATTTAAATACAACTCGTCCTCAGTTTAGGATTTTTTGTAAAAAAAATGTCGACAAACAGGACGTCAAAATTGGCTTCTCTGTCCGCATTTAGTTTATTGGCCAGGCCAAACAGCAGCACCGCCTAATCTAGTGGTATCCCCGCCCGTTCCCTTTAAATCTAAGTTGCTGTAAACCATGGGGCATTTTGGGAATGGTAGTTGAACAGTGTAGCACTGTCTTATTGTTTAACAACCCCATGGGGGAGGGTGGGGAGACAGACAGAGAGAGAGAGAGAGGGCGAGAGAGCGCGCACTGACTACAAACTCTCAGCGTGCTCCGCATGCACCAACTACACGCGTCAATTGCCAGAAATAGCGTACATCCACCACTCTGGAAACGCTTGTTCACCGCCATCTCCACAGCTTCAGCTCCGCCGTCTATTGTGCCAGCCACTCGAGAGCAACATATTAACTTCCACGAAAAGCGAACTGAAAAAAGGTTATATTTCTGATTCGTTGATCGGGAATAAAGTCCGTGACTTGCACTCATGTACACGACGCGTTTGAAGTAGGCTGCAGCCATCCATTTGGACAAAAGATGGATTTTGTTTTTATAATCCCATCCAATAAAAAACACTTTCGAAAAAAAAAACCAATCATTATACACAGGACCTTTCGAGATATCCTTTTCGTCATTTTTTTGGCCAGTATTTGTCCCGAACACAAAAATAACCAGACCATATCGCCACCTTTCACTATGCACTTTGTGACCTGAAGGCTCCCGAGTCAACTTCAGGAAACTGTTTACTAATGTTTACCTACTAATCCGGTTATCGCTGGCAGCATCCCAGAAGTAACATTTTTCAGCAGCCGATATTTCCCCTTTTTCCCCTCCCCCGAAAGATCAATCATGGAATCAAAGTGACTCACTCGCCGGCATTTAAGGTGCAGACACATAATCGGCTCAGTGACATACAAAAGCCGAAAGTAAACGAAGCCAAGGTCAGTCACCTTTTAAAAAGCTGTCGATGGGTTTTACTCAGTTCCCGAAAGCGCGATAGACCCGGTCTCAGAGACGGAAGTGAAACTCCGGCTCCCACGCTTCAAACAAACTGCTTTCTTCATACAAATGTCAACTACAAAGTCAAAAAAATTCTCGCAACGTTTTAATCCGGTCCCTATTGTACCGTCAAACGCGCTTCCACTGAATAAACCGGAGAGATGGAGTTTTTTTTTTGGGGGGGGGGGGAAAGAGGAAGACGGCGGAAAGAGCAAGGTTGTTTGCAAATGGAAATTTGAAACCTCAAGACCCTTCCATTAACTCGAAGGATGTTTACAACACGGCACAATATCCACCTTCAAAAGAATGGATACGTGTGTTCAACATGACATCCTCCTCTGATGGAAAGCACAGCAGCAAGCAGAATCCCGATCGATGTATTTACTCAGCATATCGCGAAAACTACGAGAAATGCTTAAAGTCAACAACTCGGACCTGATTTTACGTAAGCCTTTATCTGACTCTGCTCAACAGCTTAGATAAAGAATGAAATAGATGTGCAGAGGCTGCTTCCATACATTTTAATGCTGACGAACTGTATGCGCCCTTAAATGAAGTCAGGAGTAGTGCTACCCGGAGAGCGCGCTTTCACAACATCTAAAAAAAACACAAGACCCAAACGAGGTCCAACTTCAAACTGCGTTCTGTCAACAAACACCCCGACCCCAGGAAAAGAGAAAGTCTGACAGTGGCGGAGAACGGAATCGTTCCATTGAAATCTGAACCCAAGACAGGAGCAGCTGGATGTGAACTGGGAGCCGGCTGCGTGCAGCCACTCGAATTGACTCTGCCCCTTTGATGTTGCTACAAAGCAATTCAACTGTATCCGAACAGATAATAGCGAAGGAGACCACAGCTACCGCTCAGGACAGCAAGGAGATTTGGGGTGGAAGGAAATAACTAAACAAAAAAAAAGGCGCGATCGACTTCTGCAGAATGATTTATCACCAAATTCATCCTGAAAGAAAGTAAAAAAAAAGGTCGACCCCCGGTCGACACAGATGATTTCGGACAAGACAGACTGGCTGCCAAAGGCGGATTGAGACAACTCTCCGCCAAAACAAGTTTACGAAATTCAACTTCCACCACAACATCCAAACCGCCTACCTATCTACACCCCCCTCCCCCCCCCCCAGAAAAAACACACACCCCGGGGAGCTGCTGTTCCCCCATTCCGAGGCGAAATGCAGAAGTTACAGCGAAAAAAAAACATTCCGCCTGGGGGCGAAAAAAAAAACAGAAAGCGAGGCGAACGTAGCTTTCCGGAACGCCAACTTTCGCAAGTATCTGGCGCATTCAGCACTTTCTGCAGACTTCAGGAATCACATTTTTGTTTTGTTTTATTTAAAAGAAAGAAGTGACGGGGTATGTGGTTGGGGGTGGAACAAAACAAAAAGACACCCTTTTTCCTTCCCTGAGTGTGTTGTCGATAACCCGGGCGGGCATCAATCACATCGGAGACACGCCGTCTTCAACACAAAGAGCCCGTGCTGATTCCTTTCACATGTATCAACATGACGTTTGTTGCAATTTTTTTGTTACATTTCCACTCCGCATCGGGCTGTTGTTATTATTTTGAAAGCAGGCTCACGCTGACAGATAGAAGGGGAGGGGGGGTGAGGGGATAAAGGGGTTACCTTGGGGCTTCGATCCACATTGAATTCCACCTTGCTGTCTGACATGCTTGTACGATGCTGTGTTCTGCTACTGCTGGAGCTGGTGCCGGGCTGAGCGCCGAGCCGCTACGGGAACAATACAAAGATGGCTCGAGTCGCGAGTGCGGGGCTGGCGGCGGCGGCTCGCGCATTTACACAGCACCCGCCTCCCGGAGCCAGCTCGCGCGCACGTGACACCCGCCGCGCCGTCCCATTGGACCGGCCCGCCCCAGCTCGCCTTTCCATTGGTCCGCCTTCTCCACCGCCCCGACACGCCGCCATCATTCCGGCCAGAATCCGCCCGCCGCGCCCGACACCAGAAACCAACACGATACATTCACACCTAGCAGCATCACCCCGCTTTCAGTCGGGAGCATGGCGCCGAGACCCGACGCCTCAATTTGGGTGTCGGCACGTGGGGATTGGCGGATGGAGGGGGGCGGGGCCACATTCAGCATCAGCCCACACTTCACTGATTGGTCAATCTGCCCACCTTCTATATATGGGGGTGGTATGACATCACCGGTCTGTGATTGGTTGGTGGCGGGTCTATCAAGTGATGTCATCCATTCGGTCAGCTGCCTGGTAAATCGCAGCGCACGGACCGCGCGCGGGTGGAGTGGGATCTTGATCCGGGGAGAGTGAGGATCCTGCCCCGGGGAGAGTGAGGATCCTGCCCCGGGGAGTATCCTGTTCCAGGGAGAGTGAGGATCTTGCCCCGGGGAGAGTGAGGATCCTGCTCCGGGGAGAGTGAGGATCCTGCTCCGGGGAGAGTGAGGATCCTGCTCCGGGGAGAGTGAGGATCCTGCTCCGGGGAGAGTGAGGATCCTGCCCCGGGGAGAGTGAGGATCCTGCCCCGGGGAGAGTGAGGATCCTGCCCCGGGGAGAGTGAGGATCCTGCCCCGGGGAGAGTGAGGATCCTGCTCCGGGGAGAGTGAGGATCCTGCCCCGGGGAGAGTGAGGATCCTGCTCCGGGGAGAGTGAGGATCCTGCCCCGGGGAGAGTGAGGATCCTGCCCCGGGGAGAGTGAGGATCCTGCTCCGGGGAGAGTGAGGATCCTGCTCCGGGGAGAGTGAGGATCCTGCTCCGGGGAGAGTGAGGATCCTGCCCCGGGGAGAGTGAGGATCCTGCCCCGGGGAGAGTGAGGATCCTGCTCCGGGGAGAGTGAGGATCCTGCTCCGGGGAGAGTGAGGATCCTGCCCCGGGGAGTATCCTGTTCCAGGGAGAGTGAGGATCCTGCCCCGGGGAGAGTGGCCCCGGGGAGTATCCTGTTCCAGGGAGAGTGAGGATCCTGCCCCGGGGAGAGTGAGGATCCTGCTCCAGGGAGAGTGAGGATCCTGCCCCGGGGAGAGTGAGGATCCTGCCCCGGGGACGATCCTGCTCCGGGGAGAGTAAGGATCCTGCTCCGGGGAGAGTGAGGATCCTGCCCCGGGGAGAGTGAGGATCCTGCTCCGGGGAGAGTGAGGATCCTGCTCCGGGGAGAGTGAGGATCCTGCCCCGGGGACGATCATGCTCCGGGGAGAGTGAGGATCCTGCTCCGGGGAGAGTGAGGATCCTGCTCCAGGGAGAGTGAGGATCCTGCCCCAGGGAGAGTGAGGATCCTGCCCCAGGGAGGATCCTGTTCCAGGGAGAGTGAGGATCCTGCTCTGGGGAGAGTGAGGATCCTGCTCCGGGGAGAGTGAGGATCCTGCTCCGGGCAGGATCCTGCTCCAGGGATAGTGAGAATCCTGCTCCAGGGAGAGTGAGAATCCTGCCCCAGGGAGAGTGAGGATCCTGCCCCAAGAGGATCCTGCTCCGGGGAGAGTGAGGATCCTGCCCCGGGGAGGATCCTGCTCCAGGGAGAGTGAGGATCCTGCCCCGGGGAGGATCCTGCTCCAGGGAGAGTGAGGATCCTGCCCCGGGGAGAGTGAGGATCCTGCCCCGGGGACGATCCTGCTCCGGGGAGAGTGAGGATCCTGCTCCGGGGAGAGTGAGGATCCTGCCCCGGGGAGTATCCTGTTCCAGGGAGAGTGAGGATCCTGCCCCGGGGAGAGTGAGGATCCTGCTCTGGGGAGAGTGAGGATCCTGCTCCGGGGAGAGTGAGGATCCTGCCCCGGGGACGATCATGCTCCGGGGAGAGTGAGGATCCTGCTCCGGGGAGAGTGAGGATCCTGCTCCGGGGAGAGTGAGGATCCTGCCCCAGGGAGAGTGAGGATCCTGCCCCAGGGAGGATCCTGTTCCAGGGAGAGTGAGGATCCTGCTCTGGGGAGAGTGAGGATCCTGCTCCGGGGAGAGTGAGGATCCTGCTCCGGGCAGGATCCTGCTCCAGGGAGAGTGAGAATCCTGCTCCAGGGAGAGTGAGAATCCTGCCCCAGGGAGAGTGAGGATCCTGCCCCAAGAGGATCCTGCTCCGGGGAGAGTGAGGATCCTGCCCCGGGGAGGATCCTGCTCCAGGGAGAGTGAGGATCCTGCCCCGGGGAGGATCCTGCTCCAGGGAGAGTGAGGATCCTGCCCCGGGGAGGATCCTGCCCCGGGGAGAATGAGGATCCTGCCCTGGGGAGAGTGAGGATCCTGCCCCAGGGAGAGTGAGGATCCTGTTCCAGGGAGAGTGAGGATCCTCCTCTGGGGAGAGTGAGGATCCTGCTCCGGGGAGAGTGAGGATCCTGCCCCGGGGACGATCCTACTCCGGGGAGAGTTAGGATCCTACTCTGGGGAGAGTGAGGATCCTGCCCCGGGGAGAATGAGGATCCTGCCCCGGGGAGGATCCTGCTCTGGGGAGGGTGAGGATCCTGCCCCAGGGAGAATGAGGATCCTGCCCCAAGGAAGATCCTGCTCTGGGGAGAGTGAGGATCCTGCTCCAGTGAGGATCCCGCTCCGGGAGGATCCTTCTCTGGGAAGAGTGAGGATCACGTTCTAGCGAGGAACCTGCTCCGGTAGGATCCCATTCCTGGAAGGATCCTGCTCCAGGGAGTGTGGATCCCGTTCTGGGGAGGATCTTGATCCTGGGAGGATCATGCTCCAGTGAGAGTAAGGATCCCGCTACAGGGAAGATCTTGCTTCAGGAAGAGTGAGGATTCTGCTCCGGGGGAGATCTTGTTCCAGGGAAAGTGAGGATCCCCCTCTGGGTAGGATCTTGCTCCATGGGGAGTGAGGATCCTGCTCAAGAGAGAGTGTGAATCCTTGTCCAGGGAGGATCCTGCTCGAGACAGTATCAGGATCCTGATCTGGGAAGAGTGAGGATCCCTTTCCAGGAAGGGTGACGATCCCGTACCTGGGCGACACCTGGACTTCTTCACTGAGAAGAGCAAGGATCCTGCAACAAGGAGAGCACGCATCTTGTTGTCCAATCAGGCACAGACGTGATCCATCACCTACTGATGAAGATTCAATGTATATGAGCCATGAGGACTCCGCCCCCACAGCTGTTTGTGGCAAGGTTTTCCAAATACCCACTGAGAGAAGGCATTTGTTCTCATCTCAGTCTTAAATTGCTGCCCTTTCATGCTGAGACTATGCTTTCTGGACCTAGAGTCCCATTTTTACCCCACCTTGCTTAAGAGTCCTATATGGCTCAATGAGACCACCTCTCATTCACCTGAACTTCAGTGAGTAGTGTCTCAACCTGTTTAGCCTTACCTCATAAGACAAACCTTTCATATCAAGGACAATCCTAATAAATCTTCTCTGAACTGTCTCTCATGAAATTGTAGCTTTCCTTAAATGAGGGGTCCAAAACTGATCAGAGTACTCCACATATGATCTCACCAGCACATTGTACAGTTGCAGCAAGGCTTGACTCTTAACCTCCAGCCTCCTTGAAATAAGGGTGAAACATGCCATTAGTCTTCCTGATAACCTGTTGCACCTGGATGCAAGCTTTCTGTGTTTCAGATACAAATGCCTTCAAGTCCCTTGTAGTGTAGATTTCTGCAGTTTTTCTCCATTTGAATGCTATTCTTTTGTTCTCCTCCTTCACGTTTTCCCATACTATATTTCATTTGTCAACCTTTTTCCCACTTATTTAATCTGTCAATGTTCTCTCCTCAAGCTGTTTGTATTCCTCTCGCAACTTGCCTTTCGACCTATTTTTGTGTCTCCTGCAAATCTGGCTACAATATATTTGTTTCCTTCCTCTATGTCATTCTTTTGGTCAGAAAACACACCAGGTTGTAGTCCAACAGATTTATTTGAAATCATAAGCTGTCGAAGCGTTGCTCCTTCGTTAGGTGAATTGGATAGAAGAGCACAGGCACCTCCAGATCATTATCATTAATATGCTTTGTAAACGGTTGCAATCGCAGCACTGAGCCCTGTGACAATTTGAAAAAGAATGCTTTGTCTCCACTTGCTGTTTCCTGCCCATTTAGCCAATTCTCTGCACCAAAATGTTATCACTAACACCATAGGCTCTTATAGTCATAGAGATGTACAGCACGGAAACAGACCCTTCGGTCCAATTCGTCAATATCGGCCGGATATCCTAACCTAATCTAGTCACATTAGCCAGCACTTGGCCCTCATCCCTCTAAACCCTTCCTATTCGTATACCCATGCCTTTTAAATGCTGTAATTGTACCAACCTACACCACATCCTCTAGCAGCTCAATCCACACATGCACCACCCTCTGTGTGCAAACTTTGCCCCTTAAGTCCCTATTAAATCTTTTCCCACTCACCCTATATGCCATCTAGTTCTGGACTCCCCCACCCCAGGGAAAATAACTTGTCTATTTATCTTATCCATGTCCCTCATGATTTTATAAACCTCTATAAAGGTCACTCCCTCAGCCTCTGATGCTCCAGGGAAAACAGCCCCATTCTATTCAGCCTTTCCCTCTAGCTCAAGTCCTCCAACCCTGGCACCATCCTTGCAAATCTTTTCTAAACCCTTTCAAGTTTCACATTTTTCTGATAGGAAGGAGACCAGAACTGCACGCAATACTCCAAAAGTGGCCTAACCAATGTCCGGTACAGATGCAACATGACCTCCTAACTCCTATACTTATTGCTCTGACCAATAAAGGAAAGCATACCAAAAGCCTTCTTCACTATCATTATTGCCTACGACTCCACTTTCAAGGAAGTATGAACTTGCACTCTAAGGTCTCTTTGTTCAGCAACACACCCCAGGACCTTACCATGAAAATGTATAAGTCCAGCTCTGATTGGCTTTTCCAAAATGCAGCATCTCACATTTATCTAAATTAAACTCCATCTACCACTCCTCAGCCTATTGGCCATCTGATTATGATCCCATTGTACCCTGAGGTAACCTTGTTTGCTGTCCACCACACCTCCAATTTTGGTGTTATCTGCAAACTTACTAACTATACCTCTTACGTTCACATCCAAATCATTCATATAAATGACAAAAGGCAGTGGCACCAATCCTTGTGGCACACCACTGATCACAGGCTTCCAGTCTGAAAAGCAACACTCCATCACCACTACCTTCGAGCCAGTTCTGTATCCAAATGACTACTTCTTCTGTATTCCATGAGATCTAACCTTGCTAACCAATCTCCCATGAAGTCATGTTTACCACTCTGTCCTCATCAATCCTCTTTGTTACTTCTTCAAAAAACTCAATCAAATTCGTGAAAGATGATTGCTCATGTACAAAGCCATGCTAACTATCCCTAATCAGTCTCTTCATCAGGAATTGCTTATGATGGGCTTATGCCTGAAACATTGATTCTCCTGCTCTTCGGATGCTGCCTGATCTGCTGTGCTTTTCCAGCACCACACAGTCTCAATTCTGAGCTCCAGCATCTGCAGTCCTCTCTTTCTCCACCCTCAATGTCAGGCTCATTGGTCTATCATTCCCTGGCTTTTCCTTACCATTGTTCTTAAATAGTGGCACCATGTTAGCCGACCTCCACTCTTCTGGCACCTCACCTGTGACTATCGATGAGACAAATACCTCAGCAAGGTGCTCAGCAATCACTTCTCTAGCTTCCCACAAAGACTAGCATTCACATTGAGAGTATACTCCATTATGCTGTGTGACACTAATACCATGCTAACTGGGACAGACTTTGAACAGAGCTAACAACTCAAGGCACAGATCACTGCAAAGGTCCTGGCAGCATTTTGGCCATAGAACTAAAGACTTGTGCTCCAGAATCCTCCAAGCCCTTCCAGTACTGACATCTACACAACAATGCTCAGGTACGTCCTGTACACAAAAAGCAGGACAATCCAACCCAGCCAATTACCTCCACATCAGTCTACGCTTGATCATCAGTAAAATGATGCAAGATGTCATTATCAGTATTATCGAGCAGAGCAGTAACCTGCTCAGTGATGCCTAGTTTGGGTTCCATTAAGGCCACTGAGCTCCTGACCTCATTATATTTGACTTCACCTTTTTTGAGGTACCTTGTCAAATGCCTTCTGTAAGTCCAAATACAATACTTCTTCTGGTTCCCTCTATTAACTCATGTTGAGACTTCCACCAAAAACCTATTAAATATGTCCTTTTCATGAAGCTGTGCTGACTCTACTTGATTAGATTATGTTCTACTATTGCTTCCTTAGTAACTGATTCCACTATTTTCCTACAATCAATATTGGCCAACTGGTCTGTCTTTTCCCTTCCTTTTTACACACGGTTGTTGTCAGTTTTCTAATTCTCTGGTATTTCTCTAGAATCCAAGGACTTTTAGAAAATTACAAATAGTGTATCCACTATTTCCCATAACTACCTGTTTTTGGATGTGAGAATGCAAGGCATCAGGGCCAGGAGGTTTTATCCACCTTTAGCTCCATTAATTTGTCCAAGCTATTTCTCTCGTGATGGTGATGGTACTTAGTTACTATTCCGTACTCTTTAGTATTAATAGGATGTTCAAAGGATCTTCCACCATGAAGATTTGTGCAAAATATCTGTTTAACTCCTCTGCCATTTCCTTTTTCCCCATAACAACCTCCCCAGATTTATTTTCTAACTGCCAATGTCACTTTGGCCTCTCTCTTCATGTTAGTATACTTATATAAGCTCTTATTGTCTGTTTTTATATTCCTCACTGGTTTGCTCTTGTAGTTTATTTTCTCTCTTTTTTCGTATTCCTCTTCACTGGATTCTAAATTTATCTCAGACTTCAGTTCAATCACTGACATTTACCTCACTATATGATTTTTCTTTAAACTTTATACTCTCCTTAACTGCCTTGGTTCACCATGGTTAGTTTAACCCTCTTTTAGAATCTAAACTGGCAGTGGCAGACAGAGGACAGTCTGGATCCCACTGTCTGACAGGAGACAGTCTGGATCCCACTGTCTGACATGGGACAGTCTGAATCCCACTGTCTGACAGGAGACAGTCTGGATCCCACTGTCTAATGGGGGAAGGAGAGTGGATCCCACTGTCTGACATGGGACAGTCTGGATCCCACTGTCTGACAGGGGACAGTCTGGAGCCCACTGTCTAATGGGGGAAGGAGAGTGGATCCCACTGTCTGACATGGGACAGTCTGGAACCCACTGTCTGAGAGGGGACAGTCTGAATCCCACTGTCTGACAGGAGATAGTCTGGATTCCACTGTCTGACAGGGGACAGTCTGGATTCCACTGTCTGACAGGGGACAGTCTGGATCCCACTGTCTGACAGGAGACAGTCTGGATCCCACTGTCTGACAGGAGATAGTCTGGATCCCACTGTCTAATGGGTGGAGGAGAGTGGATCCCACTGTCTGACAGGGGACAGTGTGGATCCCACTGTCTGACAGGAGACAGTCTGAATCCCACTGTCTGACAGGAGACAGTCTGGATCACACTGTCTGACAGGAGACAGTCTGGATCCCATTGTCTGACAGGAGACAGTCTGGATCCCACTGTCTAATGGGGGAAGGAGAGTGGATCCCACTGTCTGACAGGGGACAGTGTGAATCCCACTGTCTGACAGGGGACAGTCTGAATCCCACTGTCTGACAGGAGACAGTCTGGATCCCACTATCTAATGGGGGGAGGACAGTGGATCCCACTATCTGACAGGACACAGTCTGGATCCCACTGTCCGACAGGAGAAAGTCTGGATCCCACTGTCTAATGGGGGGAGGAGAGTGGATCCCACTGTCTGACAGGAGACAGTCTGAATCCCACTGTCTGGCAGTGGACAGTCTGGATCCCACTGTCTGACAGGAGACAGTCTGGATCCCATTGTTTGACAGGAGACAGTCTGAATCCCACTGTCTGACAGGAGACAGTCTGAATCCCACTGTCTGACAGGAGACAGTCTGGATCCTACTGTCTAATGGGTGGAGGAGAGTGGATCCCACTGTCTGACAGGGGACAGTGTGGGTCCCACTGTCTGACAGGAGACAGTCTGGATCCCACTGTCTAATGGGGGAAGGAGAGTGGATCCCACTGTCTGACAGGAGACAGTCTAGATCCCACTGTCTGATAGGGGACAGTCTGGATCCCACTGTCTAATGGGGGAAGGAGAGTGGATCCCACTGTCTGACAGGAGACAGTCTGGATCCCACTGTCCGACAGGGGATAGTGTGGATCCCACTGTCTGACAGGGGACAGTCTGAATCCCACTGTCTGACAGGAGGCAGTCTGGATCCCACTGTCTAATGGAGGAAGGAGAGTGGATCCCACTGTCTGACAGGGGACAGTGTGAATCCCACTGTCTGACAGGGGACAGTCTGAATCCCACTGTCTGACAGGAGACAGTCTGGATCCCACTGTCTAATGGGGGGAGGACAGTGGATCCCACTATCTGACAGGACACAGTCTGGATCCCACTGTCCGACAGGAGACAGTCTGGATCCCACTGTCTAATGGGGGGAGGAGAGTGGATCCCACTGTCTGACAGGAGACAGTCTGAATCCCACTGTCTGGCAGTGGACAGTCTGGATCCCACTGTCTGACAGGAGACAGTCTGGATCCCATTGTTTGACAGGAGACAGTCTGAATCCCACTGTCTGACAGGAGACAGTCTGGATCACACTGTCTAATGGGGGAAGGAGAGTGGATCCCACAGTCTGACAGGGGACAGTGTGAATCCCACTGTCTGACAGGAGACAGTCTGAATCCCACTGTCTGACAGGAGACAGTCTGGATCCTACTGTCTAATGGGTGGAGGAGAGTGGATCCCACTGTCTGACAGGGGACAGTGTGGGTCCCACTGTCTGACAGGAGACAGTCTGGATCACACTGTCTAATGGGGGAAGGAGAGTGGATCCCACAGTCTGACAGGGGACAGTGTGAATCCCACTGTCTGACAGGAGACAGTCTGAATCCCACTGTCTGACAGGAGACAGTCTGGATCCTACTGTCTAATGGGTGGAGGAGAGTGGATCCCACTGTCTGACAGGGGACAGTGTGGGTCCCACTGTCTGACAGGAGACAGTCTGGATCCCACTGTCTAATGGGGGAAGGAGAGTGGATCCCACTGTCTGACAGGAGACAGTCTGGATCCCACTGTCTGATAGGGGAAGGAGAGTGGATCCCACTGTCTGACAGGGGACAGTGTGAATCCCACTGTCTGACAGGAGACAGTCTGGATCCTACTGTCTAATGGGGGGAGGAGAGTGGATCCCACTGTCTGACAGGGGACAGTGTGGGTCCCACTGTCTGACAGGAGACAGTCTGGATCCCACTGTCTAATGGGGGAAGGAGAGTGGATCCCACTGTCTGACAGGAGACAGTCTGGATCCCACTGTCTGATAGGGGACAGTCTGGATCCCACTGTCTAATGGGGGAAGGAGAGTGGATCCCACTGTCTGACAGGAGACAGTCTGGATCCCACTGTCCGACAGGGGATAGTGTGGATCCCACTGTCTGACAGGGGACAGTCTGAATCCCACTGTCTGACAGGGGACAGTGTGGATCCCACTGTCTGACGGGTGTGGAGTGCGGTTCCCACTGTCTGACAGGGGACAGTGTGGATCCGACTGTCTGACAGGGGTGGAGTACGGTTCCCACTGTCTGACAGGGGACAGTGTGGATCCCACTGTCTGACGGGGGTGGAGTGCGGTTCCCACTGTCTGACAGGGGACAGTGTGGATTCTGCCATCTAATGAGGGAGATTGTGGATTCATTTCTAACCAGGGCACAGCACAGGATCCTATGTCCAGAGAGAAGGGGGATCAGTGTCCCTGGTGTGTCTAACTCTCTGCACAGCTGCTGGAGAATTCTGATCCAGGTAACTATAGAGTTTGAGTGTTTGTGGTGCTCCATTCAGACGCCAGATAAAAATGTTTCTGAAAACTTATTTAATCCAATTGTTGGGGAAGCAACCATCCTCCAATCATAACTGCATGTCAGAAGAAGTCAACACCCGCTGTGATGGGTATTAATTTGATTCCAGTTTCTGCTTCTCTGTACTTATTAAAGTATACATGTGAGCAACAGATTGCTGTAGATGTCTAATTAAGTTAAGCCTTTTCTAAATATTATTTAAATTAAGCGCCCAAAGCATTGAAAGTTAAGTGTACAGTGATGTTTACAGATGTAGGAAATGCACTTCTCTTCACTCCTAAACCATTGTCACCATCAACCTTCATGGTTGAAGACTGCAATTTACTATTCAGCACCATTCGCTATATTCGTCTTTTTCCCCTAACCCTTATCCTGACAAAAGGAGTTTTTCTAAATGTGCTGCCACTCTGGCTCTAAATTTACAAATTTCTCTAGTTTCACCTTAGTATTCTTATTTCTAAAGATCAAAATGTATAGACATTAATCTGAAATTTGTTGGGTTAGCCAAAATTAAATGAGAATAATGTGAAGCCTACAGTGGTGAAAAGTAAGCCAGTAGGATGGTGACTCAATGATTAGCAAGGTCACTGGTTTTAATGTGTTTCTATGTCTGAAGGATGTGTGTTTGGATTAAGAGCTGTAACTCACAGTAATACACTAAGCTTTCACAGTATGTCTGAAAGTTTGTTGTTCTAATAGACCAGGCAATCAGATGTGATAATGTAGACTATTTATGCTAATCAGACAGAATTTGATCACAGAATTATGCTATGTAAATATCATAGAGTTGATTAGTTGACATAAAGGTGGGAACAGCATGAACAAGATAGCTGAGGTAAAACTTTGGTAAAACCAAGAGATAAGCCTCTTTTCAGTGAAAACGAGCAAGTCCTAATGAGAAATTTGTGGTAGATGACACATTTGTCATGTTTACCAGTCACCAAATTGCTGGAGATTAGACTGTGTCGTTGTTTGATTGCACAGTTTGTCTAAGTGGAGACAGAGAATAAGAAAGCTTGCATCAGAGCAATGGTTAGATAGTTCAGGTCAGGGTGATCTGATTAGTGGTGGGAGGCTGAGACAGAGTGACCTAATTACCTGTTTCATCTGACATATCCACATAAACTGGTTCATGAGTGCTTGTAAGCATTGTACAGGTAAGTTATTTTTGCAGTATTTTGTCATAATTGCTTTACTTTAATAAAGAACATTGAGTATCTCCTGTTGTTAGGATTATTGATATCCAGATTATGTTTAACAGACCAGGGAAATAGGGATAAAAGCGTGCAGATATATGATTTGTTCAGTTAGAGATAACATAACAAAGGAAATACTAATAGGAGTAATTTGTAAGTAATTTACAACATACTGTTATAATTTATAACAGTAAAAATGGTACAGGACCTGATATATAGGAAGAAATAATGGGGCCTTATAAGAAAGTCAAAATAATTATCGTGGGCGATTTGATTGAAGAAGCTGGCAAACGTAGCTGGAAAATTAGTTCATAGAGCATTTTGGGGATAACTTCCTGGAGCATTATGTCCTAAAGCCAAGCAGAGAGCAGGTTATTCTATATCTGGATTACGTAACAAAGCTACTCAGTGGTAATGAGCAGGAAGGGAAGAGTAAGCTTAAGACTGTTATTTTAAATTTAAACCAAGGGTCCGAAGATGGTGCTGGCTAAAGTGAACTGGGAAAATAGAGTAGATGCTAGAAATGCAGAGGAAGTTATTTAATGAGATATTTCATGACTTTTGGTAAAGATGTAACAATGAGAAAGACTCCAGGAGAAGGATGCACCATTAATTAAGAAAGTTAAAGCTAATGTCAAATTGAATGAAAATGCTGGAATTCTGCAAAGACTAGCAGCAGATCAGAGGATTAAACAGACTTAAAAGAACAGCAAAGAATGATTTAAAAATTGTTAAGGAGGAAGAAATTAGAAGATGAGAGAAAGCCAGTTAGAAATATAAAAACAGATAGCCGGAGTTTCTGCAAAGATTTAAAATAAAAAAAAAACATAGGTTAGTGAATTCATCAGTAAAAGCATTAAACAGATATTTTCTTTCTGTCTTCATGGCAGTAGGCATAAATAACACAACAGAAATACTCTGCATTGATTTGATGCATGAGAGGGAGGGAGGAACTTTAAACTATTCCAATCAATAGGAAAAAAGTTATGAGAAAATTAACTGAACTAAAGACTGATAATCACCAGGACCTTACAGACTTCATCAAAGGGTCACAAAATAAATGGGTGCAGAGATAGAAGATATATTCTTTGTAATTTTCCAACCAGTACATAAATATCTGATGATCTCTGACTTCTGTAACAGTCTACTTGCCATTTATGACAACGTAACTCTGCAAGCTAGAACTTCTAACTCTGGTGTACATAAAAAAAAATAACGTGAGGGAACGCTTGTCAGAGAACTAAGATTCTTGATTGGTCCGCTCATCAATTTCTCCCTGGATTAAAATGTTGTGCACACACTGGCAGGCCCCAGGATTCCTACTAACACAGTAAATTGTGATTTACTCTGCATTTTGCAATCATCTATTATTCATGAATAGTTAGAAATAGTTGAGTTGAGCAAATTTTGAAAATGTTTGATTGCAGTCAAAAGCAGTTTTTATGGTGGATTTGAAACATCAATGTTTTTGATCCTCCTTTAGCTTGACTGTGTGCATTATGTTGCAAACCTCTCTAGTAAGGCCGTAACTATACCGTAAAAGTCAATGTGACATTTTATGAATTCATTCAACTGAGAAAAGTGAGTGTACTGTGGAATTGTTTGTCTCATTGAAATGTGCCGTGAAACTGGAAAGGTTGGGAACCACTGACATGGAGCATAATTTATTAATAGAGGCATAGAATGGAAGAATATGGAAGTTATGATAAGCTTATATGAAACAACAGTTTAGGAAAAAAAAAACTGATCCCCTTAAAAAATGATCAAAAATACGGGCAAAGATTTAAGGTAATTGGAAAAATCAGATTGGTGATATGAGAAACTTTTTTGCACATCAAGTGGTTAGATTTGGAATGCATTCCCTGAAATTATGATGGAGTCAAGTTCAATTGAGGCATTGAAGAGGGACTTTGATTTGCACATTCTTTCCTTTTCCAATATTTGTATCTTTATTAACTCTACATTTTCTATTCAATGAACCATTGGCTGGCATTACATTCTCCACCTCTAATAAATTTAAGGTTATCCAAAATGCTTTTTCTCAGAATCCAAAATTATCAATTCTTGTACAATCATTGCTCCTGTGCTTGTTGGTTGTGTTAACTCCCAATTAAGTAATACCAATAATTTAAAAAAATACTTATCCTCATTTTTAAATCCCTCTCTGCCTTCACTATTTCTACCTCCCTCATCCCACACTCTAGGCACATGCATTTTTGAAATTTCTCGTCCTAGAAGACTGTGAGATACCAGTAATTCTGTTATTTTGGCTTCTTGTGGATGCACAGTTTTAATAACTCCACTGTGGGAGATTGTGTCTTCACCTCCCAAGTCCCAAAGCCCTAAATATGTTCACCAAACTCAAAAATTCCCCATCCAGGAACGCAGAAACATGAAGCCTCACAAATGAACTGATAGAAGCTGCCCGCTTAAAATAAAAAGTTTGGAGTGAAAGTTAGACAATACTTTATTCTCCAATTGACTTTTGCAAATCTGCCATACTCAATCATCCCAAATAATCTGCAAGCCATTGTGCCCTCTTCAACATGCCTGCAGTTGTTGAATGTGTTGTTGAATTGTGATTAGAATCAGAGTGCACAGAAACAACCAAATCATGCTTACTTTTCTACAACTCTATGATTTAATATTTTTAATCAGTTTTCTGCTCTACCACAACACTGAAGAGATTCATAATAAAGTTACATATGACATTTTATACAATTGTGACCAGGGTGTGCTATAATCCTTTATTTTTAAACTGGTTGCAGTATTTGAAATGGTTAACTACAGTATCTTCCCCAGCACCTCTCATTGTCGGGTGAGACGGTCTGCCCTCACCTAGTTCCATTTTTGTTTGTTTCATATAGATAGATAACTTTCTACATTGCTTCTCTTCCTGCTCTCACACAATTTCCTCCAGAGTGCTCCAAAGATCCATTGTTGCCCTTCATACTTCTCAAGAGCATGCTGCTTGCAACATCATTTACAAACATGCAAACATATTAGATTCAATAAGTATGCTGATGAAATTCAGTAGTGCCTGACCACCATTTCTCCTCCTTCCCTCCATTGTTTTTCCTGCCATTCAGTATTGGATGATCAGAAATTACATCCAATTAAACATTGGAAAGACCAAAATAATTATCTTTGGCTCTTGTAAGCACAAGTTCATCTAAAACTCTGTAGCTGTATCCTAACTTACAACAAATTTGATTCTCCCATCAGCCCTGCACTTGTTACCCTACATTTATATTTAGGTCAGCAATTTGTGAAATGTAATTCCTAACCCCTCCCTATCTCTGTAACTTTCTTCAGCCTACAGTCTTCATTCCACTTAACCTAGACTTTTGTGTGTGAAATGACTCCACAGAGGCCAGTATCCTGTCATTAAGTCACCCTTTATTTACACATGGAGAGTCCTTGACATTGATCCAGCTTCCTCAGGGCCAGCTCTCAGAGTGAACAGAACCTCTGACACTCCTGTTCTTATCTGCCAGCCAGGGCTCCCTCATTGGACCTGATTAACAGCCCCTCTCAGGGAACTCGTATTCTATGAAGTCCACTTGGGAACCCTGTTACAATCCCTCTCCCACTGATTCTGAGAACATAGCCATGTCCTTTCGTTGTAGCTCCTCCTGGGATGTTTTAGTCCTGGGTCAGGTTCCTCCAACTCTGCCTCTGGTACGAGTGCCATGTAACACATATGAGCTCTCCTCTTGTGCCTGGAGAGTCTCAGAAGAAATTCATTCTCCTCTCCAGGAGGAAAAGGTGTCAAGGTAGTGACATCCTCCATGTTCATCTCAGTTTCTGAGGCAACTCCAACGTTTGAAGGAAAGGGGGAACCCACAGGTTCTGAAGCAGTTGAAAAGGCAGTCAAGAACTGAGTACGTTTTGCTCCCGCACTGTTTGTGAGTTTGCAGCTTTCAAATAGTCCATGTATTTGTTCAGGACCATCACACCTACCCGAACTTTAGACATCACTGGGCCTGACCTCGCTTTGACCATGCCTGTTACCGATGAAGGACCATTCCCTTGTTTCCTACACAAACTTCGTCTCCTGAAGTAAACTGTCTCTCTTGCTTACCAGAGTCTTGTGTTTGGCATTGCTGTTCCTGATGCAAATTCACCCTCTCCTACCCAGGTCTAGGAGGATCAGATTTAACCAGGTACAGTCTTCTCCCCATTGGCTACTCTGCTGGAGCTATCCCTAATGACATGGGATAGGCATCCTATAATCAAGTAGGAACCAGGCAAGTTTGGTATCTAGTGAAACTGTAAGCGGTTTCTTTAATCCCACTCTCATCACCATTGGAATAACTCCACAGAGAACAGTATCCCATCACCAAGTTACCTTTGACACTGATTCAGCTTCCGCAGAGTCAGCTCTGAGAGTGAACAGAACCTCTGACACTCCTGTTTATATCCGTCAGCCAGGGCTCCCTGATTGGACCAGGTAACCAGCCCCAATCAGGGAACTCATATTCTATGAGATCCACCTGGCTGACCTCATTACAATCACTACATTATGCACCTCCACTTTCCTGCACCCACAATTCCCAGACATTCCTTTATTTAACTCTGAAAACCAAAAACTCTCCTGAAAACTCACTGCATCTTTTTTTTTCTCTCATCATTCGACTACCCCTTAAAATATATTTCTTTTGACTAGGACTTTAGTCACCCATCCTAATAGTTCCATATGTGGTTGGTCTCAAATTCTATCTAAGAATGCTCCTCTGAAGTATCTTGGACACTTTACTAGAAGTTAAAACCATGGTATAAATTCAAGCTATCCTTGTTTGGTGAGTATTTATAATACAAAGTTTTCCCAGGTGTGAGTTCACAGAAAGCAATGCTGAGGTGTTTAGCAAAATTACTGAATGATGATATTCCTGATTCCTCAAGCTGCTTCTTCTGATGACCTGGATTCTAGCTGATCTATACCCCATTCCATTTACCTGCATTTGATCTATATCCTATATATACATTCACATAATAAAAATCTATCCGTCGCTGTCCTGAAAATTCAAAATGATGCAGAATCCATACCATGTGGGAGAGATAATTCAGCATTTTCACAAACATTTCTTTGAAAATCTACTTCTCACTTACACTCCTGAATGGCTGCTAAAATAATTCAATAGAATATATACGGAGAAACTATTTTCTATGTGAGGAAATCAAAGACAAGAATATACCATCTTAACATGTTTATAGTTGTATTGACATCTCTCTGTTGCCTTGAAAGGACAGCAATTTTCCCTTCCCCAAGGGGATTATTGAACCAGTTTGGTTTTTTCCCTTTATTTCCAGAAGTGCTTTTAAACAGAACTGAACACTTTTGTTTCCATAACCAAATCACCTGTGGTATTTTTTTCATCTGTTAACCACATTTTTCAGGTGCCTAATTTACATGCAAAACCTGTTGGGGCAATACAGACCATCAAAGGCGAGAGAGAGGTTGGGGTGGAGGGGGTGGAGGGGGTGGGGGGGGGGGGGGCGGGGTGCTAAATCAAACTGGAGTTGGAAGAGGAGACAAAGCACTGTACTTCATGAGGTGGCCAACTCCCTTTAAAGTGATCAAACGTATTGGTGAATATCACATATTTCCTCTCCAAGGGCACCTAGACACAAATGTAACTCAGGAAGACAGGCAGATAGTTGGCAGCTATGACCCCTCCACAGTCCACTGCCACCAACTCAGTTTTTAGACTTCATTAGACTTTTATTCAAAATTTTATTGTATTCAAATGCTACATTCTGCCATGGTAGGATGTGAGCCAATGTTCCACATTATCTCGGTCTCTGGATTACTACTCCAGCAAAATACCACGATGCCATCACCTTTCCTTAGGTTCCATTAAGATCACTTTTTATTCTTCTGAACCTCACTGGGTAAAGCCCCCCGCCCCACCATCTAACCTTTCCTATTAATGTTCTATGATCTTTTTTTACATATTAGCCTTATATATATATATGAGCATTTAGTGATACAAACAAATCTTTTTTTCGGCTTTATTCCAATTTGCTAAATCAGGTGCTACCACTGTGAAATGTATTGGGATTTCTTGTATTAATGCTCCCAAGGAATGCAAGTTGTTGTTCTTGCTGTTGTGTTTGCAGTTGTGGTTATGGTGGTCAATGCATAATACCCAACTAATATTGGGAGCATGAGGCAGTACTGATGAAGAGAGAGGTCGAGAATGTGCATTTGGCAATTCATGGCGCGCTGAACATCCAATGATACCTGTGATCCTGGGTGGTTTCAAAACGTGAAGGATGAAACTTCAATTTGGATTCCACATGGGGTGAGTCTGAACTGGAGGCAGTCACTAGGGAATGTAATGTGGCTATAGAAGCAAGTTTTGGCAAATACCTTGTCAAGCACAAGGAGTGACAGTGAAAGTAATGATGTTGAACAAAATGAAACATCAGAATGGAAATCCTGTCAAAGAGAGGCACGGGATTTCTTCGAGGTTGTCATACCTGGAAGGGATGTTGTAGTGGAAGTCAATGGTCCAACAGGACTTTGGACCATTTAGATTAGATTCCCTACGGTAAGGAAACAAGCCATTTGGCCCAACAAGTCCACATCAACCCTCTGAAGAGTAACCCACCCAGACCCATCCCCTTATTTTCTACATTTCCCCAGACTAATGCACCTAACACTACAGCCAATTTAGCATGGCCAATTCACCTGACCTGCACATCCTTTTGGATTGTAGGAGGAAACCCAGTTAGACACAGGGAGAATGTACAAACTCCAAATTTGCCCAAGGTTGGAATCGAACGCAGGTTCCTGGCACTGTGAGTCAGCAGTGCTAACCACTGAGCTACCGTGCCACCCCTAGTGGGAGAAAGGTTTGACAGTATTGTATGGAAGCAGGGTCTAGTAGTATTTTGGCATTTGGTAAATTTTAGGTCGACAAGCAGCAATAATTTCTTGTTCTCATATTACTGTTCTCTTCCTTGCCTTAAATTGAAGAGCAGTATCCTGCAAATTGTACCAAGATCCTTCATTGTGAAATCAATATTGATCTATCTCAGGGAAACCTCTTTTAAAAGACACACTGAAAAGCAATCTATAAAGAAATATCTGATTGTAAGTCTAAAAAGATTTGTTTTATACAATGTATATGTTTTTAAAATATAGTACTTTAGCATAATTAATTGATCTCCTGCTGGTCCTGGTTACATTGAAATAACAAACAATGCATCTCTGGTGCATTCTTGGCAAAGCTTCTATACAGGTTAACAATCTCTGTACCATCTGTCATACAATTTAGAAAGCAAAATCTCATTGAAAGGCTCTCTCTCACTGTTCGAAATTCAATTTTTTGACATACTTCAGAATCCAATTGGAAGCCAAAGGCTGTTATCGCTGGTTCAGCAAGTTGAAAATTGATTTGCAATTTGTCAATCAATGTTACCACCCATGTCTCTCATTGGTGTAAGAGTTATATCATCTGCAATGCCTGCTTAGCTTAATTTGGGATTGTGCTAAGCAGTTTCCATTATTTTAAAACTGGTGTGGTCTGGATGAGAACACACGTCTTTGGTTGCTCATTCAAACTGGAAGTAACAAAGTACTGTGCAATCTCCCATTTATTTTGTGCTACTGAGGAATATACTCTCTTGTAAAATAATTCTAATTCAAACCAACAACATGATATAATTTAATCCAAATTCTCTTCCAGTCTAAAAAGGTAAATATCTCAAATGAAACATGGATGCACAAACTGGCCTTACAGCCAATGTACATTTTCAGTAACTTCATATGTTTTCTGCCTTTTTAATACTGGCATTTAAGAGTACATAAGTAGTTTTCCTCCTATTTGCTCAGAATGCATACTGAGATGGCATGGTGAAAATGTGCTCAGATTCATCCTGCAATTTGTGGATTGGAAAACTGAGGACTGGAGATGCGCAATTCACTAATATGTGCTCCCAGTTGAGCAGTGGATTCTCGAATGTGGGTCTCACTGATTAGCATAGCATCCATTGCCCATTGTTGGTTATCCTTGGTAAGCTATTGGTCCTGGAATTGCTACAAACCATGTGCTTCCCTAACGCTGTTACTTAGAGAGTTCCAGGACTTTGACCTCGTAACAATTTTAAAAGTATGGTGATAAATATCGAGCAGAGTATTCTAGCCCTTTGGACTTGAAGGCCCACATGTTATTAGCCTTTTTGATTACATTTTCAACCAGTATACAATCAACGAAGGAAGAACTAAGGAGGTTCAGGGGAGATTTAATTGAGGTGTAGAGAATTATCAGTGATCTAGGTAGAGTAGGTAGGAATGACGTATTTTCCTTAACAGAAATCGATAATCAGGACCATTTATTTAAAATACTTGGTAGAAGAATTAAAGGCTCACAGAATTACAGAACCGTTAAGGCACAGTACAAGGGCATTTGGCCCATTGTGCCTGCACCTGTTCTCCAAACAAGCATCATGACTTAATGGTATTCGCCTGCCTTTTGCCCATTTCCTTGCACCTTGTTTCTATTTAAATAATCATCCAATGCCCTCTTGAATGCCTCAAGTGAAACTACCTTCACCACACTTTCAGGAAGTGAAATTCAATGTCCTTTCGAAGTTCTACATTTTCCTCGTCACGGTTTACAATGCTTTCAAGTTTTGTATATTATTCCCTGCACATGAAAATCTATATCATTAATAAATATCAGGAAAAGCAAAAGTCCTAATACTAGCCCCTACGGAAATCCATGACACGTTTTTGTCCAGCCTGAAAAAATACATTGAACATTACATTAAACCGCCCTCTTCCATGTGACTGCATTTCTATCTTGAATATCTTATGAAAACAGTTTTGTGATTGTTTCATGAAACATCCCCAGCGCTGAGGTTAAACTGACTAGTCGGAAATTAGTCTGGATTATCCATACAATACCTTTTGGACAAAGTTGTAATGTTTAGAATTCTCCAATCTTCTGACACTCCAGGCATGTCTCCATCTTCCCCCCCCCACCCCCACCACTGACCGCCATATGTAAATGCCATTTTTGTTCCCTAGGTGGCCCAACTTATCCTTCTACAATTATTTATGACCCTACTGAACACTTTGGTATCGCCTTTATGTTAGCTGCCACTGATTTTTTATCATTCTTCTTATATATATTTTCCAATATATATGTTCACTTGTCTCTGAAGCTTTTGTATTGCTCTTTGTTCTCAATTTTATTTTCTGGGTGGCACGGTGGTTAGCACTGCTGCCTCACAGCACCAGAGACCTGGGTTCAATTCCCGCCTCAGGCAACTGTCTGTGTGGAGTTTGCACATTCTCCCTGTGTCTGCGTGGGTTTGCTCCAGTTTTCTCCCACAGTCCAGAAATGTGCAGGTTAGGTAAATTGGCCATGCTAAATTGCCCGTAGTGTTAGGTGTAGGGGAATGGGTCTGGGTGGGTACATGTCGGTGTGGACTTGTTGGGCCGAAGGGCCTGTTTCCACACTGTAAGTAATCTAATCCCTAAGAAGCACTCTTTCTTCTTTAACTTAATTTCAATCTCTTTTTCATCTAACTTTGTTTGTCCTACCTTTCCCTTTTGAGGTAAGATACTTTGACTGTACCCAAACCATCTCTAATTCTCCAAAGGTACCTCATTGCTCAGTTATACTTTTAGTTGCCAGCATTTCATTTGAGTCTATTCAGCTCAGCCCCGTTCTTGTCCCAATCAAGCGGATCTGTGCAATTGATTGTCACACTCTGTCAACATTCTAAACCTTACCTCACTGTCTCTTAAATATTCTCCCACTGACACATTTTCCAATCAGCTTACTTCATTTTCCAAGAAGCAGGTTCAAAACTGCATCTTTTCATGTTAGACTGGATGCATTGTGCTGAAATATTCTTCTGAACATAATCTGGGAACATCTACCTCTTGGAACATGTACAGTTGAGAATAAAGAGCAATACAAAAGCTTCAGAGATAAGTGAACATATATAGTCGCAACTAACATAAAGGAAATTCCAAAGTCTTCCACAGGTTCATAAATAGTTATACAAGACGTTATTGCCCTTTATAAGTTTCAAGTTTATATGTGGTTAATCAAAATTCTCCATTATGATTACTCTACATTGTCATCTCTCTGCAATTTCCCTATAATTTCTTCCTCTATGTCCTTCCCACCCATTGATGGTATATGGATTACAACGAGTAACATAATTTCACTCTTTTGATCCTTAACTCTAAGCAAATTGATTCTGTCCTTGATGCCTTGAAGATTTCCTCTTCTGCAGCACTCCATTACACACCTTAACTAATACTTCCTTCCCTCCTCCTTTCTTTTCTATGTTTTCTGAACACGTTGAAGTCAGGAATATTTAATACCCCGTCTTGTTTCTCCTTGAGTTTTGTCTCTGTTGTCACTGCATCACTATATTCAACATGACAATCTGCACCTGTAACTCCCCAATCATATTTACTATGATCGATGTATTCATATATTTGCACAATAATCTTCATTTAGATTTCATTACTTTCACCCTTACTCTGACCCCACCTATTAACTCCCCATTCTTACTGACCTATTAACTCACTATGCCAGTGTGATCTGTCTCTCCCAGTATTTAGTGAGCCTTGGTATCCTTCTCTAATATTCTCTCATCGTTGCCATACCCCTGCGAAGTTAGTATAAAGCTGTTCACCTTACTGAATGTGTTAGTGCCATAACTCTCAGCCCTGCAGATAGATCACAGTGACTCCAACCACTGCTCAAGTTACAAAATCTGAAATCAAGTTTCTGCAGCTTACAGCACTTTCAGCACTAACAAAGCACATTGCAAGTAACTCATTCCCAGCTTTGTTCATGTGCAACCTGTTTCCTTGTACTGTTGCCATCCTCCCTAGAACCAGTCCCAATGTCCCAAGAATCTAAAACTCTCCCTCCTGCACCATCTTTCCAGTTATGTATTCATTTACTTTATCCTACTATTTCAGTGCTCACTAGCATGTGGCAACGGCCGCATTCCTGAGATTACTACATTTGAGTTTCTGCTGTTTGTTTTTCTACCTAGTTCCTTAAATTCTGATTGCAGGACCACAATCTCAATCCTGCATACATCATTTGTACCAGTGTGGATCATGGCCTGCAGCTTTTCACTCTCCCCTAGAAGAATGTCCTGTAGCTGCTCAGTGACATCTTTGATCCCGACACGAGGGGTTAATATACCATACTGGAATCACATCTGCAGCCAAAGAAAACAGTTACTTACCTGTTTCCCTAATTAGTGCATCCCCTACTACAAGTGCTTTCTTTCTTCTTCCCCCCCACCACCCCCCCCTTCTGTATAGTCAGCCACTGATTGTGCCTTAAACAAAATTCTGACTGCATTCCCTTGAGGAGCCAGATCCTCACCATTTCAAAAGCAGAAAATAGCTTTATGACCATACCCTATGGGATTCCTGCACTGCCTGCCTGTTTCTCCTGGTCTGCCTTGTGGTTACCCATCCCTATCTGCCTCCAGGCCATAAAACTGTAGTATGACTTTCTTGTCGAACATGCTAGCTAAGTAACTCTCAGCCTGGCACTGATGTTAGTTTCAATATTTAATAAGGGGGAAGATCATTGAGGTTGCAGTTTTGGAGTGCATTCAGAATGTGGGCAGATGGACATGCTGGGACTGTTACTGTGCTTGATGGAGCACTTAAGAGAATCGCATCCATAATTTTTTGATTTATATTCCCAGTGGCTGCTGGTAATCTTCAGTATCAGTGCTTCTTATCATTAGCTTTTTCCTCAGCCCTTTCCTTATCTTGCTTTTGCATTTCTTCACCTCTGTAATGTCGGCAAGTCTTAGGATAATTTACTTCTAAAATTGTATTACATGCCACAAATTACTGCGAGTGGCAAATACTTTTCAAAGATTATTCATTCAGGGAATGTGGGCTTCCCAGTTGGTCCAACATTTATTGCCCATGCCTAATCACCCTTGAGAAGGTGGTGGTGAGCTATCTTCTTGAACTGCTGTAGCCAATTTAGTATAGCTTTATCCATAGTTTTGTTAGGGAGAGAGTTCCAGGATTTTGATTCAGCAACTACAGACAGCACTATATTTCCAAGACAGGATAATGAATTGATTGGAAGAGAATATGCAGGTGGTGGTCTTCCAATGTACCTGCCACCCTTGTTCACCTAAATGATAGTGGTCTTGAATTTAGAAGGTGCTGTGTAAGGAGCCTTGCTGAATTTCTACAATGCATCTTAGAGATGGTTCACACTGCTAATACTGTACATCAATGTTGGAGGGAGTGAATGTCTGTGGATGTGATGCCAATCAAGTGGAAAATCATTATATCCAAAAACAGCATTTTGGGCTGATATGTGGCAAATACATTGTGTGCCGCACAAGTGTCAGACAATGGCTATCTCCAACAAGAGAGAATGTCACCATCACTGAATGCCCCATTACGAGCATCCAGAGGGTGACCATTGACAAGAACTTGTGCTGGACTAGTCATGTAAATACAGTGACTATTGGAATGGATCAGAGGCTAGGAACCATGCAGTGAGTAATGCACCTCCCTATGCTCCAAACCCTGTCCACAGTCTACAATGCGTAAGTCAGGAATGTGTTGGAATTGCCTCTACTTAAGTGGATAAGTGCAACATCAACAGCACTCAAGAAGCTTGACACCATCCTGGACAAAGCAGTCCACTTTGGGGCCAAAGATCTTACTGCTATGTCTTATGTTCTTGTTAAATGAGTAGAGCATTCTGCAGTAATGGAGCCAGACCAATCCTTCACAACATGGGCAACAGATGGAACCTCAGTCCTTAGTATTTACGTATGAAGGACCTGAACTCTACTCAAATACATTAATCATGGCAATGTTCATTTAGCTGGGGATGGTAAAGGAATGTCTTATAGTACCAGTCACTTTCTATATGCACTGAGGGCATGAGGGCATGGGATGGCATACATGATATGGTGATCACCGAATTTTGTTTCCATAAACCTTGCAAAACTAAAATAAATACCCCACGATGACTTCTTTGTTGATCACTCTATATGCACTATCCTGTGGATCTTCATCTGTTGCTGGAAGGTCATCAACTCGTGAAGGACACTTGATGTGTGCCTGAAACCTGTTGGTCTTTCAGCTGTCCATGACTGAGTGTTACAGATTGGCACTGTCCAAGGTTCAGGATGATGTGCTAAAGGATGTTTTAAAGCTTTGAGCAGCCACATAATGTACCTGGTAATGTAATTTTACAATGTGAACCGCAGCTTCTTGAACTTTCACATAATATAATTTCAAATTTCATGAAGAAAAGTGTATTTTTGTGAAAAGAAGTGCTCCTTTGGTAAAGAGGTGCCCCGTAGCTTTTGATTCCATTTATTCTCAAGGCACACAGAAAAATATGGTCTGAACAGTCCTTAATAGTCCTCTATTTTAAACAGGATTTAAAAGAATCAATACCTCCATTAAGGTATCTCTCTGGATTTCAAAAATACAGAAAGTTCTTGAAAAACTCAGTAGATCCAGAGATAATTTTCCTGGATTTTGACAATTAAAGATAGTAATGTATTTACAAATCATGATACTGTGTGTCATGTATGTAGTGGTGTTCCCAAGCTGAGTCACAGTTTTAGGAGGTGCTGTCAAACAAAATCTTGGCAATGTCAACCTTGGCAATTTGTCGATGATACATACTAGAGCTATGTTGGGTTAATGGTGAAGGATGTGATTGTTTAAGTTGGTGGATGGGATGCCAAATAATTATCTGCTTTGTCCTAGATGGTGTGAGCTTCCCTAGACTGATGGTGAGCTGCAATTATTGAGGAAAGTGGAGAGAATCTATCATACTCCTGCCTTGCACCTCGTAGATAGTCAAAACTTGTAGATAGTCAAAACGGTTTGGGGAGCCAGGAGGTCAATCACTCATTAAAAAATATGTAGCTTCTGACCCTTTCTTGCATCTATAGTATTTAGATGCCTGGTCTACTTAATGTTTTGATCAACAATGATCCTGAGGATGGTGCTGGAGAAATCAATGACATTTATGTCATTACATTTCAGGTGGAGGTAGTTAGATTCTCTTTTACTGGAGATAGTAATTAAATGCTACTTGAGTAATGTTAATTTTATTTGCAGTAAATAGCCCAAGCCTAATGTTGTCCAAATCTTGCAGCATGAACACCAACTGCTTCAGTACCTGACACTGAACATTGTGAAATCATTAGCCAACATCCCCACTTCTAAAGCTATGAAAAAATCCTGGGACTGATATGATTGCCCTTCAACAGCCTTAATTATTTTTTTGGATGGGAAACCGATGAATGGGATTCCAAGATCAGTGAAGAGAATGAGAGGGGTGCTGAGTTTGCAGCTCATCAAGCTGTATGATGACTTCCTTGGTACATCTGCAGAGAATGTGAAGTGTGGCCCAGATTGCAGTTACGGGCATGTTCCAGCATGAAATGACAACATGATGGGAAAGTAGAGTAATAATGAGGTGTTGTCAGGTGGGAGGATGAATAAAATTCCTTTGAGGATGGAAATAAAAAGCAGCATAATGAGGAGACTGGAAGGAGAGGAGGCTGAAGATAAACGCCCAAGACTGGCAAAGGGAGATAGCAGTTCAAATCCAAAGTCAATATACACATACACACAAATGTAGAGGGGTTTTCAGTTACATATGCATGACAGGAAAGTATTGTAAACAGAGAGGGAAGAGTCCAATGTTGAAGTTCCGAAATTCAAGAGGAAAACAAACTTGACTTGTCGAGAAGGTGAAGTAAGCTTGGACCACCCAGAAACCAGTGTCCCAATTCGGGAACATCCATTTGGGAGAGGGCAAATCCAGTATTACCTCAAACAGCCAGAGTATTAGTGGGTCACTGCTGAAAGTAATAACTTTACCAATAAATCTCTAACTGAGATAATATGTCTGACTGTATTACAAAGGTAATTAACGTATCAATTGCTGCTTCTCCATTGGGTTCAGAATCTAAGTCTTGTACAATATTGCAACTTTACAATGCTTCAGGCACTCACATCTTTTACATTGGGAAATGTCACTAGATTAACAACTGTACTGTGAATTTATAGTATGTGCATAGTATGTGTTGATAGATTGATATAACATAAGATGAGAATCATTGAATATATGATTAACATAGCCTTCTAATTTAATCAGGCCCACTGTGTCAGAGAATCTTCCTCCCTGTTAATTGTATAATTCTCGGTTACCATGAAACTAAAAGTTCTCCTGGGAGGATCCCACCTGTTCTCCTCCTGTCTTACCATGATATGTGACTTTTACCTTTAAACATAAACCTTTGAGGATTAAGTCATTAATTTGGCACATCTATATCCATTCCCTTCATACTGTGACTACAGCTTTCTTTAAAAATATCTTTTAATCAATTGCCATTTAACTTAATCTCCAAATTATACATTTAATCTCTATTTTAAAACAATGCTTTGTGGCAGAGAAATAAGACTCTTTATGCATATACAGTGCCACCTTTTCAGGTAGCATATCATTTACATTTAATACCCTGGCATTAGCTTGATAATTTTTTATTCCCCCGTCACCTCCCCGTTCAAACTGTAAAGCTCATTCTCGAGTTAGCTCGAGCCTTTGTCATTGATGAGCCTATAACCACAAGAGGCATGTTTAACTTTGTGCCTTGGGTAAGGACAAGAAAGAGATGGGACAACATAATGAGAGACAGAGAGAGAAGACAAGTGAATGAGAAAGTTAGGGGCAGACTGGGAATGGGAGGGAGAAAAGGGGAAGAGAAAGAGAGAAAAGAAAGGGTATGACAGTGAAAAGATGCACAAGTAGTGAGAAGGCTCATTGGCAGAATAGAGACAGAGGCGGGGAAGGACTAGGAAAGACAGCAAAAGACAGAAGGTTTCTATGGGAACCTTGCAAAGAATGCTATGGTTATTTGATTAACTGCATGGGTACAGTATAAGGTGTATTATTTATGTATATATATTCATTTCATTTATTTTGAGTTTGGATTACAGACTAGTGACATGTGCATTTTGGTCTATGTGTATGAGGGTTTAATAATTAATGTGTCTTTCCGGAGGCATGATTTTAAACCAGTTTGTGTCAGAGAGCAAATGAATGGGGGCCCTCCTGGAGTGATGATGCAAGTTTGTTTATGTTTTGAAAGCTTTGCAATCAGAGAACACAAACATTGAAAGGCATTAGCTTGTTTTTGGATTAGAAGAATCAAGATTTTTGTTTAGGAAAACCCACAGATTAGAAAGCCTTTCATTTCAGTTCACAAAAGATCTGACTGGGGTCAGATTTAAGAATGATTTCTCCTGGAGAAAGGAGTTAGTTCAGAACCGTTATCTCCTTGTAAGAATTTTAGTTAAGAGGGTGACATTGACTTTTGGAATGTACATCACCAACAATGTGGAAGAAATTATTATTTATGTGGATTACAATCCATTGAAACTTTTGAGAAAAAATTGGAAAAGAAGTTATAATTCTTTCAGTGCAACTTAATTTTCCAACTGTACAATTTGAAAATCATTCAAATGCCTGGAAAATTTAGTGTTATAGTGGGCATTTTATCAAGAGCACATATAGAACATAGAACATTATAGCGCAGTACAGGCCCTTCAGCCCTCGATGTTGCGCCACGCTGTCTTACTAATCTGAAGCCCATCCCACCTACACTATTCCATGTACGTCCATTTGCCTGTCCAATGACGACTTAAATGTCTTAAAGTTGGCGAAACTACTACCGTTGCAGGCAAAGCATTCCATACCCTTACTACTCTCTGAGTAAAGAAACTACCTCTGACATCTGTCTTATACCTATCTCCCCTCACATTAAAGTTGTGTCCCCTCGTGTTTGCCGTCCCCATACTTGGAAAAAGGCTCTCCCTGTCCACCCTATCGAACCCTCTGATTACCCTTATGTCTCTATTAAGTCACCTCTCAACCTTCTTCTCTCTAATGAGAACAGCCTCAAGGCCCTCAGCCTTTCCTCGTAAGACATTCCTTCCATACCAGGCAACATCCTAGTAAATCTCCTCTGAACCCTTTCCAAAGCTTCCACATCCTTATTATAATGCGGTGACCAGAACTGTACACAATACTCCAAGTGTGGCCGTACCAGAGCTTTTTACAGCTGCAGCATGACCTCCTGGTTCCGGAACCCAATCCCTCTATTAATAAAAGCTAAAACACTGTATGCCTTCTTAACAACCCTGTCAATCTGGGTGGCAACTTTCAGGAATCTGTGCACATGGACACCGAGATCTCTCTGCTCATCTGCACTCCCAAGAATCTTACAATTAGCCC
Organism: Chiloscyllium punctatum; assembly: GCF_047496795.1. Taxonomy (NCBI): domain Eukaryota; kingdom Metazoa; phylum Chordata; class Chondrichthyes; order Orectolobiformes; family Hemiscylliidae; genus Chiloscyllium; species Chiloscyllium punctatum. The sequence goes on from NC_092744.1 coordinate 46,520,664, forward strand.
AGTACTTTGCATTCCGATTACTCCGTCCAAAGTGTATCACCTCATACTTGTCCACATTAAACTCCATTTGCCACCTCTCAGCCCAGCTCTGCATCCTCTCTCTGTCTCTCTGCAACCTGCTACATCCTTCGTCACTATCCACAACTCCACCGACCTGAGTGTTGTCTGCAAATTTACTAACCCAGCCTTCTAAGCCCTCATCCAGGTCATTTATAAAAATGACGAACAGCAGTGGACCCAACACCGACCCTTGCGGTACGCCGCTAGTAACTGGACACCAAGATGAACATGTTCCATCAACTACAACCTTCTGTTTATTTCAGCAAGCCAATTACTGATCCAAACTGCTATGTCTCCCACAATCCCATTCCTCCACATTTTGTATAATAGCCTACTGTGGGGAACCTTATCGAACGCCTTGCTGAAATCCATGTACACCACATCAACCTGTTTACTCTCATCTAACTGTTTGGTTACTTTGTCAAAAAGCTCAATAAGATCTGTTAGGCATGACCTACCCTTCACAAAACCATGCTGACTGTCCCTGATCAGATTATTCTTTTCTAGATGGTTATAAATCCTCTCTCATAACTTTTTCCAACACTTTACCAACAACTGAAGTGAGACTCACTGGTCTGTAATTACCAGGGTTGTCTCTACTAACCTTTTTGAATAAGGGAACCACATTTGCTATCCTCCAGTCCTCAGGTACTATTCCTGTAGACAATGATGATTTGAAGATCAATGCCAAAGGCACAGCAATCTCTTCCCTTGCTTCCCAGAGGATCCTAGGATAGATCCCATCCAGCCCGGGGACTTGTCTATTTTCACACTCTGCAGGATTTCTAATACCTCTTCCTTGTGAACCTCAGTGTCTTATAGTCTAGAAGCAAGTATCTCTGTATCTTCCTCGCCAACATTTTCATTTTCTATAGTGAACACTGTGGAAAAATATTTATTTAGTGCTTCCCCTATCTCCTCTGACTCCACACACAACTTCCCACTATTATCCTTGATTGGCCCTAATTTAACTCTTGTCATTCTTTTATTCCTGACATACTTATGGAAAGCCTTCGGGTTAACCCTGATCCTATCCACCAACAACTTCTTATGTATCCTCCTGGCTCTTCTGAGCTCTCTTTTTAGGTCTTTCCTGACTTCCTTGCAACCCTCAAGTGCCCTAACTGAGTTTTCACATTTTGTCCTAACATAAGCCTTCTTCTTCTTCTTGACCAGGGATTCCACTTCCTTAGTAAACCACAGCTTACGCGTTCTATATCTTCCTCCCTGCCCGACAGGTACATACTTATCTAGGACACACAGGAGCTTTTCCTTGAATAAGCTCCACATTTTTAATGTGCTCATCCCCTGCAGTTTCATTCCCCATTCTACACTTCCTAAATCTTTCCTAATTGCATCGTAATTTCCCTTCCTCCAGCTGTAACTCTTGCTCGGTGGAGTACACCTATCCCTTTCCATCACTAAAGTAAACCTGACAGAATTGTGATCGCTGTCTCCAAAGTGCTCACCTCCTTCCAAACCTAACACCTGGCCAGGCTCGTTACCTAGTACTAAATCTAAAGTGGCTTCGCCCCTTGTTGGCCTGTCTACATACTGTGTCAGGAAGCCCTCCTGCACACACTGGACAAAAACTGACCCATCTATAGTATTTGTACTGTAGCGATCCCAGTCAATATTTGGATGGTTGAAGTCCCCCATGACAACTACCCTGCCTCTCTCACTCCTATCGAGAATCATCTTTGCTATCCTTTCCTCTCCAACTCTGGGACTATTCAGAGGCCTACAGAAAACTCCCAGCATGCTGACTTCTCCTTTCCTGTTTCTAACCTCAGCCCATACTACCTCAGTTAACGAGTCCCCAAATATCTTTTCTACAACTGTAATATTGACCCTGATCAACAATGCCACACCTCCCCCTCTTTTACCATCTTCTCTGTTCTTACTGAAACATCTGAATCCCGGAACCTGCAACAGCCATTCCTGTCCCTGCTCTATCCATGTCTCCATAATGGCCACAACATCAAAGTCCCAGATATCAACCCACGCTGCCAGTTCACCCGCTTTATTTCGGATGCTCCTTGCGTTGAAGTACACACACTTCAAACCAGGTTCTCACTTGCCAGTGTCAGATACTTGATTTTGGAACTCCCTACTCTCACCCTCTTCTGTACCTGTACTACAATTTTGGTTCCCATCGCCCTGCTGTATTAGTTTAAATCCACCTTAATAGCTTTAGCGAATTTCCCACCCAGGATATTGGTACCCCTCTGGTTTAGATGAAGACCATCCTGCTTGTAGAGGTCCCACCTACCCCAGAAAGAGCTCCAATTATCCAAAAACCTGAAACCCTCCCTCCTGCAACATCCCTGTCGCCACATGTTCAACTCCTTTCTCTCCCTATTCCTCACCTCACTAGCATGTGGCACGGGTAGCAAACCAAAGAAAACAACTCTATTTGTCCTAGCTCTAAGCTTCCATCCTAGCTCCCTGAATTTCTGCCTCAAGTCCCCACCTCTCTTCCGACCTATGTCATTGGTGTTCATTGCAACTCTAAGTATTCTCCTAGGCATGATGCAGCTGTATGGCTTTAATATTGATTCCAATAAATTCAGATCTTAACTACAATATCCATTGTAAGGACAAAACAAAACTTTAAAAATTCTCTGCAGGTCAGGCAAAACCTGTGGAGAAAAGCGAGTTAACATTTCAAGATGGTGATCTTTCATGAGTTTTTGTTACCTTTACTGTTATTTGTTCAGCTTTGCAGTAGCTACAGTACTTTGCAAAATTTTCACTTCCTGTCTTGGAAGATAAGAAGGCAATGTATGGTGGCAGTACTAACATTTTTACAAATAACGAGGGGATAGAAAGTATTGGTGTGCCTTTGTGTAGAGGATCCTCTGATGAAACAATATGCTGATAATGTCTTTTGCACCCTTGGTGTCAACTATATCTTTTATCAGGCTTCTGAGCTACTGAAGTCTGCTTTGCCAAATTTCCATGTTTCCTTCTCTACTTGTGTGAATGACTTTACAAGAAGTAATTCACACACCTGCATTTTTTTTATTTGATTTGTTTAATTCTGTTTCAGATTGTCTCATGACAATATCACTTTAACAGTTTGATTGCCTCTTGATTTTCACCAAAACCTTCCACAAGTTATTCTATTTATCTGTATCTGTTCTACGGTTCTCACCACTTCCCTTTAAATGTTGTTCCTCAGAAATATCTTGCAGTCTTGATGTCAGTTTGACTATTCTGTGCATAGATCTTGGCTATCCTTTTGAGTGATTCCAGGATCTTCTGCTTTGATTGAATGATCTTCACTTGAATAAAGCATAAAAGACTTTTGACATATAAGAGCAATATCCTAGCAAGAGTCAGGATTTTCAGTGGAGGGAAGGAGCAAACCGGGAGATGAGAAGAGGGAATTAATTCCAGAAGATAATTGTAATTTGTAAAAATTATTCAAGGGATCAGGATATTACTGGGAAGGTCTGCATTTATCCTCTATCTTAATTGCCTCTAAGCAGATGGTGAGTTATTATGAACTCCTATAGACCATTTGGTGTAAGTACTCATGGAGTGGCGTTAGGAAGTTCTGGGATTCTGGTCCAGTGATGATGAAGAAACGTAAGTATCATTCCGAGTCAGGAGTATTTATACTTGAAAATGAATGTAGGGGTGTTTGATGACCTTCACCCTCTTCATAACAAAGGTTATAAATTTGGGAGGTGATGTTAAAGAAGTCTTAGCAATTGGTTCCAATGCTTCTACTAAGTGGCAACACTGTAGTCCAGTGGAAGTGGAAAGAATAACTGTATAAAGTGATGGATGGTGAGCTGTTTTTGTCCCTGATGGTTTGAGCTTTTTGTGTGTTGTTGAAGCTCGACTCATCGAGGCAAGTGGGGCGTATCCCAACATGCACTAAGTAATACTTTGTAGATGGTTGAAAGATTTGGAAAGTCAAGCAGTGAGTTACTTGCCATGAATCCTCAATCTCTGATGTGCTCCTGCAGGCAAATAATATATTTATTTGTTATGTTTCTTATCAATTGTGACTTCATGGATGTTGATGGTGGGAGGTTCAATAATGGAATGTATTTCCTGTCAAAAAGAGTCAGTTATATACAGTCTTGTTGGAGATGGTTATATCACCTCTTTGATGCCAAGTTTTAAGTCACTAGATCTATTTTGAATCTACTCCAGGTATCCTGGTAGTAGTGTCACATAATACAATGGATGGTATTCTCACAAGTACAGTGCAGACATGGATTGATGCATCTCTAGCAGGTGGATTGGTGACAGTGAGGTTAAGCAGATTTTTCTTTCTTAGTTCAGTCACCACCTGCTATAGGTCTAGTCCGCCAGATATGAGCTTCAGAACTAAGCCAACTCGATCAGGAGTCGTGCTACCAAGGCACTTTTGGTGATGGCTATTCAAGTCTTCCACTCAGTTGCCAGTATTAATGTGCATAGCTGATGTCCTGTTTCTGCAGGAGTGTGGGATACCACACTTCAGCAGCTACAGGAGATGGTCGAGCTCGTGGGCCCATGGGCTGTCAGTTTGGTCGGGTGGCAACAATAGCAGCGCCTCAGGCCTGGGTATCCTGTTGCGAGGAGGCAACTTTACCATCTCCAAGGTTAAGGAGGTCGTGGGCGGGCACCACCTCATCACTGACATCATAGGAATGCTCCCCTGAGACTAATTAATGTGTACGCCCCAATAGGTAAGAGTGAACGGTTGGACGTCCTGCATCAGCTTCCACTATTGCTGGCTACGTCCAGGCTGGTCATTCTGGCCGAAGACTTCAACTGTATCATTGCTGCAGATGGACGATCTGGTGGGGGGGGACATTAAACTGGACACCACGTCCAGACCCCTGATGGAAACAGTTAAAGATGCCAAACTGCATGACATCCTCAGCACCCCTGCAGACGGAGCGCAGCATAGACACACCTGGTCACGGGCAGACGGGTCTATACGCTCAAGGATAGATTACCTGTTTGTGTCCTGAACGTTCTCAGTCAGATCCACCAATGTCAAGCCAGTGTTCTTTTTCTGTCCACTGCCTCCTGCTGGCCGACTGTCACCAACAGGATGACCAGCGGGCTGGTAAGGGAACGTGGAAACTGAACACCAAGCTGTTGACCCCGGGAAACATTGAGGAGTTCAAGAGGATTACGCAGGTTGGAGAACCGTGAAGCCCCTGTTTGAGCCTCCAGCGGACTGTTGGGAAACATTAAAAGGGAACATCAAGAGGTTCTTCATCCTCAAAGGTGTTCAGGAGGCGAGAGAGAGACGGGGAAAACTGTCCCAGCTCCAGGAAAGTATGCAGAACCTGCTCCTGCTGCAGACGATGGGGGTCGATGTCACGGAGGACCTCCAGGAGGTGAAAGGCCAGCAAGCCTCGCTCTTTGCCTCAGAGGCACCAAGATAATCTTCCGGTCCAGGGTCCACTCCGTGGAGCAGGATGTGATGTGCTCACGTTTCTTCTTCCAGATGGTGCACGAAGAGAGCTCTATGTTCAGCAGCCTGAAGGAAGAAGATGGCTCAGTAACGTCATTTCAGGCTGACGTCATGAGGATCAGCATATCTTTCTATGCCAGTCTGTATGACTCGAAGCCAACTAACAGCATGACCTCCCAGTTGTTCCTGTCCTCTATCACGGAGGTCTTAGACGACATAACACGGGGGAGGCTGTACCAGCCACTATCTCTGGATGAGCTGACCAAGGCCCTCAAGTCCTTCGAAAAGGATAAAACTCCCAGAAGTGACGGCTTAACAGTCGAGCTCTATTCTGCTCTGTGGGACTTGATTGGCCAGGACCTGCTGGAGGTGTATGTCAGTATGCTTCTGGCCAGTACCATGAATGAATGCATGAGGAAAGGCATCATCACCCACATCTACAAGCGGAATGGGGAGAGGGAGGAAATCAGGAATTGGAGACTAATCTCACTATTGAATGCCAATTACAAACTCTTGGCAAAGATTATTTCCAACTGGGTCAGGTCAGCTCTGGATCGGTGATCCACCCTGACCAAACCTGTGCTGTACCGGGCAGGAAGATCACTGAGAGTCTTGCGCTCCTCAGGGATACGATCGCCTATGTGCAGGAGAGGGTTGGACACCTGCCTCATCAGCCTGGACCAAGAGAAAGCCTTTGACAGGATATCACACAGGTACATGAGAGATGTTCTCTCCAAAATGGGCTTTGGGGAGGGAATCTGCAATTGGATCAGACTGCTCTACACCAACATTGTCAGTGCAGTCTCAATCAGATAGTTTCCCATTCAGATCTGGAGTCAGGCAGGGCTGCCCTTTCTATCCTGCCTTGTTTCTGTGCTGCATTGAGCCATTTGCCGAGTCCATCAGGAAGGATGTGAGCCTGAGACGGGTGACTATTCCTGGCAGTGGAGGCCTGCAGGTTAAGGCCTCCCTGTACATGGATGATGTCGCTGTTTTCTGCTCGGATCCGCTGTCCGTGCACTGACTCTTGTGCATATGTGACCAGTTCGTACGGGCCTCGGGGCAAAGGTCAACCGAGGCAAGAACGAGACCATGCTCTTCAGGAACTGGGCCGACCAATCCTTCATCTCCTTCGCCGTCAGGACTGACCACCTGAAGGTGCTGGGTATTTGGTTCGGAGGGGCTGGGGCATGCACCAAGTCTTTTGGGGAGCGAATCAAGAAAGTGAGGCAGCAACTGGGCAGATGGAAGCTACGGTCTGCTCTCCATCGCGGGTAAAAACCTGGTCACCAGGTGTGAGGCACTGTCAGTGTTGTTATATGTGGCACAGGTCTGGCCTATTCCCAGGACCTGTGCCGTCGCAGTCACCTGGGCCAGCTTCCATTTTGTATAGAGATCAAAGATAGCCAGGTTCCAAAGGGACTCAATGTACAAAGCTCTGGGCAACGGGGGAATAGACACACCCAATGCAACCCTCACCCTGATGGCCACCTTTGTGTGTGGTTGCATCAAGCTGTGCGTGGATCCCCGGTACGCAAACACAAAGTGTCACTACTAACTGAGGTTCTACCTGTCCTCGGTATTGCAAAGGATGGGCCTGGCCTCGCTGCCATGGAACGCTCTGAGTAGTTGGACCATTCCGTATCACCTGTCTTTCGTAGCGAAATTTATGAAGAAAAACACCTTTGACCACAAGTCCATCAGAAAGTGGTCAGCACGTAGTGTCCTTGAGACCCTTCGGGAAAAGGAGAGCGCGGATCCTGTTGAGCGGTTCCCTGGCTGTCAAAGTCATTTGGCAGAATGCATCATCGCCAGAACTTTCCAACAAGCACCAAGACATGACTTGGCTGGTGTGAGAAGGGCTCTGTCTGTGAGATCCTTTTTGCACACCCGTACTCTCTGCCACACATGCTGCCCTCAAAGCGGCTGCGGAGGGGACAAGACTATCACACAACTCCTTCTGGAATGTGCCTACGCAAAGGAAGTCTAGAGACGAACGCAGTGATGTTTGTTGAGGTTCATCCCAAGCAGCTCCATGATGCGGGACTCCATGCTCTACGGTCTGTTCCCCGGGACGCACACCGAGACAAACATCAACTGTGCCTGGACGATCATCAACTCGGTCAAAGACGCTCTTTGGTCTGTCTGAAACCTGTTGAGCTTCCAGCTGAAGGAGCTGACCCCGACTGAGTGTTGCAGACTGGCACATTCCAAGGTCCAGGACACATGTTGAGGAACGCACTGAAGCTTGGGGCAGCTGCCGCCAAGGCGCGGTGGGGAAAGACCGCCGTGTAACGTCTGCCTGCCAAAGAACAGGGGGATCACGCAGTAAGTGGGCTCCACTGATGCCTCAGCTAAACATATGGATGGTAAATGTACAGACCTGTTTATATGTTTGATTGCTCAATCTCTGTATGCAAAGAAATAGAATGTATACATAGGTATGGCATGACCAGTTGTGCAAATCATCAAAATATTTATGAATGAAGTATATTTTTGAAATAAAAAAAATTCAAGTCTTCCAATCAGTGTGCCTTATTTGTCCAAGCCACACTCAGTGCTTCTTCCAAGTAGTGTTCAACATAGCAGAGTATTGATCCATCAGCTAAGGAAAAGTGGTATATAGTAATCAGAATGAGGTTTTCTTGCCTATGTTTTCCCTGGTCTCATAAATTTTCATGCAACCTGTACTCAGTGTGGAGCACTCCCAAAGCCATTCATTCCCAACATTTACCTTTGTGCTGCCATCTTTGTTGACTTTGTCATAATGCTGTTGAATGACTTAATAGATTTTACCTCACTTAAATTTCATTCACTGACGGAGAATTAAAATTAGGCCAAATTGCAAAAGAAAAGGTTTTGTCAATCAGATAGTCTATGCATAAATTTCACCAGGTTATAGGCAGGTTTCATTGCAAGGTACAATGAAACTGTTAAAATTCACAAGGACTATTGGTGAGGAATAACAATTGTATTTCTTTGTTATTCAGCAAATTATCAACTTATTTCCTGATACACTTTCATATCTATAAGGACAGGTGGAAATAGTAAAATGCCAAAGAGAGGAAAATGCAGAGCTGTTCGGGAATTATCCATTATAAGCTTTCCTAAAAGGAATGGTGGCAAAACAACAAATTCATTAACAGTTGGCTGAACTGATGCATTAGTTAAGTTGGGAGAAAATGAATAAACGTCTCATGATCCTTTTCAATATCACCCAATCACCAATTATCATCTAGGCCCAAAATTCAATCCTCTACTTCTACTTCTATACTTCCATTACTTCTTCTTTATGCCACCTTAAAGCCCACCTCTTTGATCATGCTTTTAGTCCATCTTTCTAATTGCTCTTTCATCTAGCACTAGTTCTTATCTGATTATACGTCTGATGTTTTATGTGGTAAAGATTCTGGATAAATGTACTTTCTTACTGATAACAACTCAGCCAGTTAAGCTGTTTCCGATTCTTACAAGACACCATAATCTTACCACCAGCTCAGATTTTAACAAAGAAAATGGGTTTCTTTTAAAGTCTATTGTTACTTTTAATTAATTCGAAAACACTTTTCGTTGTTTAGATATTTTGTCAAGTTATTTGGAAAGGACTGACTGGATATTTTCATTTCACTTTCATTATATAATTTATTCAACTTGAAATGAAATGAATTTGTAATTACAAATGTCAGTACAAAATGCTGTTTCATAATTAGCTGTTTGCAACTCAATCCTCAAAGTCAATACCATTTGAAGGTATTAATGGTCAATAGAGGGCACTCTCATCAAAAGCTCAGTCTGTACGAGGTAAGCTTAGTTAAATATGCTGCACTTTAACAACTGTAAAATCCTGGCAGAAAACATTAACTGTCCATTGTCTTTCTTGCTTTGAAAACAGCTTCTTTTCAGCTGACATTGGAGAAATCAGGGAAAGAATTTGAACAGGTTTAAGGGTTAAATGGCCTACATTTGGACTTATGTTCTTATTTTAGAAAAGACAAGTTATTAACAATTTGTTTAAGGTAAAGTCCTGCAAATTTACCCCAGAAGATGAGTGGAATATAAACAAAATATTAACTCAAGTTCAATATAAACAGACATTAGTCATTAGCAAATATTAAGATTCACAACCAGTGCAGCATTCATACAGTACAATAAAAAGTTTGAATTTGTAATAACATTAATAGTTACATGTTTTATTATGTTAAAAATCACACAACACCAGGTTATAGTCTAACAGGTTTATTTGGAAGCACTAGCTTTCGGAGCACTGCTGGATCACAACCACTTGTTGAAGGAGCACCGCCCCGATAGCTAGTGCTTTCAAATAAACCTGTCGGACCCGGTGTTGTGTGATTTTTAACTTTGTACATCCTAGTCCAACACCGGCATCTCCAATCGTGTTTTATTACGATCTCCTTTCCTCATTTTAAACTACCTTCTTGCTCCTATCCATTACTGTAAGTGCAATGGCTTTTTCTCAGTCTAAAGTCCACTAGACACTGGAAAACTGTTCTGTCTTTTGGAAATGGGATTGGGATCTCTTGTTATTTTCTGATAGATGTTATTTTTATTATTACCAATAATATTTATTCTTGTTCCATCTTACCAACTTCTCACTGGCTGCCTGGTGTCTTGCATTCATTATACTGGTAGTTTACTTTTTTCAGACTTCTCCCTCAGCTAGATTAAACATAGACTATCGCCTCCTTAGTTTCTCATTGCCCATCATTAATTATCCTGAAGACAGTGGTGAGCTGCCTTCTTGAGTGGCTAAAGTTTTTGGGGTTTAGGTTCACCCACATCCAGGATTTTGACCTACCTGCAGTGAAGAAACCGTGATCTAGTTCAAAGTTAGAATAGTATGTGGGTTGTAGGAAAGCCTGCAGATGGTGTATCCACATGTATCTGCTGCCTTGTTCTTCTATATGGAGAAAACTGTTTTTAGGATGTTTCCCTCAACCTAACCTACACAGAACCAGCGGCCTTCTCAGCGGCTCAGCTTAACAGCAAACTATTCTTCACAGGGTCTCCCTCTCTCTCTCTCTCTCTCTCTCTCTCCACACCCCCCACCCGCCTCTCGTACACTCACTGTCTCATTCTCCAATTGTCTATAACTTTTGACTGTTCTTCATCAACTTCTGACTGACCAATTGAAAACCTTGTAATAAGTCCTGTCTTGTTCCTAAACAGGATTGAATTTTATACCACTGGAACTCAAAAGTAATTTAAAACTGTCTGATCTCCCAATATTACACTGTTTACAGCTCGGTGGCATTCACAGTACAAATTGCCCATAACAAGAAGAGGATTTGATCACTTAGTTACAGTGAGAATAGTATTTGAATTCTGCCATATTTTTCTGTAACTGTATATGACTTTGCTACTCAATAAATCCCATGTGACAAATATATTTTAAAACAAGTGGTTTGTATATCTGGGAAGAAACTGTCATAAGTGGGGCAAAAGGTGGGCATTATCTGATTTAATAATTTAAACTTTCATGAAGTAAAATAGTTGTAAATGGAATAACACTGACTCAAACTGGTTGCAGTAATCAGCTTACCACAGGTTAACCCAGTTTTATGAAAGCAATGTGAAATAAACAAAGACAGTATGAGCTGAAATTGACATTTTAAAAAGGCATTGACGCTTAAGATCTGTATCTCCAGTTTGATGTATACATTTATGGATAAGTTTCACATGTTAGAGACAAAAGAGTCACCTTCAAATTATCCAACTCAGAAAACAATGAGGTCAAAAAAGGGAATGCATGAATGAACTGTATTTCACACAGCTGCAGGACAGCTGAGACAGAATAGGGGAAAGCCTCCTCCCTTTAAAAATGTTTCATTTCAATATCACTCAAAGGACACAACTACAGTGATAAAACAAATTGGAGAAACATTCTGAAGAAGGATCTCTAGCCACGAAACATTAACTCTGCTTCCCACTCCACAGATGCTGCCAGACCTGTTGAATTATTCCAGCTTTTTCTGTTTTTCTTTCACATTTCCGCATCTGCTGTTTATTGTTATTTTCTTTCTTTGGTTTCTTTTTTGGGAGAAAAATCTGTTTACCAAGGACTCAACAATAACTGCCATATTCACTAATATTGAGGATACGAATTATTAATTACTAAATCACGGTCTCAGTTTAAAGCCTAACATCTAGAGAGCATTCTACAGACATTTCAACTGCGAATTTATTTTCTTCATTTCTGTGCTAGGAACTCTTCCTTTTACACTTTATATCTTTATTTATGGGAGTGTTTGATATCACATCTTTGTTCATTCCTCCTCTGTTAGCAAGGAATTAAATCACTCAAGAAAATTTTGCAATTGGGTCTTTGTCACAGGCTAATAAGGAGGTTAAAAAGAGGGGAGCTAATTCACCTCATCTGGTCAAATCAAAATTGGGCTCAACAGATACATTCTATTAATGCTGAATAAGAATTGGAGTCAGAGAAATACTGCAAAAATTGGTTCTTTAATCTGTAATATTAAAATGTCCTCATTTGATGTTCACACTTCCATATAACAGGAAGAGGCAACTTACAATAAAATAAGGCACTATCCTTGGAAGAATTAAAAGAGGTAGCTAGGTAATTAGAGTTGTAGAGGCTAGATCACTGGAAGTATTTTAAAATAATCTTTTGAAGAATTTACAAGTTGAGAGTGAAGAGGATCTGGCACAAAAGAGGAATTGTGGCCTGTGGCAGATCAACCACAATCAGAATGAAAGGCAGGGCAGGGACAATGGCCAACTTGTGATCCTGTGTCTTATGTTGATATGTTCTTCTGCACAAGGAACAACATTCACTGACAGTGAATCATATCAATTTGTCAAGATTGAAAATCACAAATACAGGGAAAGATTAGATAAACTAAGATTGGCTTCCTGAGCAAAACAGAGGCTAGGGATGTCCTAATTGAGGTGGATAAAAGTTTAAGATGCCGAGACTGAAATGGACAAGAAAGATCTGCTTCCCCTGCACCTAGATTAATGACTAGGGAGTACAGTTGTGAGGTGATTGGGAGAAGGGTTAGAAGAAGTATAAGGAAAAATATCTTCTTCTAAAAGTGTAAGTGTCAGGAATTTTCTGCCAATTTGGTAGTGGAGGCAGAAATACCTAGCTCATTTAAAAGGAACTTAGATCTGTCCCTGAAGAGCTGTATCCTGCAATGCTATAAACCATGTGATAGAAGATGGGACTAGAATGGGTATTTGTACTTTTTCATGTTATGCTAGCACAGGCATGTTGGTCTGAATACTATTTCTTAACTTTTCTATGAATCCATGGTCTTGAGAATTCAGAAGAAATGTGTGATTTGGCTGTAATCTTCACTGTAAGGAAAACACTTCCACCACTATCAACAGAATCTCCAATAGAACATCTGTATCAACTGGTGAATTTCAGTGCAAGATGGGTGTGAGCAAAGAAACGTGGTCCTCCTGCCTCTGATGTAAGGTCTGGGACAAGTAAATGAGAATGGACAGAGACTACTTGCGTTTTGCTGCTCCTATGAGTTTGCATATTGAACATAATCTTTCAGAAAAACAAAATGTCACAAGTTGTTACCTTGCCATTCACAATCAGAACATTGATATAAATTACCTGATCATCACCAAATCAGAGTCATCCAATTGTCTTTGCAACACATTCAGTTACAATAATGTTGACCACAAAGTCCATCACTCTCTGATATACACCAGGTTTAGGATTCAATCCTTGAAGTTTTTCATTCAAAGCTCAAAAGCCATTCTGTTATGACATCATAACATTCAAATGTACTCGAGCTTGGGGCAGCTGCCACCAGGCTCAGTGTGGAAATGCTCCATTCAGTTATTGGACCTTCTTGATTCCTCAAATGCATATAATTATAATCTGATTCATGTGAGAGATGCCTTTGATTTGTTTGGATAGAGTCAAACTCCAACGTTTGTTTCCTTGCAACTGTGCAGAACTGAACAGTGTTTGTGTCTACATGTGTATGTTTTTTGGATGAATAACCTATGTATTGAAATAAAAAAGTCATAACATACAAAATGTATGCAGAACCTATACCTGCAAATGAAGTGGAAAATAGCTTGGTGAATGCAACAGTGCAACTTCTGGGAATGGGCCAGATCTGCACCACGTTCAATAACAGAGAGAGTTCCTTACATCTGATGACCAGGTTTTTACCTACAATGGAGAGGCAGTGGTAGTCCCAAAAACCCAGTTTCTACTTCACCTTCGCAATGATCTTCACAAGTTTTTGCACATTCCCCAGCCCCTCTGATCCATATTCCCAGCACCTGATGTGAAGTGAAGGGAATAAAGGTTTGGACAGCCCAGTTCCCAAAGAACATGGCCTCTTTCTTGCTTCAATTTACCTTGGCTCCCAAGGCTAGTTTGAACCGGTCGCAGATGCTGATGGTTCAGTGCACTGTCAATGGATCTGAGCAGAAAACGGTGACATCATCCATGTACGGGTAGGCTTTGACCTGCAGGCTTCCACTGCCTGGAAGTCACCTCTCTCTGACTCTATGTCACGGTCTGTGGACTGGACTTTAGAGAAGGATGAAGCATGCTCATGTTTCTTCTAACAGAAGGTACACAGTTCTGTGCTCAGCAGCCAGTAACGCCATCTCAGTTTGACATCATGGGGATCAGCGAATCCTTTTACATCTGACTGTGTGGCATGAAGCCTTCCAACAGCTCAGCTTCCCAGTTGTTCCTATCCTCTATCACGGAGATTTTAGATGAGAGCATGAGGGAGAGGCTGGACCAGCCACTACCTCTTGATGAACTGACCAAGGTCCTTGAGTCTAGAAAAAGAATAGAAATCCCAGAAGCAACAGCTTACCGGCCGAGATGTATTCAGCTCCGAGGGACTGATTGGCCAGGACATGCTCGGGGTGTATGACAGTATGCCTCTGGTAGGAAACATTTGTGAATCCATGAGAAAAGATATCATCACCTTCATCTATAAGTGGAAAGGGGAGAGGGAGGAAATTAGAAATTGGTGACCAATTTCACTAATGAATGCAGACTGCAAAATCCTGTCTAAGGTCATAGCCAACTGGGTCAGGTCTGCTTTGTGATTGGTGACTTACCCTGACTAAACCTTTTCTGTACTGGACAGAATGACCTCAAAGATCCTCATGCTCCTCAGGGATACAATACCTCCGTGCAGGATGGGGTGGGGGGGCGGGGTGAGGTGGATGCCCGCCTCATCAGCCTGGATCAAGAGAAGGCTTTTGACAAGATTTTGCTCACCAACATGTGGGACATGCGCTCCAAAATGAACTTTGGGAAGATAATTTGCAATTAGATCTCACTGCTCTACACCAACATTATTAGTGCAGTTTCAATCAAAGGGTGGGAATCAGAAAGCTTCTCAATCAGATCTGGAGTCAGGCAGGATGCCCATACTCTCATGTCTTATTTGTGTATTGTATAGAGCTTTTTGCTGAGTCCATCAGGAAGGATATGAGCCTGAGAGGGGTGACTATTCCAGGTAGCAGAGGCCTGCAGGTCAAAGCCTCCATGTACATGGATGATGTCACTGTTTTCAGTGCGCAGACCCATCAGCATCTGCGACCAGTTCAAACTGGCCTATGGAGCCAAAGTAAATCGAGACAAGAAAGAGGCCATGCTCTAAGAGATAAAAGTCTTCATCTTCTTTTAAGATGGGCAATAGTTTCATTTTCACCTGTGCCCCCTATTTCTTGATTCATGGATCTAGGGGAGGGGAAACATCCTCTCAGTGTGTACCCTGGCAAATTGTCCCAGTCTGACAAATGCAATCTGACAAGGGCAATATTCTTTTGCCACAATGCTCATCTGGGAGCTGTTTCAATAGCTGATGTAGTTACTGTAGTCATGCTTGTCCATGTATACACTCTTTATTACATGCATATCCTGGGGCACTGTCCTTCCTTGCAAATGCTGGAGGAGTCGTTTTCAATTTAGGCGAGGAACTGTTTTGGCAGTATGTTGTTTTTTTAATTTCACAAATATACTTTATTCATAAAAAAGTCTTTATTTCTGTCATCACTAGAGCAATTCAATTCTGTACAGTCTTCACATATGGAGGAGAAACAAACCAGTTTGGTGTGTAAATCCTTAATACAAGGGATCGGGTATTTATCTAGCTGCGAAAAGTATCTTACCATTTGGTTAAAATCCTACAAAGGTGAACTGACCCACTGGGCCTCACAATCGGTATGACCAGTGCTGCCCATTCCGCAAACTGGATAGTTGCTTCACTTTCCAGCCTTCTAATTTCTGCCTCTACTTTTGCCCATAAGGCAAATGTCACTGGACAGGCCTTGCAGAATCGTGAAATCGCCTCCTGGTCAACATGCAAAATGTCTTTGGTCCCTTTGATAGTCCTGAGACCTTGTAGAAAATCTTTCTGGTATTTAATTAGGACTTCACTCAGGCAGCTATTTTCTCATTGAAAAATGTTAAGCCAATCAAGGTGAATCTTTACTAAACCAATTACACCCCATCAGCCTTGGGCCTGAGCCTTTTGCTACAATCAATGATCACTGAAATAGCTGCTTTTAACATGAGATTGGAACTGAAATTGTACCCTTAATCTGTGAAGGTTCCATAGATTCTCAGCCAAGCCAAGGTCTTGTGCAAACCTAAAGGTTGGAGTCCAGAGCTGGTTCTGTATTGACTGAAACGGGCATGTCGGTATCAACCTCCATTAGAAACAGGTGACCATTTAACATGACATTTATTTTGATTGGTTCTGATTTGGATGTTGCTTAGCAAGTTAACTATTCCAAACCAGGTGTAGGCGGATGTTCCAGGGTGTGCACTCTCCCGGATACTGGCCTAGGAGTTTTCTTACTCCGTTTAGGTCTACTCGGACTCACTTGATGTCTCAGGTCTGCAGACTGACAACAAGAATAATGGCTTGCCAGCCTAAACCTGAAGAAAATTTTAACCATTTGGCCAAGGCTTGGCTTTGTTTCAAGGTTTTGGTGTGGTCTGACCTAGAGTCCCTCTGATCAGGATATGTCCTGAGTAAGGCAATGCAATTGCCTTCATTCATGTTTCCAAGTTCAGTCGGACTGGTGAGGGTGTCCACATCCATCAGAATACCCTGTAACCCATATGCTCCACTTGCTGCATTTTTCAATGTTAAAGCCAACATTAGTGCCTGTTTGAAGTCCAGTTGGGCTTCAGCGAGTAGGCGCTTTCACATGTTTACATCATTAATCCGGCTCTTGTCACCATTGAAATAATTCCACAGAGGCCATTATCCCATCACCCAATTATCCTTTATTTACACATAGACCAGATTAACAGCCCCACTCAGGGAACTCATATTCTATGAGGTCCACCTGGCTTACCTTGTTACAATCACTGCACACTACACATTCAGATTATGTTTCTATCTTTTCTCATAGTAGAAGAAAACAAATCAATTATCAAATATATAAGTCAGAAATTCAGAACAAGCTTCCTTGTAGCATCATAGCACGGAGACCTGAGTGCTGCCTGTGACTGTCCTCTGAGACCTGAAGAAGGGCTCATGCCCGAAATGTCGATTCTCCTGCTCCTTGGATGCTGCCTGACCTGCTGCGCTTTTCCAGCAACACTTTTTCAGCTCTGATCTCTAGCATCTGAAGTCCTCACTTTCTCCTCTGAGACCAGAGTTCAATCATGTCTGATTAGGGGTCCAGTAGTCACATGATGGAGATGTTTTCACCTTTCAAGAAAATGGTAGCCCCTATCAGGACTACTTCCCATGTGGTTGATCGTTGTCCATTGTTTGTGAGGAATGTTGGATCTTTCAGGTTGTGCTGTGGAGGGGGGGAGTTCTTTTAATGGAATCCATCTGGTACATCTTGTATCAACTTGCAAATTAGGAGTAGACCACTCAGCCCCTCAAACCTGCTCCACCATTCAGTAAAATTACAGCTGATCTCACTGCAAACTCCACTTCACATTCTCACCTACTCCTGATAACTTCCACCACCCACTCCCCCCTTCCTTAATGAGAGTCTATCTTTAAAATATGCAAATTCCCTATTTCCACTGCCATTTAAGGATGAGCATTCCAAGTGCTTCAGAGCATTACTCTATCAGTTAGCAAAGTTGAGAGAGTTGCTGAAGGGCTTAAGCACATGTCCAAAGTGGTTTCTGGATTTAAGGCACATTGTTCTAGTTAATCTCAGTCATCACATTCTTGCCAAGGTAATGTTGCTTTTTTTTATTCATTCATGGGATGTCACTGGCTGGGGCAGCATTTATTGCTCATCCCTAATTGCCCAGAAGGCAGTTAAGAGTCAACCATATTGCTGTGCATCTACAGTCATATGTAGGCCAGACTAAGTAAAGACTAGGTAAAGTTTCCTTCCTGAAAGGACATTAGTGAACCAGATGGGATGTTCTGACAATCGGCAATGGTTTTATGGTCATCATTAGAATCTTAATTCCAGATTTTATCAAATTCAAATCAAACCCAGGTACCCAGAACATTACCTGGGTCTCTGAATTAACAGTCCAATGATAATACCACTAGGCTGTCACCTCCCCATTAGAGATTGTACATCCATGGTGTAAATGGAGGTGTGATGTTTATAAGCACAGGCAGCTGAAGTTGGTGGTGTTGATAAACAGTGATAATTCTCATAGTCAAATTCAGCTGCTATTATGGCACGGTGGTTAGCACTGCTGCCTCACAGTGCCAGAGACCTGGGTTCAATTCCCGTCTCAGGCGACTCTCTGTGTGGAGTTTGCACATTCTCCCCGTGACTGCATGGGTTTCCTCCCACAATCCAAAAAATGTGCAGGTTAGTTGGATTAGCCACGCTAAATTGCCATAGTGTTAGGTGAAGGGGTAATGTCGGGGAATGGGTCTGGGTGGGTTGCGCTTCGGCAGGTCGTTGTGGACTTGTTGGGCTGAAGGGCCTGTTTTCACACTGTAAGTAATCTAATCTAATCTAATCAATGAGAAGCAATATTTCTCTGTAGAATATAACAGGGTAACTGCCCTATACAGTGTATCAGGTCAAGTGCTGCTGTATGGGAAGTTTGGGTGTCTTCTCTTCATTAGGATTGGCCAGGTACGGGATCAGGTTGACTTTGTAAGAAAATAAAAGCAAAATTAAAGCAATAGCAGGTGGTGGAAATCTGAAATTAAAACAGAGAATGCTGAACAAACTCAGCAAGTCCAGCAGCATCTGTGGAGAGAGAACCAGAATTAACAGTTTCAGCTTGATGTGACTCTTCTTCAGAACTGTCCTCCTGTTTAAGCTACTGTTTATTCAATAGGGTGCAGTTGAGCAAGATCCCCACACAGAAGGTGTTGAGACCTGGCTTACCTCTGTAACATGGAAGGTGATTTTCATGTCTCTGTTTGCTTGATCATGATTAACATGGAATGTTGAAGTAGTGGGCTATGTCAGGTTTGGTCAAATTTGCCATGGGTGAAGAGAGATCTTGTGACTTAGGCTAATATTCAGATCTGTTCATCACATTTCATTGTTTTTCTAAATTCAGTATACAAATCTGAGCTTTATTGCTTCATACTGTATACTTGATTCATATCCACTTAAAGGTCTCTTCACACTGCCACTGGTTTCCAGCTCGTGCTGGGTGGAGGGCTCGACAAGCAGCAGACGGAAAAGCAAACGCTGTGAGCTGGAGGTTCTCATTTAAAGATATACAGCACCAGACCTTGCATCAG
Source organism: Chiloscyllium punctatum (assembly GCF_047496795.1). Taxonomy (NCBI): domain Eukaryota; kingdom Metazoa; phylum Chordata; class Chondrichthyes; order Orectolobiformes; family Hemiscylliidae; genus Chiloscyllium; species Chiloscyllium punctatum. The sequence continues at coordinate 46,539,849 of NC_092744.1, forward strand.
AAAGAGAGGTCCCACTAAGAGCCACACATCTGTCGATGCTGCTTAGTCCCTCACTCCCACACTGCACTGCCCCCATACTTCCATCACTCACCTGAGGCTCGGGTGGTCGTGGGCCTCAAATAGGTGCATTGTTGATAGCTGTCATTGCTCTATGCCCAATGGCTCTGTCGATCAATGCACAGCTTTAAGCCTCTGATTATCCAGCATTTCTCTGGGGGTGTGGGGAGAAGATTGGGGGGGTGGGGGGGAGGTTTCCTGGGTGGGAGTGGATTCCTGCCCTCAAGACCTTGATGGGAATTTACTTCAACTGGCCTAGCTGAAAGGAGGTGACCAAACCTTGTGCCTGTTCTTCAACCAACACTCAGGCCCATGAAACACTGACCAGACTTCCACAATGTCAGACAAAGAGAGGTTTTACATACATTTGCTCCTATGCTGTCTTCAACATTTACCTAAAATATAATACACACTAAGCGTACCAGTTTCTCTTTTATAACATTACTGTGAACATTACTGTGGGCTATAATTCCTCTGCTGTTCATTAAAGGTATGTTAATATGAACTTAAAATAAAATGAGTACAATGTATGATGTCAAAGTATCCTTTACTTCACATTGTTGGTATAATCATACTTATTTACTGGAATTGCGAAAACAACTATGATTTTATATTATTAAATAATTGATTATGGACCAAACCAGAAGAGAAAAGTACATATGTACTTAACTATTAACAAGCCAATTGCAATCACAGAATCCTAAATACAGGGTGAGGCCTTCTGGTCTACCATGCATGATGATAGTCTAATGAAATATGCCTACGCTGTGAAAGCTATTTAACAAGTGGTCAAAGGGTTATGCATTGGCTGTCCATGCCAAGATTTCTTTCTGTAATGTGTAACACTGTGACTACCTGACTAATTTCTGTCCCACCCAATGTTGTTAGTGTTCCAATCAATTTGTGTGTTTATAAATTCAATTGGCTTTTCTAGATCAAACAACAAAATTAAATTTAAGGATAAAGAGTGCACTGTGACATTGTTAAACACAGAATCAAGAGGCCCATTGGCCTTTCCTTGCATTGTAAAATTCTGCGGTTCTATCAAATCCATCATTGCTGCTTTCATTTCCTTGTACCTTGTACTGAACTCCATTAATGCTACTGCATTTGCAGGTTTAATATGTAGTGCAAAATAAACATGATTGTTGTTAAACAGAGGCCTGAATAAATTAGGTACTAATGTTTATTATAGACAAGATAGCACAGAAAGCTTTTATTTGCTCCAACCTGAATGTTGTTTAATTGAATACTATTTGCTAATGCAAGCTCTGTAGTTGTATGCTCTCACTAGCAACTAATAATTTATAACTTGTAAATTTTCTAAAAGGTTTGCTTTATAATAAGCGTTAAGACATAAAATTCACGACTGACAAATTTCAATGCTTTTGCTTTGGACATATTATTTCTGTTGTAAATTTCAGTGTGATATTTAATTTTTGCACCAAACAGATAACACAAGCTTCTGAGGAGGTAAGCAAACTGCTTGACAACTTGAAGTTTTTAGGGCTTAAACAATCAATAAAATATGAGAAAGCTATGAATGATCCAAGATCCATAAATGGACCTGGAAATTATCACATAGGATTTATGGAAGGCTACTTCTGATCAGAATTACTTGTTAAAGTAATTCTTCATTATCAGATTAGTGGCTTTTCCCCAGTTGGTGTATTTCAGGTATTCTTAGAATTTCATAGAATCTAATTTCTATCAAGTTGTGACCATCTCTGTTACAAGGTGTACACCGTGTTAGTCTATTATATATTTATTTTGATATAACCAAACTATTGCAAACAATATACCTGTTAATTTACTCTCAGTTTTCTCTCCACCTCCTCCATACGATCACTGCACAGTTCAGTGCCTTTTATTTCTGTGTTATTCACAGCAGCAAGTACCAAGGAGCTGTTCACCTACAGGAAGCACTGCAAACAAATTTCCATTAACCATTCTTAACAATAATCAAAAATCAATAATGGAACATTCCCCAGATTATCCTCCTGAATCAAAAAGCATTGGAGATTAATTTATACATCCCTCCTGCTGCCATGCCTCAGGTCAACTACGCAACATGAAGGGATTGAACATGAATGCCTCTTGTCTTTAATTTATTTTGATTTGAATATGCACATTTCTACTGAAAATGATCTAAAACAATGCAAAATTTTCTTAATGCTGCTGCAAAATGTGATTTGGTATGGACTATATAAAAAGTCATCCAATATGTTTTGGATTTATTGGAATTGTTAGCTTTGGATATATTTGAAATATACTGGAAGGTTTTCATGTATATTTCAAACATTGTGCTCAAAAATAAAATGAACAATAAATTATGAAAGCATTGCTTATAAATTATTGCAAGTATTTAATCCAATGTCTAAACAAGTGAATGTACTGGTTCGAGTCCAATTTTGGCTAAAACAACAAACATGTAAGCAGTCCAGAAATACTTCAGATAGTATCTAAGAAATGACTAGTAAATGCTTATCTAAGTTCCTATAATTTTTGAATCAACTTTGATCTTCAAGGACAAAGGAAGAGAAAGGTTACCAAGTCAAGAATGTGCTATTGAGACAGATGATTAGTCAATCAACAAGAAGTTGCCATTGTGTTCAAAACAAATAGTTCTGGTTATTTAGTTTACATCCTGTTTTTGGACAACCATGTCTATCGGGCATAGAAATAACTTTGACTTCAAGGAATTCTTAATTTTCTTTGCTTGGCATTTTTATTGTAATTTACATTTTTAGGATGCACGTTATGATGTTGCATTCCTAATAGTACCAGAACTTGCTAAGATTAGCGATAATGTTATTATTAAAATGCAAATATAATGATACTAAAATAAAGCACTTAAGATAAATTTCACATTCCATCCAGCTGGTTAAGGCAGTGATTAGCCAAACTGTTTCAGGCCAGAAAGATATTAGTTCAATTCCCAGTCTGCACAGAGTGAACAGATCTCATCTCATGCAATGGGAAAGGGTATTATAATTAACCTCGATAACCCTGCACTCAGTCATGAGCAAAAAAAAATCAGGGTTCCTGATAGCTATATAGCGACCTCTACTGGAGGAGGCTACGTATATCCAGTGGATGAAAACAGGGACAGATTATTCAAATACATTGTGATGTTAAATGACCTATTAGGACTCACTGTCTAAAGCAGCATAATCTAAACTTTTGACTGTTTAGCCATAAAGATGCATAGTATAAAAAGTAAGTTGGTACAACTAAAATACAGGCGAAAGTGAGGACTGCATCTGATGATTTTCATGCTCCTTGGATGCTGCCTGACCTGCTGTGCTTTTCCAGCACCACTCTAATCTAAAATATAGATCTATGTTTCAAATTATTGATATATAATGCATGTTGCTTACAATTACAAATCTTTGTGCAAGGTCGAATCCAATGATGAAGCCTATTTCTATTGAGAGTTACAGGTCAGAAAGTTCACGAATGTAGTACCTGTAATATTCAAATCCATGCTTCCAGTAAACAAAATATACTGCTAAGCAGGAGGACTTGGTCAAATCGATCCTCAAATGACATAATAGGACTGAGTCATATGGATTACACGGCTAAGATGCTGACCTCTGCAATCAGGATGTGCACACTGATCCAGTCTCCCAACAAAAATTCTGCACATCTAGAGAGAAAAGGTGAGAATTGAAAAAAAGGAGTAAATTTTTAATAATAAAATATAAATTGTTAAGTATGTTGTGCCTGTGTGTCCACCTTCATTATCTCATCTCTCTCTTTTCACTTCATTTTGCTGCAAAATTTCACTTCCCTGCTGCTATTGGTTGCCCCTGGAATCATTGATTGGTTAGGAATTAAACATCCAGTCAATCTGAGTCACCAGTAGCTCCATAGGTGGTCCCAAAAGGGCCATTGACAGCAGTAGCCACTGCTGGAATTTAAACAATCTTCAGAGCACAAATGCTAGAATGTCAGGACAAAGGAAGTCTGTGATCTCACTTTAGAAGGGATGAGAGGTCCCAAGGGTTAGTGGTGAAGAGAGGTGGGGGACATGATTTGATATGTAAACAGTAAAGGGGCATCTCATGCACACAGATACAATGTCGAGTTAATTTCTGATGTTATTTTTCAGCATTAAAATGGAAGTAGCACCACTCAACAATCTGTTTCAGCCAAGATCCCAGCATTCCTCATTGCTTAATAGCTCCCCCTCCACACAATCTCTCAAGATATTATTACATAAAACATAATACATGCAACAAGGAACACTTATTTGTTCCATTTAGCCCGTTCAAATATAAAATTAAGAACACTGTGAACTTTAAACCAGCTCACTGAATCTCATGAGAGGAATTGTCTATTACAATATTCTGTGATTTCTTTTTTCCATGATCCCAACGAATAGTCATCCAGCTTTATGCATAACCAATTTGTGAAATCCCCAAGTGACTCATCTGTTCCCAGTAATGCACAATGTGTTCCAATGTGAGGACTCGCTCTCCTGTGCCATGACATAAACATTCAGGTTTTGCAGATCCATTTGATGGAACTCCAGCTCTAGCAGAATTCAAGAAAGCTTCAGAAGTTTTACTTGGACATCAGATGTTCTCATCAGTAAGGAGCATGATAAGTGTATACAAGACTTCGGCATGGTGAGACAAAAGCCAAGTGAGTATATTCTTGGAAGTTTTGGTTCAAAGTGGAAATTCTGTGCAAAGGATGACAAAGATGCTTTAATTCGGGTTTACTACAAAAGGTAGGTAGTGAGAGGTAAGTGAGAGAGGACAAAAGCTGTGAATCAAGGGGGCAATCTGCAGTGGGACCAGTGGCATAGTAACATCACAAATCATAATAGGGTATTACAAATGCAGGGAAAAAAGCTGAGTTGTAAGTAGGACTAGCGAATATGTCTAGTCTTTAAAGTAAGAATAAGGTGTTCAGCTTGTGTTTACATTTCCAGTCTTCATTATCTTTTCTTAAAAAGAGTGTTTGCTGCTTGAGGAACTATGGATCTGAGTCAAGGAGCTGGAATCTAACCGTCTGACATTGTGTCACTTCAGGCAATAGAAAGGTTATCTGGATATTTTGGTCCAATGGGCAGTCAAATGTCTCAGTCTAAGTAATTCAAAATTGGCCAGCGATCATGGGCAAGAGGGTGTGACTGCAATTGAGGCAGCTACAGGGACCCATGTGTTTAAATTGAGGAGCTCAGCTCCTGCAACTGCCTAACAGTTGTGATGTTCTTGTAAGTTGTGGTCAATGAGACTGGGAAGCACAGGGAGAGTGAGCAAACGGACCATGGCTTCTTGATACAGGGAGCCATTCAATTGGGAAGATGAATAGGAATGTAACTCTTGTAGGTGACAATATAATTAAGGGGATAGGTATGGTTCTCTGCAGCCATGAGTGTGAGTCATGAAAGCTGTGCTGCCTGCCAATGCCAGGGTTAAGGACATCTCCTCCATGCTGGTAAAAACCTGGTGTGGAAGAGGAGTGAACCAGTTGTTATCACCTACATTGGTACCAATGACATTGATAGGACCCAGAAAGAAGGATCTCCTGAAAAAGGTTGAACAGTTAGGAACTAAATTAAAAAGCAGAACCTTCAACATAATAACCTCTGGATTATGACCTCAGCCACAGGCTAACTGACATAGGGAAAATAAAATCAAGGAGTAAACTGCATGGTTCAAAGACTTGTTGGGTTTCAGTTTGTGGGACACTGTTCCCAGCACGAGGGTGGAAGGGAAATGTTCCTGTGGAATGGGCTTCACTTCAATTTAGCTGGGACAAATGTCTTGGCAAATTGAATAATAAATACTTCAGACAGTGCTGTAAACTATTTGGGGGGGGGGGGGGAGTTGGGAGCTGTCATAAAACATTGGAACAGAAATTAGGCTATTTAGCCCATGAAATCTGCTCTGCCATTCAATCATGGCTGATATGTTTCTCAAACCCATTCTCCTGCTTTTATCCATACTAGCACCTTGCCTCTGACACCATGGGTCCTTATTTTACACAGTAGCCTCCTGTGCAGCACCTTCTCAAAGGGCATCTTGAAGTCCAGTTGGATAACATCCATTGGCTCTCTTTGGTCTTATTTACTTGGCACAAATTATGCTGCAACTATAAAAAATGTTACTGGATTAGTGGTGCTGGAAGAGCACAGCAGTTCAGGCAGCAACCAATGAGCAGCGAAATCGACGTTTCGGGCAAAAGCCCTTCATCAGGAATAAAGGCAGTGAGCCTGAAGCATGGAGAGATAAGCTAGAGGAGGGTGGGGGTGGGGAGAGAGTAGCATAGAGTACAATGGGTGAGTGGGGGAGGAGATGAAGGTGATAGGTCAAGGAGGAGAGGGTGGAGTGGATAGGTGGAAAAGAAGATACGCAGGTCGGACAAGTCAAGGAGACAGTAACTGAGCTGGAATTTGAAACTAGGATGAGGTGGGGGAAGGGGAAATGAGGAAGCTGTTGAAGTCCACATTGATGCCCTGGGGTTGAAGTGTTCCGAGGCGGAAGATGAGGCGTTCTTCCTCCAGGCGTCTGGTGGTGAGGGAGCGGCGGTGAAGGAGGCCCAGGACCTCCATGGCCTCGGCAGAAAGGAGACTTCCACATCCATCAAAGTTTCACCTGCACATCCACCAATATCATTTATTGTATCTGTTGCTCCCGATGTGGTCTCCTCTACATTGGGGAGACTGGGCGCCTCCTAGCAGAGCGCTTTAGGGAACATCTCCGAGACACCCGCACCAATCAACCAAACCACCCCTTGGCCCAACATTTCAACTCCCCCTCCCACTCTGCCGAGGACATGGAGGGCTTTTGCCCGAAACGTCGATTTTGCTGCTCGTTGGATGCTGCCTGAACTGCTGTGCTCTTCCAGCACCACTAACCCAGTATTTGGTTTTCAGCATCTGCAGTCATTGTTTTTACCTTATAAAAAATGTTAGTGTGGCCACACTTGGAATATTGTGTACAGTTCTGGTCGCCCCATTACAGGCAGGATGTGGAAGGTTTGGAAAAGGTGCAGAGGACATTTACCAGGATGTTGCCTGGTCTGGAGGGAAGGTCTTATGAGGAAAGTCTGAGAGATTTGGATCTGTTCTCATTGGCAAAAAGAAGGCGAAGAGGGGGTTTGATAGAGACATACAAGATGATCAGAGGATTAGATATGGTAGACAGTGAAAGTCTTTTTCCAAAGATGATGATGTCAGCTTGTATGACAGGACATAGCTACAAATTGAGTGGTGATAGATTTAAGACAGATGTCAAAAGCAGGTTCTTTACTCAGAGAGTGGTAAGGGCATGGAATGCCCTGCCTACCAATGTAATTAACTCAGACACATTAGTGAGATTTAAACAATCCTTGGATAAGTACATGGATGATGATGGGATAGTGTACGCGGATGGGCTTAGATTAGTTCACAGGTCGGCGCAACATTGAGGGCTGTAGGGCCTGTTCTGCACTGTATTGCTTTATGTTCTATGTTCTATGCTTGAAACTTCCTCAAAGAATTCTAGCAGATTTGTCAGGCATGACCTCCCCTTGAAGAAACCATGCTGACTTTGCCCAGTTTTACCATAGACTTCCAAGTATTCAGAAATTTCATCCCTCCATGATCTTACCCATGACCAAGATTAGGCTAATTAGACTGTCCTTTTTAAACATGGGTGCCACATTAGCAATTTTCCAGTCCTCTGGAAGTCTCTGTAATTCTAGCAATTCCTGAAAGAGAGGAGAAATGTAGGCTTAGAAAGCAACAGGACATGACAGTAGTGCAGGGCAGAGAGTTGGGCAATGATACCCAGAGTGGGGCAGGAAGGGACAGAGTGTACAAACATAGGAAAGCAGCAGCAAATAGGGTCAAAATGAGAAAAATGGCAAAAAGGCAAAATTAGTGGCTCTTTACTTGAATGCATGCAGTACTTGAAACAAAATACATGAAGTAACAGCACGAATACAGGTAAATAGGTCTGTTTGTATGGAGATAAGGAGACCAAAGCTGGGAACTAAATTTTCGAATGGACAGGCAGGAAGGAAACATTGGTGGGATAGCTTTGTTGGTACAGGATAGAATAAGTACAAAAGCAAGAAATGATCGTAGATCAGAAGATATAGATTCCATATGAGTGGAGGTAAGAATCAGAAAAAGAAACAAGACACTGGTAGGAGTAGTCTATAAGCCCCGCAACAATAGCTATTTGGTTGGACTGATAATAAATCAGGTGATAGAATGAACTTTCTCAGGATGTAGAGGATGTAGGCATAATCACAACAATTAAAAGACACTTAGGTAAGTGCATGAATAGGGAAGGTTCGGAGGGATGGGCCAGGAGCAGGCAGGTTGAAATAGTTTAGTTTGGGATTACATTCGGATGAATTAGTTGAACTGAAGGGTCTGGTTCCATGCTGTATCACTGTATGAGTCTATGGCATGTAATCCCATTAATCGTGCATGACACAATCTTCACAGAGATTGGGGTATTCAGATTAGCAGAAGTAACCATGAGGTAGAATCCATAAAGTATGATTGCAACAGTTTCCTAGAATAATATATTATGGATCCAGTCAGGAATCAGGTTACTATGGATCTAGTTTTATAATAAGACATAGGAGCAAAATTTAGGCCATTCACCCATCGAGTCTGCTCTGCCATTCAATCATGACTAATAAGTTTCTCAACCCCATTCTCCTGCTTTCTTCCTGTAACCCTTGATCCCCTTGATACTCAAGAACCTATCTATCACAGTCTTAAATATACTCACTGACCTGGCCTCCACAGCCTTCTGTGGCAATGAAGTCTGTAGGTAAACCACTCTCTGGCTAAAGAAGTTTCTCCTTAACTCCATTCTAAATGGTCTTTCCTTTATTCTAAGGCTGTGCCCTTGGGTTCTAGTCTCTCCTACTAGTGGAAACTTCTTCCCAACATTTATTCTGTATGTGTCAATTAGAATCCCCTCATCTTTCTAAACTCCATTGAGTATAGACCCAGAGTCTTCAATCATTCTTCAAACAAACGAGGCAGGTTTAATAAATGATATCAAGGTAAGAAGAGTCCCAGGAAATACTATCGAAGGATTTAGCATTCAGTTTGAGAATGAGGAACTTGGATGAGAAACAACTGTCCTTAGATTAAATAAAGGCAATTACAAAGTAATAAGGACAGAGCTAGCTGTGTGGACTGGAGAAGAAGTTTACCAATAAAGACAATTGAGGAATAATGGCAGATATTGGAAAAAAATGTTCATGCCTCATCCCAGTGAGAAAGAAGGATTTTAGGAAGGGAATAAATCAACCATTGTTAACCAGGAAAGTTAAGGCTCATAAGAAAAAATATATATAGTTACCAAAGATTAGTGCTAAGCCAGAGGATTCAGAAACCTATAAATACCAACAAAAGATAACCAACAAAATCAATAAACGGAGAGAAGAGAATTTCTAACTGTAAACTTATAAGTACTATTGAGATGGACAGCAAGAGTATCTTTAAATATATGAAAAGGAAGAGTGGCCAAAGTTAACATAGATCCCCAAGAGAACAGGACTGGGAAATAATAGAGAAACCAGGAATGGCAGTGAAATTGAATAAATATTTTGCATCCCTTGTCACAGTAGAAAACAGCAATAGCAATTTCAAAATTACTAAATAATCAAGGAACAATAGGAGGAGAGGAAATGCATAAAATAACTGTCACTAGAGAAAATTGCTGGGGAAACTAATGGAGCTCAAGGTCCCTTAGATCTGCTGGGATTCTCGGACATTTAAGAAGTAGCAACAGAGATACTGAATGCACTGGTAGTAATCCTCCAAAAAACCTTAGATTTTGGAAACATCCCAGACGATTTGACAACTGCCAAAGTTGACTTCATTACATAAATGTAATAGTATTCTTTGAGGTTGTAACACGAATAATGGATAAAGGGAGAGCATTCGATGTAATACACTTGGATTTTCTGAAAGCATTTAATAAGGTACCACACATTAGGGTATTTAAAAAGATAGAAGCCCATGGTGTTGAAGATAGTGTATTAGCATTATTGGTTACCTAACTGAGGATAGAGTGTTGTAATAAGGAGCCATATTCAGGAATGCCACAGGGATCAGTGCTGGGGTCACAATCATTTACACTACGTATGATTGACTTGGATGAGGAAAGTGAATGTACTCTAGCTCGGCTTGTGGATGACACAAAAATAGATGGGAAGGCAAGGGTGAGGATGACACAGAAGGTAAAGACAGGTTAAGAAAGTGAGCAAACTTGGCAGATAGAATATAATGTGGGAAAACATGAAGTTATGCACTTCAGCACAGGAGCTGAATATTACTTAAATGGAGATAGACAGCAGAGAGGTATGACACAAAAGGATTTTGGAGTCCTCGTGCGTAATCTCAAAAAGCTAGCATCCAAATTCAACAGTTAGTAAGGCAGGCAAATGGGATGTTGTCCTTTGTTTCAAAGGGAATGGAAAATAAAAATCAGAAAGTCTTGCTTAAACTGTACAAACCACAGCTGAAATACTGTGAACAGTCTTGGGCCCTTCATATAAATAAAAATATACTGGCATTGCAGACACTTCAGCGATAGTTCATTATGTTGATCCTGGGTATGGAGAGACTGTTTTATGTTGAAATATTAAGCAGGTTAGGCTTGTACACTTTGGAGTTCAGAAGAATGAGAACTCATCTTATTGAAACACATCTGATTGAATCCTTAGGGGACTGAACAGAATAGATGTGGAAAGGTTGTTTCCCCTTGTGGAACAGCATAATCTCAGAATAGTGTATCACCCACTGAAGACAGAGATAAGAAAGAATTTCCTCTCCCAGAGCATAGTGAATCTGTGGGATTCTTTTTGGCACAGGGCTGGGTAATCAAGTATATTTAAGGAGACGATAAACAGATCTTTAATCCATTAGGAAATTAACTGTTTTGGGGAAAAGGCAGGAAAGTTGAGTTGATGGTTATCAGATCAGCCATGATCTCACTCAATGACAGAGCAGCCTGCTTCTTATATCTTACGATAATGAGTTAGATTTTGTGGTCATCAGTAAGGCACTGGTGCTCACTGCTGGAAAGCTGCCAAAGTAGATGAAGTGATCTCTATCGTGTGAGATTCCTCCTTCCCAAATCAATGGGATCTGTTGGCATGCAACAGGACTGATAATCACAAACAGATGCAGAGTCAATCCAGCAAACCAGAAACTTAAATGGATTTAATACCTGTCACTTTTAACATAACTGCCAAAGAGTGCAAAAATGTTAGAAGCTAAGATATTTATTGTAATGGTGAAAACTGACATAAATATCATATGTTTTTTCAGGGCCAGTGCATTTACTAGTAATTAACACAACATTGAAATGCAGTTACATCTCATGCAAAAAGTTTTTTTTTGGCGGGCTTCTGTAGTGAGATGAATAAATGAAGAGTGGAGTTCTTGTCAATACATCAGTCTCCTATTGACTGCATTCTGGCATAATCTCACCAGTACATCCTCCGGAAAGGTTTGGAATGACTAACATCAACTTCTGGATTTCTGTCATTTCATTTATAGAGTCATAGTCATAGAGATGTACAGCACAGAAACAGACCCTTTGATCCAACCCGTCGATGCTGACCAGATATCCCAACCCAATCTAGTCCCACCTGCCAGCACCCAGCCCATATCCCTCCAAACTCTTCCTATTCATATACCCATCCAAATGCCTCTTAAATGTTGCAATTGTACCAGCCTCCCTACTTCCTCTAGCAGCTCATTCCATACATGTACCACCCTCTGCGTGAAAAAGTTATCCCTTAGGCCTCTTTTATATCTTTCCCCTCTCACCCTAAACCTATGCCCTCTAGATCTGGACTCCCCGACCCCAGGGAAAAGACTTTGCCTATTTATCCTATCCATGTCTCTCATAATTTTGCAAACCTCTATAAGGTCACCCCTCAGTCTCCGATACTCCAGGGAAAACAGCCCCAGTCTATTCTGCCTCTCCCTATAGCTCAAATCTTCCAACCCTGGCAACATCCTTGTAAATCTTTTCTGAACTCTTTCATGTTTCACAACATCTTCAGAATTCCACACAATATTCCAACAGTGGCCTAACCAATGTCCTGTACAGCCGCAACATGACCTCCCAGCTCCTGTAATCAATACTCGGACTAATAAAGGAAAGCATACCAAACAACTTCTTCACTATCCTATCTACCTAAGACTCCACTTTCAAGGAGCTATGAACCTACACTCCAAAGTGTCTTTGTTTAGCAACACTTCCTAGGGCCTTACCATTAAGTGTATAATTCCTGCTAAGATTTGCTTTCCTAAAATGCAGCACCTCGCATTTATCTGAATTAAACTCCATCTGCCACTTCTCAGCCCATTGGCCCATCTGGCCTAGATCCTGTTGTAATCTGAGGTAAACCTCTTCGCTGTCCACTACACCTCCAATTTTGGTGTCATCTGCAAACTTACTAACTGTATCTCTTATGCTCACATCCAAATCATTTATGTAAATGACAAAAGGTAGAGGACTCAGCACTGATCCTTGTGGTACTCCATTGGTCACAGGCCTCCATTCTGAAAAACAACCTTCCACCACCACCCTCTGTCTTCTACTTTTGAGCCAATTCTGTATCCAAATGGCTAGTTCTCCCTTGTCTGAACTCCAAAACTTGCTGTCAGTTTCAGAGGTGTAATAACGTTAAAAGGCATCTGGATGAGTATATGAATAGGAAGGGTTTGGAGAGATATGGGCCAGGTGCTGGCAGGTGGGACTAGACTGGGTTAGGATATCTGGTCGGCATGGATGAATTGGACCGAAGAGTCTGTTTCCGTGCTGTACATCCCTATGATTCTAAGACTCTATGAAATGCTGACAGTTGCATCACCATTGCTATTACAAATTTTGGGCTCAGAAACTAACATGTAAAAGCATTTAGCAATACTGCTTGCATAGAATGGATTTTTTAAATTAAGCTAATAGATTTTACAAGCCACACCCTCTCCTGCTTTTAACAGTATATGTTCCTTCTCATTAATCATCTCCTTCACAGTCACAATCTTACCCTATGATCAAGCTCCCTCTAATGTTTGCATATGCAATTGCACATAGGCTAGATTTTCCTTTTTTTAACAATTGGACTAAAAGTTTCATAGGGGTAGAGTGCAAAGGGAGAATTAGTGGAGAAAGTGGTTGATCATATATGTGTAATACAACCTCGACAAATTCCTAATCAGGAATGCTTTACACATATTAAAAAATATTTATACTTATAAGTTGTATAGGCATTGGTACTGAAAGAGTTAATGGTTGAAGCTGCACTAACCCCGCACAATCTGATGAAGTGATATAGTCTTTAGATGAAGGAGGAGTCTGGTACAAGGTCCCCTTGGAGACAGGTGTGTCATCTCAGGTAACTTACACTTATAGCTCTCATCCAATAAACTACATCTTGTTGTTAAGACAGGTGCCTTTTCTCATTAAGACTCAAAGAACATAGAACAGTATAGCACAGGTTCTTCGGATTTGCTGGGCCAACCATGATGACATTATAAAATAATCCCGTCTGCCTACACATAGTCTGTATCCTTCTATTCCCTACCTGTTCACATGTATGTCTAAATATCTCTTAAATATTGCTGTTATATCTGCTTCTACCACCTCTTCTGGCGACCTATCCAGGTACCTACCACCTTCTGTGTAAAAAGACTTTCTTTGCGCATCTCCTTTGAACATTCCCCCTCTCACCTTCAACTTATGGCCTCTAGCATTTCCAGCCTCGCAAAAAAACTCTAACTATCCACCGTATCCTTGTCTCTCATCATTTTATATCCTTTTATCAGGTCGTCGCAGGGCCTCTGACACAAACAAAAACAATCCAAGTTTTACCAACTTTTCGTTGTAGCTAATACTTTCAATTCCAGGCAAAATCCTGGTAACAAAAACAGAAATTGCTGGAAAAACTCAGCAGATCAGGCAGCATCTGTGGAGAGAAAGCAGACTTAATATTTCAAGTCTAGTGACCCTTCTTCAGAACTGGTCCTATACCCCTTGCATCCCCTAAATGATCAACACATGGACTCCCAGCAGTGTAACCACCCAGACCTCTGACCAACTTCGAAGAACAGTCCCTAGACATGACTGAGCAGACCGCTGACCTGCTGTGATGGCAGCTCCCCAACTGACATTACATGATTCCCTGACTATTTGTGATTGCCTTGTAAAACTGACTGTTGCTCACTCTGTGGATGGTAGTCAGATAAACCCTCTGACAGTGACTAGTCCAAATGGATGACTGATTCTGGCCAAGTGCCTTGACTGTGTGCAGATTGTGAAAATGTGTTGCTGGAAAAGCGCAGCAGGTCAGGCAGCATCCAAGGAGTAGGAGAATCGACGTTTCGGGCATGAGCCCTTCTTGGAAGAGGGCTTCTTGAAGGAAGGCAACCTTGTAAGAGGATTCGCAGTAGGTTAAAATCAACTAGGAGAAAGTGAGGACTGCAGATGCTGGAGATCAGAGCTGAAAATGTGTTGCTGGAAAAGCGCAGCAGGTCAGGCAGCATCCAAGGCTCATGCCCGAAACGTTGATTCTCCTGCTCCTTGGATGCTGCCTGACCTGCTGCGCTTTTCCAGCAACACATTTTCAGCTCTGATCTCCAGCATCTGCAGTCCTCACTTTCTCCTGTGTGCAGACTGTACCTATATCTGATGGTATTGGGAATCCCTGACTGTCAGAGACTCCACCACCCATTGACTGGGCTAACTAGCACCCATTCGCCTTATGGCATGGCCATTTGTTACTAAAAGATAATGTGTTTGGTGTGCAGGCAGCTGACACATGCTGACAACTCCTCGTACAACAAGGTGCTCCCCCTCCCTGGACAGATCACTGACAAGTATGACAAACATCCTGGTAAAAACAATGACTGCAGATGCTGGAAACCAGATTCTGGATTAGTGGTGCTGGAAGAGCACAGCAGTTTAGGCAGCATCCAAGGAGCTTCGAAATCGACGTTTCGGGCAAAAGCCCTTCATCAGGAATAAAGGCAGTGAGCCTGAAGCGTGGAGAGATAAGCTAGAGGAGGGTGGGGGTGGGAGAAAGTAGCATAGAGTACAATGGGTGAGTGGGGAAGGGGATGAAGGTGATAGGTCAGGGAGGAGAGGGTGGAGTGGATAGGTGGAAAAGGAGATAGGCAGGTAGGACAAGTCCAGACAAGTCAAGGAGGACAGTGCTGAGCTGGAAGTTTGGAACTAGGGTGAGGTGGGGGAAGGGGAAATGAGGAAACTGTTGAAATCCACATTGATGCCCTGGGGTTGAAGTGTTCCGAGGTGGAAGATGAGGCGTTCTTCCTCCAGGCGTCTGGTGGTGATGGAGCGGCGGTGAAGGAGGTCCAGGACCTCCATGTCCTCGGCAGAATGGGAGGGGGAGTTGAATTGTTGGGCCACGGGGCGGTGTGGTTGATTGGTGCAGATGTCCTGGAGATGTTCCCTAAAGCGCTCTGCTAGGAGGCGCCCAGTCTCCCCATTGTAGAGGAGACCGCATCGGGAGCAATGGATACAATAAATTATATTAGTGGCTGTGCAAGTAAAACTTTGATGGATGTGGAAGGCTCCTTTAGGGCCTTGGATAGAGGTGAGGGAGGAGGTGTGGATGCAGGTTTTACAGTTCCTGTGGTGGCAGGGGAGAGTGCCAGGATGGGAGGGTGGGTTGTAGGGGGACGTGGACCTGACCAGTAGTCACGGAGGAATGGTCTTTGCGGAAGGCGGAAAGGGGTGGGGAGGGAAATATATTCCTGGTGTCTGTGTGTCTGCAGAAAACAGCAGGCTAACATGGAAGTACTAATTGCCTTAGGCTCTGACACAACAAGGCAAGACATTGATGCTGTGAACATGTAGGTGGGTGCTAAATGAGTGGGCACTAAGGGAGCAAGACAGCGGCCCCAAGATGTAGCCTGGATGTGGATTGGAGAGTCATAGGGTCTTAGAGACATACAGCACAGAAACAGACCCTTCGGTCTAACTTGACCAGATATCCTAACCTAATCTAGTCCCATTTGCCAGCACTTGGCCCATATCCCTCTAAACCCTTCCTATTCATAGCCCATCCAGATGCCTTTAAATTTTGCAATTGTACCAACTTCCACCACTTCCTCTGGCAGCTCATTCCATACACGCACAACCCGCTGCATGAAAATGTTGCCCCTTAGGTCCCTTTTGTATCTTTCCCCTCTCACCCTGCACCTATGCCCTCTAGTTCTGGACTCCCCCACTCCAGGGAAAAGATTTTCTCTATTTATCCTATCCATGCCCCTCATGATTTTATAAACCTCTACAAGGTCACTCCTCAGTCTCCGACACTCCAGGGAAAACAGCCCCAGCCTGTTCAGCCTCTCCCAATATCTCAAATCCTCCAACCCTGGCAACATCCTTGTAAATCTTTTCTGAACCCTTTCAAGTTTCACAACATCCTTCCAATAGGAGGGGTGTCATGATGATTATTAGGGGTTAGCAAATGTTGGAAGCCAATGTTCTTGGATAAGGGGTGTGTGCAGCTGGTATCCATGGTCCATGCCCTGGATGCTGCTTGGTGCTGAGCAACATAGGGGCTCATCATGCCCAATGAAACATTGATGTTGCTTTGACTTCTGTGTTGAGAATTCTCAACATCTCGTTTGTTCAGCACGTTTGGTCAGATTGCAAGCTGAATATCAATGAGGTGAGTTGTAGCGTTAATAAGGCATTTAAAAAGCTGCAAAGCCCTTCATTATCAACTTGCCAATGCCTAATGAGAAACTCACCATACAACTCAGCAAATGCATAGAATGTGCAACAAATTGCTCCTCACATCAAGCTAGACCTCAGTAGATTTACTGCATGATTCTGCCATTACCCATGTTGTTCAGGGCCCCTATAAACTTCCACTCGCAGACAGGCATTATAGTTAAAAATGTCTATTTTTTGATATAAATCCATGTTCAATTGTATTAATTAAACTTTGCCAAAGTTCCACTTTGTATGACAAAGCATATTTTAAAAATTAATTAAGAAAGAAATTGTGTTTCAAAACAGTGTCTGATTACACTGGATAGTGACAGATTTGTGTTCAGTAATATGCAAATGATTTGAGCAGAAGCTGAGGGGAAAAACATCTTTTGAAATGAATAATTTGGGGCATAATTTGCATTGGGACTATTGACTGTGACTGAAGTGGAAACTCTTGCCTAATGTTGGTTTCTGCTCTTTTCTGAAGTAGAGATGTTGATGGCCAAATAGTCGTCGTCCTAAAATGATGGATGTGACACGATTAGTTGCTGAGACAGTGTAACAAATTACATATTATTTACATCCACAGTAAAACAGTAACAAAGTTAAACTCACTAAAATTTTAACCTATCATCACAGCTGCTTTAAAATGAGTGCACTCTGCTTTAAAAGTATTAATTATTGTGACGAGTGCCACAAGGATTGGTTCTGGGTCTACTACTTTTCATCATTTATATAAATGATTTGGATGTGAACATAGGAGGTATAGTTAGTAAGTTTGCAGAAGACACCAAAATTGGAGGTGTAGAGGCCAGCGAAGAGGGTTATCTCAGATTACAACAGGATCTTGATCAGATGGGCCAATGGGCTGAGAAGTGACAGATGGAGTTTAATTTAGATAAATACGAGGTGCTGCATTTTGGAAAAGCAAATCAGAGCAGGACTTACATATTCAATGGTAAGATCCTAGGGAGTGTTGCTGAACAAAGAGACCTTGGAGTGCACGTTTATAGCTCCTTGAAAGTAGAGTTGCATGTAGATAGGATAGTGAAGAAGGCATTTGGTATGCTTTCCTTTATTGGTCAGAGTACTGAGTAAAGGAGTTGGGAGGTCATGTTGCAGCTGGACAGGACATTGGCTAGGCCACTGTTGGAATATTGTATGCAATTCTGGTCTCCTTCCTATTGGAAAAATGTTGTGAAACTTGAAAGAGTTCAGAAAAGATTTACAAGGATGTTGCCAGGGTTAGAAGATTTGAGCTATAGGGAGAGGCTGAATAGGCTGGGGCTGTTTTCCCTGGTACGTTGGAGACTGAGGGGTGACCTTATAGATGTATATAAAATCATGAGGGGCATGGATAGGATAAATAGACAAAGTCTTTTCCCTGGGGTGGGGGAGTCCAGAACTAGAGGATATAGGTTTAGGATGAGTGGGGAAAGATATAAAAGGGACCTAAGGGACAACTTTTTCACGCAGAGGCTGGTACATGTATAGAATGAGCTGCCAGAGGAAATGGTGGAGGCTGGTTCAATTACAGTATTTAAAAGGCATCTGAATGGGTATATGAATAGGAAGGATTTAGAGGGATATGGGTCAAGTGCTGGCAAATAGGGCTAGATTAGGTTAGGATATCTGGTTGGCATGGACGAGTTGGACCGAAAGGTCTATTTCCGTGCTGTACATCTCTATGACTCTATAACATCTTAAACATATGGCGGAATCAAACAATTTGAGTGTCATGTCACTGTTTGATCTCCTTTTCTACAGAAAAACTAAACAGAGTTATTTAATAATTTTGCAATTTCAACACAGGGTACAATGCAGAGTACATGAACTGTACAGTTACAGTATTTCAATTTAACTTCACATCAAAATATCAGATTCACAATGTCAAAACAAAGCCAGCAGGAGGCCCATCCCATCTTTTTGAAAATTCTTACCTGCACAACAATTAAGCGACTGTATCTTTCCATGGCAACATGTTCTGACTTACCCAAGTGCATTTTCCATAAAGGGGTGAAAAGCAGAGAGGAACTGTATGGGCAGAGCTTTATCCTAACGGTCCCACATGCAGTGGGGAGGTCAGTAGCACGTTGGAAATCTGTGGCTTTAAGTCTCAACTAAAATCCAGAAATTCCCTCCCTCATGTCATTGTGAGTCTACCTACAGTGCATGGGCTGCAATGATTCAAGAAGGCAACTCACTAACACTTTTTCAAGGGCAACCAGGGACAGTCAATAAATGCTGGCTACACATGTCTCATAAGTGAATAAAAAAGAGAATATTTCTATTTAGAGTAACCCTAGTCACAGCCAGAATAGTTGAACTTTTCATGAATTCCTAAGGTTTCAACAACCAAAGAAATGGAAAGAAAGCCTGGGAAAGCTGTTCCTCCCCACCACTCCCCTCCTAATCATGAAGTCTCAGACTCCTTCCTTCCTCAAGTTTCTCCAATGGGAGATTGTGAGAGACTGAAATGAAGTGAGGTTTCAGAAGAGTGGGAGGAAAAGGCCAACCTGTCAAACTTAACTTGCAGAGTGGAAGAGGTTAGGTTAGGAGCAGCCTCTTCAACCTGCTGACTCCATTCCAAGAGGGTCAATGACCTGAAGGGTGAGTGCTTGAACATATTCAAATGACAAGCTCTACCCTCTTACCCTCTTGATTTGTCCTCTACAATGCTGTCTGAGGCACCTCCTCACAATGCTGTCTGAATAGTCAACACTAACCCTCACCCTCATCTTTGTCAAGTCAAATGCATGGATCAGTTTCCCTCCATAAATGTTGACCTTCTCTATTAAAACCATTTCTAATGTGAACAACTCTTTGCCTTATTCCTCCACAGAACTAATAGTTGAAATAGAGAACTGTTAGGGACATGGGGCCTCTAATGTCAGCCAATGTGGTAGTTAATGCCCACCAGATCTACAAGGAAGGTGGTACCTATCCAGGAGACTGTGAACGTCAAACATACCCTGCAGTGAGAGCTGAAGATTCCTAACTGATTCTCGGGCAAGTTCAGAAAGCTAATAGACTGCCTGTTGAACCCATGCTAGGGATTTTGCCTTCTGTTACGATAGAGGTAAAAATAGGCTCTCAAATTTCCACTTCCTTCATCTGATCTTAATACCTGTGCTTTTTCACTGACTAAAATGGTTTATAAAAAAAGGAAAAACACTGACTTGAGATGGCTGTTGTGGTGACCTGGTCTGGTTGAAACAAGTTCATGTAACTATCAACAGGAAGAAGTAGTTGGAACTGAAATTAGTATTGTTATAAGAAGTTGTTCAGACTCAGATTTGTGCTTCCTATTTGGTTCACATTATTTCTGGAAGTTTCGCATGTTCGGATGAAAGTTGCCAATAGATTGTCTAGCTTGAAAAAGAAATGAAGCCAGACATGGAAATATACAATGTAATTCAGGCAACAGAGAAGGAAAAATGATTCATTACAGAGAACTGAAAAGTGCACACTCTTCGCTTGTTATCTCACTGCTTTTTAAAAATAAAATCTAGTTACACAGAAAATTGGAGTTTCATTCATTCATCAAGATCCCAAATATATCTTTAAACTTTACGCCTGCTAAGGACACAAATCATCAACTAAACAACTGTGGTCTCCGGTTAAAACCTAACACCTTTTAAACTGTCTATTCATGATCTTGCTTTTCATATTGAACACTCTTCATATACCTATTTTGATTGTGGGTTTGACATTATATTTTATTATTTTTCTCAGTTATTGGTAAGTACTGTATTAAAATTCTTCTTTTACCCAAGAAAACCGAGTAACTAGCTCTTTAATTTTGATTAGGGTCACATTTTCATAGAAGTGTGATTTAGCTGCACACTAGAAGAATTAGAAATCTTCAGTGTGGCTAGCCAAGGGAATGTTAAATAGAGAATCTATTCAGCTGGTTGCAACTCTCCTTCAAGCTGAATCTTTGTGTCAAAGCCATATAATCTTGGAAGGGTATGTTGGCTGAAGAGAAGGAAGCTGTGCTGTTGTTGATGTTCTGACTGCTGCTTCTCATCAGAAGTCCAAGCAGAGCTGCATAAGCTGCTATGAAGCTGTAATGAAGGCTGACAGCTGAAAAGTGCAGATCGAGGTGAGAGATCTGCAAGTTGAATTAACTTACAAGAGGTTGCACCTCACTTGTTGTGACAACACTTTCTCAGAAGAAGTGCTGTAAACCACAACATACCAGACATGATGTCAGTCATTCAGTTTCACCCGTTTCCCAACTGGGCAGTTTAATTAAAAATGTTCTCTGTGCTGTGATCTTAGCTACTTGACCCTGGCAATTTCAGGAAACCTAATCGCTGGTTATTAAAGATCGAATACTACTCTCTCAACTGTTCCATGAAGGTTCTCCATTCATCTGCAAATCCAACAGGATTAAAGCAGTAAATGGCAGGCTCCTGACCCAATGCTATTTTTCAGGAATTTAACCCCACTGCCTACACCAGAACCCACGCACCCTTAGCAATTAAAATTCTGTCACATGTGTGAGTGATTCTGTGCATCATCTGGGAAAAGTTTTCTTATTTTGATAAGTTTGATGCATATCCACAACTGCAAGCAATCAAAACTAAATTGACCTAAATCCCAGGGATAGAAACATCCGTGGGGAAGTGATGGCTTAGTGGTATTATTGCTCGACTATTATAGAGTCATAGAGTCATAGAGATGTCCAGCATGGAAACAAACCCCCACCCCTCCAACTGTAACAAGGACAGAACGCCCCTGGTGCTCACCATCTACCCTACCAACCTTCGCATAAACCAAATCATCCGCCGACATTTCCGCCACCTCCAAACGGACCCCACCACCAGGAATATATTTCCCTCCCCACCCCTTTCTGCTTTCCGCAAAGACCATTCCCTCCATGACTACCTGGTCAGGTCCACGTCCCCCCTACAACCCACCCTCATGTCCTGGCACCCTCCCCTGCCACCGCAGGAATTGCAAAACCTGCGCCCACACCTCCTCCCTTACCTCCATCCAAGGCCCTCAAGGAGCCTTCCACATCCATCAAAGTTTTACCTGCACATCCACCAATATCATTTATTGTATCCGTTGCTCCTGATGTGGTCTCCTCTACGTTGGGGAGACTGGATGCCTCCTAGCAGAGCGCTTTAGGGAACATCTCCGGGACACCCGCACCAATCAACCACACCGCCCTGTGGCCCAACATTTCAACTCCCTCTCCCACTCTGCCGAGGACATGGAGGTCCTGGGCCTCCTTCACTGCCTCTCCCTCACCACCCTACGCCTGGAGGAAGAACACTTCATCTTCCGCTTTGGAACTCTTCAACTCCAGGGCATCAATGTGAACTTCAACAGTTTCCTCATTTCCCCTTCCCCCACCTCACCCCAGTTCCAAACTTCCAGCTCAGCACTGTCCCCATGACTTGTCCTACCTGCCTATCTTCTTTTCCACCTATCCACTCCACCCTCATCTCTGACCTATCACCTTCATCCTCACCCCCACTCACCTATTGTACTCTATGCTACTTTCTCCCCACCCCCTCCTTCCACTCATTTACTTTCCACCCTTCAGGCACTCTGCCTGTATTCCTGATGAAGGGCTTTTGCCCGAAATGTCGATTTTACTGTTCCTCCGATGCTGCCTGACCTGCTGTGCTTTTCCAGCACCACTAATCCAGAATCCTTTTGGTCCAAAACGTCCATGCCGACCAGATATCCCAACCCAATCTAGTCCCACCAGCCAGCACCCGGCCCATATCCCTCCAAACCCTTCCTACTTATATACCCATCAAAATGCATTTTAAATGTTGCAATTGTACCAGCCTCCAACACATCCTCTGGCAGCTCATTCATTACACATAACACCCTCTGCCTCTTAGGTCTCTTTTATGCCTTTCCCCTCTCACCCTAAACCTATTCCCTCTAGTTATGGACTCTCCACCCCAGGGAAAAGACTTTGTCTATTTACCCTATCCACATACCCTATCCATGCCCCTCATAATTTTGTAAACCTCTTTAAGATCGTCCCTCAGCCTCCAACGCTCCAAGGAAAACAGTCCCAGCCTGTTCAGCCTTTCCCTATTGCTCTAATCCTCCAATCCTGGCAATATCCTTGTAAATCTTTTCTGAACCTTTTCAAGTTTCACAACATCTTTCCGATAGGAAGGAGACCAGAATTGCACACAATCCTCCAACAGTGGCCTCGCCAATGTCCAAAGATTAATATTCATCTTGTTAATATTAACTATAACCATGTTCTGGAATCTTGGGTTCGTATCCTGCCATGGCAGATAGTGGAATTTAATTCAATAAATATTTGGAATCAGGAGTCTCGCAATGACCATGAAATGACTGCTTGGGACAAACTCATCTGATTCACTTTAGGGAAGGAAACTGTCATTTTTACCTGGTGTGACCTACACATGAGTCCAGATCCACAGCAACATGGCCTACACATGAGTCCAGACCCACAGCAACATGGCCTAAACATGACTCCAGACCCACAGCAACATGGCCTACATCTGAGTCCAGACCCACAGCAATGTGGCCTACACATGACTCCAGACCCACAGCAATGTGGCCTACACATGACTCCAGACCCACAGCAATGTGGCCTACACATGAGTCCAGACCCACAGCAATGTGGCCTACACATGAGTCCAGACACACAGCAATGTGGCCTACACATGAGTCCAGACCGACAGCAATGTGGTTGATATTTCTAGGCAATTAGGGATAGGTAATAAATAATGGTCTGACCAGTGACACCCATATTGTATGAAAGAATTTTAAAAAAGAAAGCTTTCTTCAGGTGTAGTTGCATATACCAATGGATGCACGTGAATGCAATTGGTCCAAACAAGTAAGCACACAAAATTGAATATTCTCGCCAATACCACTGGGAATATTCTAGTGAGGTCTAATTGATTATTTTCATTCCTAATCTTGAATCCTTAACCTTTGATCTTTGTTTTGCTGCATTGATATCAACTAATATTATGCTGATGAAGTTAGCTAACTAATAAGATACCTTGGGCTGTGCAATGTAATTTTTAAAAAAAAATTAATGGTTACATACAGAAGATTATAGCCCTTAGAAGAATATTTATCCCATGATCTTTTTGCAGTTTGTTACTAAAAATAGTTTTCCAAGTATACAGTGAGCTAATGATAGTAATATGCATCTGGCAATATATAGCAATGGTGAATATACACCTGGCATCTCAACTGGCTAAGAAGTGAAACTGTGTAAAAAGGTCATTTAATTTTAAGGTTATACTTCATTTACTTGTTTCAATTATTTTTGCACATCTAATGTCAGTAACCTATGTCAAGCACCAATTGTATTTTCAGCAACCAAGGGGATATAAGTGGTTTTCCAGAAGTTTCTCAAGTTCCACTCTCCAGAATATTTATGTGATTTGGAAGTGAATTCCCATATCTCAGGATTCTTTATCAGTCCCTAGAGACAAACATAACAACATAACAGTTCCAACATTTTCGAAAATGTTGCCTAGCTTTTGGAATTGATTAGAAGCAGAAAAACAATTGAATGTTTCAGATACTGATGTTATCAATGTTACACAAAAGCTGCCGCATAATAGAAAGAATATTTCTTGCATATCAAGTGCAGCAATGCCTTCATCAACTCAATTGACTTACCCATGGCCCTGTAGCAATAGATAAATTGTCTATAATCCTTCCATGCTTTGTTGGAGTCAACAGAATGCCGGAAGATTTGCCACTTTAATGGAAGGTTTGACTTATTGATGCTTCAATTATGTAGCTGCCAATTTACAGGTGCCAAGAATGAAACAAAGATAAAAACTGTTACTTATACTAATGATGTATTTAAGGCCAGTGATTTATAAATGCAAATGTCCATGAATTTCAAGTGTAATTTATGTATAGATCATCATGTTTACTCAGTTGTAAACTGTAACAGAGAAAATTATCATGGACATGATTTTCTATTCCCTCAGGGGATGAGAGTAATGGCAAATGTGGTGAGCTAATTGGATGAGAGTCAAAAAATCAGATTCTTACCATTGAGATAAATGTTCAGGGTTAAGTTATCTCTCCTTAGATAGTGAGATGATTTAACTATCAACCTACACACACGCACTTCCATTTCTGTACTACTTTACTTGCTGGAATTAACTTTCCAATTAACTTGTGCTCAAATGAAGTTCTCAACACTTCAGAACCTCAACAGCATAAACCAAGCTGCAAACCTGGATTTTGGATTCCTGCCTCCAGTTAGGATGATTATCTTTATTGTGTCTACTCCTTCTATATCTTTGGAACCACTACAACTTCATTAGGTACCTACATGTTGATGAAGACAAGATGCGTTCCTGGATTTATGCCACCCAACTGAGCAATGGTAATGCCCCCGCGTCTGCTTCTCAGGAACAATTTAGCATTTAAGGGAAGGCATGAAGATATGCCTGTTTGAAATAAAGAAGTGTTAACGTGAAAATGGTGGGGGGGAAGGGGTAGATGTTGCAGTAGAGCTGGGTGTGGTAGAGCAACAGACGTGGTATATGTACCAGCAGCTCAGAGTTTCGGGCTTTTTTTTCTACTAGCTGTGGGCACATACCTGGGATTTGCTCATTAGATTGTGTCCCAGTGTCTACTATGGTACCCACCATGTTGACAGTCTTTGTGCCATTGAAGGGTACAGGTCTGAACATTTTGTCCGTACATTCTCTGATGGTTCACAGTCTTCCTCCTCAGAGGTTGTGGTAGTAAAAAAGGCTCAGACTGCAGTAGGGAGTTCTGGTTGGCACTAGTGCCTGCGAAAGAAAAGAAAAATTATTGATTAGTGAAGATATTGAAAACCTTATGCAGAGCAATGTGTTTGGCTTTGTGCAGATCTAAGAGAAGAGCAGTAAAGAAGATGTTAATAGTAAAGTTGATAAGGGGGAGCAAGATGTAATGTATTTGAATTTTCAGAAATCTTTGGTAAAGTTCCACAGGAGGTTACTAAACAAAATTAAAGTGCCATCATACTGAAAGTTACACACCAACAAAGACTGAGGATTAGGTAAGAGGCAAAATGCAGACAGCAAGAATCAGTGGGTTATTTTCAGGTTGGCAGGCTGTGACGAGAGGGATATCACAAGGATTAGTGTGTGGGCTTGGGCCCCAACTGTTCACAATCTATATCAATGATGTGTATATGGGGACCATTTGTAATATTTCTAACTTTGCAGATGATACAGGGCTTTGTGAGAAAGTGAGTTGTGAGAAAAATACAAAGAGGCTTCAAGGGGTTTTAAATGGGTGGAGTGAATGGACAAGAGCGTGCAGATGGATTATATCATGGATAAGTGCATGGTTGTCTACTTTAGTAGGAGGAATGGAGATACAGTATTTTTAAAATGTGAAGACATTGGATAGTGTTGATGTTGAATGGGACATGGGTGTCTGCTCATAAGTCATTGAAAGCTAGCATGCAGGTGCAGCAAACAATTCAGAAATCAGCAATTACCCTTATCACAAGCAGAATAGCGTCCATGTGCCGTCCTTCTTCAATTGTATGGAACACCGGTGAGATAACACCCAACCTATTGTGTGAAGTTCTGGTCTCCTAGCCTCAAGAAAGATAGATTTGCCATTGAGAGATGACAGAGAAGATTCATCAGGCTGATTCCTGGGATGATGAGTCTGACCTATGAGGAGAATTTGAATAAACTCAGCCCTTACTCTGGGGAGTTCAGAAGAATGAGAGGCACTCTCACCGAAAATCACACAATTATTAACGGTATAGACAGAGTAAATGCAGAAAAGATCATTCCTCCAGCTGTGGGGTCGAGAACCAGGGAATACAATCTCCAAATAAAAGACAACCCATTTGGGATTGAAATGAGAAGGAACATCTTCACTCAGAGGAAGGTGAGTCTCTGGAATTCTCAATCCAAAAGAGCTGTGGAAGCTCAATCATTAAAGTTCAAAACAAAGATTGATAGATTTCTAGTTACTAATAACATGAAGGGATGTGATGTTTGGACAGGAATGTGGATTTGAAGTAGATGATCAGCCATGATCTAGAATGGCGAAGCAGGCTCATGGGAGAATGGTCTACTCCAGTTCCTGCTTTCCTAATATCCTGTTTAATTTGATTTGCAATTTTTCAGACTTATGCTACGACTCCTGGCTTTGCACAATCACAGTTTGGAGGTTGGCAGTGTCACACAAAGAATTGAGTTGTGGGACAAGATCAATTGTGAGTGAGTTGAATAGTTATGCAGGAATTAACAAAGGCTTAAGTCTCCAGTTTCCTCCCACTGTCCAAAGATGTCAATGTTAGGTGGATGGACAATGCTAAATTGCCCATAGTGTCCAGGGATGCATTGGTTATGTGGATTAGCTATGAGAAATGCAAGGTTACAGGGATAGGATAGGAGGATGAGTCTGAGTGGAATGCTTTTTGGAGGGTCGCTGTGGGCTTGTTGGGCCAAGTGGCCTGTTTCCACACTGTAGGGATTCTATGGATATAATCACTCATGTAGTTTGAAATAGAAAAAGAGAAGCTAATGTGTAGCTAAAAGTAGACATTTTGGAGCTGTGCCACAGGTTGCCAATGATGTCATTTCATTAATGATGTGCATGATCAAGAAGAAAGTCAACTCTCATTAAAGTTATGAACCAGCAAAAAGATCACATTGTCGAGGTCAGATTATATGCTGAGTTATGGTTGTTAGATTGGAATTCCACTTAAATCCAGGAGGTTTGTATTTTTCCGAGCAGAATATGACAATATCCAATGACTTCAATGAAACAGAATATCAGGGGCTATGTATAAAACACAGTGGCTCAGTGGTTAGCACTGCTGCCTCACAGCGCCAGAGACCCAGGTTTGATTCTTGCCTCGGGCGACTGTCTGTGTGGAATTTGCACATTCTTCCCATGTCTGCACACGTTTCCTCTGATGCTCCGGTTTCCTCCCACAATCCAAAGATGTGCAGGTCAGGTGACTTGGTCATGCTAAATTGCCCAAAGTGTTCGGTGCATTAGTCAGGAGTATATACAGAGTAGGGGAATGGGCCTGGGTGAGTTGCTCTTCACAGAGTCAGTGTAGACTTGTTGGGCCGAAGGGCCAGTTTCCACACTGTAGGAAACCTAATATAATCTTGAAACACAGCTAATCTGATTTGCTTATTCATCTAAGACTAACGACTGCAGGATTTTGCAAAATCTTAAAGCCTTCTGCTAAATCACTCCTCAGTTTTCTCTTTTCTACAGAAAAGATTCCCAGCCGTTTAAGTCTTTTCTGAAAAGGTGTATCTTCTCAGTCCTGATTATCATTCCAGTAAATCTCAAAACACAATAGCTTATTTTGTTAATTTTCCCCCGTGAAAGACATCATATCACCAAAGTCAACCATTTTGTGTTGATATTTCGAGAATCATTCCAGCAAATCTCAAAACACTACAGCTTTTTTTTAATCTTCCCCTATGAAAGACATCATATCACAAAAGTCAACCATTTTATGTGGATATTTGGAGAAAATATCATGGAACATAAATGTTGTAGTTTATCCTAAACTTCTGATGTAAACAGGGGAAAGTGAGGACTGCAGATGCTGAAGATCAGAGTCGAAAAGGGTGGCGCTGGCAAAGCACAGCAGGTCAGGTAGCATCTGAGGAGCAGAGAGTCAACATTTCGGGCATAAACCCTTCACACATTCCTGATGAAGGGCTTATGCCCAAAACGCCGACTCTCCTGCTCCTCGAATGCTGCTTCACTTGCCATGCTTTTGCAATGCCACACCTTTTGATTATGATGTAAACAACCAGTTATATCTACTTGCTAAATATGAGAATAATAGTATTTTTATTTTACAATCCTACAATCTTGATTTGGTAAATTATTCCTTTTTGTATTTATAGCCTCAACACATTGTAAATACTACCAGCCTCATTTCACAGCTTGGTGACAGCAAGATATATACTGAGAACATGATCACCTGCTTTATTGCTCAGGAACCCATGAGAACTCACTTGTGCTTCTTGGAGTGTCATGAGATCCTTTCAGCCCACCCAACAGAGCAAATGAGAACTTTGTTTACACTTCTTCAAAATGACAACATGCCCAAAAGAACAACTATCTTCAATAAGGCAGCGAAATGTCAGCCTCGAGTATTGGACATGCAACCTTCAGATTTGGAGGCAGGCGTATCACCATGGAGGCAAGACTGGCATTTATAAATAATTCTTTTCCTCCCTGCCCATAAGAACAAAACAATATTCTACATACTTCAATGGGAATATATCTGTTGAGTAGACTGGAGTTGTATCAGAACCATGGAGGCATTGTGCTTTAGTTGACTATGGGGATTGCTTGGGAAATTTAAATTTCCTTACAGTGCCTGGAACAAGCCATTTCAAATCTATTAAAACAGGCCTTTGGACATTAAGATAATTAGGAATCTCATAACTTACATAATGAAGTATCAACTTCTGCATCTACCTAACCATCAACTTTGTCCTACTGTTACCACACTCATTGGAATGTCCGGGATGTTTTTTGTCCATGCAGCACCCTCAATATTGGTGGCTATGTGAACTGGCAGGATCGAAACAGCCAAGCTTCCCAAATAACGGCATGGTGGCAGAAATGCTTACCTTAACTTAAAGACAGCAATTGTGAGCAAATTTCTTCAGGAGAAGGCTTTTCTCTCATTGCCACTGAAATAACTTCACAGAGGCCAGTAAGTCACCCTTTATTTACACCCAGAGTCCTTGAAATTGATCCAACTCCCTCAGAGCCAACTCTCAGAGTGAACAGAACCTCTGACACTCTTGCCTACATTTGTCAGCCAGAGCTCCCTGATTGGACCACATTAACCACCCCAATCAGGGAACTTGTTTTGTGGGTGAGGTTCACCTGTCTGACCTTGTTCCAATCACTACAGTTGGAACATCCCTTTAGAATGGCTATATCTAATAGTATCTCCTTCTGAACCCTGTCAAATTCTTTTATCATTTTAAGCATCTTAATTAGGTTACCGTCAATCGGCTAAACTCAAGGGAGTACAAGCCAAAGGAATGCAGTTGGCTGGGTGGTTCAGTGGTTTCCACTGCTGTCTCATAGTACCAGGGCTCGAGGTTTGATTCTAGCCTCAGGTGGCAGTCTATGTGGAATTTGCACGTTCTCCCTTTGACTGCATAGAGTCATAGAGATATACAGCATGGAAACAGACCCTTCAGTCACTGGCCCATATCCCGCTAAACCCTCCCTATTCATATACCCATCCAGATGCCTATTAAATGTTGTAATTGTACCAGCCTTCACCACTTCCTCTGGTAGCTCATTCCATACATGCACCACCCTCTGCATGAAAATGTTGTCCCTTGGTTTCCTCACACAGTACAGGGATGTGCAGGTTAGGTGGACTGGCCATGCCAAATGCAGGGTTATGGGAATACAGTAGGGGGCAGGATCCGGTGGGATCCTCTTCAGAGAGTTAATGTGGACCTGATTAGGCAAATGGCCTCTATCCTCTCTGTAGGGATTCTATGTATAAACAACAATCTTCGTAATTCTAGTGCACAGGTCGACATTTTGTTTTTTTTTGTAAAAGCATTCGAGACATCTAGTGTCACAGTGCTGGTCCTTTTCTCAAAGCTGTTTTTTTCTCAAAGTTACCGTGTCCTTGATTTTTTTTCAGAGGGGTCATAAAACAGCCCAGGCTGTGGAACAGCTGAGTTGGTGCAGAGATGAACGGTTTATTGGGGTCCTTTTTGTTTACCCCTAAAAAGATGATACCTCAAGCCTAAGACTTCCATGTCTTAAAAAGAA
This sequence comes from Chiloscyllium punctatum, assembly GCF_047496795.1. Classification (NCBI taxonomy): domain Eukaryota; kingdom Metazoa; phylum Chordata; class Chondrichthyes; order Orectolobiformes; family Hemiscylliidae; genus Chiloscyllium; species Chiloscyllium punctatum. The sequence goes on from NC_092744.1 coordinate 46,570,436, forward strand.
GGTATAGTAAAGGGGGCATGGCCAGCTCTTTAGCTGAGCAGCTCAGTTCAGAACTTTAGTTAGTTCAGTTACAACAGGGGGACTTGTGAAACAAGCTGCTGGACATTTCTCTCTTCTTGCAAATTGCAAGCCTGTGCCACGTTTTACTGTTTGTGTTAAAGGATGTGCGTGTTTTCGGAACAGCATCATTAAGTTGTGTTTCGTTCCGTAATTTTGTGAATAAATTTTGTTTAAAACTTGACCCAGTTAATTTACGCCGGGAATATCCACTGTACACCTAGCTACACAAATAGCAAAGTTACTGTCTTGGCTACCTGCTTACAAATGTTTTGAGGGGTCTGGCCTAGTCTATAGCACTAGGTATCATGAAAAAGATCATTAAAAAAAGCCAATCCTCTTTATCTGTCAACAGTGAGTTAAATTGTGTGAGTGTTATTTCGGACAGTGCTTCTGCCATCTAAAGGCATAGAATAATAGAATAGTTGCAACACTGGAGGGTATTTGGCCTGTCATGTCTTTGCCAGCTTCCTGCAACAGTGATTCACTTAGTGCTACTTTCTTGTCTTGTGTCCATACCCCTGCAGGTATTTTGTCTTCAGAGAAAGATCCAATCTTTTTGAAAGCCATGATTGCATTTGCTTCCACCACACTCCCTGCCAGTATGTTCCAGATGACCCAAACCAATGTCTTGTCTCCAAACATCATGCCCTCAAGTTTCAATTTGATTTGTAACAAATATAAGAGGTGCTTACTGATTGGATAACACCACTGTCAATCATATTGAAGCTGTGGCCTGACTTGATAATATTATTGTCAAACGATAAAGATGATTGCATACCAAATTAAAACCGCAGTTCACTTCCTTTTTTTTGATGCAACTTTCAATTCAAGACTGGGGCTAAGTGGTGTGGGAGTCAGAATTAGCCACAATATCATGCTGACTTTTATGCTGTCTGTATTCAGGAAATTCTGAGACATGCTCAGGGACTTGAGGCTTAGGGTCAGCAGCCCAGTCTATCAGCCCGATTGAAAATCAAGTGTCCTACAAAGCAGACATGAGTTTAGACATTTGAGATTTTATTGTCTGCTGTGGTTTGGGATCACTGACGAATGAATGCTCAAAGTAGTATCACTGGCTTGCTTGCTGATTCCTGGATTCTGGTCCATTTTGGTGGAGGTTGGTTGGGAAGATGAATGATAGCGAATTCCTAGTATTAATTCAGTGCCACTGAATATACTTAAGGTCTATTCACAAATTTTTACTGAAAACATTATTTAAATGATATTCAAAATTTTTCTGAGTCAGAGGATTTAATTATTTATTCTAATTTGAGTTAATGTTCCAATCCATCCCACATTTTGAACTGACCTAGTTTCACTGACACGCTGTAAGCACATATTTGTGATACGCCTAAAATCATTACTTTTGCACAAACATTAGTCAGTCTACCAACAAATTGCTGTAATTCATTGACTGAAATAAACACTGGCAGATTAAATAGGACAACCAGCAAATTATCTTATTTTATATAGACAATACCTGAGAATGATAAGAGGGCAGTATTCTTATCATGACTTTCTAACGATGTCATAAAACTAAGATTAGATTGTAATGTATAACAAAAGCACAAAAAAAGTGACAGATGCTGAATATCTAATAAAAGAAAATGAATTCTGGGATTGAATTCTCCTGATATATTGGATCCATTAGATTGTGTAGGAAGTGAGAGGCCTGGCAAATGGTGCAGGGGGAAAGGTGTAGGAAGGGGTTTTCAAACTGCCATACCACATTGACAGCCATCAGAAGCTTGGCAATTAGATTACCAACCCAATGGCAAATTGATACACCTAACTTTTAGAAAATTCATTATTGGTATGTTGGCACCACTGGCTGGCCAGCATTTATTTCACATCCCTAGTTGCCCTTGAGAAGCTGGTGGTGAGGTTCCTTCTTGAACCATTGCAGTCCACTTGCTGTGGGTTAACCTACAATCCCATTAAGGAGGGAATTCCAGCATCTTGGCTCAGTGTCAGTGAAGGAACTGGTAGATATTTCCAGGTCAGGATAGTGAGTGGATTGGAGGGGAACTTGCAAGTGGCAGTGCTCCCATGTATGTGCTGCCTTTGTCCTTCCAGACGGAAGCAGTCCTGGATTTGGGAGGTCCTTTCTAATGATAAGACCATAAGACATAGGAGTTGAAGTTAGGCTATTCAGCCCATCGAGTCTGCTCTGCCATTCAACCATGGCTGATAGGTTTCCCAACCCCAATCTCCTGCTTTCTCGCTGTAACCCTTCATACTCTGTCTTTAATATATTCAATGCCCTAGCCTCCACAGCCTTCAGTGGCACTGAATTCCATAGATTCACCACTCTCTGGCTGAAGAAGTTTCTCCTTATCTGTTTTAAAAGGATTTCCCTTTATTCAATGGCGGTGCCCTCAGGTCCTTGTCTTTCCTACCATTGGAAACATCTTCCCAACAATTGCTCTATCCAGGCATTTCAGTATTTTGTAAGTTTCAATTAGATCCCCCATTATCCTTCTAAATTCCAACAAGTATAGACCCAGAGTCCTCAAACGTTCCTCATATGTTAAGCTTTTCATTCCTGGGACTATTCTCGTGAACCTCCTATGAACACACTTCAAGGCCAGTACATCCTTCCTGAGATATGGGGCCCAAAACTGCAATCTTTGATGAATTACTACAGTGCATCTTGTAGACAGTACACACTGCTGCCACTGGGCATTAATGGTCAAGACAGTGGATGTTTGTGGATGTGGTGCCAATCAAGCTGGCTGCTTTGTCCTGCATGCTGTTGAGCTTCTTGATTATTATTGGAGCTGCACCCATCAATATATGTGAGGAATATGCCATCACACTCCCAAAATGTGTCTTTTATAGGATGAACAAGCTTTGGGGAGTTACTCATCACAGTAGTCATAGCCCCTGACTTGTTCTTGTAGCCATCATGTTTATGTAGTGAGTCCAGTTGAGTTTCTGGTCCATGGTAAACCCAGGATATTCATAGTGGGGGATTCAGTGATGGTAACATCATTGAATATTAAGGGGTAGTAGTTAGATTGTCTCTTATTGGTGATGGTCATTGCATGGCATTTGTGTGATGTGAATGTTACTTGCCTTTTGTCAGCCCAAGCCTGAAGGTTGTCCAGATCTAGCTTGCTCTTGCGAAGGTGGTGGTGAGCTGACTTCTTCAATCGTTGCAGTTCCCTTGTTATGGGTTGACCCATGAGTCACATGAAGGATCACTGGACCCAAAATGTTAAGTCTACTTTCTCTCCACAAATGCTGCCATTCCTGCTGAGTCATTCCAACAATTCCTATTTTTGTTTTGGATTTCCAGCATCTGCTGTGCTTTGGTATTTTTGTCCAAATCTTGTATTTGAACATGAACTGTTTCATTATATGAGGAGGTGCAAGTAGAGTTGAACATTGTGCAATCATCAACAAATATCTCCTTTTATGACCATATGATGGAGGGATGGTCATTGATTAAGCTAAACATGGTTAGGCCTAGGATACAACTCTGAGGATCTCCTGTAGAGATGTCCTGGAGTTGAAATGACTGACCTCCAAAATCCACAACCATCTTCTTATGTGTCAGGTACGATTCCAACCACCAGAGTTTTCCCCGATACTTATTGATCCCAGATTTTCTGCGGCTCTTTGATGCCACATTCAGTTGAATGCAGTCTTGATATCAAGGGCGGTCACTCTCACCTCACCTCTGGCATTCAGCTCCTCCTTTGTCCATGTTTGAATCAAGGGTATAATGATGTCAGGAGCTGAGCGGGCCTGGCATCACTGAGCAGGTTATTGCTGAGAGGACGCTGTTTAATAACACTGTTGATGACCCTTCCATCAGTGTACTGATGATTGAGAGTAGACTGATGGGACAGTAATTGACTAGGTTGGATTTATCCTGCCCTTGTGTACAGGGCACACCTGGGTAATTTTCCACATTGTCGGGTAGATGCCAGTGTTGTAATTATACTGAAAGAGTTGGCCAGGGATGCTCATTTACTAAGTGCTACTTCCTGCCTCTGGGGCAGTTTGCCCAATGCCAGTGCGGCTACTAAAGCATGAAGTAAATTTGGTTGCCATCCTGCTCTGAGGTAAGGGCCTCGGAGAGAATCCCACCTAGCCATCCTAGTGGCAATAGCACTTCCGGTTCTCCACAAACACTCCCTTGCCCCCAAACCCCACCACCGAGGGCCTTTATCGGTTGAACTATCAATCATACTACTCTTATAAGGTGCTGCCTTAGAAGCCTCAGTGAAGCTGATGAAAGGTTGATGTTGCTAACTTTAGGAGATGTGAGATACTTACAGCCGATAATTTCCACTGATCTCTGGGACAGCAGGCTGAAGAAGATTGACTCTTTAAAGGTCCCTACCCATTTGCTCCACCAACTGCTCAAAGGTGTATCTTTACTTTTCCGAGGCAGAGCATGTGGTTAAGCTTTCACAGATGCTGGAAATCCTGCCAGTGGGAATTCCTATCAGGCAGCTCAACTTGAGGAGGTGCCCACTCTGTTATACACTGATGCTATGTAATTGATGCCCCCAGGCCGCAAGTGAACTTCTCCACTCTCTCAGCCACAGCTCTGATTACCTTGTCAAGCTTTCTGACACCTAGCACAGCTTTCTATGTAATCCTCGACATTTACTTTCATAATTGGATCCCAAGAGGTTCTCATCTCTGTCCTCCTCAGCAGAGTTTAGAAATGATCTTGCCATGTCTGTTGTGTTGCCATGGTTGTCAGAATCTGCAGTTGCTCATTCATGTTGCATGTTTTATCATGTGCTAACTCTCCAGCTGACTGAGTGATTGGTGGCAAGTGCTTATGTCTAAGCTGTTGTCAGGGGGTGATCATTCCATTATGGTGCATAGTCCTTTCGAGCATTTTCTTGTGCTAGTGTCTCCTGCAACCAAAAAGAGAGTAGAAGAAAAATAAAAGGAACAATAATTAGGGGAGAAGATACAAGTTGTGCATTTTCAGATGATAACCTGGACAATGGAGCATGAAACTATGCAGCCTTTTGCATAATTGTAAGGTTGAATGAAAGATTACAAGTCAAATGCACTCACCCTGTGGTAAACCCCCAATCTTGCCTTTCGCAGTTCTACTGACTGCATTTGGTTCTAATGATCTCTACAGCTTTCAGTTCTGCATGAGAATGTTGCTAGTTTCTCCCCTACCTTATCCCATTATGTTATGAGCCTACATTAAAAAGAGTATGAGTGTCTGTTCATAAGTGAGGAGATGATAGATTTGTTCATGTAATACGTGTCAAGAGCAGTAGGAAAGAGATAAAATGAGCAAGTGGAGGTGAGGAATGTAACATCAAGAGTGCATAATGTGAGCGAGAAAGTAGAGTTGATGTGCAGGTTTGTGAGTGGAGGCTAGTTTAAATGTGTCAGAGAATACATGAGCATAACTGGGAGGAGAAAGACAAGTGTTGTAGTGTATGTTTGTGTTTGTAGGCTAAAGATGTGAAGGAGGGGAGGGACATGTTCAAAGTTGATCGGGGAGTGAATGAAAGAAGTGTTATCAGGTTCACCACACCGCCCTATGGCCCAACATTTCAACTCCCCCTCCCACTCTGCTGAGGACATGGAGGTCCTGGGCCTCCTTCACCACTGCTCCCTCGCCACCAGACGCCTGGAGAAAGAACACCTCATCTTCTGCCTCGGAACACTTCAACCCCAGGGCATCAATGTGGACTTCAACAGTTTCCTCATTTCCCCTTCCCCCACCTCACCCTAGTTCCAAACTTCCAGCTCAGCACTGTCCCCATGACTTGTCCTACCTGCCTATCTTCTTTTCCACCTATCCACTCCACCCTCCCCCCCGACCTATCACCTTCATCCCCTCCCCCACTCACCTATTGTACTCTATGCTACTTTCTCCCCACCCCCACCCTCCTCTAGCTTATCTTTCCATGCTTCAGGCTCTCTGCCTTTATTCCTGATGAAGGGCTTTTGCCCGAAATGTCGATTTTACTGCTCCTCAGATGCTGCCTGAACTGCCGTGCTTTTCCAGCACCTCTAATCCAGAATCTGGTTTCCAGCATCTGCAGTCATTGTTTTTACTTAGTTGGTTTTAACCCTACTGCGAATCCTCTTGCAAGGATGCCTGCCTTGAAGAAGTTTTCTCTCTACAAGAATCTCAAGGAGCCCCTCTCCCACTGCAACTCCCAGGTCATTTCCTCTGCCCTGAATCTCTTCAACCATGTCCTGAAACAAACTCGCTACCACAGCCACATTTGCTTCCTCAGTGCCTGCCTCCATAACCAACTCATCCCACACGGACTCCAGACCACCTTTAAACCAGCAGAGTTTGGACCCAAACAGGACAAACAGTACAGACTACAGATTCAAAAACACCAGCAACAGTTCTCCTTCAAGATACCCTGCTCCACGCTTGCAGCAATGTGCCGGCACCTAACCTCTCTACAGTCAGCCCTGTCTCAGCTGAGAGCCACACTCTCTCAGAATTGCAAAGGACCCACTCTGTACTACATCCTCAGGAGAATTCATACTCTCAACAAACAGTATTTCAACTCCATCTCAAACATCAAAAACTGTAAGTACAACAAACTTTTATCTACCCACCTCCATAACCAGCGCTCCTCAAACATTCCAGAAGACTCCCCCGGCCTCTGGAACTGTCTGGACGCCATTAGCCATGCGGCTGGTGCATCTGTCACTCCCACGCTGATTGATGATGTCACTTCCGCCCCCATCATGGCCACTCCCACAACCACTTCCACCCCTCACAATTCCTCATGCATCACACGTGACATCACTTCCACCCCTCACATCATCGCTGATGTCACACGCTCAGTGACTTCTGCCACCCCTACTGTCACGTCTGCCACCACTTCCGCCCCCACCAACACCACTCACCTGCATTCTGCTGACATGCCCCCCACATATCCCACTGTCACCATTCCCGGCCCCCAGAACCCTGAGGGGAACACCACCCCTGCTCATGACTCCACCCCCATTCTCCCCACCATCACACCCACTCCGGTTACTGGCTCCGCCCCCACTCCCAGCTCCACACCAACATCAGATCCCAGCTCTCAGTCCTGCCGAATTTTCACCATCCCTCCAGACCTTCCCCTCACTGAGGATGAATGATCAGTCCTCAGCAAAGGACTCACCTTCATCCCCCTCCATCCACGCATCAATGTATTTAATACACGCCGTCACGTTGAATACTTCTTCTGCCGCCTCTGCCTCCGAGCTTAGTTTCACAATCAGGATTCCCGCCTATCTACCGAAGACCCCTTCGCCCATCTCCAACACACTGCATCCACCTGGACACCCCGTGCTGGCCTATTACCTATGCTCGACCTCTTCATTTCCAACTGCCACCAGGACATTAACCGCCTCAACCTGTCTACCCCACTCCAATCTCTCACCCTCACAATGCGCAGCCCTCCAATCCCTCTGCTCCAATCCCAACCTCACCATCAAGCCAGCAGATAAAGGGGGAGCAGAGGTAGTCTGGTGCACTGATCTCTACACCGCTGAAGCCAAACGCCAATTCGAGGACACCTCTTCCTACCGCCCCCTCGACCATGACCCCACCCCCCATCACCAAACCATCATCTCCCAGACCATACAGAACCTCATCACCTCAGGACATCTCCCACCCACAGCTTCCAACCTCATAGTCCGGGAACCCCGCACTGCCCCGTTCTACCTCCTTCCCAAGATCCACAAGCCTGACCACCCTGGCCGACCCATTGTCTCAGCATGCTCCTGCCCCACTGAACTCATTTCTACCTACTTCGACACTGTCCTATCTCCCCCTAGTCCAGGAACTCCCCACATACATTCGAGACACCACCCATGCCCTCCACCTCCTCCAAGACTTCCGTTTCCCCGGCCCCCAACGCCTCATCTTCACCATGGATATCTAATCCCTCTACACCTCCATCCGCCACGACCAGGGCCTCCAAGCCCTCCGTTTTTTCCTCTCCCGAAGTCCCCAATAGTACCCTTCCACCGACACTCTCATTCATTTAGCCGAACTGGTTCTCACCCTTAACAATTTCTCCTTTGAATCCTCCCACTTCCCCCAGACCAAAGGGGTAGCCATGGGCACACGTATGGGCCCCAGCTATGCCTGTCTCTTTGTTGGCTACGTAGAACAGTCGATCTTCCATAATTACGCCGGCACCACTCCCCACCTCTTCCTCCGCTACATTGATGACTGCATTGGCGCTACCTCGTGCTCCCGCGAGGAGGTTGAGCAATTCATCAACTTCACCAACACATTCCACCCTGACCTTAAATTTACCTGGACCATCTCTGACACCTTCCTCCCCTTCCTGGACCTCTCCATCTCCATTAATGACGACCAACTTGATACTGACATTTTTTACAAACCCACCGACTCCCACAGCTACCTGGATTACACCTCTTCCCAGCCTACCTCTTGCAAAAATGCCATTCCATATTCCCAATTCCTCCACCTCTGCCGTATCTGCTCCCAGGAGGACCAGTTCCACCACAGAACACACCAGATGGCCTCCTTCTTTCGAGACCGCAATTTCCCTTCCCACATGGTTAAAGATGCCCTCCAATGCATCTCATCCACATCCTGCACCTCCGCCCTCAGACCAACCCCTCCAACCGTAACAAGGACACAACGCCCCTGGTGCTCACCTTCCACCCTACCAACCTTCGCATAAACCAAATCATTCACCGACATTTCTGCCACCTCCAAAAAGACCCCACCACCAGGGATATATTTCCCTCTCCACCCCTTTCCGCCTTCCGCAAAGACTGTTCCCTCCATGACTACCTGGTCAGGTCCACACCCCCAAACAACCCACCCTCCAATCCTGGCACCTTCCCCTGCCACCGCAGGAACTGCAAAACCTGCGCCCACACCTCCTCCCTCACCTCCATCCAAGGCCCTAAAGGAGCCTTCCACATCCATCAAAGTTTCACCTGCACATCCACTAATATCATTGATTGTATCCGTTGCTCCCAATGCGGTCTCCTCTACATTGGGGAGACTGGACGCCTCCTAGCAGAGCGCTTTAGGGAACATCTCCGGGACACCCACACCAATCAACCACACCGCCCCGTGGTCCAACATTTCAACTCCCCCTCCCACTGTGCCGAGGACATGGAGGTCCTGGGCCTCCTTCACCGCCACTCCCTCACCACCAGATGCCGGGAGGAAGAACGCCTCATCTTCCGCCTCGGAACACTTCAACTCCAGGGCATCAACGTGGACTTCAACAGTTTCCTCATTTCCCCTTTCCCCACCTCACCCTAGTTCCAAACTTCCAGCTCAGCACTGTCCCCATGACTTGTCCTACCTGCCTATCTTCTTTTCCACCTATCCACTCCCCCTCCCCCAGCCCCCAACCTATCACCTTCATTCCCCCCCCCACTCACCTATTGTATTCTATGCTACTTTCTCCCCACCCCCACCCCCCTTTAGCTTATCTCTCCACCCTTCAGGGTCTCTGCTTTTATTCCTGATGAAAGGCGTTTGCCCGAAATATCGATTTTACTGCTCCTCGGATGCTGCCTGAACTGCTGTGCTTTTCCAGCACCTCTAATCCAGAATCAGCCAAGAGACCCGGAGAAATGACGAGTCAAACTCACCCTGTAACTGCCATTGAGAGGTCCTTACGTATTGAACTGAGGAAATATTTTTCTCAACAATTAATTTGCTTAATAGCTACAGTGAAGTCTATAGGATTCTGGTTTACAATCAGTTATTCTCTGATCTTTAAGTGGTTTGAATCATTCACAGACCTCTGGTTCTGGTGACTGGACTTATTTAGGGAATGTGAAATGAAGAGACAGTAGACAGATGTTTCAGGGCAAAAGAAGCTCTGTGCTTATTTAAAATACAAAAGGTAAATATAATACAAGAAAATAAGCAATGTAATAAATAAGGAAATTGACAAAATTAATTATACAGGAGTAGAGTAGTAGTTTAAGTACACTAGTAAATAGATAACTACAATTAGATAACTACAATCACTATCCTACTGACACAAACATAAAACTACAGTGTTTCATTTCAGACTCTTTAATCAGAATTCCTACCTTTGGGGTCCCAATGTACTGTCACCCCCCGCCTTCCCCTCCCGGCTCGCTAGGTCAGAGGAAAATTAAGCTCATCACAGAGAAATGTGGCTTTGAAGTGCGCTTGGCTGTTCCAGCTTGCTGCATCCAGTCCCTGGATGAAAACCTCAGACTGTGTAGGTTTTTCAGTTCAGGGTGGGTCTGCTGATGCGGTAAGGAGCATAGTAGATCTGTTGAGTAAGTACCTGGTTTTCTTTCATTTCCGCTAGTTTTGCAGGCCCGAGTTTCACCTCAGGTTGTGTCTGAGGACCTGTGGTGTTGGTCAAGTCAGTTGTTTGGGTTGTCGGACTTTAGTTCTGCTGGTCATGGTCGGTTACGGAGGTTCTTGCCATTGGTTCTCTTGGTTCAGAGCATGCTGTGTCTGGAAGCTCTTGTTTGGATCACGTTGGTCAGCTTCCCCCCTCTCGGATGTCTTTTGTTCCGATAAGGCTCATGGTTTGGCTTCCCTGTTCTTGGTTCTCTGTTTGGCCTCTGTAGTTCTTGGTTCCAAAGCTTCTTGTGGTGGGTGGAAGCCTGTGGGGAAGCTGTTCATGCAGAAGCTTGTTGTTGCAAAATGGTCACATTCTGATGAGATCGTGGCTGGCAGTTATACTGACAGTGGTCCTTGTCATCTCCACTCAAGTCTGCAGATCTCATTGTGCTTTTGACATTCTCTTCTGAAGTCAATTGGCTTTCCAATGGTTAGACTGTGTGTGAATGTGTCTGGATTGAGGATGAATGTCTAGTATCACTGTAGGCCCCATACTGTCAGCTCTGTGTAGTCTGAGGTGTAAAAGCTTTCTCGGGCTATGGTCTGTAGGTTTTCGTCATTATTCTTTTCGAGGGGAGGTGTAAATTGGGCTTCTAGGCTGACCAATAGTCTCAGAAGCACTCTCTATTCCCAAGCCAGCTGGTTGTGTATTTCCCACAGACTCATTCCAGCTTTCACTTTTGGTTTGAAAAGTTTTGGAAGTCCAGAATTCTGTTCAAGATCCAGGGTTTTGTCAAAACATTTTAATATAGGGGTTTTTTGCTCCATCTTACAAGTAAATAAATGTAGTGCCAGAAATGAATAGTGATTGTGTGCTAAACGTCAAAGAATTCACCAACTTTTATACATGAAAGATGTTAAGAAACTGAATAGTAGGATAGAATCTTTCTGGTTTTTTTTTGTCTAAGCGCAAGTTTTGTCCGGTTTGGTGTTCTGATTCTTGCCTCAACGCAGAGTGGGTTTTCTGGCTATATCTTACTAAACTCAGTGCATTACTTGGCATTTCAGCCCTCATCTATATAACATCTGATTTCCATCCCACCTTACCATGTGCCATCCCCGAGCAACTCACCACTCACTGGACATCATGGACTTGACTGGCAACTTTGGTGCCAACACCATATTTGAAAAGACCGTTGTGCACTTGGATATGCAGTGTCAGTCCAGACCTTCCCTGCATGGGTCTTAATATTTGCCCTGAACATAGCAGACAGCCTCTTTACAACAGAAAAATACCTACAAAGGGATATAGTTCAAGCAAGTGAGTTGATAAAGGACTGGCAAATGGAGTATAATCTGGGAAAGTGTGAAATTGTCCATATTGGCAGAAAGAATAAAAAAGCATATTATCTAAATGGGTGAGAGACTGCTGAGCTCTGAGAGAACCTAATGCCTGATTTACAGAAAGTTAGTATACAGGTAATCAGAATATTCTATTGCAATGGGAATTGAATGTAAGAGTTTAAAGTTATGCTTCAGTGATAAGGGCATTGGTGAGTTTGCATCTGGAGTACTACATACAGTGCTGGTCACGGTATTTGCAATAGGATGTAAATATTTTGGAACCAGTTCAGAGAATGTTTACTCGATTCATACCTGAAATGTGTGGATTGCTTTATGAGGAAAAGCTAAGCTGGATAGTCCTGAATCCTCTGAGGGTGAGAAGAGTAAGTGGTAACTTAATTGAAACATAGAAGATCCCGAGGGGACTTGGCCAGGGTGGATGTTGAAAGGACGTTTCTTCTTGTGGGAGAATCTAGTTGAAGAGGTCATCATTTAAAAATAAGGGATCACCCATTTAAAACAAAGAAGAAGAAATATTTTTTCTCTGAGGGTTCAATGTCTTTGGAATTGCCCTCCCCAAAAGGCAGTGGATGCAAAATCTATAAACACTTTTAAGGCAGAAGTAAATATAGTTTTGATTATGAGTGCAGGAATGTAGCGTTAAGGTTAAAATCACATCAGCCTTGATTTTATTGAATTTTGGTGCAGGCTCAAAAGGCCAATGGCTTCTCTTGTTCCTTGTTCAAGTGGTCCAGTCCAAGCATTGGGTATGTGTCCTTAAGTGCAAAGCAGCCTTGTTGCTGCAATACAAAGACAGGTGCTGGTGCAGCCTTAAATGCAGCATTGAAGTTCAGAAGGATGATGCAAGTGGATCAGAGATGTGCCAAGAGGGTTCATAGAAACTGCCACATTGTGAAATGCTAACGTCCATGAATATGGGGTGCATGTACCAAATGCCCAACATTGAGGCCTTTTAGAGTTATAGAGATGTACAGCATGGAAACAGACCCTTCGGTCCAACCCGTCCATGCCGACCAGATACCCTAACCCAATCTAGTCCCACCTGCCAGCACCCAACCCATATCCCTCCAAACCTTTCCTATTCATATACCCATTCAAATGCCTCTTAAATGTTGCAATTGTACCAGCCTCCACCACATCCTCTGGCAGCTCATTCCATACACGTACCACCCTCTGTGTGAAAAAGTTGCCCCTTAGGTCTCTTTTATATCTTTCCTCTCTCACCCTAAACCTATGCCCTCTAGTTCTGGACTCCCCCACTCCAGGGAAAAGACTTTGTCTATTATCCTATCCATGCCCCTCACAACTTTGTAAACCTCTATAAGGTCACCCCTCAACCTCCGACGCTCCAGGGAAAACAGCCCCAGCCTGTTCAGCATCTCACTGTAGCTCAGATCCTCCAACCCTGGCAATATCCTTGTAAATCTTTTCTGAACCCTTTCAAGTTTCACAACATCTTTCCGATAGGAAGGAGATCAGAATTGCACGCAATATTCCAACAGTGGCCTAACCAATGTCCTGTACAGCCGCAACATGACCTCCCAACTCCTGTACTCAACACTCTGACCAATAAAGGAAAGCATACCAAACGCCTTCTTCACTATCCTATCGACCTGCAACTCCACTTTCAAGGAGCTATGAACCTGCACTCCAAGATCTCTTTGCTCAGCAACACTCCCTAGGACCTTACCATTAAGTGTATAAGTCTAGATTAGAATGGTGCTGGAAAAGCACAGCAGTTCAGGCAGCATCCGAGGAGCAGTAAAATCGACATTTCGGGCAAAAGCCCTTCATCAGGAATACAGGCAGAGAGCCTGTATTCCTGATGAAGAGCTTTTGCCCGAAACGTCGATTTTACTGCTCCTCAGATGCTGCCTGAACTGCTGTGTTTTTCCAGCACCATTCTAATCCAGACTCTGGTTTCCAGCATCTGCAGTCATTGTTTTTACCATTAAGTGTATAAGTCCTGCTTAGATTTGCTTGCCCAAAATGCAAGCTTAGGCGAGTTGAATCAACCTGCTCTGGTTTGCACATTAGATCTCCCAATAGCTGGTTTGTTTGACAATTTTGTTGAGGTCACAACCAATGGCAAGCTGGGCTGTAAGTAAGGCTGTGAATATTTAACAAGCAATGACTGCATCAGTTGGGAACTTATTGCTTCACGGTGAGAATCTCAAGATGCCAATTGGGCAAAGTGTAGAAGATGCAGCAAGATGTTCTCAAGGTTGAGATGGCGCTCTCTGAGTATTTTGCTCAACTCTACCATTCATCTTATCTTACCCCTACATCACTCTGAGACTAAGATTCTGTCCTTTGAAATTTGCAGCAGCAGCACATGTTGAAGATGCATGCATAGACTGCCATACTACAAGATGACAAATCAATTTGATTCTCTGTTTCAAACATTATAAATCTGACTTCAAAAAGCATTTTGTTTGTGCAAATCATTAACAAAGTTTCTCCTCTCTGCTCCTAGGTCTCTTCCAGAAAATGCTTATTTTTGCGTGGCAACATATGTTAACAGAAATGCATTGGAAGCATAAGTTTTAAAAAGAAAGCTGGTTGGGGGGATCTAAGATGGCGGCGATCTGAGAAGATCACACTGCAGAGCTTTGCATAGCAGCAGGAGCAGGACGGTCCTTTAACCCACCCAACCCAGGTCATCAGGATTTCTTTGGGGTGTTGGAAAGATTGTGGAGCCCCAAGAAACATTTAAAAATTGACTTACCTGTATTTTCAGCTGTCCAGAAATGGCTAAAAGAGGAGGAGGAGCATCTGAGGCCGGGCCTGCAGCTCAACCTGCAGCAGCCTCAGAGCCGATTATTCTCCAGGACCTGGTGAACCAGCTCTCGAAATCTCGCGAGATGTTGGGGAAACAGATTGAAGATAAGCTGGCTCCAGTCTCTCTAATGCTGCAGAAGCATGAGCAGCAACGGGGCAACCTGGAGAAGAGGACAGATGAGGTGGAGCACAGGGTCACAGTGGTGGAAGCTGATGCCAGTTCATTCAAGGAAGAGATCCAAGTCCTGAAGATGCAGGTTCGTAATTTGCATGACCGAGTGGATGATCTTGAAAACAGGGGCAGGTGAAAAAACATTCAGATCATCGGTTTGCCCGAGGGTAAGGAAGGTGAGCGGCCTGCGGAATTTGTTGAAGATTGGCTTCCGAAATTCCTTGACTTGGAGACTGGCATGAGAGGATTGAAGATAGAGAGGGCGCACCAGGTCGCAGCACAGAGGTCGGGTCTGGGTCAACGCCCTCGTCCTTTCCTGGTGCGGTTCCATCATTACTGGGATAAGCAGAGAGTCATGGAGGCTTCCAGACTCCAGGGGAAGTATCCAAAGGCCCTAATTTACGAGGGGGCTAAGATCATGTTTTCTCAGGACTTTTCAGCGGCGGTGATCCAGAAATGAAAATCGTATGATGGTGTCAAGAGAAGATTGAAGGGGCTTGGGATTCAGTCCTCCCTGAGATATCCGGCAGTGCTTCGGATCACTTTAGATGGATCCATGCATCTCTTTGACACATCGGAGAAGGCAAGAGACTTTGTGGACAAACTAACCTAAGTTAAACAATTGTAGTATGTATAAATATCGTTGCTTGGGTATGCGTTTATCAATCTGTAAAAGAAATGGAGGAAATCCTGTTGGAGCTTTGTTTTTCCCTTTTTTTTAACCTCTATTGATAATAATTTGGTTCAAACTATATCTGGCGGTGGTTAAGGTGTACATTTTAAATTTCTAAGTTAGGACATACCAAAGGATGGGTGGGGTAGTTATTCCTTTTTTTACTAAAAGAATTTTTTTTTATTCATATTGCTATTCTATGGAGTGTTTATTCTTTTTAGCTTGTGCTTGCGATGCGGCTCTAGCTGGGAGAAGTGAAGGTGGTTGAGATGGTTAGATGCCTATTTATGGGCAGTTCGGGACGGGTAGTTGCCCCCTCCGGGCAGGGGGTGAGTTCCCCTACTCAGCGCTATTGGCGCTTTATATGTTGGTTTGTTTCCTGGTTTTTGTTGTTTTTTATTTTTAATAATTTTGTATGTTTGTTAAATGTCGTGATTTTAGTTTATGTAGTTTTTATATTTGGTGGATCATGCGACACTAAGGCTCAGCAATTTGTGGTTCGGGTTCCTCCTCTCTGGAATTTAAATGTAATTGCAGAAGATTATGGCTAATGATTTGATTAAATGGTGTACCTGGAATATCAAGGGAAGTCACTCACCAATTAAGAGGAAGAAGATACTCTTGAGTCTTAGAAAGGAGAAGGTGGATATTGCTTTGTTACAGGAGACACATTTGGATGACAAGGAGCATCTGAAATTACAGCAGAATGGCTTTGACGGAGTTTACTTTTCATCATTTAATACCAGAAGTAGGGGAGTGGCTATATTGGTTAGGAAAAAATCTCTCATTTAAATTGTTGGAATGTGTTAAAGACACATATTGGAGGTTTATAATTCTTAAAGCCTTGATAAATGGGGAAGAATATGGCATTTTAAATGTTTATTGTCCCCCAGCTCATCCTCTTAAATTCTTGGTAGATGCTTTTTCTAAACTGATAAGTCTCAAGTCTCAGCACATCATTATAGGGGGAGATTTTAACTGCCTCATGGACGCCACAGTAAAGGTCCCTCGATACCCTCTGTACAAACTAAACAGTTATTGGGTTTGTGTGTGGAATTAGGATTGGTGGACGTCCGGAGGTGTCTCCACCCTACAGGTAGGGATTTCACGTTTTTCTCCAATCCGCATAGATGTCACATGAGGATTGATTTTTTTCTGACCCCTGCGGTAACCCTGGATCTGGTGGCATCCTGTACTATTGGTAATATTGCCATCTCTGATCATGCTCCAGTGTACTTCATGGTTAAAATTAAGGATGTTATAGTGGATTCAAGGTACTGGCGAATGGACCCCTTTATTCTCATGGACAGCAAGTTTGTGGAGTATTTCTCTAGGGAATTTCAGGCATTCCTAGACATCAACATAGGCTCGGTTGATAGCTCATCTGTTCTCTGCAAACTGATAAAGCTTCTGCCAGAGGGTTAGTTATTTCATATTCCACCAGTAGGAAGCGGCAGAAGGGTGAGCAGCAACGTCTCCTTGAAGCACGGTTGAAGGCAGCTGAGAAGGCCTATTTTGACATCCCCTCGTTGGTCAAACTACAGAGGATTACAGCACTGCGGTCTGCACTAAATTCCATGCTCACGCAGACAGCAAAGAAGGAGCTGGCTTTTGCAAAGCAAAGGTTATACGAGCATGGTGACAAGCCAGGCAAATACTTAGCATACCTTGCCAGAAAGAGAAGTGCCCCACAAACCATTACAGCGATTAGGGAAGGGTCTGGGAACCTAACATGTGATTCTAAAAAGATTAATGTGGCGTTCCAGAGATTCTACTCTAAATTATATCAGTCTGAGAATTGTGAGGAGGGGTAAGCCAAAATGGAATCCTTTTTTAGAGATCTGAAGCTCCCGGGTGTGACTCCTGAACAATAGTCCTTTCTCAATGCCCCATTATCAGAGTAAGAAGTGCAGGAAGCTGTGAGGCAGCTTCAGAGTGGAAAGGCGCCCGGTCCTGATGGACTTCCCAGTGAATTCTATAAGGAATTTATAAGTATACTGTCAGGCCCGATGCTGAATATGTTTAATGATTCATACAGTCATGTTTGTCTCCCACCATCTCTGAGAGAGGCCAATATTTCACTTATCCTTAAAATAGGGAAGGATCCGGAAGAATGTGCTTCATACAGGCCCATCTTGCTCTTAAATGTAGACTTTAAGATCCTTTCTAAGGCTCTTGCGTTAAGGCTGGAGACTGTGTTACCTTCTATTATTAAAGAGGATCAGACGGGCTTCATAAAGGGTTGCAGATCCTCCAATAATGTTAGGAGGCTGCTTAACATAATTCAAGCATGCCAACAGCAGTCAATACAGGGATTGGTGATTTCTTTAGACGCAGAGAAGGCATTTGACCGAGTTGAGTGGCCGGACCTTCTCTATACCCTAGACCGGTTTGGTCTGGGCGAAGTTTTCATAAGATGGGTAAAGGTTCTCTACAGTGTACCTCTCGCTGCGGTCATTACCAACGGGGTACGATCAAGCAATTTTAATATTTCTAGGGGCAGCCGGCAGGGCTGTCCCCTTTCACCATTACTTTTTACTTTGGTGATTGACCGTTGGCAGAGGCCATTCGTGGGGATCTCAATATATCAGCTCCAGAAGTGGGGTCAAAATTACATAAGATCTCGTTGTATGCAGATGATGTTCTAATTTTCTTGACAAATCCAGCAGTTTCAGTGCCTTGCCTGATACAATGCATTCACGTGTTTGGTGCTTTTTCAGGGTATAAGATTAATTTTGCTAAATCAGAGGCTATGCCTATGGGTGGTCTTATGAAAGAGTTGGCTCTTGAGAGTGACTACAGATTCCCATTTAGGTGGTCACAGGGGGGGTTTGTGTATTTGGGCATATTCATTACTCCAGTTCTGGATTGGCTGTTCAAAGCCAATTTTACTCAATTATTTGAAAGAATTAAACAAGATCTCCAAAGATGGGAGGCACTTCCAGTCTCATGGTTGGGTCAGATAGCGATTATTAAGATGAATATTCTCCCTCGTTTGCTATACCCTATACGGATGCTCCCCCTGATTTTCAATAAACAAACACTCAGGAGACTGAACAGTTGGTTCAGCTCCTTTATCTGGCACCATAAACGGCCCCTCATTAAATTAGCCAAACTGCAGTTGCCTCACAGGGGGAGTTGACCTTCCGGACATTAAAAATTACCAATTAAGCTCGCTTTTGACCTACGTAAGTGATTGGGTTTGTGTCAACCCTCTTTCAATATGGCTAGATATCGAAGTCTCCCAGGCAAGGTGCCCCCTTACCAGTTTGCTGTTTTTGGACAAGGTGAGGACCATTAGGGAATATTGCCATAACCCAATAGTCATCAATACTGTTAAAACATGGAGGGCAATTCGGCAGAGGGAAGGTAATATTGGCAAAACATCTTTGTTTACACCTTTAGTGGGTATGCCGAGTTTTCAACCAGGTATGATAGATTCAGGATTTAAACGTTGGGCAGCTAGGGGTATATCTTGCATGGGTGATTTATTTGAGGGAGATGTAATGATGTCCTCCAATCAGTTAGTACGGACGTACGAGTTACCTAATAAAGACCTCTTTCGTTTTTTTCAAGTTAGGGATTTTATTAAAAAAAAACCATACTTTTGACTGATCACTACAAATCTGACATAGAAAGAGGGGTACTAAGGGCTAAGAGTACACTCTCTGTCGGTACTCTATATCACCAATTGGGGGGTGCCACCTCAGATGAGTCTGATCAACTCTGCAAGATGTGGGAAAGAGAGCTGGGTGTTGAAGTTTCTTCAGAGGTATGGGAGGATATTTGGGAGAATGCAAGGAACATATCAATTTGCAATAGGACCCATGCTTTACAGTTGAAGATTCTCCACAGGGTCCACTTAGCCCCAGACTATTTGTCAAAATTTAAACCAGGGGTATCTTCAGCAAGGTCTGTATGGGTATTCTTACCCATTGTCTTTGGTCTTGTGACAGGGTTCAAACATATTGGAGCACTGTGGTGGGTGCAATGGAGAGGATTTTAGGCGTAGGGATGGAGAAGGACCCTATTTCGCTCCCTTTGGGCCTACCCATTGTATTTCCTGCAGACTCGCATAAGGCAAAACTTTTCAATATTCTGCATTCAACATTCTGCGCAAGGAAGAATATCTTGCGAGGTTGGATATCAGAAAAACCCCCCAGGCCTGTCATGTTGGCGGAAGATTGTTATGGAGCATATTCCCCTGGATTTTCTCACAAATATGGTACACCACAAAACTAGAATTTTTACAAAGACATGACAATTCTTTTTGAAATACCTGGACACAGATTTATCTGCCACACTAACAAGGGCTTTTATATAGCCGTAATGATTGTGTTTCATGAGTCCAATAACCAGGGAGGAGGAACTGTGAATGTATGAGTGTTTTGTTTGGCTGGGCTGAGTTATTACTATTTATTTGTTTGTTGTTAGGTATTTATTTAGTTAGTTAAATAACTAGTTTAGTTTTTTTTTAATTTTATACTTCTCTATATATGTTTATACATTCGTATAGGAGAGTGGGCTGGGGATTTTTTTATTATTTGGGTTTAGTTTTGTACTGTTTTGAATTGCATTGTTTTGTATTTGTTGTAATATTTAAAAATCTATTTTTTCTTAATAAAAATATATTATAAAAATAAAGAAAGCTGGTTGAGCCAAATAGCATTTTCATATTCCAAAAATAGGTTTACATCCTGATATGCAACTTATTCCACGACTGTGTCACAACTGATTTGTAACATATAAAATTATGCATGGGTCACACAGCAACAGCAAATGGAACAATCTGAGAGAGGTTGTGTGTCAAAGTGAAACACAATGGAGAACTAATGCTGTACAGAAAGCTAGCTCATGGTTTTGCATCAAAGTATTACACACTGAACTGGCAGGAAAAGAGCCAATGGAGACTTAGATTCTTGCCAAATCTAAGCTAGGGCAAGTTAACTCAGTTGAAGCCTAACACAGTCCAAAACTAATCTCTCTTAGTTTTGTGATCACAGTTTAAAAAAATTACATTCCTTTGTGCAATGATTAACTGTTATGCTCTGGTCTGTGGTGTTCGCTGATTTCATGCAGGTATTATGATCACCTTAGGTAACCTTAAATTAATTAGGATGGGGAAAGTTATCCAGGATCCTGTTACTGATCAATATTCAACAGTTTGCTAAAGGTTTATGGGCTTTGTCATTCATTGGGGAATAGATCAGACTCTGATATGACACCTCCTACAAAACCTTCTCTAACACATAAGGGTATACATTAAGAATTTTGTATTCCATCAAACCTCACATACGAAGAGCACATTTTAGAAATTCAAGTGCAGAAATCAATAACTTTAACAATGGAAACTAGAGTTTCCTTGGCAGTGTTGCTCGATGTCATTTTAATGTTAAACCATTTTTTAATAATGGACTGCAAATTTTCCCTGTTCTCTAAACCTTTCACAAGACATTGAAGTGTGAAATCCCCAAAGGCTAACAGTAGAAACTGTTGATGTTCCTAAAAGAACAAATTATTTTATGCAGCGTCATCCACATTCCTAACAATTCACTGATACATTTTAGAAGAGACCAGAGGCAACACTCAACATCATAGTTAGGGCATTAACCGAAACATTTGTCATTAATATTGCTACTGTCCTTTGAACCAGATTTGATGAATATTTTAAACAGTTAGTTTACTCGCTATTACCTAGAAAGACACTGGTCAGAACATCCAACAGCAGGTGGAGAGTAAATGTGTGATATTGGATTGACTAGACACCTTTTATTCCATCCAATTTTCATTTCCATTGCTGAATGCTTCAAGATATTTGTGATAGCACAGTGTAAGATTCAACCTGTATTTGTCAGTTGTAAATTAATTTATACAGGGCAGCACAGCAGCTCAGTGGTTAGCACTGCTGGCTCACAGCGCCAAGGTCCTGGGTTCAATTCCAGCCTTGGGTGACTGTCTGTTTGCACATTTTTCCCATATCTGTGTTGGTTTCCTGCATATGCTCTGGTTTCCTCCCACAGTCCAAAGATGTGCAGGTTAGGTGAATTGGCCACGCTAAATTGCTCATAGTGTTCAGGGATGTGTAGGTTAGATTGCATTAGTCAGGGGAAATGTAAAGTAACAGGGTAGGGGAATGGGTCTGGGTAGGATACTTTTCGGAGGGTGTGTGTGTGGACTTGTTGGGCCAAATGGTCTGTTTTCACACTATAGGGATTCAATCATTTCATCCTTTCTTCTATTTCCAAATTTCTTTTCTTTCCATTCAGTTTTATTTTAAGGCAACCAAGACTATGTGAAGCACTTTTTTTCTCTGAGTCAGAAGGTTCTGGGTTCAAAGCCCACTCCAGGACTTTAGCATAAAGATCAAAGCTGGCACAAGTGCAGTCCTAAGGAAGTGTCATACTATTGGAAGTGCCATCTTTCAGAGATCATAAGTTTCATCTGCCCTCAAAGGTGCATGAAAAACACAGCATGGCACTGTTTTGAGGAACAGCAGGGGATTTCTGGCATTCTCACCAATATTTATCTTTTAGTTAACATCACAATTTCACATAAACATCACGTCAACATTATTTGGTTATTATTGTTTATGGGAGCTCGCTACATGCAAAGCAGCTGTCATGTTCCCTCTATTGAAACAGTGACCACACTCCAGAAGTATCTTGATGGCTGTAAAACACTTCAAAATGCCTGCTGATCACAAGAAGTGCTTTACAATTCTAAGTTTTTCTTTCTTTAATCTTTTATGGCAATATTTTATTCCTCTTTGGTTTTATTCAACCTCTTATTTTTGCTACTCAGGCTTGCTTTTCTCCTGAGAGTTACATATAAAGTATAGTGCAGGAACAGGTCTTTTTGCTCAACAGGTTTATGCCAGTATTTATGCTCCTCCTGACTTACACCAGCTTATCTGATCAGCATTTGGTTCTTTTTTTGATTTCTTACACTGACCTGGTTGCTGATCACTACAATTGTTCCACATACTAGCAAGATCTACATTGTGACTATTTTGTTCCACATTCTCACCTCACAATCATTGTGTTAGATTGAATTGATCAAAATGTGAATCTATTGGTCTCTTTCCCTTACACAGGATAGAAGCTCAATATTGCACTTCAAAGTATAGAATGCACAAGAACAGACAAGTAGCACTTAGTGGTAAATACACATTGATCTGAAGCATGTTGCGATACAGGGTTGAGATGATAGGAAAGGGGAATGACTTAATATAGGATATGATTGAAAGTATTAAAAGATGAGATAGGAATTTTCTTCGTTGTCAAAATTAAGTACTATTTTGAAGCAATATGTAATCAGTAGAATTGGGGAAACAACAGTGATGTAAATGATTCTTTTGGACAAATAATTATTTCTTAAAAAATAAATCCTGTTGAACAACAATGAAATGCCATATGCATTTGTGCAAGATTACCTTTTGGACTTGGTCCATTGTTGAAATGTATAAGGTTGGCTGACAATTTACTCCCAGCGATATATTTGCAAAGGAGAAACTTAGAATTCATTGCTACTTAAAATTACAATCATATTTATAACAGAAAATATTCAAGAACACTATGCATTAACAGGTTGGGAAAATTAGCATTAACCACTACAAGAACAATTCAATAGAAGCTACTTTGAAATGGAGATCTGTAAAATGGATTAATATATACATGATCCTAAACTCAGCAAATATTTAAGTGTAGGTTCCCCAAGATCTTCATTGCCATACGTGTATTAGTGGACAGTGGAATTTGATCTAGGTAGAGATATAGTAAGCATTCTTTGAATTAATTATTAACAATGATAATTAGTAATGCTATATTTAATATGTTGGACAATATAAAAGACATTACAATGAGATAGAATATTTTGCCTCATATATTGCTTTAAACCATTGGAAGGAGTGGTGTGTGTCTGTGACCAAAGAGAATGGTGAAATAAACCAATACTGTACTCAATGTTGCAGCTCATCATTAGAGGTTACAAAAATTTCTCTTTAATGACTGATGATGTAAGAGATTGGAAAACTTTTGTATTAACTAGACAGTGATAGTCTGATTTTGTAGATAGGAGAATTAAATACCAGGTTCACTTTCAACCTTTTGACTCACAAATTGATAAATATTTGTTTGTACTGGCCACTAAAAGAACACAGTCAATAAAAGCTATTTTGAAACACAGATCTGGTTCATTGCTGAAAATCAGAACTGCTTCAGTCTACTAAGGGACAAAGTTTAGATGTAGTTGCACCCATGTTCTAGCACTGGTTCATTATTGTGACCCTGCCATTGAGTCAATAAACTACAAAAGAATTTAATGGACTTCTAAACACTGAAGCATCAAAGTTCAAGGAGAGCAGCCAGTGGCTGGTTTCGTGAAAACATCTGTGGGCTATATTTGCTTTCTGACAATTGTACGATTTTGGCTCTAATCCCAATCGACAAGGTTCTCTTCATCCAGAGATCCTTGATGTCTTCTAAGATCTGTTGAAACACGTCTGCCTCTCCCAACAAAAGCATTGCTCACATCCTGTTCCTCTGTAGCTTGCACCTTAAAATGAAAATATTTGTAACCTTATCTCATAAAGGCATGTCACTGAGCTGAGTATCTTATGGATAACAAATACTCATATTTCACTGTTGCTTGATTGTCCTTATGATCAACCGTGACAGCTGTTTTGACTCATTCCAACATTTATAGGGATGTGTGAACTTTATCCATGGATATATGATGTAGAATGAGTGTGCAGTATATAACTGCTACAAATTCTGGCTCCAAACACCAAATATCATTGTGTTATCATAAACCATTATTCATTATATGTGGTTATTTCTTATGTTATTTTATATATTCAGCTTTGATTGGTTAGTAATTTTACCGGACAGAGGTCTGAATTCTTTCTGTATAGTTTGGATTCTAAACACGCCAGGCCATTTGAGAAAACCTAACATATCAAGGGAGGAAAATAAAAGGTGAATGTAACATTTAATGTAACTTTTATAATTTTTGAAAACGGTCTCCATCACACTTGCTGTACTGTGTTTTCTTGCTTCTCTTGCCCCTTAGGTTTTCCTCGTGTGAAGCTACAAAATGTGAGTGGAAAACAGGTGACCACAATTGAGTGAAGCCAGTGGAAGAATGGGTGTTGGAATCCCTCTTGTGGTGAAAATATGCATTGTCAAACATTGGATTTATTTTTCTATGACACAGCAGCATGTGGTTCAAAACGATTGGCAGGTGAACTATTGAAATATAAAATAAAAACAAAACTACTTTTTAATCATTTACAGGAAGGAAGCTGCATATCTAAATACAATGACAACTGAATTACCTGAACTCTGTCCAAGGTAATTTTAATTATGTGCACAGACTGCTGGTCATAGATATGTACAACACGGAAACAGACCCTTCAGTCCAACTCATTCATGCTGACCAGTTATCACAAGTTAATCTAGTCCCATTTACAAGCATTTGGCCCATATGCCTCTAAACCTTTCCTATTCATCTACCCATCCAAATGCCTTTTAAATATTGTAATACTACCAGCCTCCACCAATTCCGCTGGCAGTTCATTCCATACACGTACCCACCCTCTGCGTGAAAAAGTTACCCTTTAGGTGCCTTTTAAATCTTTTCCCTTCTCACCTTAAACCTATGCCCTCTAGTTTAGGACTCCCCAATCCTGGGGAAAAGACCTTGATTATTTACCCTATCCATGCCCTTTATGATTTTATAAATCTCTATAAGATCACCCCTCAGCCTCTGACACTCCAGGGAAAATAACCCCAGCCTATTCAGCCTCTCCCTATAGCTCAAACCCTCCAAGCTGGCAACATCTTTGTAAATCTTTTCTGAACCCTTTTGAGTTTCACAACATTCTTATAGCAGGGAGACCAGAACTGCATTTAACCAATGGCCTGTACAGCCACAACATGACCCCCCCAACTCATATACTTAAGGCACTGATCATTAAAGGCAAGCATACTACATGCCTTTTTCACCACCCTGTCTACCTGCAACTCAACTTGCATTTATCCTCTGGATGTAGGTTTGCATGCTAAGCTGCAAGGTTGATTTTCAGACGTTTCGTCACCATACTAGGTAACATCTTCAGTGAGACTCCGGATGAAGCATTGCTGATTATTCCTACTTTCTATTTATATGTTTGGGTTTCTTTGGGTTGGTGATGTCATTTCCTGTGGTGATGCCAATTCCTATAGTGATGTTATTTCCTGTTCTTTTTCTCAGGGAGTGGTAAATTGGGTCCAAGTCAATGTGCTTGCTGACGGCATTCCAACTGGAACTCTATGCTTCGAGGGATTCTTGTGCGTGTCTCTGTTTGGTTTGTCCTAGGGATGGATATGTTGTCCCAGTCGATGTATTCAAAAAGAACAGACACCCAGTGAACACAGTCCACAGATTTCTCAGCAACAAACTCACACAAAACACGTTCAGAAACCCTAGCTACTCTCCTGTACATCTCGGAAATGACTGCAAGACTACTCAGACCCCTTGGCATCATAGTAGCCCACATACCCACCAGCACACTAAAACAGCAGCTAATGAACTTGAAACACCCAATACAGACAACAAGCAAAACTAATGTCATTTACAAAATACTGTGCAAGGACTGTAACAAACACTATATTGGACAAACAAGCAGAAAACTAACCACCAGGTTACATGAACATCAGCTAGCCACAAAACGACCCTATCTCACTAATATCCTTAAATACAGATGAGGAAGGGCACCACTTCGACTGGGACAACACATCCATCCTAGGACAAGCCAAACAGAGACATGCACGAGAATTCCTAGAAGTACGGCATTCCAACAAGAACTCTATCAACACACACATTGACTTGGACCCAATTTACCACCCCCTGAAAAAAAGAACCGAAAATGACTTCACCACAGGAAATGACATCACCAACCCAAAGAAACCCAAACATATAAATAGAAAACAGGAATCATCAGTAATGCTTCATCCGGAGGCTCACTGAAGAGGTTACCTAGTATGGTGATGAAAGTCTGAAAATGAATGTTTCAGCTCAGCGAGCAAACCTACATCCAGAACTTCAACCTGAGCTACAAATCTTTTCAAAACTTGTTTGTGTTTATCCTTCATAATCAACTGAATGAAATCTTGCAGGAATAGCTTCCAACTGAAACATAAGTTGCTTATTTGGTCCATGCAAGAACAGTAGGTTTTTCTGCGCCTAGCTGTTTCTCAAACACTATCAGTGCTGTAAGCAAAAGGTTTTGTTTGATATTGCTGTTCTGATGGGAGAATGTTTATATTGTCAACAGCTTTCACCTTTCATCAGTGCAATGTATTGTAGCCAAAGAATTATTGCCATATAAGGATATGGTTAGCTCATGTCTTTAAAGGAAAAGTCAACAAATAATTTGAGAAATCAGGCCAAAGAATGCTTCTCTGGTGATGCAGGAAGGAATGCTCGAATCAAACTTATTGAAAGTAACATACTTGCAGAGATGAAATTGGCAAGAATCCATTCTAAGATTAATTACTTGCACTTTACTCATGCTTGGATGCAAAACTTGTCATTGAGAAGGTTTGAATGAGCCTCTCTCTCTCAAACTGCTGCAGTCCACGTCGTACAGTACACCAAAGTGCTGTCAGAGAGGAAGTTTCAATAGTTTGACACAGAGACTATAAAGGAACAACAATATATTGTCAAGTCAACATAGTATGCAGCTTGGAAGGGAAGGTTTGTTTGGTGGTGTTCCCAGGCATCTGCTGGACTTGCCTTTCTAGGGCCTCTCAACAGACACCTGAACAGGGCCATAACCGCAACAGAGGGTCAGACAGTCAGATAGAATAACCCTGTCCAAAGTCTCCTTTCTGTACAGGATCTAAACATCTGTTTGGTTGACAATGGTAGAGGATGAAGTGCTTGAGTTTTAACACAAAGAAGCATGTGTCTATACAACAAAATATAATTTATTACATGATAGCAAAAGGGATAAGTCGCATTGGCTCATTAGACATAATTATCAAGACTATCAGGAGCCAAAGACAACGTAGAATCATGCAGCACAAAAATAGACCCTTCCACCCAATCAGTTTATGCTGGACATAATCCTAAACTAAACTAGTCCCACCTTCCTGTTCTTGGCCATTGTACCTGCATCCACCACTTCCTCAGGATATCTGACTCCATCAGGATTTAAACTGATCATGCAGATTCTCCATCGGGGCCGTATGACATATTCTGCTTGGGTGGAGCATTGTGCAACCACAACATTAACCCTTTCAGAACCACTGAATTATATGACATTAAGTTTCTTAAATGCTGTTGGAGCTGCATTCATTCGAACAATTTTTTTTAAAATTATATCACACTCCTGATTTGAAGATACTTGACAGGCTTTAGGAAGACAGCAGATGATTTAGTCACCATAGAGCTCCCAGATTTTGACCTGGTGCTATAACCACAGTATTTTGTGGCTGGTCCAATTAATTAACAGGTAAACCCCAGCGAACCTAAGATTTAAGTCAATATGTTTAAGTTCTGTTTTTAGAGATGACGATTGCTTGGCCCTTGCGTGGCACAAATTTTACTTACCACTATCAGCCCAAGTCTGAATTTTGTCCAGGTTTTGCTGGAAATGTACTGCTTTAGCATCTGAGGAGTCATGAATAATGCTGAGCAAAGCATAATCATCAGCAACATCTCCACTTCCGACCTAATGATGATGATTATGTTGAAAATTTGAAATGTTGAAACAGTTAAACCTTAGTGCAATACTTGCAGCAAGGTCCTGGGAGATCCAACAACCACAACTTCCATCCCCTGTATAACTAATGCTTCCAAATAAAAAGAATTCTTCAGGTGAGCTAGAAATTCTTTATTATACCTACAAGGTATATAATAGAAAACTCAGTTTCTATTCTACTCCAGAATTTCAGCCTGGATTTACAATAAGTGCAAACCCAGTAGATCTAGGTTCCAATGCTAAATTTCAAATTCCACTATTACTTCATTGGCTGACCAAGCTTTTCTGTCTACCCCATTCATCATCACTTTAAATATCAGTAATCAGTAACATCAGTAATTACTGAACACAACATTTTATTTCAATGTTCATAAAAAATTAATTTCATATTATGGTGATATATACCGTACAGAAGACCAGAGCAACCATGCCAAATTATCACATATGTTTGCAGCTTGAGCCTCATTATACATGGTATATGGTACAAACGTGATGAAAAAGCTCATTACCACACGTTGTGGTGCAACTGACCAGGATACACGGTGATAGGAGCTGAGGCTGATTGATTCCTTTAACACTAAATTCCAAGCATATGAAGTCAGAGACAAGAAGCAGAGTGGACAGCAAATTACTACAAGAGAGAAAAAAACTAGATTAGGGACTAAATGTCATTGCTCAGACTGATGGAAGAACTGCTGTTCTAAAGAGATACGGTGCTGGAATTGCTATTGTTCACCAAGTGTAGAAATTGTTTGGACTCATTTCAGGAGAATAACATCAACAGTTGTAGATATCACCAAATGGAGGTTACAATAATACTGAAAATAAAACTATGATGAAATACAGGATATGAGTAAACTTGAAAAATGAACATATGAAAAAAATTTCAGTATAGATAGATGTATAGTGAAACATTTGGTTGGAGGAATAAGGAGGCCACTTATTCCATGAAAAATAAATCTAAATGGAGCACAGAAACAGAGGAGTCTAGGTGTCAAGCTGTTATAACATTAAAAGGAGAAACAAGGTTATCAAAGTAATAAAAAGTGCAAAGAAAACACATTGGTTCATTTCTAAAGAACAGAATTCAAAAGCAGAAAAAATGGTGCCAAACATATAAGGAACTTTAAAAAACATACAGTACATTTTGCTAAAAGGATATACAGCAATTAGAGATAGTATAGAAATAGGTTTTAAAGGATCATGAAAATGCTACGAGAGTCTTACTATTGAGGGAAAAGAAACTGAGCAGGCTGGAGCATTTCTCAATGGAAGAGAAGACTGACAGGTAAACTACTGAAGCTCCTTCAAGTTATGAGAGGATTGAAAAGAATAAGAGGCTGAGATCCTTCCCCTTGTGCAGGAGTTCAATACTGAAGACCATGAATACAAGATAGTCATTGGATAACTCCAATCGAAGTTCCAGAGAAACTTGTTAACCAAATGAGAATTTGAAATCAGTAACTCTCTTAATAAACCCCTCAGTTTATAGAATAAAGGTTTTTAATTGTTTTTAACATCTAGGTATATCGCATTTTAAATAAAATGTAGCGGTAGTCCAAATTAAGGAGCCAATAACAAAGTCATCCTGAGTGAAGAGACAGAATTTTTTTATTACACCAAAACCTAAGAAAAATAACAAACGTGACATCAAACATACACAGGCAGAGGTATAAAGTTTAAAAAGTATTTAGTGCAAAAAGAGATTATAGTTGTTTAACTGATGTCATATATTTCTCAACAATGGCAAAGTCCAACTTCTCTGTGAATGGATATTTTTCCAATTTGCTTCATTACCATGTGTTGTGTTTTTGAAAGGCTGAAAGGAGTGAGGAGAAAGAGCAAACCATCCAGTTCTGCTATATCAAGACCATTATCTTCTCTCACTCTGCCCAAAAGCGTTTGGCTAAAATACTGTTCCTCTCTGTGTTCCCATACCTCGCTTCTCTGTTTTCAAGTTGAATCATCTGCAGGCAAATTTCATCCCAACGTGAAACTTCCAAAAAGATACAAGTCAAACAGGAATCAGATCTGAGTGACAAAATAAAAAGTACTGCAGATACTAGAGGTCTAAATTAAAAACAGCAAATTTGTCAGTACGTGAAGAGCTAATTTTCTTATTCCAAAATAACCCTGCTTCAGCACTTTAAAGGCTGCCAATCCAAGGGAGAGTCCTATTTCACATGAAATGCTAACTTTGCCTCTCTTTCCACAGATGCTGTCAGAATTGCTGAGTTTCTGCTGCACTTTGTGTTTATACAAATGAGTAATTGGTTTAAGTCATTTTGATAACATGTTAATTTCAGTTCAGATTGATTTTGGTTTATTGATGACTTCTTAAGTTAGCTCAAACTATGGTCAGATGATCACTGTTTGCCTCTTAAGACTTAATTTACTTTTTTTAAAACCACATTTAATCCACAAAATGTCACAGGTATTAAAAATTAGATGGAAGTCAAATTTGATATTTTCTTTTTACAACAGCCATAATGAATAGTGGGTATATCAAATTCACTACGGTACAGCATGTGTGTGAAATAAATAGATACATTTAAAAGGAATATAAATTACATAAAAATAAAAGAATGAGAAGATATATTTCTATGGGAGATTAGGTAAGTAAGTTAAAAAGTTTATGGGGCATAAACATGAGATGGTCTCTTTCTACATTTTGAACTTGATATCAGTCGATGTAACCACTTGCTTCTAGACATTATGACTCTCAAATTTTAATTTTAACAACAAATTACTCACAACCTACACTCTCTTTCCCAATACTTACCCATGCCAGTCCTTCTCCCAAAACAGCATTCTTAATCTCAAAGAACAAGATGCTTTTTGTCAGCCTATTGGTTCATCTTCACTGTTGTTCAATATGATCAAGTAATTAGTTTTTCTCCCAAAGTAAAGCATTCGCCTGGTGTGAGCAGCAACATTGGTGACAGTTCAGGGTACAGCAGCTTTTAGCTCTCTCTGTCAGGCAGCAAAACAGCTACAAACACAAACTTAAAGGCAGGAGAAATGCCAAACAACTGTACAGAGTTCTATGTGCTACTTTTTCTTGTGTTACATTACATACACATCCAGAGTAGTGAAAGTCAGTTTTAAAACTCTTTTTTTATGTACGACGCAATAAGAAAAATATGCTATTTTAAGGACTTGTACCTTCAGCTCTTTTAATTATCTAATTTTGGAATTATTTCTAAGTTTATAGTTTGTTTTTATACCATGAGAGCAAGGCTCAAATTAAGGACTACAAAATTAAGTGCTCACTAATTTACTCTAATAAAATTTATTCCTAAGGCTGAAATTTAGAATAGATTAAATTTATGACATTAGTGCAGACAAAAATGTGGAGTATCTATATGAAATTTATTATATAAAGTTATGAGACCTGCAATAATATTAATGGTAAAACAATCATTTATTCGCTCCATTAATAATTTTCAGTTATAAACCTAAAGTTCTTTTTTAAATGCAAAATCATATATAAAAACTTTCCTTATTTATTTTTGTTCTTAAAAGTTATGAAGCTTCAGTTTCTTACAAATACAGCATCCTGTTAGTCAATTTAAAATGGTCCATAACTTATTATTTAACTAATTTTACTGAAATAATTATTCAGTAATTTGCATAAAAGCACTTCAGGGTAACAGATGATGTTAGACATCTCCTGCTGTTACAAACACTGAAAAAAATGCAGGACAATAACCAGAAAGATTATGTCCGTTATTTTTAAATTAAATT
The DNA here is from genome assembly GCF_047496795.1 of Chiloscyllium punctatum. Taxonomy (NCBI): domain Eukaryota; kingdom Metazoa; phylum Chordata; class Chondrichthyes; order Orectolobiformes; family Hemiscylliidae; genus Chiloscyllium; species Chiloscyllium punctatum. The sequence continues at coordinate 46,602,258 of NC_092744.1, forward strand.
AATCAATTTACAATGAATAAAAATGTTTTCATTTTATTGTTGACTATTTTGTTTTGCCCTTGTCTACTTACCAGAAATTCACGTTATCAGCTTAAATGAAAACAAGTCTTCCAAATGACATCAATAATTCCTACCTCCAGATTTTCAAAGAAATACATTTCCCATTCTGTGGGTTTAGTCCTGTGTGTGAGCTCAGAATTTTTCTTCACATTTTGCACTCCTGGCTGTCGTCTCTGAGTCTGAAAGCTCTGAACATTTGCCAAAAAGCTTTTAAGACTGCAACTTTGTTCAGCGACTATACCAAAAGCAAGTAGATCTCTTTAATTAAAAAAGCTTACTAACTGATGATAAAATGTTCACTTTAAAAACAATAAATATTGCAAGTAAATAATTTCAAGAATCAAATCATTTAGGATTTACATATTAAATCAGAGTATGCAGATTCAAATTTCTCAGCTTTTCTTTAATCTTAGAAGAGTAACATAGCAGCTGGATTACTTAGAGCACCTCCCATCTTCTACCCCAAATATAGTTACTCATGGTACACTCCATCAGTATTTATACCAGACGGATTCTTAACAAGGCCGGAAGTAATTTTATTTTAAGATATATGTTTTCTAATGGAAATTTCAACAGGAAAGCAATAGCAATGCAACAATAAAATTAGAACTAACAAGTTAATAATTGTGGCTTAATCGTCAGCCTGAAGGGTACTTTTATACAAAATCTGTTTATTCATAAAATAGTATGTGTATTTGTGTCTATTTCTATACACCTTGAAAGCATTACACAACTGCTGTAGGATTACAAGGGTACTTCATATACTTTCCAAGCAATGTCATGACTTAGCTGCAGCTCAAGTGATATCTTGTGTAATCAGCTATTCCTGGTCTCTGCTGATATCACAAGGTCGAACATATCTGGTTCATTTTTATCCTTGTTAATGTCTTGTGACATGTATTTTTGAGGAGGGTAATGTAAAGGGTGCAGCAGAAATCAATTAAACCGAGGGTTGCTATTATACCCAACTGAATAATGGAGGAATGTCCCAGAAGCTGGAATGTTTACACTTAATGAAAAGCAGACTGGCACATCCTAGTGGAAATTCTGGAGTACTCTCACCCTAAACCCACTACTGACCAGAGCTTCCTTCAGTTGCACATGATTAGCATGTGCCCACTTTTTCTTACGTCACAATTTATTCAATAACTTAGATTTTCCAGTAGCTGTTAGGCTCCCACTTACCAGTACCTCCAACCCAAACGAAAAGTTTAATATACAGGGTATTGTCTCTTTTTAAGGGAAAAACAATTAAATAACACGAGAGTCGAATAATCCCAACCTACTGTCTCCACTTGGTAGACTGGTACAACTGGTCTTACCAGGTGCTGACCAGAATTTAGACTGAACATACGCCAAGTCCTTCCCAGTGCCAGAGATCTGGGATCCAGACACTTTGAGGCTTCATCATCAATCCAAACTTACTAAACTTGGAAAAGACTGAAAGACCTTTGCAATCTCTGACATAATCAATCAAAGCTTTTATCTCTCTGAGGCACACCTACCAAACGTTGATAGCATTGCACAGGAAGCACCATGGATTTTGGCCCTATGTGATACACTGGTAAATTAAACAGAAATGAATTTTCTCTTGTCGTAATTTCATTGATTCATGTTTGTGGCAATGTTGATTGGCAGCATGTAATAGTAGTGGGCTATATATCATAAGTGGCTAGCGTTACTTAAAGACAGCTCTCATCTTCTAAAGGGAATGTGCTTTGTGACAGAAGGGTGTCATGGAAGTATTTTCAACAGTATGACTGGAGTGTGACAGCTTGACAAATAGCTGAACATGTGAGTGAACAAGACCTATAGTTTTCAGAAAATAAGCTGGGGTTCCTGGTACAAAATATGGAGATGGACACAATGTGCTTGCAGGAGTAGCTGGAAGTAGTAAAGTGGAGGCCCACATCAGGAGTGTTGCTTCAAGAGGGCCATTAATGATTGGAGTTGTTAAGGCGAGTGGGGACATCTTCAAAGACAGGCCCGACTAGCTACATCATTAGCATCAACCATTGCTCAATTCATCACAATTCTTTAATGCTGCAACAACAACCTCTATCAAATTTTACTTAAGCCTTCAACTCATCTTCTGAAATACTAACCAGTGAAATTATCGTCAAAGAAAATCTACTTTTGTTTAACTTACAAGTGCCCCATTGAAAGTTATTTCATTTGTGCTCGACTTTACAATCAGCCTAGGATGAGTTTAAAGATATTGTACACAAAATTGGATGTCTCTAGTTTCTGGATAGTGGCCAATTTCCGCTTTCATAAAATAAGATGGGCTTCCATCATTGATTCTCCGTCAACTTCCTTCCAGAACTTTTGACTGACTGCCTTGAATCAAAGCATGGTGGGGTGGGGTGGGGGGGGGGGGGGGGCGGGTAGAAATATGCAGCAGTAGAGACTAAACATAACAGTTAGAAGCTTCCAGTAAGCACTGGAACTTCCAGTGAGTACGGAAACAAGAGTTTTTTTTATTCTTTCACAGGATGTGAGATTTACATGAAATGTCAACATTTATTGCCCACCTTTAATCGTCTTTGAGGTGGTGGTGGTGAGTTATTTTCTTGAATTGCTGCATTTGATCTGGTGCAGGTACACCCACAGTGCTGTTAGGGGGGGATATAGGTTCAAGTCAAGATGGTGTGTTGGAAGGGAATTTGCTGTTGGTGTTGTTCCCCTCCAGATGTTGCCTTAGGGATACTAGATGGTGGATTTTTTTTTGTTCTTTCATTTGACGTGGGCTTGACTGTGTAGAGCAAGATTTATCATCCATATCTAATTGCCCTGGAGAAGTTGGTGGTGAGCTGCCATCTTACATTGCTGCAGTTCTTGGAGTGGGGGTCACCACAGCGCTGATAGGAAGGGTGTTCCAGGATTTTGACCCAACAACAATGAAGGTGATGTAGTTCCAAGTCAGAAGCAAAAACAGAAAGAAGTTCAGACAGAGTGGCAACAAAAATAGAAAGAAAGGATAAAGGTCCAGAGACCTGTTGTCCAGTGATATGGCTAGTTATACATTTCTCATACTGTCCCAGGTTCAGTCTCAATATCAATCAGCCAGGTTTCTTAAATCAACAACAAATAACTGAGTTATTATCAAAAAGAAATACAAAGGTATTGACAAACAGTTTTAATTTTGCAAATATACATATCTACCCTCCTAAGAAGCTAACACACACATACAAGTTGTTGCTCTTCAAACAAAATGAAAACTCTGCCAGATTTTACCTTTAAAGTACTTCAGTTATGTAAGAGTTAATCTCTTGGGAAAAGGATAAATGACAGATTGTCCACAAAAGGTGTTCGGATTCTGAAGTTATTCCATATATACACACTGGTGTATCTTCCTGGGACAACTGTATCTGACTAAATCCCTCATGCTTGAGACAGTGATGGATTCCATTAAACCCTCCCCAGAGGTCCTCCACAAGTGGTAAAAATTAACTCCTATAATTTACTGAGAAGAACTGCAAAGAAAGATAGAGGGAGCAAAGGACTGTTGCACATCATGCAGGTAAAATTCTTACTGACTGAGTAAAAAATACAATAGCTTTCTCTTGCCCACAAATTGGGTCATGTGATCCATCTCTGCAGGATCTCCAGACTGTATGACTCCATCTGAGCTCTCTTCCTCGCAAGCGCAACATTGTACTGTTGCGCTCACTGCCTTTTCCTTAGCAACATGTCTTTTGTTTAAAGAGTCAAGATATATTTAGGAGTCCACAAAGCCTTTTAAAAAATAATATTTGGATCACCTCTCTTCACAACAACAAGCCATGACAAAGAGGTCCTGCTGTTAACAATACTTCAAATCAACTCACTGATCTTCTTATAAATGAGCTGGAATTCATAAACAGACTAATTGCTCTCAAAACAAATCAACTTCTCAGGAATAGGAAGTAGAAATCCCAAATGGCTGGAAGAGACCAGAAGAGATTACAACAACAATTAGCATTTATATAGTGTGTTTAAAGGAGTAAAAGTATGCCGCCTTACAGAAACATAATCAGACAAAATTCAAGACAAAGGAATGTAAGGAGACATTAGAACAAATAAAACCAAAATCTTTGTCAAAGAGGTAATTTTAAGGAACACATTAAAAGTGCGACTAAGAGGTAGAGAAGTGCGGATAGAATTCCAAACTTTATGCCTTAGGCATTGGATGGTTTAGCCATGAACAACAGAGCACAGTAAGTTGGGGTTCTGCAAGAGGTCAGGATTGGAGGAGCTCAGTTTTATGAGAAATTAACAATGGAGAAGGCATCAACGATAAGGAGAGGCAAGGAAATGGAAGGATATGAGCTCAAAAATGAAGAGGATGTGGTGTAAGAAGCATAGCTCATGTTCAACTAGGACTCTGAGTTAAAAAAATCACACAATGCCAGGTTATAATCCAACAGGTTTATTTGAAAGCACAAGCTTTCGGAGCACTGCTCCTTCTTCAGGACCATAAGACACAAAATTTATAGCAAAAGATTACAGTGTCATGCAAGTAAAATTATATATTTAACAAACCTCAACTGTTTTAAGTCTTTCATCTTTTAGAATATGTTACAGGTTTCGGTTCATTGATATGTAAATCCCAGAACTCCTTTTAAGTCACATTCTCAAGATAAGTTAAGGTCTGAAAAAAAAGTGACATCTCAGCTCAGACAATGCCTTAAAAGTGTGAGGTCAGAGTCCGTCTGTATCCCAATCTTGACTCAAACTGGTTCTATTTCCAAAATGGAAATTACAAGTTATATTATATGGATTGACTGTCTGCATTGACTGCCTATTGGTTGTGGATTTTTGAACAAAATAGAATGTGTCTATAAATATAATTCTACAAATACAAATACTCTCCATAGACTTATGTGTGCGTGTGCAGGAGAGAGAGAGTGAATTTGTGCATATGAGTGTGTGCATGTGAGTGCATGCGTGAGAGTGTGTGTTTGTGTATGTGCAAGCTTGGTAAACTGTGTGTGAATGTGATGGGGTATAAGCCTTTGAGAGGGTGTGTGGGTGGATGGAGTGTGAGGGGTATATGTGTGTGTGTATGAGAGAGAGCATGTGTATGAGAGTGGCTCTGCATGAGTATGTGAGTATGTAAGAGTTCTCACAAGATGATGAAGCTTTTATTACTGAAATACAACCTGACTAACTTACAAGATATTGATCTATAGATTTGGAGGAGCTGATGTTGGACAGGGGTGGACAAAGTTAAAAATCACGCAACACATGTCATAGTCCAACAGGTTTATTTGGAAGCACTACCTTGATATAACCTGGTATTGTGTGATTTTTATCTTTGATCTGTAGAACATGGCTTCCAGTGCATTGGTTCACATCCCTCATGTGACCCAGAAGCCTTGGGGTTCAAGTTCCACTTGATGTCCATTTTATAGGTTAGTTATAAGCCTGTAAAATAGGTCTATAACAGGAAGTAAGTTCATGAAATTCTCCTGATCAGCCATGCTTGTTTGGAATGTTGCCCCTCAAATATAGCCCGTGAGAACAGGCTGGTGACTATTCCTAAGAAATTAGATATGGAAATAGATGTCAGTTCACACTATATTATAAGCACGGGGAAAGAAGGATTGTTCTACATTAATTTTAAGGAAATCCTTTGTACTAAGATTGGAGAGTCATGTTAGCGATAAGTAAGGTAAATTAATGCAGATGATTATATTTCCATAACACACATAAAGTAGCTCAAGGGCATTTCCTTATCATGGTGCAATCATTTGCTTACTGCTGTTTTGTTCAATTGTAAACATTAGGGAATTATTATGTTCATATTGAGCAAAGAAGTAGAGAAATATATCCATTTCAAGTTGGGGATGGCATCCATTAAAAAAATCAATATTACAATCAATACTTTTTTAAAAACATGCAGCATATATTCTGATCTGAATAGTGGTTATGAAAGTGCAGTGTTACAGAAATGTGTTCATGCTTAGATGCTTCGAGGCTTAAGCTGATTTTTAATGGGGTCCTAGCTGCTGGCAATTTGTGCTCAGTGGTCCATTAAGGATGGCTTCATGTATAATAATAAAATGCCTGAGGCAAAGCGATCCAAAAGGATGTCTATTATTCATCAATACAAATATATCATGTTAGCAAATGCAAATTTATCTGTGATTAACAATGGTACTACTTTCTTTTTAGTAGGGAGAATTCATGAGAAGGGATTCCTATTTTACCTAGTCAAGATTACCACTCCATTTTTTGTAGGATTTATAGTGGTTCTGAGGAACACATAATGTTAACTGAAACTGGAAAGCTTTATTGGCTTTTTGTCCATTGGTTTCTGATTGCCTCCTTTTGAACACAAATTAAGTGGATTTTATAATACCCAAGTAATGTACCTTTGCTGTATTGGAATAACCTTCATTTTAACTCAGTTGTAATTTCATGCCACAGAAGGGTCAGTTTAAGAAGATAACATTACTTTAAATCATTATTCTTGTGAGAATAATATTAATTATTAACTCTAAACACCACACATGGTAACCTAAATGTTTTAGTTATTTTATGAATAATTCACATGTCAGCTGTGGCTCTGTGCTGCCACACTCCAGAGAACTGATCTCACAGTATATGCTGACACTTCAATGTTCTACTGGCAGTTTACTTTTAAAATAGACAGTGCTGGTTTGTAGCTAAGTATGGCAGTCATTTTGTGATTGTTTGGTGACAGTTGGAAATGACCTATAAACTGCAATATCCATATAGGACAGAGATGAGGAGAAACTTCTTCACCCAGAGAGTGGTGACTATGTGGAATGCTCTGCCCCAGAGGGCAGTGGAGGCCCAGTCTCTGGATTCATTTAAGAAAGAATTGGATAGAGCTCTCAAGGATAGTGGAATCAAGGGTTATGGAGATAAGGCAGGAACAGGATACTGATTAAGGATGATCAGCCATGATCATATTGAATGGTGGTGCAGGCTCGAAGGGCAGAATGGCCTACTCCTGCACCTATTGTCTATTATCTATTATCCATTAAAGGTATTTTGAGGAGATTGCTGGAAAAGGTGAACCTGGAATTTTCACAAATCTTTCAAAGTGGAGCATTGTGTACAATTTTGAACACCCCATTCTATGAGTAATGTCAGGGCCTGAAGAGTATTTAAAGTAGGTTTACTAGGATGCTAAAGAGGATAAGGACCTTCAGAAGGTATTAAAGAAGACATATGGTACTTTTTAGGGCAGAGATGATTAGTGGGAGATTAGTAGTAGTAATCAGCATTATGAGATGTTTTGCCAAAGAAGACAAAGAGAAAGTATTACGTCTTGCAAGTGATAGCACAAAATCATAAGTTTGAAATACTTGGCAAAGCACTAGAGGAAAATGAGGAGAAAAGCTTTCACAAAGAAAGTTGATAGATGTGGAATGTACCTGAAGAGATGATGTAATTTATTTTATAAGATCTTTCAAAAGGCAATTGGACACATATTTAAAGAGTTTGGAAAAGGGTAGGATGTGAGACTAAATTCAACGAAATTGGGCACTTCTTTTTAAAAGTTTCTTTCTGTGCCATAAGATTCAGTGATTCACCGATGGCAAAATATCGAGTGCATTTTTGGGTCCTAGGAGGTTCCCTACTCTTCTTCAAACAATGTCATTTGATCATTAACATCCAAAGGAAACATTGGAGGTGGGCTTTAGGCATCTGGGACCTCAGTTTAACTCTCATCTGAAAAAATACACTTGGAACAATACATCACTTCATCTGTACTGCACTGGAATATTAGTTCAAACCCTGAATAATAAATCGGTAAAAAGAAAATACTTGAGCACAATAACAGTGAATGGTTGGCACAAGTTCCAGACTTCTTGGGATTTTGTAATTTCATCCAGTTCATGTTCATGAAAAGGCTTTTTGTCAACTATGCAAACAAGAGCCTAGCACTTAAAACATCTGTGGCAGGAGCCAGTGGTGTGAATCTCACAACTGAATCATGTACCAAAATAGGTAATCTGAGGTGAGATGAAGGAAACTGTGTTTCAATGTAACACTGATCCACAAACTGCATTTGAAAATGTGGATTTTACAATATGAAAGATTTAAAATGTGAATCATTGTAACATGAATTTAGAGAACATCAGAGTCTAAGTAATTTTTACATTTACAGTACAGAGAAAAGCCCTTTGACCCTTTGTGTTTGCACCAGTCACCTAGTATATGCCAATTCTCATTCATTTGGCCTGTAGTCTTATGTGTTACAACATTTCAAATGCTTATTCAAATGCTTCTTAAAAGTCTTGAGGTTTCCTGCCTCTTCTACTCTGATATGCAATGTGTTCCAGATATCCACCAAAAAATTGATTTATTTGATTTTTTATTGAAAAATTATTTCTTCAAATCCCCTCTGAACCTTCCTTTCCTTACATTAAAACTGTGACCTTTGGTTATTGACCCATCTAATAAGTAGAAATAGATTCACCATCTCCCCTATCTTTGTCGCTCATAATTTTGTATACCTGAATCAGTTCCTCCCTCAGCCTTCTCTGTTCGAAGGAAATCATCTACAGTCAATCTGGTCTGTCTTCATAGTTGAATCCCTCCAGCACAGGCTATATCCTGGTGAATCTCCTCTGCATCCTCCCTAGTGCAATCATATCCTTTCTATGATGGAGTGATCAGAACTGCGCACAGTCCTCCAACTAACGTTATAACTAACGTTATAAACATTATAAACATTATGACCTCCTTGCATAAGGGAAGGTATGTTTTTTTAATTGGTTCTTGGGATGTGAAAGCTGGAAAGACATTGAGGAAAGTGGAAGAAATATCCTGTTTCAAATTATGAATAAGAATTATTTTATTTGTAAAACAACCAGATTTAAGCTTATGTAAGTATTTTGTTGCTTGTGCAAAAGCCATCCAAAGCACAACGTGGTTGTGTGGAGCCGCAATTTAAGTTGATGTGTAACTTTAAAACTAGCAATCATCAGTGATTTCAGATGCGTTGTGTATCACCTCTGAAATACACATAGGTTATAGTATAATTAAAATATAATATAGTTCTCCCTGATGTTTATTTTTTTACATATGGTAGTCATAACTGAGAAAGTTTCTGCAACCTTTCCAACAGCAAACTAAACCTAGTGTACTGTTTTCATTCAACTCAAATTCCTCCTCTCATCACCATCACCACACTGACCAGCCCAAAATCTTTTTGGAAATGTGAAAATTGAGCCCAAGTACAAGTACCATTTACTTACCTCTCATTAAAGAAAATCTACTTGCTGCTTAGTTGCAACTAAGATGAAACACAACACACATCATACTGGTAAATTTAAAATATTTGACAGTACAGGTTATTAATGCTCATGAGATTCAGAGCCAAATGAGATATGGATGTGGGTAGTAGGTAGTGAACTACACATCCTATAATCTAACTGAGGTCTTGTAAGAATGTCATAACAAAAGAAGGGGTCGGAGAGATTTATGAACATTATCTGGAATTGGACCTGAGACTGAAGGCAGAAATATCTATGTCTGTGTCTATATATATATATATATAGTTTTTGTAAAATATGCTCAATACTATTTTAATAATAAAGTTATTATTGGTATAATAACTTTATAATATTATAAAGTTAATATTCTTATTGCCTGGGCTAATTCTGTCCTGGATTTGTGGATTAAATGACAATTCAAATTAGTTCACTAAGTGCATCACTATGGATGCAATTTTCCCATTTCCAGTCAAACTGTGATGGTGAATGAGTTTCATGAATGAGTTTTCGTGCCAGTATTTCCTGGGTAGATTATCTCAAATAATCTTTGCGTTTCAACTCATTAACTACATGAGCAAGGTGTTGAGTACATTACTCACTGAATCATGTGGTGTGTGAGTGAAATATTTGCCTCTGCCAGTATCTTCAAACCTGGTGCCACATTTATACAGAGCTACACACCACTTCAGGTGCTGCAAGCCAGGAACAGCCTCTCAAACCCAATAAGTCTAAATGTTCACTCTGCACGTCCTGGACAAAGATTCAGAGATTCTAGTAGATAGGGTGAAGAGAAACTAGCTTGGTGTACCAAACCCATAAGCTGCACTTTAGAGATGCCCTCTGTGATTTTGATATCACCAGGTACCAGTCTGTCCACAACAAATTTCCCAATATGCAACTTAACTCTAAACTACATATGTGACACTAAATTCAATTCATGTCATCAATACTTTGCTGACTGATTGCAGAAAGAGGCGAAGCCAAAAGACTGTTTATGTGCCAACAGGGAAGACTTCAATTGTCAAGCAACACAGTAAGCTCCATGTGCTGAACTGTTCTGTTGTCCCATTACCACTTGTACAAGCTCATTTTTAATCTGCAGATGCTTTAACGTGTCTTCTCCAGCTAGTTCCCACACCCTTCTCTAATGCAGACATTAGCACTGACTTGTATGAACAAAGAGTTGAGAAGGATAGCGACCATGTACCATACAGGGACATTGGGCAGAAGAAGCAGCTAATTGAAAAGGTAAGCTGGATAGCTGGCTCAGGCATTAGGCAAGCTACAATAGATGTTGGGGAGGCAAGTCTCCAAGCACTCATTCTGTTTTATCTGTCATACTTTTGTACCTTTGGGTTTCACGTTGGAGATGAAGACAATTGCAAGTGCGATGTTAATGGGCTGACTTGGGGTTTTCATGAAATACAAGTGCATGGAAATAAGCTAACTGCCACTTTAGGGTGAGGTTCTAAACTCACCATTTAAGGCTTAAGGGGAAATTCAAGCGAGTTTCTCTTAATATCAAGATTCTGATTTTCTCGTTCTCACCCTAAGGGAAGGGGAAAATAGCATCCTTCAATACTGCAGGTTTATGTAGAAATAATTCAGGATTAACAGGGTTTAGAGCGAAATGTAAGGTCAAAGGAAACAATAGGTTAAAATTGGTCTTTGACAGCATCACTAATGTAGCAAATCAGCAGCTGACTTTCCACTGTACTCAATTTTCTTTCTTAATTTCCTTTGTCCTCATTCAGATTTTTCTTAATGTTGATTCCCAAGCTTTGGGATTGAAAATTTTACTCAGTGGCCAGGAACCAAATGTGGACTAGTTTGGTGTACCAAACCCATAAGAGGTGATTTCATTGAAACACATATTCTTTCAGAACCTTTGGGACTCCTTGCCTCAGAGAGCTGAGGTTAAAGAGTCCTTTTATATATTTAAGGCTCAGGTAGAGAGATTCCTCATCAGCAGAGGAATCAAGGCATATGGGGAAAACACAGGAAAGTGGGCTCTGAGAATGTCAGATTAGCCATTAGCCATGAACCTATTGAATGGTGGAGCAGACTCAAGGGGCCAAACTGCCTCCACACGTTCTTATTTCTTATAATCCTATGGTCACCTGATGCCCAATGGCATTACAGGTATGGGATGTCCTGTGAATATTCATACCCCCAAAAATGTCAGCCCAAAGCTGAATTTTACAACCACTACATTTTAATTTGACTTGATTAATTTGGTGCTTTCCGCTTTTGTTCTCAGAGCTTCTGATGGGTTAACCACTAATTCATAAATTGGTACTCGGGGACGGATAGAAATGTGGAAGGTGGAACACCAGCAGGACCAGCCATGATTTTATTGAATGGCAGATCAGGCTTGGGGGTTAATGTCACACTTACCTAAATTATGTTTTAGATTTTACTCGTTTGTTTTGAAGGGACGTAGAAACAAGGGTAGGCCACTTACTCCCTCAGCCTTGTTCCCTGGGTCAGCAGAAGAATGGATGACTTGTAATAACCAACTTTGCTTCATACCCCTCTTATACCTCTCAGACAAAACCTATCAACTTTAGATTTTAAAATAAAAATTGATTTGGTTTCAACTATTGCATCAAAAACAATTTCAAACCTCTATTTCCCTTTGTATGCAGGAGATGGTCTGGATGAAGGATTATACCCGAAGGGTCCTGATGAAAGGTTATGCCCAAAACATCAACTTTCTTGCTCCTCAGAAGCTGCCTGGCCTGCTGGGTTTTATCCAGCGGCACACTTCATCAACCATGCAGAAGTGTATATCACCAATCACTATTTAATCTTTTAAATTTAGGGAAATATGAGCCTAGCTTTTGTAATCTCTCCTCATAATTTAACCTTTGATATGCAGGTATTATTCAGTTAAATTATGTAGCACTCCCTCCATTACCCATACATTCCTCCTCAGGTCTGGAACCTGGAACTGCATACGGGGCCCCATACAGTTGCACTCCACTTTTGGATACGAAGGATAACATTCCATTAGCTTTCTTCAACTTTGCATCTCTCCATGATATTGTAATGTCTATGTCCATGGGTTGTTTGGTCCTCCACTCCTGCAGTTTTGCAGAAATTGCCCTATTCTTTTTCAGGTCCAAAGTGAATGGCATCACGTTTGATAATATTCAAATCCATTCTGCCATAGCATTTAAAGTTCAAATGCCCTTCTACTGTGAGAAAGTGCCATTTACTTTCCCTGCTTATGGGTGGAAAGGTTGCAGAAATTCTAAAAAAAACATAATCGCAAAAGCAGACAGGTAAGAGGAACTCCACACAGATTTATTTTCCCTCACACTCCAATGGGTTTTATACATCCAAAACTTGAATAAAAACTAGCAGAAACTCCAATGCCTTGCAATATCACAAAAAAATCTGATGTATAAATTATTCACTTCTATATTACCAAAGGTATTTGGATCACTTCATCCATACCAAACCAAAACATAGCCACAAAAATCAAGTTTACTGTGCCATGTGAATCATTTGTTTTTTCAGCAGCCTATAAATTAATTGTTTTTGCTAAATATAGAAAATTGCATCTGCTATATCTGTTTTTGATGCTGAGTTCATTGATGTAATTGTTACAGTCTGGTGATATTCTGCTTCGTTTCTTAAAACAAGAAGTTAATTGTTTACTGTGTTTGTTAGGTTAACATTCAAATAGACTATTTTTGCAATGTGCAGTTGAAGCAATTATCATGTCTATCAAAAGTTACTAATAACGTTCTTGTACATTGCAGGGTGTAAGCAATTCCTTGAGTTGACTCTCAAACATTATGATTCAATTCACAAAGTGGTTTATTTCTTTCTTGAAAGCTAGATTGCTATACAGAGGCAAGTTGTTGTTTATTGTACCAAATTATCATTTACACATTAACATTCTCAAAACTTTCATTCACATTCACAAAAAAAGCCAGTGTATGTACCATTATAATAAATCTTCTTTTTTCCTGCTGAATATTTGGTATTTTATTAAATGTGTTCCTGATATATATCACAATGTCAATAGACCATTGCTGGAGCTTTCAAAAGAAATGTTTGTCCTCTATTTCTGTGATTGGAAGGCGTGTTACAGATTTTAGATCTCTGATTACTTTCCAAGGGATGCACAAGAACATGATCTGTTATGAGCTCACAGCACTGACTTCTACTGCATCTTTATTGAACTGGATGCAAGATGGATGACTCCAGTCACTCTATCAGGATGGAGGTCACATGACTACAGCAAACCACAAGATACATTAACAGAATATTACATTTCTATATCAAACAGACTTTTTTTTTCTTCATGTAAACAAGGAACAAAAACAAAACTGCACACATTAAATTTTCATTTTACGTTACCCAAGTTTTCCATTATGTACACACTGCTTTCAAGCATTGAATAGTTCACTGTTTTTGTCAGTTTCTGCATATGCATTGCACACACAGTCTTTAAATTGTGCCAGTCCCTTCATGGTACAAGCATGCATTGTTGTTGTATTTTCAGCTGGGTGACATTCTTGCTTGTCATGTGTTTTTGCTGCAGTGCCTGCCATTGTTCCATGTCTGCTGTTGGGGTATTGTGAATCTTTAAGTCTGATGATTGATATGGTGATCTGTGCAGATGATGAGTTCACATCTTGTTGATTAGTCACTTGAAGTTAAGGAACCACTCTCTAATTGTGCATATATGTTGTCGTTGTGACAATTTATCTGTCCTTCATTTCTACCACATAAAATTCAGGTGACAGCTGCTCAATACAGGTCCTTAAGTGCCAGTGGGCTGACATTATGTTTGAAAATGGAGAGGAATTTACCTCCAATCTGCATGGTATCAAATTATATCATTGCATCAACAATATGCCATCAATTCTGGAAAGTGTGATCACCTTCCTCAATGCTCACAAATCAGAAATCCACAGTCACTTTGTAGCTTTGGAAATTGAAACAGCTGCCAATACACATTTTGGGCTTCAATTTAGAATAATGACAGTTCAAAGGTTGGCAGATTGGTGGATTACATGTATAGGACTTTCAACAATTCATTCATTTTCTGCAAACTACTCTTCCACAGAAGAGTAGATGTGATGAGCCTTAGCCCCAAAAGAAATGGCATGACATGAGCAGTACATGTTATACTCTCAAGATGTCAGCACATGTGCTCCTTCTTTATCCTTACAAACAATACCTGCCATGTGCAGCTGAGCCAGACCATCCTGGAAGCTGTCACAGAGCAGTAATCGCAGAGCTCAAGCATTCCAAAATTGATATCTGCAAGTATCTTAATACTCCCAAAGTAAAGTACAGCAGTTTTCCAGCTTGGTAAAGGACAATGAGGAAATCATGTTTGCGAGGAGTAGTTGAGCAAGGAAATAATCTTCCAAAAAAGACCATGGTCAAGATCTTTATACAAGCCTGAACAATGTGGACTATGGTGAGATTTGTGGCAGAATTATGGTGAATCCAGTAAAGCCCTTCTTAAAATTGGGAGCATCTTGTTGCAATTTTTTTCTTCATCTGCCAAGTAGTGAGGCAGGTTTCTCACTAGACAGCACTGAGTTGCCTGTTAAGTGGGGAATTATAGCTTGCCAAATAACTTATTAACAGCACAGCTCACCTCATTAGTATTCAGCATCCTATCTTACCAAATGTGCCAAATTAAGCTAGACATCAAGAATTCCGACGTGGAAGTCAGAGTGGGTACCTGGTAACTTCAGTTTAAAAGCTGCTCAGTAGGCTCTTCTTGTTGGATATTCGGCAGCAAGATCTCAGAGCTTTATGCAACACTGGTCACATACACCCTCTGTCCACAGACTTTAGGATCTGACATGTGCCACCCTCAAACATTTATATTACACCTCTAATTCACTTCTGCATTTCAATGTGGCACCTCAGGCTATTCCGAGAGCTATCATTGCAATACTGCTGCTGACTCTGCATGCTGCAGGGCACATGACCAGCATATGGACTGCATCAGGCTGCATTGTTCGCTGTCGTAGCACACACTCACTCTGAGTCTACATGGGTGCTCACAACATTGTCTTACCTTTTTGCACATTGCCCTCTTAGCCAGAGATACTGAGTTTGTATTATTTCTGTTTTGCTTTGCTGTTTAGTACAGACAAAAATCCAGGAAACCTGGCATGGCTGTCAGGAAGCCTCAGCAAAGTCAAGGGAGATATACCTGCTCAGGATGGGTTGAAACAGTAAGTCAAGGGCAGCCACCTGACACCAATCCAGGGCCTTGGACATGGTAGTGTCTGTCTTAGCTCTTTCTATGAGCAGCTTTCCCCTTGGAATGAGAGCAAGGGAAAGAGAGAGAGAGGTATTACAGGAGATGACTATGGGTGGCACAACTATTCACTTAATTTCGGTGCAGGTGGGGAGGTTTTCTGAGCGAGTCAGTACGCAGCACAGAGGACATGCAGGATGAATGCTGTCAGGGGTTAGGGTGTGTGCTGTCAGGGGTTAAGGTGAGTGCTGTCAGGAGTTAGGTTGGGTAAAAATCATTTGGGAAGATGATACAAGCACAGTATGAGACTTGGTGGGAGGTTGTGTACAGTGCAGTGATGGAGTGAGTGTGAAGTATCAGAGAAAAGATGGTGGCATTTACACTGAAAGAGTGGAGAAGACATTGACCTTCTTCCTATATTCCTCCAGATCCTTAGACCAAGCTGCAATGGTCTGATGTCGTGACCTTCACTACTGGTCCTGGAGAAAGAGTGCATATGGTGTCTGCATCATCCTGTTCACCAGGACCTCGAGGTCCCTCCCACAAAGTTGGCACCAATCTCCCTTGTCTGCCATGTCTGGATCAAATGTCAGGAACTGTATAGGACGCCTCCGGGCTGACAATGTTCATTGGGTACACAATGGCTTTTTTAAAAAGGCATGGACACAGAGGATGCCAGTTTTTTTATTAGATATCTGCTGAGTAGCAAGTTAATCTGAGAACAATACAAGGAATACCATGGGTTGAGGTAGCTCATTAATGAGGCTAGTTTGGTGAGATATGGCAAGAAAACACTCCAGCAGTGAAAATTCCTTCAAAAACACAACACAACTTGCACTTAGTCAAAAGGAAATTCAGCCCAATGGGTAATCAGTGGAGTGAAAAATGAATTAAAGTAATTACTACATTTGGTATGAAAGTGAACATGTTTCCACTTTTGGCACAATGGTTGGCAGTTTGGTTTCATAGCAACTTTTGATCTGCATTTTCTTTACATCAATGATATAGAAGTTACCTGAATGGTTTGAATATTTATTAATTCTGCATGAATAATTTTCAAGGAGTTTTAAGCAGAAGATCTTTGTTTAGATTCTCACTGCAGAGGATGAACATGCCAGTCAAAATACTGAACAAATAGTTGCCATCTCATATACCTTGCTGAAGGCTTTTAAATAGCTCTCTACTTTTGCTGCTTTCTTGTCTTCCACCCGGTTTTCCATGTCTATTGTGGACTGTGGCTAATGGGTTTCCTCAAAATGCAAGTCTCTCTATATGTTGAAATTGTGCAGCATGTGCAACAATGTGGAAGTCTTTGTGAGGTATATCTTTTGGGAAAGCTCACTCATTTCACGTGCCTGAATATTTCCTTTAATATTGATTCCAGTGTTGCTCTAGTTTGATTCTTTGTTTTCCTCAGGGGTGGTGGAGTAGAGATGTGTCATGCTCTATGTCAGCAGTGGCTATCCTGTGACCTCCAGCTTTTAACACACAGTATTCTTTGGACAGCCAAATAATGGGGGCGTGATAAGCTAGTGAAGGACAAACATGTTGTGTCAGCTGCCTGACCTTGCAGAAACAAGCATGATGTTACTTTTATGATAATTACCAAATACATTTTACTGGAATGGTAGCCACTTTTATTTATAAATATTGCTGGCTGATGCCCAATTGGCAATGTATGTGCAGTCAATAACTTTAGGAAGCCATAATCTTCTGTAAATCTCCCAGCTCTTATGTTGACTGTTAAGAACAATGGAGAAGGTGATGTACTGCTTCATCTAGCAAACCGGGGATTAGCGATCCATTCAATAAAGCACAGCGTGCAATAGTATAGTTGGCATAAGTGGGCAGTACTTTTAATTTGAAGTAACACTGAATTAAAATGGTGCCACGAATGCCTGCAGTTAGCTACAAACACAGACACTCAATTGCAACTGATGATATAAAGCCCATAAAAGAAGAACAGCAGGCAGCATTGCAAGTTACCCCCATGATAATCAGCGACACAATCGTTTAAGAATTGTGCTTATAAACAAATTTGTCTTACAAACCTTTACTATTGAGTAATTACCCATAAGACTTGAGTGTTGGCCATGTTCACTGAAGTGTT
Source organism: Chiloscyllium punctatum (assembly GCF_047496795.1). Classification (NCBI taxonomy): domain Eukaryota; kingdom Metazoa; phylum Chordata; class Chondrichthyes; order Orectolobiformes; family Hemiscylliidae; genus Chiloscyllium; species Chiloscyllium punctatum. The sequence goes on from NC_092744.1 coordinate 46,619,911, forward strand.
ACCATGTGAAAACCACTTAATTATCTGACATGAAAGAAATCAAATTACTTTCAGTGGTAAAAGTAAAACTATATTACTTCATTGGCTATATCAACATCAAGTGCAAGATGTAAGTCCTCTTATAAGCCTAGATTACTAAGTTAATGTAAAGCTAAACCAAAGGAAGTGATCAGAATTATAGATTGTCATGAGAAAGAAAATCCCAAGAGATCCTGTTTTGATATCTGAACAGTAGAACTCTTTTGTTAGCAATCATTCTCATATATATACATAGTGTGCGAATAAACAGAACTTCATCTGTTTCCTTTTGATTGCAGCTGAAGAGAGAATTGTGCCACAACACTTAGATCATATGTCCGATTAATTAAGGAAGTAACAATTCATGTTCAAGTATAATTTCTCTTTTTCCAATGTGTTCTTTTTTCTTGGTTGCTTTTCAAATCAAGTCTGTGCTACAAAATGGAATAACTTTTAAATTCAAATGTCCAGCTTTAAGATCAAACATCCAGAATCATGGCTACTTTGCCCTAACCACAAATAAGCTGACCCAAATGTATCATTGTGACATTTCTATTGCCCATACCAGTCAACCAAAATTGAAAAAGTTGAACTTGATCTCTTAGTCAATCTTCTATTTGTTATTTTTGATAATTAGTTTAGAATCTTGCTTCTGGAACACTGGAGTACGGTGTACAGTTTTAGTCTCTGTACCTAAGAAAAGACATATTTGTCTTTGACAGTGGATCCCTGAACTGATTCTTAGGATGATCTCTCTGAGGATTGAGCAGAAGGTGCCTTTACTCTTTGGAGTTTACAAAAATGAAATATAATCGCAGAGAAATATGTCAAATACTGAGAGGGCTTTCACAGTTTAGATATTGAGAATTTTAGCAACTTTTGAGAAGATTTGTAGCTCAGGTTGAGGTACTGAGAATTTTCCTCTCTCTAGTGTGGCATGAGACATGGCATGAAAGTTGGGGAAATACATAAAAAATTTAAAAAATCAGAATCTTCACATCGAGTTTTGTGATTTTCCTCTTTAGTTCCCATGCATTTCCCTTAAATTGCATTATTGTCTGGGGAACTACCTCATTTCTATGTACTTAAATCTTATTAATACCCCAACTCACTTATTGATATGTTACTTAAGCGCCAGTTCTCCTCTCTTTCTCTGTGAATGTGCAAATTCCTGTCATGTAAATCAGAGAGGGGACCTGGCAGTGGCAATTTGTCAATTGCTTGGCCTGCCATCATCCGACTTTGACTTCAGCAAAATGCCCCTATATGTGTCATGGCCACCATTCTCCTTGAACCTTTACTCATGTAAATATGCACCAGCAGACCACCAGACTCACCATATCATCCTGCCTTCTCTCAAACCAGCTCACACATCACTTCACCCCTTCAACATTCCACTTTGGGGCTTAATAACAGCTCCAATGTTTCTGCTTCTGTGCAGAGAGTTACAATTGCGTCGCATGCATCTGCATGGGGTGCATACTATAGCTTGCATTCTTGGTACCTCTCCTCTTGCATTCACTTAGCTGCCAACCTCCATCTATGTCATGTTACATTCTTAGTGGATATTCACTAATTCAGTCCCAACACCATACGGAGCAGAGCCTGGTTTGTAGCATCTGAAATGGTGATCAACTCAGCTTTAAGTATGGCCCCTGTGATGTGAACATATAAAGGCCCCTACATTTCAACCTCTCAGGCAGCACAATTCCACAAGAGGGTTGTCAAAGAGCCAGGTTCCATCATTAATGAGATAAAGTGCTGGGGATTACATGAGAAAAGTCTCTGGAGCTGTGGCACCATGAATCTCATTTGACCAAACACTTGAACTCAAATGGCAAAATTCTGCCCAATGTTTGCCTGGTTCGAGAGTTTAGACTAAGTGGCATAGTTTCAGGATAAGGGGCTGGCCATATGGGACTGAGGAAAATGTTGTCACTCAGTTTGTTGTGAATCTTTGTCAGTCTCTATCCCAAAAAGCTGAGGATGTCTCTATCCCAAAGTTGAGATGGATAGACTTTAGGAATCAGAGAAAATCAAGGAATAAGATATCAGACGAATTTATAAATTTGAGGTTGAAGATTGGACATGATTTTGTTCAAGGCATTGCATAATCTACTCAGGTTGCCATTCCTGATTTTCTCATTTTAGGTCACTATGATAGTCAATCGTGTTGGTCATATTTAATACAAAAATTACTGACCTGATTTAAGTTCACACATTCCTGTCCAAAAAAAGATCATTGATCAATTTGCCAGATGGTATCTTGGTTTCGTAATTATTTTTAACCTATATTATCAAGATATTTGGCAGCTTCTGAAAACAATTTTTTCTTTGTCTATCTTATCTAAATCTATTCTAATCTTTTACATTTAGATGAAATTTTGCCCCCAGTCACCTGCCTCCAAGAACCACACAGTTCCTCCAACTTAACCTTATAATTACAGTCACCCAGAACTAGTCTGATAACTCTACTCTGCACATTCTCAAGGACTGTCCTAATGTCTGGTGATCAGGACCTGATGCAATATTCTAAAGGCAGATTTTCATAAATGTAAAGCATAAACTTCCTGATTTTGTACTCAGAAGTCATTAAGAAGTCCAAGATCCCATTTGTTTTCTCAAATATTCTGTCAGTACAGTCTGTCACCTTCAAAAATCTATGTACAATAACCCCAGCATTGCCCACCCTGTCATGCTAGCACCATCTCCGCAGGTCCCACTGTCCCTGCAGTGCTATTCAGTCTTCCTTCTGCTTTTCCCTTCTACTAAAATGCATCATACCAAACTTCTTTGTACCAATATTAAATTTCCTCTGTCCATTCTGCTAACCTATCAATGTCCCGTTGCAGTCAATTGGTATCATCCTCGTAGTTTAAAAATGTGTTGCTGGAAAGGCGCAGCAGGTCAGGCAGCAGCAAAGGAGAAGGAGAATCGACATTTTGGGCATAAGGAATGAGGAGGGTGTGCCAAGCAGGCTAAGATAAAAGGTAGGGAGGAAGGACTTGGGGGAGGGGCGCTGGGAATGCGATAGGTGGAAGGAGGTTAAGGTGAGGGTGATAGGCCGGAGAGGGGGTGGGAGCAGAGAGGTCAGGAAGAAGATTGCAGGTCAAGAAGCGGTGCTGAGTCTGAGGGCTGGGACTGGGAAAAGGTGGGGGGAGGGGAAATGAGGAAGCTGGAGAAATCCACATTCATCCCCTGTGACTGGAGGGTTCCTAGGCGGAAGATGAGTCGCTCTTCCTCCAGGCGTCGTGTTGCCATGGTCTGGCGATGGAGGAGGCCAAGGACCTGCATGTCCTTGGCGGAGTGGGAGGGAGAGTTAAAGTGTTCAGCCACGGGTCAGTTGAGTTGGTTGGTGCAGGTGTCCCAGAGGTGTTCTCTGAAACATTTCGCGGAACGTTTCAGAGTACACCTCTGGGATACCTGCACCAACCAACTCAACCGACCCGTGGCTGAACACTTTAACTCCCTCTCCTACTCCGCCAAGGACATGCAGGTCCTTGGCCTCCTCCATCGCCAGACCATGACAACACGACGCGTGGAGGAAGAGCGACTCATCTTCCGCCTAGGAACCTTCCAGCCACAAGGGATGAATGCGGATTTCTCCAGCTTCCTCATTTCCCCTCTCCCCACCTTTTCTCAGTCCCAGCCCTCAGACTCAGCACCTCCTTCTTGACCTGCAATCTTCTTCCCGACCTTTCCGCCCCCACCCCCTCTCCGGCCTATCACCCTCACCTTAACCTCCTTTCACCTATCGCATTCCCAATGCCGCTTCCCCAAGTCCCTCCTCCCTACCTTTTACCTTAACCTGCTTGGCACACCCTCCTGATTCCTGAAGAAGGGCTTATACCCGAAATGTCGATTCTCCTTCTCCTTTGATGCTGCCTGACCTGCTGCGCTTTTCCAGCAACACATTTTTAAGCTCTGATCTCCAGCATCTGCAGTCCTCACTTCATCCTCATTGTTTGCCGTGCAACCAAGTTTGGTATCTAATAGAGTGCTGAAATTTTGCATAATTATAATATTCGAGTCATTTATTTATATCAAACAGTGGTCCTAGCACTGACCCTTGAGGAATGCCGGTGTCTACCATTTTCCAGTCAGAGAAACAATTATTTACCACAACTCATTGTGTTCTGCCCTTAAACTAATTCTTTATTCACGTTGACATTGGCTCTTGTTTTCCTTGTGCCTCCTTTGTATTGACCTTTCTATGTGATGCTTTGACAAATTATTTCTTAAAATTCATTTAGATATGGTGACTAGACTAGAACGACTAAAGATGAACTGGAAAGTGCTGTAATACAAATGAAGGTGGATCAGGTTAAAGGAGAATCTTATAACAATATCAAGGTACGGGAAGACATTAGAGTTGATGAGGTGTGAAAGCACTTGGGATATGTGGGCAAGCAGATGTCTGAGACAAACTCAAGAAATGTCAGTAAGTAATCTAGGAAATGCACTGAAGGCAGCAGAAATGTGAGAAGCACTGTCCAATAGAAGCCCAAACCAACTCTTTGTTTTGGTCTGCTATTGTTCTTGCTTGGATTAAAGAGAAGATATTTCTGGTTGCTGAAAGCCTGTCATCTCAGCCCTATGACATTGCTAAGCAATTCCTCAGGTCATCATACCTGGACAATCTATCAACAGGATCTTCCAAACCCACAACCATCAATGACTTACAGGACAAAAGCAACACCACCATCTGCATGTTCCCCTCCAGGCAGAGCACCATGCTGACTTAGATATATGCCATTGTTCCTTTATGGTTACCAGGCCAAAATTCTGGAACTCCCTTCCTAACAGCATTGTGGATGTATTGATATCACATGGGCAGCAGCCTCCAGCAACTCACCGTCACATTCTCATAATTCCAAACGACTAACTCTTCTTCAGTCTGTGCTTTCTATTCACTGCCTGTGGACACCACTCCATCTCTCCTGCTCCTGCAACAGCACTAATGCCTCTCCCATCCATTTGAAACATAGCAGGAAGAAATGACTAACAACCAGGCTGAGAGAATGACAACCAAGAAGGGTTAGTCTTTTTCTGGGCAGTACATTCTGAGCAGGCTTGGGTCCAGAAGGCCTGAATGCCATCAGGAACTGAACTGACACAAAGTGGGAGGAAAAGGTAGAATAAACTTAATGAGGGTACAGATATGGCAGGGGTAATACTTCATTGTAACTAATCTCTCACTTTAATAAATATCTTCAGTGCAAACCAGAAGGCTGTTCTGAAGGAGTTATGTTGGATTCAAAACATCAACACTTTTCCTCTCTCCACTGATGTTGCCAGACTGGCTGAGTTTCTCCCACATTTTCTGGTCTTTATTTTGAGCTCCAGTATCTGCATTGCTTCGCTTTCAATAATCTTTGGGTTAGGACTAAAGAACCTCTGCACCAAAAAGGAGTACAAAAAGACAGTGAATATGAAAAAAGTAAGCTAAGAAGAATAAAATACATCCTATGTCAATGTATGAAATGTGTGACCATCCCTGGGGCAGAACAATCTGGTAGAAGAATGTAAATCATAACTGTCCCTAAGGTCCAAAGTAAAGTCTCCAAATGCAAAAGTGCTGTGTGATTGGTCCATAAGCAGCCATGATATGTGGTGAAGCTGGTGGTTCATTCACTTGAGTAGATGTTGCTTGGAAGAGTCTGGTATCCATGAACTATGTAGGGAAATAGTGGGGGCTATGGAATTGGATGAAGGCCTGGAGAAGGAAGTAGCAAGTGGCTGATGCCAAGTAACCACTCTGATTTTTGTGTGAGGAATAGGCTCTGTCCAGGTTGTTGGAGGAAGGAAGGGAGAATCAGGAGCTGCATAGAATAGAGGTGGGATTAGCTATCAATAAGATACAAATGCATGAAAATAAGATAATTGCCGCTCATTATTGAGATTCAGAACTTTCCTTTTAAAGACCTATGAGGAAAATTGGAATTTCTTTTCTCTATGTGGGAATCTGATATTTTTCATTTTTGCATATTCGTCTAACTTTTTCATGATTGCCCATGCTGCTCAAAGCAGCAAATAATCCTGCCCCATAAACACCAATAAACTGGCCACAACTTTAATGTTGCTGTTTTCACATTTCCTAAGCCTATAAGTTCATAAGACTCTGACCAAATTACTTGTAGCCAAGTAATTAAGTCTTGCAAACCTGGAATCCTGGATTCCACCAGTCCTCTGGAGCTGGGTGGCATGTTGAAAGGCTGCTGCTTGGCAACTCACCAACCAGAGATGGGTGGCTAACGAATCCAGAGTCAAGATTAGAGTGGTGCTGGAAAAGCACAATAGATCAGGCAGCATCTGAGAAGCAGGCAAAGCGACATTTCAGCACTTCATCCGGAAGAGCTTTTGTCTGAAACATCGATTTTTCTGCTCCTCAGATGCTACCTGACCCGCTGTACATTTCCAGCACCACTCTAATCTTGACTCTAATCTCCAGCTTCTGCAGTACCCACTTTCGGCTAACTAGTTCAATTGAATGGCCTGTGCATGCCCATTTTACACCCCTGCAGGCATTTTACCAGCATTCGAATACCACCACGTACATTGATGTGACACCCCTGCACCTCCCTCGTTTGGTCTTACTTTCCGTAGTTTCCCAGTCTTTCCCTGGGCAGTCCTGGTGACAGTAATTATTGTACAAGATAATGGTACTGAAGGAGTTAATGATCATTTTACATTGGGTCCACCCATTCTATTGATTTCACACACAGCCTGTAGGTGGAGCGAAAATATTCCATTGCATCTTTCAGAAGGAACAGATATCTGTATCAACTCCCTAAGATCCTAAAGAATATAGCTGACTAAACAACATTGTACTTATCACTGTCATGCAATAACCCTTTTTGTTATATAAGAACAGCTCGAGAGTTGTACATCCTCTACTCTTATCACTGGACTGTGTTAAAATTTGTTACGCCATTTATACTTCAAAAAAGCTGACTCTTCTGAATTAATTTTTCATATTTGGTCTGCCTTTCTGGAACTGCCTACCCAATGAGTGTCAGTGTTATCAATTGCTAATTCATTCATTTGACTGTAAGATAGTGCGTCGGGAGTTGCAGTCGGATAACAGCCAAGATCCTTCCGTTGGTTATTTTTCAACTACATTTTGTTTTCAACGAAAGATAACTGATTAAAAATTCAGGACAAATGGTTCATTTTTTAAAGACCTAATTGCTATATTTTACCGAATAAATATTCTTCTACTTTATACTAGAAATAGGATTAATTAAAAAGCCACACGTTTACTCATAAATTTCAACACTCAAACTGACGTTTTAGTCTCTTGTTCTGTGTCTGTACTGTACAGGAGGATCATTCACAGTGAGAATATCTTTGTGTTTACTGCACTCTGTCATCCTCTAGTGGTGAGACAAATACTCTTTAGAAATAGAAGAGCATTTTTGTATTCACTCATCATGTCACAGTACGATGTCCATATTTTTGTGGTTTTCTTTTATTATTATGGTACATTTTTTATTTAGGGAATCTTTCCCTGCATTTTGTTTCTTTTTATCCCTCCTATCTTCCAGGTGATAATCCATGTAGGAAAATGTATGTCGGAGACAATGGGGACTGCAGATGCTGGAGAAATCAGAGTAAAGTCCTGATGAAGAGTTCTGCTTGAAACGTAGACTCACTTGGTCCTCGGATGCTCCCTGACCTGTTGTGCCTTTTCCAGTGCCACCCTTTATCAACTCTGGAGTATGTATGTTCCAGGGTTGATGGCAACTCTTCGAGCACCTCTTTCTTTGATACAACGTGGGTGTCAGTGGGCTATTTGTCATCACAGCTATATCCAAATCTGTCTATAACCGATATCAGTAATGATAACAGGTAGAAATCACAGCCAGTTTATCCCTGATAATCATGTCCAATTTCATTACTGACCATCACTACCACAGTTAATCCTAAAGAGCCTGAGAATTAATCCTGGTATTTTCTATTTTGCATGGCTCAATATACTCAAAGACCAGTGTTTCTGTCCTGCTGACTTGTGCCCTCAATGGATATAACTTTATGTAATTTGCAAGATTGTTGAATTTATCTGATAGCTGCTATCTTCAAATTGCCACACCTTTAAAAGGCAATAAAATTTCCTATGTTGTTTTGAAACAAGGACCCTTCATTTAGATGGAAATGAACACAATCATTATTTTGCTGTGTGCAGTATTGTCAAAGGTGTATTCTATTTTGTAGTCGTACTGCTTCGATTTTGGTGAAAGAGCTTGTCAGTTTGAATTTTAATCAAAAGAATCAAAAATAGTGACACTTAAGTACTTAGCTACTTAACTATTGGCATTCAGTTCCAGGGCTTCTTTAATTTATCAATATGATCTACTCCAGCCACTCCATTTGACAGCGAGTTCCACATTCTTACTGTTTTCTCTGTAACACATGAAGGTTATATCTACAACTTGGATTTTTTAAAAAAAGGAGCTGCAACTGACATTATTGTATATGCTGTGAATATACACAGGTATATTCTGACAGCCTGGATTTATCTCACCAACAGAAAAATGTTGTGTTTTTCAATGGAAATCATTTTCATCTAATCTAGTGGGCGACAGTTCTTTGGATGCTACTACATAGGGCCACAGATTAAATGGAATTTGTAAACCTCCCAGGAATTAAATCAAGGTGGATGGGGTCATCTGTGATTAGTAAATTGCAACTTCACAGGATTACATTGTACCTTTGGAATGAATGATGCAGTAAATGGCTCAATGTATGACGTCTTTACTCACAAAGTAATGTTGGTGACCTATTTGAGTTCCGCCTTCAATGAACATGATTTCTCTTGGTATACAGGAGTGTTGAATTTATCTGGTGGCTGATAGCTTCAAATTGTCACAGCTTTGAAGCTAATGGTAGATAGGATAGTGAAGGCGGTGTTTGGTATGCTTTCCTTTATTTGTCAGAGCATTGAGTACAGGTGCTGGGAGGTCATGTTGCGGCTGTACAGGACATTGGTTAGGCCACTGTTGGAATATTGCATGCAATTCTGGTCTCCTTCCTTTTGGAAAGATGTTGTGAAACTTGAAAGGGTTCAGAAAAGATTTACAAGGACGTTGCCAGGGTTGGAAGATTTGAGCTACAGGGAGAGGCTGAACAGGCTGGGGCTGTTTTCCTTGGAGCGTCGGAGGCTGAGGGGTGACCTTATAGAGGTTTACAAAATTATGAGGGGCATGGATAGGATAAATAGACAACTTCTTTTCCCTGGGCTCGAGGAGTCCAGAACTAGAGGGCATAGGTTTAGGGTGAGAGGGGAAAGATATAAAAGAGACCTAAGGGGCAACTTTTTCACGCAGAGGGTGGTACGTGTTTGGAATGAGCTAGCAGAGGATGTGGTGGAGGCTGGTACAATTGCGACATTTAAGAGGCATTTGGATGGGTATATGAATAAGAAGGGTTTGGAGGGATATGGGCCGGGTGCTGGCAGGTGGGACTAGATTGGGTTGGGATATCTGGTCAGCATGGACAGGTTGGACCGAAGGGTCTGTTTCCATGCTGTACATCTCTATGACTCTATATGCCCTCAGATTCATAACTAGTTAAACTAGTTAACTAGTAGTAACGTGTTCTCGGTGATTCAGACTGAGTATAAGCTGCTTTTCTGTATAAGAAGCTGAGTTAAACCAGGGGAGAGGAGACACTGATGCATTGAGATCAGGAGGTGGCTGTGAAATGGGATAGTGGAAAGGGACTAAAAATGGAAGGTAGATTACATAGGAACGACAGTGCTGAAGCCCTGAAGAGAAACATGTATAGGAAGAGGACATCGGAACTAGAGTAGACCATTCGAGCTTGCTAAATCACACAATTAGATAGTGGCTGATTATCTATCTCAATGCCACTTTTACCCACTCTTTTCCTTGATGTCATTCATTTCCAGAAATCTCTGTTTTGAACATCTTTAATGATTGAACTGCCACAGCCTTCTGGGATAGAGTGAAGAAATTCCTCCTCATTTCAGTGTTATATGGCCTCCCAGTTATCTTGAGATTACACCCCTGGTTCCAAATTCAGCAGCCAGGGGAAGCATCTACATCCATCCTGTGATGGCTTTCAAGAATTTTGTAAGTCGCAAGGAGATTACATCATTCGTCAAACTCTCGAGGAAGACAGTTTGCCATCCCAGGGAACAGTTTGATGAATCTCCTTTGCAGGACTTCTAAGGCAAGTACTTCCTTCCTTAGATAAAGGTACCAAAACTGTACACAATACTTCAGGTGTAATCCCATCAAAATTCCATTCAATTGCAGCAAAGCGTTGTAACTTCTGCAATCAAATCCCTTTGCAATGAAGGTCAACCCCCCCCCCCCCCCCCCCACCATTTGCCTTTTTTATTGCCTGATGCACCTGCATGTTAGCTATAACTTCAAGTGACTCATAAACAAGGTTACCTGGGTTCCTTTGGAAAACAACACTTCCCAATCTCTCACCAGTTAAGAAATACTTCATCCCTTTTTTCAAACAAAGTGGATAACTAAATACTTGCCCACATTATATTCCAACTGCCTTGTTCATACCCTTAACTAAAACCAAAGTACTGTGGTTGCTTGAGATTCAAAATAAAAACAAAATTCTGGAGACAATCAGTGGGTCTGACAGCTTCAGTGGAGAGATTAACAGAGCTAATGTTTTAGAACTGTTCCAAAGAAGAGTTACTTTGGATTCAAAATGTTAACTCTGGTTCTCTCTCCACAGACGATGCCAAACTGACCATATTTTTCTGGCACATTGTTTTCTTTTACCAATTATTTTGACTGACTAAGCCCACTTGACAGCTCCTTACATCTTCTTTACAATTTACATTTCCACCCAGTTTGTGACAAGGGCTAATATGAAAATTTTGCAACTAGCCTTGACATATAAATATTCGTCTAGATTGTGAACAGCTATAGCCCGATGCTGATCCTTCCCATACCCCATTAGTAACAGCCTGCCATACTGGGAATGATGCAATCATTCCTACAATCTTTATTTTGTCTGTCAACCAGTTCACAATCCATATTGGTGTATGAATCTCAGGAAGGATCAAGGATGATGGACGAGTAGTTCCAGTTTGATGGGTTGTGGATTCATGTTGACAGGGGAGAGCTCTAGAATGGATGATAATTGATCAAGAATAGGGGTGAGTGGATCAAAGGTTACTGATATTAAGGACAATGAAGCAATGTGTCAAACAGACCCGTACCATCTTCATTTGCATCTCAATTCCCGTCAGAATGAGTCCCCTACATGATCTCTTGATCTGATCACGAAATGTCATTGTGTAAGTATCAACAGTTCAAGGGATGACAAACTCCTCACAAACATCCAGACGAATGTCGCTGGATTGCCAAGGGAAATGACAGTCTAACTGCTCTTCAAGCACGTTGCTTGTACCTTCAACCCTGTGAGGAGATGGCACTGTTGTTGTGCAGTTCCACTCTATGATTGGCTGGGGCCCACACCTCTGCACATCTAATTGAATGGTTCCTGCACAATTGCACGTAGTTAGCTTCTACTCCACCTTGGAGCGGAATTGCCATACACCGCTGCACCCACTGTCAGGACCTTTAATGTAAGAAGAAGATTCCATCTCTTTTTTTAGTTTTGTAACCTGTAATGTACAACAGCAATAATAGCCAGATATGGGATTTGAATGCCTGAAATGTTTCTCACAAACACAACCTAAGGGGAGAGAGAACGAGTGAAATACATTGCTGAATAAAACTCAGCAATGTAATTGTTTCTGCAAACAATTTTGTTAATTCGTTTCAATTGATCTGTCCATTTATTTCCATTTCAAGTGAAATTGTTGTTTCCCTCTTCCCTGAAGGTGAAGTTTTATAATGTGAGTTTCAGTTTACAGAATCAAACATGATGCCTTCCAAATGTTTGATGTAAACATATATATTTAGGAGTGTTAGCAGAGTCACAAATGGCTTTTTACTGATTACTGTGAACAGAAGCTGTGAAAAAATGTCTAATATACATCACTTGAAAATTCTTTAGGGAAGTTACCAGTTGGCAAATGATAATATTGGGATGAACTGGATCAAAAGATTTGATACCTTTGTTCTATAAACATTTAATTCAAAATTGTTATTTTTTGCAAATTCAATTACTTCCCTCTTTATATATTCAGAATCATTTACAATGTTTATTGTTCTGATGTCCTCAAGTGTTTGAGTATTCATCCAGATTATTCAAATGCTCCGGTTTTCAAAGTAATATCATGGTATGACACCAGCTGACCTGTGTTACACTTGAGGAATTTCTTCAAAAGTTGTTCCCACACATCCAAATGAAGAAGAACATGTGATATCTGTATTGACCACAGACAGTCATAATGAAATGTCAAGCAAATGATATACCGCATCTGAGACAATTCCATTGATTTGTGTCTAACAATGTTAGGTACTAGGAATTCATGTAGTGTCGTAATATTCATCATTCCTCTGGTGGCAGGAGCAACATAACATTGAAAGGGCCATCATAGCCAAAGAAGCCTGGATTTTGACTCCTCCTTAGACTTCAACATCCTCCCTGTTCCCCTCCTCCCCCTACACCACCCCCCCTCTCCCCAACCCCCTCCCCCCCCCTCCACCCCCCCCCCCCCCCCCCCCCCCCCGCCCCACCCCAGCAAATTCAACATTAATAGACATTCACAAAGTTTAATAGTAGCATAAAGTCCAAAGATAATCCTTTTGGAAAAACAGGAAGAGGTTAAACTAATTTGAAAATATTGCGTCCTCATTTGTTGAAATGTGTTGTTTGATAACGATAAACTTGTGCATATTACACTTGAGATAATATCATGTGTTTCATTTATAGTAAATACATCTAGATGTATTCAGTTCTTAGAATTCACAAGTACAAAATAAATTACTGAAAAAGGCTGCTTTTACAACTGTTTTAAGTCGTATGCTGATCAGGACAATTCAGAAGATAGCAATGTAAAGGGAATACAGCATTTCTTTTTATTCATTCAGCTAAGGTGACTACATTGGTTGGGTCAGTGTTTATTGGCCGTCCCTAAATGCCCTGGTGAAACTGGTGCTGCGCAGTCTTCTTGAACTGCTGTAATCCACTTGGTGTAGGTAGACCCACAGTGTCATTAGGGATGGAGTTCCAGGATTTTGATTAAGCAACACTGGTGATATATTTTGAAGTCAAAATGATGAGTGACTTGGAGGGGAACTCCATTGTGTTTCCATGTATCTGTTGCATGTGGGGCCTTCTGAATGAGGGTAGTGTATCGCAGAGCCGTTCCAAGAGTCTGTACATGCTGTTCAGTGTGCTGACACGTTGACTTCCGGTTTCTCCAGCCACTCCTGTACAGAGACCATGGATGTCCATGCAGTGGCTGGATAAATTAGAGGGGACATAAAGTGGGTCCAGAAGGTGCTACTTGAGAAGCCTTGGTGCATTTCTGCAGTGGATTTTATAGATGTTACATACTGGTACTGAGCATCAGCGGTAAAGGGCGTGAATGTTTGTGGATGCGATGTCAATCAAGTGGGCTGCTTTGTCTTGGATGGTGTTAAACTTCTTGAGTGTTATTAGAGTTGACCCCATTCAGGTAAGTGGGGGTATCCTATCAGACTCCTGACATGTGCCTTATGGACAAGCTTTAGGGAATCAGAGGGTGAATTACTTGCTGCTGTATTCCTAGTCTCTGACTTGCACTTATCGCCGCAGTTCAGTTTCTGGCTAATGGTGACCCCCAGAAAGTTGAAAATGTGAGTATTCAGAGATGGCATTGGTATATTTACATTACATTTATGATTGTGGCATCTGATCGAAATTAGGAATAAGTTCACATTACACTTCTGAAACATTCTTCCAGCATAATGATAACAGAACTAGTCGTAGAAGTAGAACCAGTTAGCTCCTCTCAGGAACAGTCCTTTAAATCCTGATGGGAAGAACCTAGCTCACGATATCAGGTCCTAAATGTCTTACATAATATCTGTTCACAAGTTTTTTTCTGGTTATTAAAATGTTTGTACAATTGTTTCAGATAAGGAAAGTAACTTTGTCACTACCTTATTTCCTAATTCTCTGAGTGATGACTTGTTTGGGTTGAGTGTTTACCTTTTGAGGATGTAACAAACAGATACTGCTCCTTAACACACTTGGGTCTTGTTGGATCTTTGGTTTCCTGGATGTACTTAGCAGAGGAAATCCCTTGGCATGAATGACGCTGTCAAAGATTTTCTCCCTTGGACAATCTTTAGTTTCCTTAAGTTATATCAGAGAAAGTTGATGAAGGAGCAGCGCTCCGAATGCTTGTACGTCCAAATAAACCTGTTGCACTACAATCTGGTGCTGTATGATTTTTAACTTTCAAGATTAGAGTGGTGCTGGAAAAGCACAGCAGGTCAGGCAGCATCTGAGGAACAGAAAAATTGACGTTTCGGGCAAAAGCCTTTCATCAAGATCACATTCCTGATGAAGGGCTTTTGCCCGAAACGTCGATTTTCCTGTTCCTCAGATGCTGCCTGACCTGCTGTGCTTTTCCAGCACCACTCTAATCTTGACTCTAATGTCCAACATCTGCAGTACCCACTTTCGCCTAGTTGATTTTTAAACTTTGACCACCCCAGTCATACACCGGCACCTTCACATCACATCAGAGAAGATAGTTGTGTTTCTGAAAGAATTAATCTTGTCCGTGTAATGTTAAAATGGATATACTAATATTGTCATCATCTCTAATCTTCCAAAACAAATTATGTTAGGTTCAATTATAGATAAGAACGTTGAATGTGCTGCTTTAGTACTGTTTATTCCAAAGTACTGACTTATTCAAGATTCTACTACTAACTCCTTGCAGCTGTGGGGTCAAAAATGTCTGATTATCTGATATGAAGAATCATAAGTGGTTGCAAGACAACTGGATAGTTCCTCTAAACCTGCAAAATCATAGGTACTTTCTGATCTCTAAATCACGAAAAAATGTCAGACACCAACACAATTAATCTCAAGTGGTGCATTTCTTCCCTTCAGTTCAGCAGATAAGCATGTAACACCTATGAAGTCTTCCTTTTGTTGATCTGAGTTACATTGATCACGAGCATTTGGCTTTTAAGCTGGCTCGGGTTCTTCAACACACCAGTAGCTTTCTGTTCCTCTAATTGTGTTTGAATTTCAGCTCCTACCACCACCAAGGTATTTCTTTCTAATGTTAAAAATCACACAACACCAGGTTATAGTCCAACAGGTTTAATTGAAAACACACTAGCTTTCGGAGCGACGCTCCTTCATCAGGTGATAGTGGAGCGGCACTCCGAAAGCTAGTGTGCTTCCAACTAAACCTGTTGGACTATAACCTGGTGTTGTGTGATTTTTAAGTTTGTACACCCCAGTCTAACACCAGCATCTCCAAATCTTTCCAATGTTATGATTATAATATATATAAGAGGTATGTCAGAAATTCCAACAATAATTCTGTCTTGAATTAGCTCTTGTTAAAAATCACTATAATCGCAATATTCCAACACTATATAAAGATAATTAATAAAGTTATCACCAGGTTCCCCAGGAAGCTGTATTCTTCAGTTAGATCTCATTCTTTCAATTGTATGATTAGACTTGATATAAAGTAACTGGCAACCAAACTTGGAATATTATCAAAGATACCAGTTTCTTTTACATTTTGTTATTTTAAAATATGATCAGCAATTGGTCTTGCATAGTACAGAAATGTATAAACTTGCTTTTCTCTGAAATTTTTGTGTGATATTGCACAATTTATCTTTTCCAACCAGTTTAGTTTTATTTTCTATTAGAAGAGTCTGTGCTTTTAAATCGGCTTGGAAGTGTAATATCTTCCTCAATTGTCATTATGTTTAACTGTTATTTTGCAAACACATAACCATGGTTGGCATCCCATTGTCATTCTATCGTAACTTCAGTTATTTAAAGAAAGAATCAATTTTTACTTAATGGAATAGCAGATAAAAGACAATTGCAATAGAAAGTCAAACCTTTTCTTGGTTTAAGCATCGAAGGGTTAAGTAGAATAACATCCTCCAGTATTTTGAATAATGTTGGCAAAGATCCTGACAATTTTTTTTTAATTAACTTAAAATTCAAGTGAATTTCAAAATATAGGTTCATGTCAAAATGACAACAGCTGATGTAACAACAGACCAATTCAGAGGGAGCAAATATGCGATTTCACTGAAGCTAACTTCGCTGAAAGACTTATGGAACTGGTCTTTGCTTCTGCACTTATGAAATCATTCTAAAAAGTACTTTTGATTGAACCCGAATCATAGATCATTGACACACTACTGGAAGAAGGATGCAAGTTCAAAGCAATGGTTGCAGGCCGGAAGCAACTGCAGCGCTGATTGTGGAGTAACTATTGCAGCATTCTGTAGGTTCAATGGGACAAGCAATCTTGCACAAGACAATGGCTTGTATCACTCACCAAGACAATGTCCAGAATTCAGCGACTTAGAACATAGAACATAGAACATAGAAGAATACAGCGCAGTACAGGCCCTTCGGCCCTCGATGTTGCGCCGATCAAAGCCCACCTAACCTACACTAACCCACTATCCTCCATATACCTATCCAATGCCCACTTAAATACCCATAAAGAGGGAGAGTCCACCACTGCTACTGACAGGGCATTCCATGAACTTACGACTCGCTGAGTAAAGAACCTACCCCTAACATCAGTCCTATATCTACCCCCCCTTAATTTAAAGCTATGCCCCCTTGTAATAGCTGACTCCATACGTGGAAAAAGGTTCTCACTGTCAACCCTATCTAACCCCCTAATCATCTTGTACACCTCTATCAAGTCACCCCTAAACCTTCTTTTCTCCAATGAAAACAACCCCAAGTGCCTCAGCCTTTCTTCATAGGATCTTCCTACCATACCAGGCAACATCCTGGTAAACTTCCTCTGCACTCGTTCCAGTGCCTCCACATCCTTCCTATAGTATGGCGACCAAAACTGCACACAATATTCCAGATGCGGCCGCACCAGAGTCTTATACAACTGCAGCATGACCTCAGGACTCCGGAACTCAATTCCTCTACCAATAAAAGCCAGTACGCCATATGCCTTCTTCACTGCACTATTTACCTGGGTGGCAACTTTCAGAGATCTGTGTACATGGACACCAAGATCCCTCTGCTCTTCCACACTACCAAGTATCCGACCATTAGCCCAGTACCCCATCTTTTTGTTACTCTTACCAAAGTGAATCACCTCACACTTAGCTACATTGAACTCCATTTGCCACCTTTCTGCCCAGCTCTGCAGCTTCTCTATATCCCGCTGTAACCTGCCACATCCTTCCTCACTGTCTACAACTCCTCCAACTTTCGTATCATCCGCAAACTTGCTCACCCAACCTTCTAACCCTTCCTCCAGGTCATTTATAAAAATGACAAAAAGCAATGGTCCCAAAACAGATCCTTGCGGAACACCGCTAGTGACGGCACTCCAAGATGAACCTTTGCCATCAACTACTATCCTCTGTCTTCTTCCAGCCAGCCAATTCCTAATCCAAACCTCCAACTCACCCTCAATGCCATATCTCTGTATTTTCTGCAGTAGCCTACCATGGGGGACCTTATCAAACGCCTTACTAAAATCCATATACACCACATCTACCGCTTTCCCCTCGTCCACCTCCTTAGTCACCTTCTCAAAGAATTCAATAAGGTTTGTGAAGCACGACAAAACTTATGAAGGCTATGTCCCATAAGAAGGCACTGGTCTAAAATCGAGGCAGTTCAATCACCTAGATAAATTCCAAATACTCATAATTCACAAAGCTCCACAGCAGCTAGTGAAAAAGAGCCAACCCAAGATCAATACTAAGGAAGTTTCCAAAGTTTCATCCATGGCATGCAAGCATGTCCTCCTAGTGCTCGTTTAAACATCCCATGAAACGGGGTCTGGCTCAGGTGGTCAATTCACCAACAGATCTGAATGATTTCAGAGCAGCTGAATAAACTGTTCAACAGCAAGTGAGTTATGATGTCCTTTTATGTATCACCTCTTTTGTCTGACCATGCCATATGAGGGAATACCTGTTTTTGGTCCATTTTATGAGTTTTCATTTGCATCACTGTCTTGTTCAAGGCTATCAGCCTCTGAGCTTCTCTTCAATGTTCTGCATGAAGAAACAAATGTAGTCGTCTGGTCTGTTATCTCAATTCCCCTTAATCCTTCTGGTCATCGAAACAACGGGGACACAGTTCTCTTACATCACAGCCTTTCAGCAAGAATCTTTGTATCAGTTCTTTGGTCAGGTTTAATTTCTTCTTCAATGACTTTCTATGAGATGCACCATGAGACAACCCAGAACACAGAATTTCACCATAACCTGTTCACATTCATTAAAAGGAAATAACTATGAGCATTGTAATATAAATCAAAGTGACTTATACAGTACATGAGTAAATATCGCATTGGCTTAAAGTGCGCGTGTTTCGAGGAGAGGGGGGCTTATACAGTGATACAGTTTGCAAACCACAGTCAGATTGTTTTTGTGATGAATTGGTCATTGATCACATTGATGCTATCAGAAAAACTGAAGCCTTTAGCTCTATCCAAATGATATACCCCAAAAGGACTGGAAAACATGCGTTATATTATAAGATAGATATCTGAGCAAGTGCAAATGTCATCTGTTTATGCATCTTACACATGATTCAGGAAGATGGAATAGCAAGACGCAGTTCACACAAGTAAGTTAAATGCTTACAAAGTGTTTGAAATCCCATGGGTTGGCATTATCAATCAAGTGGGTAAAAGCCCTTCATCAGGAATAGAGGCAGGGTGCCTGCAGAGTGGAGAGGTAAATGAGAGGGGGGTGGGGGTGGGGAGAAAGTAGCAATGAGTACAAAGGGTGAATGGAGGTGGGGATGAAGGTGATAGGTCAGAGGGGAGGGTGGGGAAAGGTAGCAGAGAGTACTGTGGGTGAATGGGGGTAATTTTCCTCCTCCTCGGATGCTGCCTGACCTGTTGTGCTGTTTTTACCTATTATCCATCAAGTGCCAATACCAATCCCTGAATGGACACCTGAAACCTTGAGATCACTGACATCGATGGATTAGCAATCATTGATCTACTAGAATGCATTCATCTATATATTATAATAATACACAAAGTGACAAAGCCATCAGTTGCAACATCAAGGATTCTAAACTTTAATACCAATCTCATACATTTTTAGTCACAGCCAAGCAGAGCAGATCCAGGTTTCTACAGCAGATGGTCATCAGTGCTTGGCCTAAGTAAATCCAACTGGTCACTGAGGAAATAAGTTCTGTCTGGTCATTCAGAGATAAAATAGGACTCTCCAAGAATATAACTTAAGTAATTTGTAATTGCAAAAGATCTATATCAAAGCTTGCTAAACTGTGTACATACAGGTCATATGAGTGCAGAAAATAACAAGAGGTTAACACATGGGTCCATATAGTGATCTGGCAAAAGACATTGACCGACTAATCAAGTAACAAAAAACAGGTAAATTCATTCAACAAGGTAACCTCTCCTCTCACACAAACTTAGGGTGCTTGTGTTTTGGTGGTAGTGTCCCTACCTCTGAGCTGGGGTGCCCTGGTTCAGGTCCAACCCACTCCAGACTGTGATTGATTATGATTGCTTTCATGTCCAGTGACACATTCTGGTGAATGACTATTTCACCAAATTCCTTTTTATGTATAAATTAAACATATCATGAGTGCAGTAATTGTTGACACATTGATCACCACATTCATTATGTACCTCAATCAATTGTATCTGACAATAATCCACAGTAGCTATTGCACCCTTCTTAGACATGTGCAGGATGTTCAACAAGATTTCCAGACAGTTCGGTGAGATCTATGTTCTATTTTTCTAAGCAATTGTTTATCCTCACCAACAGTTCTTACACTATGATAGATAGATTCACACAATTCTTCCCTCTCACCCGCTAACTCACCTAACTACATGTGCATAACACATTGTCAAAAAGGAGGGAGAAAGTGGTACTACAGCATGATCAATAAGTGTAGATACTTATTCCAAGTTCAACCAGACAAAACTTATGCATTGAGATTTTCACACAAACAGTGGGGCTCATAGAAAGATACAATAACATTGTATCCAGTCTGGGACATTGGACGTGTGCAAGTTCTGTGAAAAAATAGATGTCATTTCTGAACTGTTTATCAACCACTACACATCACACAGAATGAGGACACAGATAGTGAAAAATATCATCTCAGACAACAATCATCCATGACAAATGACACATATTCATCTGTGATGACAGCAAACAGCGAAATGAAGCTAATCGCCAAGGCTTGATAACTTTATAATGACCAAATATGGTCACACTTTACATTTATCAAGGTATTATCTGAATGTAAAAATATATCTAAGTGCATCCTTTATACACCTTTACCAGACAAAGAATTCTTGTTACTTAAAGAAAAAGAAGTTGCGGTGCTACAGCATTGATTCCAGACCAAACAGACATGTACATTTATGACATCTGAAATGCAATGTTGCGGTATCATGGCACCCAGTTGGCCTTCAATCTTTCTCTATAGCAGATTCCATCTGTTCTGTGTATATGTGTCACGTACAGTCACAGCAGGAAGTACTGAACCCAGATTATGTCTTTTAAGCCTGCGATACTATTGACTTGTAACTAGTTAGTGCTGTAAGTTAACTTCAATGTAACTGACTCAAAAGAACCCAACTATCTGTGGTATGTTACACAGATTAACAGATAAAAAAAACACAAATGGCATGAAACACCATGGTTATTTCAATGTTGATTGGTGCACTATATGGAATCTTTAAGATTTTCCAGATGCACATTCTTTCAAACACCAGCATTAATGGTCCTCTGCAGCATTTGATGATCATGTTTCACATGAACACAAAATAATGGAAGCACGCTTAAAAGATTTTTAATTTCCTACTTTTCCACCTCGTTTCCTGAAATTACTGTTACTGTAATGACAAAGGCTCAGCATCATTCAAGGGTCTGACCCAAAGGTATTTTTATCAGAAGTCCAGACAGTATGTATTGGCAAGTATTTTTAACCACAAAGAATCTCACATTTAATGTATTCCTGTTAACACCTGACATATTCACTGAGTAAAGAAACTGAGAATGAAAAAATTCATTTTTAACTTGATGCCAGTGTAATTTGGATTCCAAATTCTTGTAAATGTTCTTAATGCTACAGTCAGAAGAGTTGTCATTGCTCTAACCCTGTTATGCCTGTCTTCATCAGATTTGCTCCTTAGGTATTGGTGTATATCTGCAGAGGTGATGTTGCAATACTGGCACAACACAAATATAAATGCAATTAACAGTCTTGAACTACTTGCAAAGTTGCAAAGGTCACACATTAGGATAGCAATTAATCAACAAATAGTCACAAGTGTATAAACTAGATCATTGTAAAGCTAATGGGGGGGAGCCTCTAGTGGTACAGTGGTAGTATCCCGACCTCTGGGTCAGGAGGCCTGGTTTCAATTCTCACCTGCTCCAGAGGTATGTATCTCTGAACTATAGAGGTTTACAAAATTGTGAGGGGCATTGCTAGGGTAAATCGGCAAAGTCTTTTCCCTGGGGTCGGGGAGTCCAGAACTAGAGGGCATAGGTTTAGGTGAGAGGGGAAAGATATAAAAGAGATCTAAGGGGCAACTTTTTCATGCAGAGGGTGGTACATGTATGGAATGAACTGCCAGAGGATGTGGTGGAGGCTGGTATAATTGTAACATTTAAGACACATTTGGATGGATATATAAATAGGAAGGATTTGGAGGGATATGGGCCAGGTGCTGACAGGTGGGACTCAGTTGGGTTGGGATATCTGGTCGGCATGGACGGGTTGGAACAAGGGGTCTGTTTCCATGCTGTACATCTCTATGACTCTATCTATAAAAGTAATGGGCAGTAATGCAAGAAAAATCAGGTTTTTAAGCTACAAATGAAATACTTATAGTTTACTCTATATCAATTCACATAACATCAACAATAATATTCTCTAAGATTTTAAAAAGAGAAACTTAAACATCTGTTAAAAATCAGAAGCTTTAATCCTTGGTGCATCTCTCAGTGATTCTGTCTGACCTATCCTGAGACACTTCCTTGAAAGTGTTCATTAAAGAAGATTGCAGCAATATGTCATACTGCAACAAAAATAATCTGTGCATACTTTAGCACCTCAACAATGTAGCAAGTCTAAAAATCTCAAAATAAACAGCATCTTAACAGCAAATATTATCTACTACAAGGAACTGAAGGAAAGAGAGAGGGAAATAATGAAGTACAAACAAATATGAGAATAGAGTTGAGTAGTGCAAGATTTAGGTTTTGCTCAAGAGTCGATTTATCTAAAATTGGAGTCAAATTCACAGGATTAAAATTAGTGCATTAAATACTAAATGATTTACTCAGAAAAAATATGGTTAAATATAACGCTTAAGCTAAATAGACGGGAAAACCAAATGCTCCTTGACAAGTGAGAGTAGGTTACCAATCACAGACACAAGTGGAAGGATGATGCTGTATTGGCAGACTTTTACTCTGTAGCCAAAATGTTCAGAAGCTCTTGCCCAGTCTTTCTCACACTTGCTGCATGTGTGGAAGGCAACTGCCTGTTAAGTACTGCTCGCTGAACCCAAAATACCTTTGATATATTTCTTCTCTAGGTACTCGTTTATTACCTCATGTCAACCATTTGTTTGAACAGCATTCAACATGAAATGGAAGACACAAGGTCATAGGCAACAGTACGAAAAAACTCTTTAAACAAGAGAAGGACAAGAAATCTTTTGGCACTTCTGAGAAACAAAACAGAATTGGGCCTCACAATAAAAGAAGGAACCCCAGAAATGTCTATGATGTAGTCAGTCACATGTGATTCAAAGTACTGTTATGTATTAAGTTTACCAAATTGTGTAATGAAGTATTAAAATTAAATACAAAATAGAATATTTGAAGAAAGAAGATGGTGATGTAAGAGATGGAATTGTAATTGTTAGAAGAACTATCACACCAGTGATGGATACTTTGGTGGAAGAATCTTTCCATTAAAGCAGTACTAAAGAACATTTGCATATTTACTGTGTGTGGAATAGAATGGCTGAAAAGCAATCTCAACCCTTTGAGTAAGAAGGACCAGAACAGAGATAAGGAATTTGACAGTTCTATCAGTTTCAAATAATTTTAAAAGTAGCGATGCCTTATAAAATGGCCAGAAGCAATCATTTTATTACCATGAATATAGTATCCAGTTAAATATCATTGTTATTAAGTCAGCCATCAATGAAAAAAGTGCAGATCCAACTGGATATGGAAAACAACAAAGCTAATGTAGTTGGAAAGTGTGGAAATTTGCAATTTACACAATCAAATTGAATGGAAAATAACCTCTCCATTAAAGAAATTAAAGAAACACTATTGATATAAGGGGGCATACATTTACAACAACATAGGCAATTTGTTCATCAGTCTTCTGGAACATTAAACTTTTAATAACCCATGAAGGAATAAGGCGTGAAGAGTACAAGAAAATAATGGAAGAGATAAATGATAGACGTGAGATTTGTAAGGAATACTGAAGGAAACTGTCATGGTCTAAATGAAGTCTGCCCTTAGCAAGGGATTTGATAAGGTAGTAGCTATGAATTTAAAGGTGTGGGATAAAGAATACAAGACTTTTATAATTTGTAGATTTGGCAACCAGAATTAATCATTTGATAATAATACACAGTGAATAATAAAAATAAGTGTTAATAAGGTAATGGAAAAGTGAATAGAGATAGAACTTTGCCAATCATCAATGTTTCTCACTAATAATCATTTACTAATTATTAGTTTAGAGATACGTGTGAAATATGAATAGCCCTAGATAGATGTGCATGGAAGAGATGTCTCCCGATGAGACTTAGAACTCTACAGCAAAGCCTCTACAGCATGTGGTTTTGGTTAAAAAGAAGTAAGGCATGTGAATAGAAGGACCAACAGCATGAAAGACAATTTCGAAGATTTTCTTGACGTTTTAAGCATCAAATGCTTGGGAGTGTCGATCAGTTGATATTTTTTTTTCTGAGAGATCAGCTCAAAACGAACTGTTTCTTTGTCATCTAAATGAGACACCAAAAATACTAGGTACACTCTGGAAGTTACATAAATGTGTATGTGATCCAAATTAGAGTTTGAAACTTCTCAGTAAGGTCCATCTTATTAAATTGGCTGTCATCAGTTCAATCAGAATGGGCACCATGGGGCTGGGTAGTTTTCAGGCATCTTTATGATCCAAATAGATGATATTCATATGGTTGGGATCAATTAATTTGAAAATATTGTCATAAATGGGTTCAAAGCAGAATTCAGAATTGGAAGTTGGTTTCTGGGACTTTTAACTACATCAGATACCCTTTTTTCCCCCAGTGATTGTCCATTGTTTTCAAGGCATAAGTCAGAGGTATGATGGAATAATCTCCCTTTGTCTGGACTGGGACAGACCAGCAACACTCAAAACGCTTGAGACCATCCAAAACAAAACATTGTTACATTCACTCCTTGCACTACCAACACACAATGGCAGCAGTGGGGGTCTGGATTATACTGAAGTGTTCCCCCTCCCCAGATCAGTCCAAAAACCATTTCTTCAGCAGCTCTATTGTCTGCTCCACCATGGCCCCATCGTCAGCATTGTATGTGCACTCTGCATCAGTAAGGCGGTTACACAATGGTGTCATCAGCCATGGTCACAGTGGTTATCCCTTGTTCCCTGATACGATCCTTTAAGGCCCCATTACCCTCAAACACACCAGCTACATAAGAGAGCTTCAGGGTGCAAGTTTCATAGCAGCTGCCAGGATAATGGGCACACAGCTCCACAAAGTGGTAATGATTATTAGTTGAGTATTAATGGAATGGAATCCCAGCCTGCTGAGGAATCCTGCAGCATCGTGATACAACCTTTTCAGTGCCAATGTCACCCTGCAGCCATGATAAACCAACTCTGTTCCTGGGTCCTACGGCCTGGGCTGCAGCACTGACATCATCAGGAGACAAAATGAGCTGATGTGATCTTGTGCAAATGGGTTGCTCACTCGGTTGATGCATTTGTGGATGCCCAAGTGAGAGATTTCACACCAGTCACCGGTCACTTCCGAGAAGGAAGAGTAGAGATTCAAAGTAGCTGTCACCTTCATAGCTACCAGGAAAGACCATAAGACCATAAGACCATAAGACATAGGACTGGAAGTAAGGCCATTTGGCCCATCGAGTCTACTCCGTCATTCAATCATGACTGATGGGCATGTCAACTCCACTTACCCGCATTCTCTCCGTAGCCCTTAATTCCTTGTGACATCAAGAATTTATCAATCACTGCCTTGAAGACATTTAGCATCCCGGCCTCCATTACACTCTGCGGCAATGAATTCCACAGGCCCATTACTCTCTGGCTGAAGAAATGTCTCCGCATTTCTGTTCTGAATTTACCCCCTCTAATTCTAAGGCTGTGTCCTTGCCTAACGGAAACAATTTCCTAGCATCCACCCTTTCCAAGCTATGTATTATCTTGTAAGTTTCTATTAGATCTCCCCTTAATCTTCTAAACTCCAATGAATACAATCCCAGGATCCTCAGCCGTTCCTCGTATGTTAGACCTACCATTCCAGGGATCATCCTTGTGAATCTCCGATGGACACGCTCCAGTGCCAGTATGTCCTTCCTGAGTTGTGGGGACCAAAACTGGACACAGTACTCCAAATGGGGCCTAACCAGAGCTTTATAAAGTCTCAGTAGCACAACGGTGCTTTTATATTCCAACCCTCTTGAGATAAATGACAACATTGCATTTGCTTTCTTAATCACGGACTCAACCTGCATGTTTACCTTTAGAGAATCCTTGACTAGCACTCCCAGATCCCTTTGTACTTTGGCTTTATGAATTTTCTCACCATTTAGAAAGCATGTCCTCTCACTCCTACAGCCCACAGATACTGCTCTAGCATCACGCAGAGTTCCATCACAGCCTCAAGACACACGGGGCCCTTGTTGCCACACTGCCTCATTCATCCCCAGACATACAGTACCCAGATACTGAGAGCCATATCTCCATCATTCCTTCAGCTCCAGCTCAGCATGTGCAGCAACTTGGTGATGGTGCTGCACTGGCTGCATGAGTGACACGGTGCATCAAAAAGGGAGTGCCTTCTGCACTCTAACCCTTTTCCAGCCCAGATCAACATTAAAAATGAAGCTTAGAACTGTATTCAGTAGAGTCCACTGTAATACTTATATAGTAGATGATGAAATGATGGTCTCTGTTTCCCACAGAACCCTTGTCAGTTCCTTAGGTGATGTGACAACTTTGGCTAGCTTTCACCTTCTTTCCAGTCATTGCTGCTAACTTCTGATTCATTGAGAGGCCAATGTGCAAGGTTCAAGCACCAATCACACAGTATGAATTGCCTTTGACCAGCATTTGAACCCTAAGTACACTCAGTCTGCATACATTGTAAAGAAAATGTAACTGGAGTTTGCAATCACCCGTTTCATGTATTTACCCTTCAATATCCATGTGTTGAGCAAACAGGGATATTAGGCTCTTGTCCATCAAACTGACACTGAATCCACCCACCCTGGCCATTGACCCAGCCAATTACCAGCTGTACTTTGTATCCAGGGAATAGCAAGTGAAATGACAGGGAACACAATTCATGGTGAACACCTTCAGCACTGAGTGTGCCTGATCACCTGATAACACCTCAGAGTCTCCATATACCTTTACCTAAGCCTTCCTGGGTTGCCCATTTCCACCCTTCACAGGGAGACCCATGACATTGAAATTTACCTGTAACTATCCTCCCTGTCCAATGAACCCGGACATTACATCTTATTGATGTCCATCATGGTCCTGTACACTCCTCCTGTGGAGACCATGGTGGTGCTAACTGCTAATAACAATCCTAGCCTATAGCTTACCATACCCTCAAATACTGTTACACACATCCCCTGTCACCCTGCTGTCACTACCTCAACATATGCCTCTACTTTCCCCCCTGAGCCTTGACTGCCCTCATCTACGTTTAGTGATGTGCCCCACTTTTACCATCCAGGTCTCCATGCACCTTCCTCATGATCAGTGCATGAATCCTCAGGCCCCCAGACCGTTAGCAAATTTCAATGAGCAGTCCCTAGACATGACTGACAGGATCCCCTGATCATTGTCTTTGCGACTCTCCAACTGAGGATACACAATGCCCTTGATTACTTTTGTTGGCTCTACAGGACTGGCACACGTTGCCCAGTCTGTAGTCAATCACATCCCCTCACCATGACTGGCCAAGCAGATGACAGATTCTGGCCAAGTCCATGGACTGTGTTCAGAGTGTATCCGTGACTGATGGCACTGGCCCTTCCTGCCTGATAGCAGCTCCCATTTGACCACATTGAAGACCAGTTCCTGCCCACTTCCTGACATGACAATTTGATTGAATACATGTGCTGGGTATTTGTTGTGCAGGCATTTGGCATGTCCTTTATGTGTTAACTGATGTCTCAATGTATCGTATAGCAAAAAGCCTCCCTCATTGAACAGATCCCAGTTGAGAAGCAGCCTGTATGAGCATCTGCAAGAAAGAGCATGTCAGTCTTTAGGATTTAGGCTTTGTCTGAAGTGCCAACTCACTAACAGACATGGCACAACATGGCAAAACAAATTAAGGCATGGATAGTTTCTTGTTTAATTCATTTGTAAGAAATGGGTGTCGCTGGCTGATCATCATTTATTGCTGTCCCTGGTTGGCCTTGAGATGCTGCACATATGCAAGTAAGCACTCAAGTGATTGAGTGCTAAGAGAGCAAACGCACACCCTTGAGATAAAGCATGGTCCATTCTAGGAACTGAATGTCTGTCTCCCTGCAGAAGGTGTCCTTGCAACAGACCTTCAATGCTAGTTGCTGATGCATGTGAAATCAAGGTTTGGAAAAGTGCAATGCTGATCCTGAGGGGTTGTCAAATATCAGACGTCAATGGCTGTAGACAAAGAGTCCATGTTGGCTGGTCGCCATGGCTCGTGCCTTGTGATGCTATTTGGTGCTGAGCAACATGGAGGCACTTCTCAGAAAGTGGCAAACTGAAGTCGTCAGGTTCCTGCTCTGACTTTCATATCAATAATTCTTAACATTCAGTTGGTTCATGGCAGGTGATAGGATGTTAGGCTGCATATTAATAAAGAGAGCTGTACATAACATAATCTTAACAAGTAATAATACCCTTTCATTGACATCTTGCTGTACCCTTGTGAAAATATTGCTTTGATACCCAGAAGTTTTTAAAAAAATAACCAGATTGCTTCTGACTTTATGACAGTCTGCACCAGATCTTTCATACAGTTTTACCACATTTCTCATATTTAGGTTTCCATAAGACCCACTCTATTTTTTTTTGTTTAGTTAGTCTGGTTGTTAGTTACTGATATAGAGGTACATGAGAATTCAGATTTTCTTCAACAACAGGCCAAGGTCTATTACACTACAACAAGAAATTAGAAACAAACCAATCTATTTCAATTTAATAGACAGTTAAAATGGCCTTAAAACACGTAGCAAATCAATTTCCTGACACTATTATCGTGCCATCCCATATGATCCCATTGGTTAGAGAAATTGGTGGCACTAAACTTGAAGTGAAAATTCTGATTAAATCAAACTTCAAACTATCCCTTCTAGCTCAGAACATTGAGTGTTTATTCCATGCTCACTCAATACCAATCAAGTGCAGGTCATCTACATGAAAGGGAAAGCCAAGTACGACACCAGTGAAAATACAATTGTTTAGAAGATGAAATTTAGATTCCCGAAAGCGTGGAAACAGACCCTTTAGCCCAACTAGTCCACACCGACTTTCCGAAGAGTAACCCACCCAGACCCACTACCCTCTGACTAATGCACCTATCACTTTGGGCAATTTAGTATGGGCAATTTAGCATGGCCAATTCATCTAACCTGCATATTTTGGGACCGTAGGAGGAAACCGGAGCACCCAGAGGAAACCCACCGGGAAAATGTGCAAACTCCACACAAACAGTCGCCCGAGGAGGAATTGAACCTGGGGCCCTGGTGCTGTGAGGCAGCAGTGCTAAGGAATCATAAATCAGTGCTGAAACCAAGTTTCTATACACTAATGCCAAGAAGAAATTGGATTTTCAACTATCTCCATGAGCTTTGATGTCACACACATTCAATCTGGACTGAAGGTATGGTACCTTGGAATGTTTGAGTTGAAGCTGAACAACAGCAATCATGATGTGATAACATGGGTCTAGTACATTGGGCAAAAGTGGGATCTGTGAACCAGATGCTGAGAGCAGGGCTTACCTATTAGCCCCCGCGGCATCCATTGAAATACACTAGACTCTCTCTTTCTCCTTATTGGTCACTATATTATTCACTTGACATTTCCTGGGAGATGGCAAGAGTTACATTAGGAATTTGGTTGCATTACTAACAACAGAGACCCAATCCTGCTTTTCCATTGAATCCATAAAGTCCCTTACAGTGTGGAAACAGGCCCTTTGGCCCAACAAGTCCACACCGACCCTCCGAAATGTAATGCACCCAGAGCCATTCCCCTATTATCCTATATTTACCCTTGACTAATGCACGTAACCTACACATCACTGAACAGTATGAGCAATTTAGCATGGCTAATTCACCTAGCCTGCACATCTTTGGATTGTGGGAGGAAACTGGAGCACCAGGAGGAACCCCAAGCAGACACACAGAGACAGTCGGCCAAAGCTGGAATCGGACCCAGGTTCCAGGCACTGTGAGAGGCAGTAGTGTGAACCATTGAACCACCATGCTGCCCCATTCTAACTGATTATTATGTTCTCCCCACATTGACAGTGCCCAGCATTCATAGCAGCTCCTGTTCCATGTCCCACTTCACATTCACCTCATAAAATGTAGTTTCTAAATATATGTGCAAATTGCAGTTAATGGTAGAGATTGAACTGTGTCCTGGTCTCAACATTGTAATGAATGTTCTGTGAAATCAAGTTGCACTGTTGGTCCTTCCTTCAAGCTGTGGTTGAATTAACAATGAGATTTTTTTTGTAATTATTATTTCTTGTGACCAGAAATTCCTCAAACTATCCATTTCAGAGCCTCAAGTCCAGAGAAATTACACCCTTGTTCAACTCTTCAGTTTCTATTTAACTGACTCCTTACAGATTTGTTGCACGTGGGACAATTCCATGAGATTTTCCAAATCTGCCACATGAACATTTCAAATATCTGAGAGCCTAAGCACTCTCAGTTCAAAAGACCTGCAAACTTCTAATTAAATTCTCTTTCTTTGGAAACTTTACAAACTAAATTTTTCAACTAAGAAAGCTTGCTCCCTACACTTTCCAGAACTTCTGCTAACAAAGACTTACTTCTAAATTTGACCCTAGTATCTTCTGAACTGAATTAAGCACAACCTTTCTCATTCCTAGATGCTTCTAATCTAAAGAAACAAAGTAATGACCTTAAGTGGTTACTTTATCCACCACCATTAACGCAACATTATGAACATCTTTCAAAATGACAAATGGAATCGGACCCAGGTTCCTGGCGCTGTGAGGCACTGTTCCAGAAGTACTCCCTCACTTTGTCTTTTTTAAGGAAAACTGATCAAAGTAATAGCAACACTCATCTCCCTCACTTTTGAAATCAAAATCCCAAAAGACTGTATATATTTTCATCACACCTGTTTAAAAGACACACAAATAGTGTCTCTGCTCATGAATAATTTGTCCAAGCCTATCTGTAAACTTAGAAACTTAATATTTAATAATATCCAATATACAAAATTAAAGTGACCAATGCAAAAAATCATGTGTTGAATTAAATGAAAAACAAAACAATTGTCAGCAGAAAGGGTTAACTCTGTTACCTGGCATGTGAGAGAAGAAAACTTATGCAACTGTATCTGTTTTTAACCTCAACTTTTAAAAAAATCATGCCCAATCAAAAAGAACCAAATTCCATTTTTAATTGATTTTTCAAAGCTTTTTCTTTTTTTTTCAAACTTTGATGAAAGAATCAGCTCTCACAGTGAAACAAAATTTTCAATGTTGCAGACTTGTAACTGTAAAAAAGAGAATTTTTTCCTATATTTCATCAGTTATCTTTTTATCTCCCTTAAATCAATTTTCAAGTTCTGATGTTTTCTACTTAGCCAAATTTGGGGAGGAAATAGTAAAACATGTAATTAATTTGCTTTCTCTGTAAGTTTTCTATTAGTTCTTATACAAATGTTTTGCAAAGTTCAAATTGGATTTCTGCAGGACATCCTAGCAAACATTACATGAGTGATGAATTTAAGTTTTGTAAAACAAACTTCAGTGCCTTTCAAATTAACACCAGGTAAAATTTGGGTAAATTAAATCCACACTAACATCTCTAATTTAAAATGCAATTTAGTTTTCATAGTTTTGCAATTCTTTCAGTGTCACTAAACTGTCTTTTTGTTTAATTTTCTCAGCACAAAAGTTGGTAACCAGCTTTGGTGATGGTGGCAACCTTAACTTTTCAGGGTATCTTTCACTCCAGATGGATCTGCTTCAATGTTCTGCCAATCAGTTGTACCCTATAATATGCCACTGCTATTCTCAACTCCTGGTTTCTCCACACAGGTTTGACTAAAATAGTTAACTCTTAGGCCTATAATCTCAACCACTGTGACATTCCACTCTTAAAACCTTAAAATCTTACTGTAAGATTTAGGTTGAGTTCAGCAGTCACAGATTACACAAAATTGGCACAAAATTTTAAAGGGATCAAAAGTAGTTTATTAAGAATTGAGCAGTTTATTAAGAAGCAACAGATCTGATAAAATTCATAAATTTCAGAGGCAGAAAATCAAATAATCTGTTACAGGTGAAAATAATTTAGGAAATGTCTAAAACACAGAGAAGTATATTTTTCAGTTATTGTAGACTTCAAATTAAACCTGCACAAATAAAAGAAAGGCTGCCCTATTTTGGCATAATTTTCAAAAATAATTTCTCATTGCTATTATGTATTGTATGCTTTCATTATTTGTGCTATGAGAGAGCAAAATCTGGTCCATAATAGGCCAACAGCACCCTCTATACGCACTCAGCTGAACTACTTGAATAGCTGTAAGTCTTTCATTATTTATCACTGTTGGCACCATGTTATACATTCCCTGCAATGAAATCTTCCTTTTAAGACAGCATTAGAAGAGTAAAAATGAATCTCTCTGCAGCAGTAGTGTTATGCCTGCTAAAAACAGTAGACTGCAACAGCTCAAAAGTTATAGAATTGAAGAACATTATACAAAACAGTTTTGTTCGTAAAGATTATCATAATAGCAAATATTTACAGACAAAGAGAAATGAGAATAAAATGAGAAAACTAACAAATTAAATCTTTAAAATGTGAGCTTTTATGCACAATACACATAGATCATATCATGGGGGAAAAAAAATAGTAAAATTGGTTGTGGATGGAAAGAGCTTCGCTCAAATCAATTCATGACCCAGAAATGATATTACACGCAGCAGATCAGGATGTATGTACATCTGCCTTTAAAAGCAGTTAAAAAGAAATAAGGGCATCGGATGTGAAGTAAAGCTACTTCATATGAACAGGTCAGTTCATTCTGAAATGATTATTTGAATCATAATACACAAGAGGTTGTTTAATTAAAAACTGATTTTCATCTCGAAATTGAATGGTTCATCAGAGCAATGATATATTTGCAAGTCTGTCATGCTTTACAAAAGACAAATCATTAACTAAAGTTTTCTGAAATCAAGTTACACTATTTTGGTCAAAGGGTGAAACAGGTACTAAGTGATTCTGTAAGAATATCAAATGCCTGTTCGAAAATTCAGATTGAGTGTATAATTATTGGCTTAATTGAAGTTTCTCATGATTTCAATGTGCTTTCAGACACTAACTAGAGACTTTGAGGTTTGGCACTCTAATGCTGATTTAGTATGATTTTTGTGAGAAGTATGTGTGTGCTTCTTGCAGCCAATTCCACTGAAGGTGTGGACAGCTGTGCATTGGAAAACCATGGCAGATTTCAGAACAGCTCAGGGATGTAAGGAGCGAATACTCAAAAGGCCATGTGTAGATTACCCAAAGGAGAAGGTCAGCCACGGTGTCAGGCAGTTGGGCAGAACTATTTTCCTGGTGACTTTTTAGATTCTTTCATGTGATGTGGATATCACTAACCACTAGGCCAGCAGCTATTGCCCATTACTACTTGCCATTGATAAAGTAGTTGTTAGCTGTCTTAAGACGACAAGATATGGAGACAGGAGTTGGCCATTTGGCCCCTTTTAGAACAGCTGCAGTCATGTGATGCTGATACTCATTGTACTGTCAGGATGGGCATCCCAGAATTTTGAATAAGTGACAATAAATGACAATATAACTTAAAGTCAAGATGGTGTGCAGCTTTGAGGCGAATTTGCAGGTGGTGGTGTTCCCATACATTTATTGCATTCTTTTCTTCCAGGTAGAGTTCATGGTTTAGGACAGGTTTGTTGAGGGAGCCTTGTGGCGATATAGCCATGTATCTTCAGATAGTACACACTGCTGCCACTATATGCTGGTAGTGCCGAGAGTGAATGTTAAAGTGATGAATAGGTGCCAATCAAGTGGGCTGCTTTGCTTTAAATTGTCACCCCTTAGTGTGTGCTGTCAGACCTGCAGCCATCCAAGCAAATGGAGAGATTTCCATCACTCTTCTGACTTGTACATTGTGAATGGTGAACAGGGTTTGAGGATTTGGGGATGAATTCATTGTGCAGAATTCACAGCCTCCAACATGCTAGGGTATACACAGTATAGTTAATCATAACCCTAGGGTTCAGATAGTCAGGAATTCAGCAATGGCAATGCCATTCAAAAAATCAAAGGGAGAAGGTTAGATTCTCTCCTGTTGGAGATGATCGTTGACTGGCCTTTAATGTCACAAATGTTCAATGTCACTTATCCGCCTGAATATTGACCAACTCTTGTTTCTAGATTAGAGTGGTGCTGGAAAAGCACATCAGTTCAGGCAGCATCCGAGGAGCAGGAAAATTGACCAACTCTTACTCAATTGGACTTGAACTGCAAAGACCTGGGGAAGAAGATGGAAGAAAGAGAAAGAGAAAAAAAAACTATAATCCAATTATCAATACAAACTAAAACATTTGTCTCTCTCATAAGTTGAGAATTTTGAATGGGTCAATGTGGAAATTGAAGAAGGAAGGGCCAGGAATTTGATACCATTGACCTCCATGTCAGTTCACTGCCATGATCCCAAACTCAGATTATTTTCAAGCTGCCTGTCAGGAATCAAGAGGCAGTTAGTTAAGGCCAATCTTTGGTACACAAAGAATAAATTAATCACAGGCTGGTTTAAGGTAATTTCCAACTTGTTGCACTTCATATTGTGAGAACTCACAATGGTCCAGACCATAAAAGGCAACATAGCATTCACAGGTTGGGACAGGGACGTGGGCTTTGCACATGAAATATCAAGGGAAGAATGCCACCCTCCCCTCCACCATTTCACAATTAATGCGTCATAGCTGGAGTAACTGGAATCCACTGTATGAGTTGCCCAACCAGGACAAAAGACACAGGTATCTATATCATCCAGAGTTGGGGAGATGTCTCCCAATTTGGGGATGGGTAGAGAAAGGGGGCTGTCTCTGATAGCTCCCCATTGGCCCTTGCCTCTGAGCTCCTTTTCCCTGTAACCCCATTCTACAAGGAAAAGAAATAACACCTTACCTTGGAGCCACTGGATTCCTCAAGAACTAGTCCTTGACTGGTGGATGTTAAGCTGGCAGCCTCTGATTGATACAAAGCTTCTGGCACCAAGGCCAGTGATAGGGTGAGATGCTCACCCTCACTCACCTGACAACTTTTAATGAGCTAACAGGCAAGTGAGTTATCTCCTAAGTGGGATGATGTGTTAGTCACCGCTTAACACACTGGTCCCCAACACTTAAAAAAAAGGAAAATTCAGCCACTGTGTCCAGATCCCAGTTGGATCTCCCCACCATCACTCTCTTTCTCCTCCCCATCCCCCCGATCTCCATCCAACTCAAAACCCCAAAACCCTCTGCCCTTAATTTATCTTCATATTTCTTGTAATTGACTCTAGACTTCTAAACCATGCTGTACACTTCCACAATCCCATCCCCCACCCCATACTGTCATACTCCAATTTATTTGCGGTGGCTTGAAACATGAGACTCCACTGAGGCATGCTTGTTCTTGTAAACTAATCAATTAATACTTGCCCAGATGCTTATGTGTTTAAGGAATACACTATTTGTTGGTAATAGTTACTTATAATAAATGTATGTTGGATTCTTCAATAACATAATATCTATGCTCAGTTTCTTATGTTATATAAGGTAACATAAGCATTGCTACACTAAGGCTGATGCCTTTTTGTAAGTAAACCATGTCATTCTGGACCTTCTCTAACTCTATCATTCTTTCTAAACTGTGGGGACCAGAGCTGGTTACAATAGATTAGATTCCCTACAGTATGGAAATAGGCCCTTCGGCCCAACAAGTCCACACCTACCCTCCGAAGAGTAACCCACACAAACCCATTCCTCTACACTTACCCCTGACTAAGGCACCTAACACTATGGGCAATTTAGTATAGCCAATTCACCTGACCTGCACACCTTTGGATTGTGGGAGGAAATCCACACAGACAGGGGGAGAATGTGCAAACTCCGCACAGAGGTAGGAATCAAACCTGTGTCCCTGACACTGTGAGACGGCAGTGCTAACCACTGAGCCATCATGCCACCTGAATAGTAAAGTTATGACATAAAAAGTGAGTTCTAAACTTCTTGCTTTTGTACTCTATGCCTCTATTTAAAAAAGTCAAGATCATTTTTGTTTAAAAACTCCCTTATCAGCATTTCCAACCACATTTGAAGTGTACCTTAAGATTGGCAGATTTAAATGAAGACTCTTTGAAAAGAACCTATGGTTAGCTTGCATACCATCCTGCAAAATAAAATAGAGTGGAAATATAAGAGAATGAGTGCTGAGGTAACTTTTGGAAATCCAAGGTTTGGTTAGTCTGTTGGATATCCAAATGTATCCATTTTAGATGAAAAACTCTACAGGTTTTAAAATATGAAACAGCTTAAATTTAATAAAATACAGAACTTTTAATGAAAGAATCCAACATTTTCTGATGGAGCATTCCTTAGTCCATCTTACACAAGAACATCCAGACAACTTTATCCCACCGACATCTGAATTTCCCATTCTGCTCTTGATGAATTTATGTTTATTATGTATAATACAAGGAGTAGGATGTAGATGTAGCTACAACTAAAGTTAAAAAGTCCACTTAACTAACTTTTTCATAAGTGTTTGGCTTTATCATATTATGGCATCCATAAAGTATCATTTGTAAGCCTGTCAGTTTTTTTTTGAATTTGTTGATTAACTTTGCTAGTTTACTAGATCATGATATACTGTGTATAGTGAGCCAACTTCAATTAAGTAGTTGTTGAGGTATTACAAGCTACTTCAGCGCTTCTAAGTTTCACAAGAGAAAATTAAGAATTTGTACTCTTGGTTGTTATCAAATAACTTCCACTGGAAGTATACATGCATGCATCTTGGATGAGGACAACATTGAACATTGTCACAATAATCCCAATGGTCAAGTAGCCAGCTGTCAACATTGTCTAGAAAAGGCTAAGATATTGCCCAATTGAGTGCTGATTGCAACAATACAGTTGTTCACCAGACAAATTCAATACTGAAGGGACAAAAGAAACTGATATTTTCATAAATCAGTCTAGTTAATTTGCTCTAATTTTGGGAGTTCTAAATCACAGCTTAACACGGATTCCTAATTGTACTGTCCAGTTTAGCAGGATCATTATTGCCCAATGTGCACTAATTGAAATACTGTGTCATGAATTTAATGCAATTTTTATTATGTTCAGTTCAATAATTAATGACTAGCTTGTGCAATGGAGACTCAGCATTAACCACACAAGATATTGTTTGAAGAGGATATCATCAGTTATGTATCTTGGGCGATGGAAAATCAAGCCCATTTTGTATGTGTATTTCCACACAACTACAGTGGAGGGCACTGACTAATGTTTAAAGATCAAAAAGGCATGTCAGGAATAGTTCATGGTGGGCAAAATGACACAGTTGAAAACTTAGTGCTGCTAACCATTTTGGAGTACACAAAAACATACAATTAACATTTTCAAACTATAGTTCTTGTCACATCAAAATTAAACTGGAAACGAACAATGGAAAATATGTTGACTCTTGTCAGCTGTACAAAGGAAATCCTGTGCTTAACTTTTGACCAAACGAACAAACACATAGACTTCCATGTAACAAATGTTAGACTTGAAGAAAATGCTATCCACTTTAAAATCTGATGATTCATTTGCAAAAAAGACTTTCAGAAATGAGTGGCACATACAATCATTAAAAAGGGATTGAATATATTTTTTTATTTAACTAGGGGAGCTCCTCCACTTTCTGAGTGCATCAGCCTCGTAACAAATGACAGTGGGGTAATGACATGGTGTAAAACAAATACAAGATTGATAATACATATGCAAAAATAACAAAAAATAAAACTTGCTTTTCGAAACTTAATTCTTGAAATTTTAGGAGACAAATGCTTTAAGAAACTTATGAATATTAAGTAAAGCATTTTCATTCAATGTATCACAGGATTATGGGAGGTTTCAAATTCTGTCATGAAACAATATTAAAAAAATTAAAATGGGCTAATATACACCTTTGCAACTATTGTCAATATCTTCTTAAAAAATAATTCTGCCCACAATCTTATCTCCACAGATTCCTAGTACAGTATAAACTGGCTTGGGAGCAGTGCTTATTTTTTCAATTACTATGCTAGCTAGGATTGCTGAGCCTCCATGATACACTGTAACAACAGCTCTCATAAGGTTATGAAATGGCAGTTTGTGCTGAAAAGTCAGGAAGTGAAGCCGGAGCTGATGCACTCAAAAGGTTAGATGCAAAACCTGGATTTCATGGAAGTCTGCCGGATTCAATCCAACTTGGAATGGACTCATGCAGTATTGACCATGTTATTTTGCATAACTGGCATCTGAAGGCTGAAAGAAATTATTACCGTTTGCTTAGTGTGTACCATATGATATACAAAAAAACAGAAAAAATGTTTAAATATTCAGGCAATTAAGTACAAAATATCTAATACAGGATCTTTGTTTGCAAATTGTTATAGGACCATAAAAAATAAGGTGGAGGAGCAGAGGGAGGCCATTCTGCCCATTGAGTCCGTTACATCATTCAGTGAGATCATGTCTGGTCTGATAATCCTCAATCCCACTTTACTGCCTTTTTCCCTTAACCCTCGATTTCCAGACTGATTCAAAATCATATTTGAAAATATGCATGACCCAGCCTCGACAGCCCTCTGTCAGGGTTCCACAGAGATTTCCACTGATTGACTGCACTCAGAGAAAATAACACTCCTAAATGGCCAACCCCTAACTCTGAGAACATGCCCTGTGGCCCTAGACTCTCTCTGACAAGTGGAGAAAACCTCTCTATATCTCATCATTCAAGCCTCCTAAGAATCTTCTCTTATTCTTGTAAACTCCAATGAGTACAAGCCCAACAAATACAACTTCTCCTCACAAGAAAATGTGTATCTATATTGCAAATGATTTTCAATATAAAATAGGGGAAAAACAGTACATAAACAGAGGAGGAAGTGTTGAAACGGTTAAAAGTGGATAAATCTCCAGGTGTACCTGAGAACTCTGCGGGAAGCTAGAGAAATGATTGCTGGGCCTCTTGCTGAGATATTTGTATCATCAATAGTCACAGGTGAGGTGCCGGAAGACTGGAGGTAGGCAAACGTGATGCCACTGTTTAAGAAGGGCGGTAAAGATAAGCCAGGGAACTGTAGACTGGTGAGCCTGACCTCGGTGGTGGGCAAGTTGTTAGAGGGAATCCTGAGGGACAGGATGTACATGTATTTGGAAAGGCAAGGACTGATTCGGGATAGTCAACATGGCTTTGTGCTTGGGAAATCATGTCTCACATACTTCATTCAGTTTTTTGAAGAAGTAACAATGAAGATTGATGAGGGCAGAGCAGTAGACGTGATCTATATGGACTTCAGTAAGGCGTTCGACAAGGTTCCCCATGGGAGACTATTTAACAAGGTTAGATCTCATGGAATACGGGGAGAACTAGCCATTTGGATACAGAACTGGCTCAAAGGTAGAAGACAGAGGGTGGTGGTGGAGGGTTGTTTTTCAGACTGAAGGCCTGTGACCAGTGGAGTGCCACAAGGATCAGTGCTGGGCCCTCTACTTTTTGTCATTTACATAAATGATTTGGATGCGAGCATAAGAGGTACAGTTAGTAAGTTTGCAGATGACACCAAAATTGGAGGTGTGGTGGACAGCAAAGAGGGTTACCTCAGATTACAACAGGATCTGGATCAGATAGGCCAATGGGCTGAGAAGTGGCAGATGGAGTTTAATTCAGATAAATGCAAGGGGCTACATTTTGGGAAAGCAAATCTTAGCAAGACTTATACACTTAATTATTAGGTCCTAGGGAGTGTTGCTGAACAAAGAGACCTTGGAGTGCAGGTTCATAGCTCCTTGAAAGTGGAGTCGCAGGTAGATAGGATAGTGAAGAAGCCGTCTGATATGCTTTCCTTTATTGGTCAGAGTATTGAGTACAGGAGTTGGGAGGTCATGTTGCAGCTGTACAGGACATTGGTTAGGCCACTGTAGGAATATTGCGTGCAATTCTGGTCTCCATCCTATCAGAAAGATGTTGTGAAACTTGAAAGGATTCAGAAAAGAT
The DNA here is from genome assembly GCF_047496795.1 of Chiloscyllium punctatum. Taxonomy (NCBI): domain Eukaryota; kingdom Metazoa; phylum Chordata; class Chondrichthyes; order Orectolobiformes; family Hemiscylliidae; genus Chiloscyllium; species Chiloscyllium punctatum. The sequence continues at coordinate 46,659,867 of NC_092744.1, forward strand.
TTACAAGGATGTTGCCAGGGTTGGAGGATCTGAGCTACCGGGAGAGGCTGAACAGGCTGGGGCTGTTTTCCCTGGACCGTCGGAGGCTGAGGGGTGACCTTATAGAGGTTTACAAAATTATGAGGGGGCATGGATAGGATAAATAGACAAAGTCTTTTCCCTGGGGTCGGGGAGTCCAGAACTAGAGGGCATAGGTTTAGGGTGAGAGGGGAAAGATATAAAAGAGACCTAAGGGGCAACTTTTTCACGCAGTGGGTGGTACATGTATGGAATGAGCTGCCAGAGGATGTGGTGGAGGCTGGTACAATTGCAACATTTAAGAGGCATTTGAATGGGTATATGAATAGGAAGGGTTTGGAGGGATATGGGCCGGGTGCTGGCAGGTGGGACTAGATTGGATTGGGATATCTGGTCGGCATAAACGGGTTGGACTGAAGGGTCTGTTTCCATGCTGTACATTTCTATGAATCTATAACCACATTTTCTCATTAAATCTACACAGATGTTTAACAAAGCTCCAAATTTCATTTCTGTGCAGCTGATTTTGTTTGAGCAGTCGGATCAGCATGTAATTCTGGTTTTACTCAAGTGGTGTCATTTTGCATCTCAATGCTCCCATGTATAGCATGCTTTACCTCAAGAGCTGAAAACGTTCAATGGCAAGACCGACCCCTGCTATTGCTGCTTTAAAGGAATAATGAAATACTTTCACTAGTTGCTAATTGTCTCCTACTGGCTGTTGTTAAATTAATAGAAGTGTATGGAGGTTTGTACTGTTAATTAAAAATAGAAATGTTTATAGGGCATCATGTGGTACATGGTGAAAATCTTGATTCTACTTGCTGTGACCACTTGCCCCTGATCATGGGTGCTGTAGCTTCCATCCTCCTTGTCCTGTGGAATGACAGGGAATGAGCAGAAGCACTAAAAGGGAGAACAAGCTACTTAAGGTGAGGAAGGGAACAAGGATTATCAGCCACTAACCATAAACAACTCAGTACACCTTCAGAGAGTAATTCTCTCAGCTCACATTCAGCAAGGAAAAGTCTGTTGGATGGCTACGATTCATTAAGGAGGTGCTCACTAAAATCTACCACTTGACAAACCTGCATTCTTAGAACAGAGCAAGACCAGAATTGCCTAAGTAACAAGAATTCTGTCAATTAAGCTTCCTTGTAGTCTGAAGTATGGGGTATCTCCGACAGCTTGTAGTTCACCTTCAATGTTGTATTGGTGGGGGAGAGGGGTAGTGACTGACAAACATTACACCAAGACAGGAAACACATTGGTTTATTTTCCAGAGAGAAACACTCTTTTAAAGCAAATTATATCACGTTTGAAACATTTAACGCAGTTTCTCTCTCCACACACGCTGCCACATCTGCTGAGTTTCTCCAGCGTCTTCTATGTTTGGGGAAAATACAAGAGATACATCATTAAACAATTTGTAATTAGCAAATCAAAAGAGGTTATGGGATGAGGCAGAAGAGGGATGTGAGATGATGAATAAGGCAGTAACTTTCTGTCTTATTCAATGGTTTCAGCCTTACTGTTGGCCACAGCTTCAGCCATGGCTGTTGCAATGATGATCAGCACCACCTCCTTCATAGGGGATGCAGCCATGCCTGTTCCGCCAAATACTTCCTGCTGCCCAGAGCTGTGTGTCACCTTGTCTTGCAAGTGCATATTTGAATGTGCTCCAATATGGTTGATTGATGTTCTTGTCATGGCTGAATAGCTGCCAATGTATGGAAGCTGTGAGGTATGATTATGGAACTCACAAGAATTGTACGGGTGTGAGGTTAATGAATGTGAGATATGTTTCATGACTGACCAAGAATTTTGTAGGTGAATGAGTGCGGTGAATTAAACATTATGTGAGATTATTGGTTTCGTTGTAAGGATATGACATTTGAGGATTTTGATAATGTATATGGAGTAAGAAAATGTTCATCCTGGCTTGCAACCAGGTCCTCAGGGCTACACTGCTTATATCAGTGCCAATGGCTCTCTGTTCTCACTGCCTTTGCAAAGTTTGTTTGGAGAGCCTCTGGCTCCATCGTGGATAGAGGAGATGTCCTCTCCTGCCCATCTCTTCCATTAAGGCATTTAGTGCATCCTTAGAGAGTCTAGGAGCGAAGTTACCATTCTGTTCTTTTCCTGCAGGTCAGACATTCTACTCAAGTCACATCCAGAACCCATTCCAGTCAGAATGCACCTGCCCATTAAAGCTGCAGGCTTAACTTTAAGTAGCACGGATTAAAGTGGTATTAGTTTCATGCTAACTTGAGTCTGCTCAAACTGGAGCATGCAGCCACCCAACAGTTTATTCAGGACTGGGATGCACAAGAAATCATTTAAAGGAACAGGCAGCATGAAATTTCCATGATGCATGCAAATTCTTGAGGGAGTTTTGTGTTGCAAGCAATACTGCATAAGATAAACTCAAAGACACTGTGGTCCTAGCATGGAAACTCAGCTGGCAGGTGCATGGTCACATAATTAGTTTTGAAGTCTGACACTATGACTCATTCCACCATTTATCAAGGCTTTGTCTGGAAGTAAAACTTGGTTAAACTTGAATTTATGTAAAATAGATATATTATGTGAAACCAATTTTGAAGTAGCTTCATTAAGAAGCTCAACAGCATCCAGGACAAAGCAGCTCATACGCTTGATGCTAATCCAGACTTTACAAATTCTGACTGTCTATCACTGATATGATATAGTATATATAACATTCAGTATAACCACCAACCGACCTTCACCAACAGCACTTTTCAAATTCCTCTACTACAATCTCTACCACCTATCTAGAAGAACAAGGGTAGCAGGTACATGGTAACACTGCCAATTGCAAGTTTCTCTACAAGTCATACACCATCCTGATTCGGAAACGTGTTGCTGTTCCTTCACTATCAATGGCTTACCACTACCTTTTTAATGGTAATTATAATGAGAAATAAATGCTGGCCTCAGCAGCAAAAAATGCTTTCCCATCTCATTGGTGAAATCAGCCCCATGGATAAACACCCGGCAGATACAGTATAATGTGGATAAGTGTGGTGGGAAAACAGAATCTCACAGTATTATTTAAATGGTTGTACGTGTATAAAGGGTCCCAGCTGTACTTTTACATCAGTTATTGAAAGCAAATATGCAGATGCAGCAAGCAGTTAAGAAGGCAAATAGCATGTTAGCCACAATTGCAAGACAAATTAAGTATAGGAGCAAGGAAGTGTTTTATTCTGCCGTACACAGCCTTAGAGAGACCACACCTGGGTCACTGTGTACAATTTTGGTCTCCTTATCTAAGACAAAATATACTTGGCATATGGGAGTGCAATGAGGCTCAGTAGACTGACTCGGATGGCAAACTATTCATATGAGGAGAGATTGGCTCACTAAGCCTAAGTTTGCTGCAGTATAGATGGATAAGAGGGGATCTCATAATATTCTGTCGGGGTTGGACAGACTGTATGCAAGGATGATGTCTCCCTGTGCATGGGATCCATAGTAAGAGGATACAGTTTCAGGATATATGGTAGTCTATTTTAGAGTCACAGGGTTATACAGCACAGAACCAGATTCTTTGGTCCAACTCATCCATACTGATCAGATATACTAAATAAATCTAGTTCCATTTGCCAGCATTTGGCCCATATCCCTCTAAACCTTTCCTATTCACATAACCATCCAGATGTCTTTTAAATGTAGCCATTTCCATCACCTCCTCTGGCAGCTCGTTCCATACATGCACCACCCTCTGCATAAAAATGTTGCCCCTCAGGCCCCTTTTAAATCTTTCCCCTTTTACCTTAAACCTATGCCCTCTAGTTCTGGACTCCCCCACCCCAGGGAAAAAGATCTTGGTTATTCATCCTATCCATGCTCCTCATGATTTTATAAACCTCTATACGGTCACCCCTCAGCCTCCAACACTCCAAGGAGAAAAGTCCCAGCCTATTCAGCCTCTTCCTGTAGCTCAACTCATTTCTGAACTCTTTCAAGTTTCACATCATCTTTCCTATGTCAGGGAGACCAGAATTGAATGCAGTATTCTAAAAGTGGCCGAACCAATGTCCAGTACAGCTGCAACATTACGTTGAATCAAAATGAAGAGAAATTTCCTCGCTGAGAGGATCATGAACCTATGGACTTCTCTACCACAAAAGGCACTGAATATATTTAAGAAAGGAATAGCATGATTTCAAGAAGCTAAATGTGTCAAGGGGTCTGCTAAATGTGCAGTAGGATGGCATTGACATTGTCAATGAGTTGTGATCATGTTGAATGGTGAAGCAGACTTCATGGGTTGAATGGCCTACACTTGCTCCTATTGCCCTATATTGCTATGGACTGGATGGTTACAATTTTAAGTTTCACAGAGGTTTCTTTTCTGTGAAACTGAATGAGAGTTCTCATGTCCCAAATATGCCTCATTAACTATTTACCATGCTTCTATAGTACACAACGTGTCCAGTGCTAACTCTTTCCTCTCAGTCCATGGCAGGGCGTTTTCACCAGTCACTGGAATGGACTGGCATCACTGGCACAGACTTGCTCACCCAGATGAGCACTGGCATTCTGAAGCTGCCCAGCAACATTCACTACCTTCTTCCCAGATGCAGCAAACAGGGGAAAATTGCCACCCTGTTTTGAGAACAGAGCCTTTGGATAACCCCTTCTTTCTCTCAGGATCATGCCATCAGACTGTTCCAGCCTGCTCTGAGTTTGCCACCATAGTCATAAAGATGTACAGCACAGAAAAAGATCCTTCGGTCCATCTCGTCCATGCCAACCAGATATCCTAACCAAATCTAGTCCCATTTGCCAACACTTGGCCCATATCCCTCCAAATCCTTCCTATTCATATACCCATCCAGATAGCTTTTAAGTGCTGTAATTGTACCAGATTCCACCACTTCGTCTGGCAGTGCATTCCAGACATTTACCACTCTGCATGAAAAAGTTGTCCCTTAGGTCCCTTTTATATCTTTCCCCTTTCATCTTAAACCTATGCCCTCCAGTCCTGGACTCGCCCACCCCGAGGAAAAGACCTTGTTTATTTATCCTATCCATGCCCCTCATGATTTTATAAACCTCTGATGCTCCAGGGAAAAAGCCTCAGCCTATTCAGCCTTGCCCTATAGCTCAAATCCTCCAACTCTGGCAATATCTTTGTCAATCATTTTGGAACCCTTTCAGGTTTCACAACATCCTTCCAATCAGAAGGAGACCAGAGCTGCATGCAATATTTCAAAAGTGGCCTAATCAATGTCCTGTCCAGGCGCAGCATGACCTCCCAACTCCTGTACTCAATACTCTGACCAATAAAGGAAAGCATACTGACGCCTTCTTCACTATCCTATCTACCTGTGACTCTACTTTCAAGGAGCTATGAATCTGCACTCAAGGTCTCTTTGTTCAGCAGCACTCCCCAAGACCTTACCATCAAGTGTATAAGTCCTGCTCTGACGTGCTTTTCCAAAATACAGCATCTCACGTTTATCTAAATTAAACTCCATCTGCTCTTCTTCAGCCCATTAGCCCATCTGATCAACCATCAGAAATCAGTGTGGCTTCCACAGTGTGTAGCAAAGCACAACAGTTCCCGAGAAAGGTCAATGCCCTTCACCGCTCTGCCAAAGTAAGTGCCACCATCTTTCCTCTGTTACCTTATACTCACTATATCCCTACTACTGCATCCAACAAGGCTCCTGCTCTATTGTAGCATGTGCTATCTTTCCTCCTTTGCGACAACCTATTCAAATTCCACACTACTAACCCTGCGTGCCCCCTGCGTGCCCTGCGTGATTCCTACTAACTCACTTGGAAGATCTCTGTTCCTTTCCCACACTTCACACCAGCATTTTTATGCCACTCACATTTATCTCATTCACTCACTCCCTATTTTCTTTACAGGTGAAAACAGCCCATACTAAGGCAAAGAGTACTTGATGGAAATAGGGGTGTCGTTATTCCCTATGCAGAGAGATTCCTAGCCCTACGAGGAGAACATATACCCACCCTGCCAACCAAGGATCACTCTTCATTCCAGTGTTGTTATTACATGAATCCCACTGTCAGTGTAATTCATAACATGTGATTTATAACCCTTAATCACAACACTTTCCCACTTATTTTTTGCTCCAAGTATCTGCATTCCTACGTTTTTTTTAAATTGCCCCCAGCTCTGACTGAAACTGTTAAAGAAGGCAGCTTACCATGACTTTCTGAAGGGCAACTAGGGATGAGCAATAATTGAGAAATATCAGTAACACACATCTCACAAGAGAATAAAAACAAACCCTCTCAGAAGAGAGTTCAGTGGCATCGAAAGAAGCATTAGCCAAGCTCACCTTCCATCCCCAACCAGCTCAAATACTGACAACCTGCAGATGGCTGAGAAATAGTCCAGGGCCCTGGCATTTGGAGGACTGCTTTCTGGAAATCTGACTTAATTCAGTTACAGATTATCATTGTCTGTCTTTCACTAAATGTCCTCAATGTGGTGTAGACAGTTCAGTTACTGCTGTTTATTTGCTGTTCTTGAACTTTATGCCTTTTGGAATCTGAACTTGCCTTTGTTTTTATAGCAGTGGAAAACATTTTAACCAAACCATTAGTCACAGCTTTCTATCCCATTTATGGTATAAACCAATTTTTTAAATTCTAAATTACTAATCTCAGGAGATTCTGCTTTATGTTCAGATTCTGTCATGATCTTATGACGCCTCACGGAATTTTCTACTGGCTTCTCCTTGATCTTTTATAGTTTAACCACTCCCACCTCGGGAATGAGATTGGGGATAATATATGCACGTTGGCTTGGTTGTGAAGTGCATAAAAGGTTTTCTAGCATCTTGTTGTTCTTATGTTGGAGCATACTTTTAATATTAAGTGTGATGACCCCTGGACCAGGTAGCTGAATGTCTGTCAGCTGTATGCAGTTTTTTTTGTCAACAAAGGCTGTTTTTCTAACAATACTGTGACAATTTGTCCTATGTCTAACCTAAAATTCATAGGATGCCCATTCACATAAATGTCTGCATTCTGAAATAAATGGTCCGGGTCACTAATTTCCCCAAAGAAACTCTGGGTTTATCTTCAATTTAACTCATTTATCTCTTCATGGGTTTGCTCTTCTGTCTGTGGCACCTTTTCTGAGCATGACCTACTTTCTTATAATAAAAACCTTCAGTGTGAAAAGCTGAGCAATATTCATGCCTACTATGTTTCATTGTGCCACAACATTTCCAAGGACTTTTGTTAGGAGAAAGTGAGGACTGCAGATGCTGGAGATCAGAGCTGAAAAATGTGTTGCTGGAAAAGCGCAGCAGGTCAGGCAGCATCCAAGGAGCAGGAGAATCGACGTTTCGAGCATAAGCCCTTCTTCATTCCTGAAGAAGGGCTTATGCCCGAAACATCGATTCTCCTGCTCCTTGGATGCTGCCTGATCCTCTGCGCTTTTCCAGCAACACATTTTTCAGCAAGCACTTTTGGTTGTCCTACTCACTTACATGGTGTGTCTTTTGTGGTTTTGTACCTTAATAAATGAATTGTACAACTGTAGATCTGCTTTGCAAATGTTATCTTCCTTTAGCATTGATTCATCTTACCTTTGGATATTTGCTTCACTGAAAGGCTTTCATAAAAGTTAAGTCTTCTTTGGACTTTAATAAGTCTGATGATGACTCATCAGTAGTGCATGCAACAAGCTCACTTCTTATGAATTCTGACTTTATGTCATTATTTTTGCATCTCGCCGGTAGCCTTTAGAGATCATTAATGTGATCATCTATCGAATCACATGAATGCTGAATTCTATTGTTAAATGTTACACTTTCAAGAATATTATTAGTTCTGGGTTTGAAATAATTATCAATGGCTTTCCATATCTCTTTAAATTTGTCTGATGTTTCATCTAGCCTTCGGTGAATCATAATGTAATCTGCTATACTTTACTCCCAAATGTGTACAGAAATGTATTTAGTGGTTCAACTTCTGTCTTATTATTCAGTTTGGAAGGTATTCTGTACCTCAGGAATTATCTTTTCCAGGATGTATAATTTGTGTTCTGTAGCTCAGAGTTTAAAAATTCCCAGGCTGAGAAAACAAAAGAAGAGAACTAAATTCTTGGGACCTAAAACTCACCTTAGACTGGTTCTAAAAGAGTTGAATAAATACTTTCAGGACAGTGCAAATCTATGAAATGTGTTTTGGTTGTCCTAAAAGGAAAAAAGGAATAGTCTGTTTTGTGGTTCAAAGCACAAGTTTTCTGCAAAATCAAGATTAGTCAATATTGTTTTGTTATGGTAAAAGTCTTAAAATTTGGTACCTTGGTGATCATTCATTCTGCTAGTAGTTGGCATTCCAATTTTTCTTTTGAGAAATTAATGGTCTCAATGGAAGTTATCACTTAGGGCAGGAAGTCTCCAATTTTGAGTTCATTTTCCAATCCTGTTACCAATTCTGCTGAGAAGGACAAGCTGAATCATATCATGGGGACAATATTAATGTCTTAAATAAACTGAAATAGGCTTGGATCCTCAGGTTTTCCTATGGTGACACTCTAACTAAAAGGAAGTCTGTGTCTAGGTCACTACAGCTTTGTCAACTGGATTTTCAAAACACAACCAAATATGCGCATCATCTTTACAAACCCATTGCACAAAAAAAACCTCAGATAACGTCCTTTCATTTCTGAGAAATTTGTAACTCTACTTGCTTGTCAAAAGCTAAACAGTTGAGCAGTCAAAACTGTCCAGATTACTTATCTGCCAGAAAAAACTAGCCGGATCCTGCCACCTAAGATTTGAACTAGCTCTTTCAGAAGGTGGTAAGGTCACCTGAACAAACTAATGGTTTCCCTCTTTATATACCCACTTCATTGGGACCTCACTCCAAATTATCTGTGAGCAGGAAAGCTATTATAGCTTTCCCAGTTGATTGGATCAGATCAGAAAAGAATCCCCCTCAAAAACAGTTAGAAAAAATACATATTTTTCTTGTGAAGATAAGAAATGCTAGATTACTCCTCAAGTTCCCACAGGAAAATACCTTAGTCTCTGCCAGAGGAAATCAATGAAGGCTATCTCTTTACTGCTGACACTAATTTGCAGAGTAGCCGAAACAAAACTTTGACAATCTTGACATTACGCGAGTCGAAGGTTCATTGTCTGATGAGCTACATCTTATGTTTTTTGCTAAGTCCAAGCTATTTTGGTTTTTCTACAGGATTTTGAGCTGTGAAGCTTTGTGGATTTTCTCGCCCTATGTTAACAAGCTCATCTTAATAATTACCTAGACTCCCCATGGCATCTCTCACATCCAACTTCTGTCCCGTTTTATCATATACCATTCCCACAACAAATCACCATGCAGTGGATATCAACGAAAACACCAGCAACCCTTGCACCCATCCCATCTTTGAAAGCCTGTTGTGCACCTTGATAAGCACTGGCACTCCGAAGCTACTCTGCTCTGTCAGGATTGGAGTTTACGCATGTTGGACAAGGGAAAGATGGCGTTGCATTTCTGCACAGGGACCCTGAGGTCCTGGTGATTTGGTGGTCCAGAAGAGAGATACTCTGCTCCTGGAGGAGTGGCAGATGAGGCCACAATGCCGACCCTGACGCCACTGGGTCAGTCCCATCCTCAGGGGTGAATGAACAGCCAGCACTACAGAAAGAAAGTCAGTGGCTTTCTCTGCTCCACCAGAATAAGAGCCAAACTCATCTCATTGTTCCATCACACTTACTCTACTTACTGCTACTGCACCCATCCAAGGCTCATACTCTGCCACCTTCACTGTTGTGTGCAACACCATCTGTCAGTCACTTTCCACCACTTCCCAACTTCCCACACTACTAGCGTACATGTTCTCTGTGTTGCTTCCTCTGTCCTTCAGCCCCTTGCACATCTTTCCCCCACATGCACCACTACTAATGTCCATGCCACTCACTGATATCCAACTCATTCCACTCTTTTTCATTACAGAAGAAGACAGGGCAGAAGAAGGGTGGAGGGTATTTGATATCCATGACCTCACCCTTTACGAGAGGAGAATCCCAGTCTGGGCAGGAGAAGATGAGGACAGCTCCTGTGGGGATGAAGAGACTTCCATAACTCAGCAAACAAGTAATTGCCACAGCAACTTGCACATGAAATCCACTGTCACTCTCAATTATTGAACATCAATTATAACCACTGGCCACAATGTCTCCTCTTTCCTTTCCCTGGAAGGTCCCCTAACCTCACCATCACCTCTATGGAGAAATGGCCAGCTCCTCCAGAAGCATCCTCCCATATATCTGATCAAGAGTGCTTAGGCAAGAGAGGAAGGACCAGCAAAGCTGCCTTCTGTACCTGCCACCAACCCAGATACTGATGGAAATCATCAACATAGAGAGTTACACTACACAATCAGGCAAGCACCTCATTGTGACAGTTCCACAGTTGGCCAAGGAAGAAACAGTCCAGGCAGCTGGCACTCTGCACCACCTGAGACCAGGCAGCAGGAAAGGGCCTTGTAGTGTTGGCAATTAGTGACTCCATCCGAATGTACAGGGAGGAGCATTAGTGGTATGAAAGGCATGTGGGATGCCGTGACCCTTATTGCCCAGAACCTGCATCAATGCAGTGAACCCTTCAACCTGCAGGTCTACCTGCCTCCATGGACAATTTGGTGACTGCCATGGAGAGCTAGGTCAAGGATGATCAGGGTCTGTTGGAAAGACATGTCACTGGACAGTCCACCATCCTAACCATTGGTCCTCAGGACTAAAGCCAAGTCCTGGGGAACAGGGAACCTTGACCCCAGTCCAGGTGCCCTTCCTGACAAAAAGACAGGACAGTGGCAGGAGGCACCCAAATAGAGGTGAAACCATACACAGGGCCCTCTACACCTTCCACTCGGGAAACACACAAGTGACTGGGCCTTCCACCTCCACCTGCTCCCCCCACTGACCTCCCTCCCCTGCTACAACCTCCGTCCCCTATTCCAATCCTTGGATATTCAAGCCAAGTGTGGTCTGTCCATTGGGCTGTTACAAGGCTAATGGGTTCAACTGCCAAATAAGCTTCCTCCATCCCAGCTGTAGAACCAGGGACTACACTAAGATGTAGCGGGAGGGAGAGAATGAATAAAACTAGTGAGGGTACTTTGATGGCATGAGTGAAAGAGGCTTGCATGTCACCCTCAGTTTCTGCATAAAGATTCCTGATTTTGATTGTTAGATTAGATTAGATTAGATTAACAACAGTGTGGAAACAGGCCCTTCGGCCCAACAAGTCCACACCGACCCTCTGAAGAGCAACCCACCCTGACCCATTCCCCTAACTAATGCACCTAACACTACGGGCAATTTAGTATGGCAAATTCACCTAACCTGCACATCTTTGGACTGTGGGAGGAAACCGGAGCACCCGGAGGAAACCCACACAGACACAGGGAGAATGTGCAAACTCCACACAGGCAGTTGCCCAAGGCAGGAATTGAACCTGGGTCCCTGGCGCTGTGAGGCAGCAGTGCTAACCACTGAGCCACCGTGCCTGTTCTGTAGTTGTGAATCTTGGTGTGTTGGCACTAAATGCATTTTCATACCATTAGGCAGCAGTTCAAAGCCACAGGCAAGGCTCACTGAATGGATGTAAACACTGAGAGATCTATGGCACCATCTCAAATCAGGGAGAACAATGCATATACTTGGCATTGGTTCATGGTGACACCATTGACCCTCCATATTCAACATCCCTAATGTTTGGGTCTCTCTGTCCACAAAGATGTAGCTGTCAAAGAGATGTCCAGCAATGGCTGTGCCAGGAAGGTACAGCATACAGAGAGGATTAATGATAGAGCATGTCTAGGGATTAGATATTCTGGATGCTGGACATTGCATGGGTCAGTGACCAATGTTCTTTCCCTTTAAAAACCCAACAATTGGTTCTTGCTACACTCCCCTCCCTCACAGGTTGAGTCACTTACCCCACTCACTCCAAATGTGCTCGGAACCATTTTATTTCCCACTGCAAATTTTTGATTTCCAGCACGATGAAAGGTGGCAGTGAGTACTCCTCTCCCAGTGGCTTCCAGCCTCAACCTAAATAAGTCTGTGATCCCAAATATCCACTTCCTAGTAATCCATTCCATTAAGCCCACAGGCTTTATTCTTCCCCAAGTCCACAGCCAACTCATCCAAATGCATGAACACCTGCCTATTCTTCCCATGTAAGATGACCACGGAGAGGTCTTTCACTGCTCCCCCATTGAAGGCAGGGTGCTTCTGACTGTAGATGGACTCCCCACCACTTCCACAATACTCCATTCTCAGCCATGCTTTGCTGTATCCCTCACTTGTAAATCCAGCTGCCCACCCTTCACAGCTGCACTGCACACTTCAGTTCCTACAGCTGCAGCTAGCATTAATTCTAATTTGATTCTGGCTACACAGACACATGCACGGCTGACGCTTCAGGAACCAGACAGCAATGCTACAATCAGCACGCTGATGTTAATTGCTGCTGGTGGAATCTTGGAGGGGCTGCATGCACGTAGAGCCGTGTAGCTTCCAGGGACCTGAAGGTTAACCTACCGAGGATTAGTTCCACTTGCCCCTTTCTATCCAGCTCCCTTGCTGTGTCAAATCTGTAGCCCATCCCCACGAACAACATCACTGGACTGGACAACTGTGGGCAATATATGCCCAGGCCCACCGACTTCTGATGTGAGCCTATACATCTCCCCAACTGCATTAGCCCTAACCCCTAGACCTGTGACTATGGAGTCAATAGACAAAGTCTGACCTACTTCCTGAAGTACAAACACACAGATCCCCTAAACTAAGAATACCCCAACCGGGTACCTGATTGTAACAAATCCCTTGGACTAGTGTTGGAGGCTGCCCTCGACTTAAAGTGCAGGAACCCCCTGATTGATGGCTGCCTCCGGGACTTTGATGAGGACTATTGCCCTAAGACTTTGAGATTTGGTTCCTTGCTGCACATGCAGTCTGTTTGCTGCATAAGCTGCTGGCTTGTATTGGAGCAATAAGATTGAAATAGCACACTGCCATACAGTGAGATGGCCCATCCACTTGACTGAGGACTGCTGAGCAGCAAAGCAAGCTGCAAACAGGCATGGCATGGCAAGGCAAGACAGGTATGCTGTTAGAATGCAAGTAAGCACTAAGTGAGTGAGTGCTAAGAAAGTAAGCAACCATCCCGAAGATGCAGCCTCCCGCTAGGTGCCTGTCCCTGTGTGCAAGGAGTCCTTGCAGCAGCTTTTCAACATTAGTTGCTGGTGTACCCTGTAATACAGACCTGTGCTTTCAGAGTGCACTGCCACTGCAAAGTATCAGTATGGTTGTGATGTGTTCAGAGATACCAGTTGCCAATGTCTGTGGAGGAAGGGTGCATGGTACCCTTTAATTGTGCCCTAGGCTGTGGTTTAGTTGCCGGCTCCATGAAGACTGTTCAGAGAAAGCAGTGAGTGGAATCTGCCAGGGAGACATTCTGGTTTCCTTGTTGGGTTTGGCCATTTTGGAGGCTGAATATGAATGATGCAAAATGTGGCATTTAACCTGCATTACATCTTATCGATTGGCACCTTGCACTTTTTAATGATGCCACTCCATTTGTGAAAAGCATGAAAGATAAAGTAAAGCAAGATGCTCTTGACATTGAGATTGGCCTCACCAGATTCTGCCACAAATCTCACTATAGCCCACATCACTCAGACCACTATAAGATTCCATCCTATAATCCATAAATGGTACTGTGTACAATTTACCAGCGAAAAGATAATGTCGAGAAGCTGTTCTAACTGCTTTCTATAGACAGGGTTAGTCTGCCCAGCTGTATCAGTCACACAGGCATTAATTTGCTCAACATACAGCAAAGATTCTTCCTAACTCTCCGATCTCCACAGCTGAATCCTCCAATTGTAAACTCCCCCTCCCCCACTGACTCCATATTTACAGAATGTTCTTGATTCTGAATGGACAGTTACTTATTGCAGACAAAACAGTGCAACACCAAATAATCTTTCATAAGTGAATTGCGCTGTATTAATAAATTGAGTTAGTTTTAGCAATTATTCCTAATTTAGTTGAATGGGCAACAGAATCTTATGATTAGAAACAAAATTCAAAGTACAAGTTTATTCTTGCTGCTTCATGTAATTTATTAGTTCCTGGGGAAATCAAGTTCACAGATACCTGTTTCCAGAATGTGCCAGTGTTTTTGTGATTGACAATTCCATACAGTATTACTTAGTGAAATGTTCCATCTCACCTACAACATAGCCAACTCCCTCTGCACCCTATTTGGGGCATTTTTAGTTACTCAGAGGAATACTTCATTTTTATCTGCAGTAAGTACCCATGGGACTTATTTCAACAACAAAAACAGCTGTTTTCAAGAAAGGAATTTTTTGCAATAACAAATTCCTAATAAGGTCACTCCTACTCACTCTTTGAAGTTGTGTAAATGAAGGGGATGTAACTGGAATTATCAGGGCATTTTTTTTCACACAGTGTACTAGCTTATTATACAATATTACAAAATATTATTTGTCTGTAAGCAAGTTCTTGATGCACCAAATGCAATTGTAAAGTTTACCCATACAGATATCTTAAGAGCATCGAATCTTGTTAAAGAATTTTATTTTACAGTAACATGCCAGGATTAGGATAAACACATTTCTGGGCAGTGAACCATGTGAGTAGGCTGTGGTGGAATTTGTGTGGTAAGTAATAAGTACACATGTCTTTACATGTACTGTCTGCTCAGTAAAAAATGAAAGCAACTTTTTTTGAGTCAGTAGGTTGAAAATTATAAATTCTTTCTTACAAAGCATGACATTGATCTTGTAACGGCTTATTCATGTGAATCAAGATGGCACACACAGTTTGAATCAGAATACTATACTTCCAGAACAACTGTTCATAACCAAGATACTCCTTTAAATACTACCCTGTTAGTAAACATTTTTTAAAAATTATGCCCTCCTCTCCATTCAATTCTTGTGATCTCTGGTAAACAGATAATAAAAAGAAAACATTCTACTTAAATAAATAGTTTCACGGTCGCTATGCGTTGTTCTGTAGATTGAAAGAGTGTGGCAAATATTAATTGTTCATTTGTCCAGTAATGAAAGTTTCCTAATATATTTGTCAGACTATAAACCCCTCAAATCTCTTCCATACCTAAACAGATTTTACTCAATCTGCTCCTTGGGGAAACTGCGGCATCAGCTGTGACATTGATTTTAAATCCCACCTGATTTAAATCTCTATTGAAGTCAATTGACAGCGATACTGGGCAGTATGTATATTTGACACTCCACCCAAACCAACAGGCTTTCTGTCTAGTGAATTACGTTAAAATTGCTCCATTTAATATCAGTTCATAACTCTTCAAAGTGAAAGTTGTCAGGAGTCATGTAGATATTATTTTACTTACGTCATCCCTTCAATTGCTTCAATGTCTCAAATGTACAATGTGTGATGTTCACAGCACAAACCATGATCATTGACTTAATTCTATCTAATTTTGAGTTCATGAAAATTATCCATGGCAGCAGTAGGAAGCTGATAAATAATCTCAGCAACCTCAGCCAATACAGAAAATATAACTAATAAAAAACTCCAGATCACTGAGTATAAGATTATAGCAAGGAGAGTAAGGAAAATGTGGTTTAATGGCATAACGCATTTGTGTAGCAACAAGTTCACGACTAGACCGTGCATTCCTTCAATTTCTTTCTTGTATGCCTGTATCGATGTGAGTGAGACTTATGTTGAGCCATTACCTTGAACTAATTGTTCACGTTGCAAACTGGAAAATTGCAAGTGTTGTTGGATTCTTAGTGATGTGTAGCAATTAAAATTTGAAGGAGCACTAGTATTTGAAGGTTTGTCCCTGGTCAGCTGAGAGACTACTTAACGAACAGCTGATGAACAGTATTTATAGCCATTGATTAAATCATTTTTTCCCACTATCCATGTATATTTGGAAGAATCCACAGGTTTGGATGGTGGAGAAGGATATTCGTTGGTTTGCTCAAATTAAAAATACTCACTTTTAGGGAAGGAGATTACAAAGAAACAGTGTTTTCTGTGGAGAAACAACAATACCATAGAGAAGTAATAGGTGAAAATTGGAGATGAAAAATCAATAAATCAACTTATAAATAAGTTAACATTAATGTTCACTGAATTTTATTTTTCATGGGAAGTGAGCATAGCCAGCAAGAGATTGCTTGCCTGATCCTAATTACCTTTGAACTGCCAAGCCCTTTCAGAGTCAATTAGATTGCTGTGGGTCTTGAGTCATGTGTAGACCAGACCAGCTCTGAATGACAGATCTCCTTCCCTCAAGGATATTAGTAAACCAGATTTTTTTAAGTCAATTAATGATAGCTTCATGCCAAAACCTCAAGGCTAACTTTTAATTCCAGGGCTTTAATTTTAACTAAATGAAGGGAAGTTCCATCAGCTACCACAGTAGGATTTGAGCCCATATCCCCAGAGCATTAATTTGGGTGTCTGGATTACTAGGCCAGTGATATTATCAGTACACCACATCTCCTTATCCTGTAAGTTACTTATTCCCAAAACAGAACCTTGGTTGTCTGCACTCACACATTTCAGTGCCTTGAATGTGACATATTGAACTGGCAATACAGGAAAGATCATTCACACCTTTTCTTCACTCATCTCTGTTCCTCTGCTCCTACTGGCAAAATATGATACTCAGTGCAATATGCAACAACTGGCACTGGACCAGCAGACCTACTGGGCCCAGGTTAACTCTGTGGAAGTGGGTAGGTTTTGAATAGGTTAAAGTCAGGCCCACCATTGTCTCAGAACCCTTTTACAATGTGTTCCACTAGTCCAAAAAGGCTGGTTAAATCACAGAACCCCAACTGAAGCGAGTACTGAATGACAGCAGCCTAATCTGATGTTATTCAAAGCATGCATTACTCTTTCCCACGACATTGTGTTTAAATAGGGAAGCCTTGCAATAACTTTAACCTTTCCATCTCCTCAGCACATGCATCAGAGAAGCATTTTTTGAAGTGGTGCAGGTTCAATTAAGTTGTGGGAACGCTAGTTGCTGATGAGAGTTTTGAAACGTAGATCAGTTTTTCAAATGCATGTACCTTAATAGCAGCATCAGGGAGTTGTAGTTACAATGTTTGGAAAGAATTGATAGAGGAAAGATGAAAAAGTCACACACTCAAAATAGCAGAAGGCCTAGTGGCTGAGAGATTTAGGTTTCCTTGGACATCCACCAGCATTCAAGTAGATTGCTCTCTATTATGATGGTTTACAAGATTACACTGTGTTTAATAATTCTACCCTTATTAAGTGATCATCTTATTCATGCATCTTTCTCGACAAGACAAGTGCAAGATGATTATATTAGAGACTTTGATATATTAGAACTTCATAGACAGTTTATGAGATTTTGAGGGGAAGATAGGAGAAAGCTGTGTAACTTAGAAGCTGCTTTATTTATAATGCTTCCAATGACTAAAATGGCTGTATTCAAATATTTAAATAAAAAAGGATAAACATGGTATCAAAAGCAAGAGGTTATTTCTGTTACTTAGATTGTGAATGACATGACAGAACTTTATTTGAAGAATTTGTTTGGTTTGATGGTGAGGTGGGGCCTTTATCCACTATTTTGACCTCTCAATCCCAAGTCACACTCCTGGATCAAATTTATTACATACCTTTGATTGGCTTCCTGCACTAACACTCAACTTCAGTGGTGAAGCTATCTGGCAGTGATGCAGTGGAATCAGTGCTACAGTATCTGGAAGGTTGTGCAGAAAAGGAATGAGTATTTAATTCTTAATCCAAATCCAGGGTCTACAAAAGATGTGTTTAGAATTTACATGGTAAGAGATGTTACTTCTAAGCCATCTCCCATTGTCCAATAATTAAAGGGGCTCACTGCCAATGGACTACCACTACAGGAGTCTGCAGATGGATTCAGTGTTGATAATGAGGAAAATCAAGATTGCTAACTTAACTTCACTATTAATACTCATTTGGAGCAAGAAGTGCCTGTTTCAGATCTATTCAAATTCCGAAATACGGCATAATGTTATTTATCTTGACTGTTTTAATACTAGAAACAAATTGATAACATAATTAACATCTCGGTTGATCAAACAAATTGTATTTTCTAACAGGAATGGAAAGATAGTTGTTGGAAACTGTGTTTGAACTACAAGGTCAGTTTGATGTGGGACTTTACATGACGTTCACACTATCTCACCATTGTGTAGACATGTGAGCAGTGCAAAGGCAAAGTAAAATACCAGAAGCAAATTTAATAGGTAAAGCAGATCTTGATTCTGAAAGCTTGTGATCTTGACGTTTTTGTTGCTACGTTTCAGCTTACTTGTCAAGAGAAGCGAACAGTCCTCTTTTGACTATACCATTTAAAAATAACTAATTTTATTATAGTAAATAATTTATTACCAAGTTTATAAGTCTTGTTTTGCATTTACATGATATGGTGTAGAATAAGTGGTTCTTATATTGCTTTGACGAGAACCATAGAGTAGAACAACACAATAATGGATTGTGCAATCATTTCACTTTGCAAAATTTATTTGAAGATAGCAATATACTTCAAGAGGATGTAGACAGGCTGGTGAAATGTGTGGACACTTGGCAGATGAAATCTAATACAGATTAGTGTGAATTAATTCCTTTGATGGAAGAACAAGGAGAACCAATATAAAAAATACAATTCAAGGAGGTGCAGGGACAGTATGTGCAAAACTCTTTAAAACTGGTTCTGCAGGTTGAGAAAGTGATTAATAAAAAAGATAATGATCCTAGAATTTGTGAACAAAGGCATAGAGAACTAAAGCAAGGATGTCATAAAGCATTGGTTTTTTTTCACGTGTGGTATTGTATCCAATTCTGGGCAATGCATATTAGGAAGAAATGGAAGTCATGAAAAGTTGCAGAAAAGATTTACAAGAATGGTTCCAGGAATGAGGGAGCTCAGTTATTTGGACCAATTGAAGATTTTGGTGCTGTTCTTAATAAGAACTTGAGAGGACATTTGATAGAGGCAATCACAATCATAAGGGGTCTCAATTGCAGAAGGAACCGTTCCCATTGGTGGAAGGGTCAAATGATTTCTGTTGAATAGCAAAGGAACTGAAGGTAAAATGAGGAAACACCATTTTACACGATGAATTTATTAGAGTCTGGAATACACTTGCTAAGACTGTATTGGAGACAGATTTGTTGTAAACCTGTAGAGACAGATTAATTCTCAAAAGATTTTAACTTCTGTTGTTTTCCCTCATCAGTCTGGGAAATTTTAATCTAAGAACTGTTTTCACCTTGAGGTTTATTCCATCTTACGGGTTGGTCTTCTAGTGTGAGGAAGGTGAATCTTCCAACCTTGACTTTATGCCCTCATTCATTCACTCTTGTTAATCTGAGTGCAAGCTACCGTTTACATTCCTGCAAGGTGAACCACATCATGGGTTGGGTCTGCCTCTCAGATCCTGGCAGACTGACCTTGTCTGAGACTCTTTAAGGTTATCTTAGACTCAACCTCTCTCAAAGTCCATCTCCATGATAGCAAGGATCACATTGCACTTGTATCCAGGTAGAAATTAGCTATCCTATTCTAACCCTCTATCTTGGAAGCTAATGGACAATTAAAAGCAGAACTGTTCCCAACCAAACATTCTGAATACTCTTCTGTGACTTTTGAAGATTCACTGTATACCCATTGTTAGCACAGAGCTGCTGCTATTACCTCCAAGTGTATATATCTTGCATCGTTTTTCCTAGTAAAACAGTCTGGGCCCCTTTAATCTCTAACAACCAAACCACCCAGGCTGTTGTTTTATATTAAATTTGTAACAAAATGCTCACATAAATTAGAAATATTGCTGACTTTTGTTCTTTGTGGTGGGTGGGGATGCTATCATGATAAATATGGATGATTGAATTTTAAATTTCATCATCCAATTGCTATCCTTGGGGTCTTTCTATCACAGGCTAAAATGGTTATCATCAGGAAGGATGGAAGGAATAAAAGAACTATCAAGAGAGATTAACACGGAAATTCCTTTCTTGCTGTACAATGTGCCTACCATAAGCTACAGGATATGAGAGTGTGAATGGGAAGCTTAACACTCCTGATCAGATCATTAAATTCTTCTTGCATGAAAGCCATATCCTGGAAACAATGCTGATAACATGCTATTCAGCCTCTTGTGCCTACACTGTCATTTAATAAGATCATGGCTGACCTAATCATAACATCAAACCTGCAATTCCTCACACCTCAATAACATTTCACTCCTTACCCAAGAATCTATCTACATCTGCCTTCAAGATATTCAGCTGCTTCAACCACCCTTTCAGGAAAAGTCACAATAGGCTCAAGAACCTCAAGAAAAAAAAAATCACCTCAAATCTGTTTTAAAAGGCTACTCTGACTTTTAAACATCAAGCCCTAGTTCTAGAATCTCCCATAAGAGAAAACATCTTCTCCACGTCTACCCTGTCAAGATGTTTCAATAAAATCAACCCTTATTTTTATCAATTTCAATGCATACAAGCCTAGCCTAACCAACATTCGCACATCAGACAGCACTCCTCTTACATAAAAATAAAACAAAGAACTGTGGATGCTGGAATTCTGAAACAAAATCAAAGACTGCTGGAGAAACTCAGCAGGTTTGGCAGCATCTGTGGAACGAAAGCAGAGATAATGTTTCAAAGCCAGTGACCATGCTTAAGAACTGTCTTCGCGTCTCCCATTACATGTTCACCTCGTAAATATTTTCTGAACGGCCTCCAACACATTTCCATCCTTTCTTAAATAAGGTGACCAATACGATGTACAGTACTCCAGATGTGGCCTTATCAAAGTGTTGTATAGCTGAAGCATAACGTTCCAATTTTTGTATTCCATTACCCGAATTTCAGATCCAAGTGGACAGAAAAATTAGACCACATTTCTGTACTTAAAAAGAATTACAGGGAAGTAGTCTGCAGCTACAGGTAAACAACTGGTTAAGACTCTAATCACATTATAAATTTTACCTCTACACACAGAAACAGGGGTAAAAAAAGTGTTAAGGCCAGAGGGAAAGACTAGGAAAGCAGGTCAGTGGTCCCTGTAGACAGAGATTACTGAGATGATCCTTTCACCAATCTGAACATAGCTTCTCAGTCTTCCATCAACATCTTTTCACTTGTTTGTAGGAGGTACAGAGTGACTGGATTATATTTGTTAAGGTCAGTGACTTAACAATTAAAAGTCACAGCTTACAGCAACTGAAAGGGCAAATAAATTGGCTATCTTCAGGGTTGAGATGCATTTTATCACAGAGAACAAAGACAAAGACAGCTCCTGCCACTATGGAGATTTGATTTCTTCTCCCAGTCACATCCTCAAGCTGTTCAGATACCTGGGAGCCAAACACATACTTGTGGCAGGCAGGAGGCCTTGTTTTTGATAACTGGTCACTAGTTCTCAGTCTAATCAGCCATGTAAGTTCCATTAGTACACAATCCTTGGCTTCAGATTGTCAGCAAATTCGGCTTTCGTTACTGCTTGACCAAGCAGCTATGTTGATAGCACTCACAATGAGTATTAGGTTTCTAGATTTTAAAAAGTCATCAATTCTTCATCAATCCTTGTTTTTTTTTTAAAACAGCTCTTTTCCCATTTCAGTTCGCAATCAAAAATACTGAAAAGTAAAAAGGTATGGTTTTTACATTTCACAAAACCATATTGATGCTGCCTGCTTGCCTTGAACTTATCTCAAGTGTCCAGCTAAGTTTCTTTACTAATAGCTTCTAACAATGTCCATAGGAAAGATGGTCAGCTAACTGGCCTAGAACTTCCTGCTTTCTGTTTCCTTACGCCTTTGAATAAGGATTAATTTTTATTACCTTACAATCTAATGGAACATTCCCAAACAAAGGAATTTTAGGAAAATTAAAGCCAATTAAAATCAACTATCTTACTAGCCAATTCTTTTAAGGCCCGAGAATGAAATCCATCAGACTTAGGCATTTGTCATCCTGCAATTTACTCAGTTCCATTTCTCTAGTGATTGTAATTTTCTGTATTTCCTCCTTCCTTTCCATTCCTGGTTGATTGTTGTTTCTGCGGTTACATATATTCTCTATAGCAAAGACTGATTAAAAAGAGGAGAGGGGGAGTAATATTGGCACTGCACTAGTAATCTGAGAGACTGAGATAATGTTCCAAGAAAACAGGCTCAAATCCCACAATGGTAGTTGGTGGAATCTGGATTCAATAAAAATCTGGAATTAAAGATCTATTGTTGACCGTGATACCATTGTCGATTATTGTAAAAATAAACCTATGTGATTCACTATTCTTCTTTGGAGAAGGAAATTGCCATACTGACCTGGTCTAACCTACATCTGACTCCAGACCCTCTGAAATGGCTTAGCATATGCCACTCAGTTGTGTCAACTGCAACAAAGTCTCCAAAAAGGAATCAAACCGTATAGACCACCTGACATTGAGTAAGGCACCAGAAATAACAGCAATATCAACTTCACTGCTTTCCTAATCTCCCCTCCCCCTCTCATCCCAGATCCAATCCTCCAGCTCCCCACTGCCCTCTCGAACTGTCCCCTCCACCTTCCCCTCCAACCTATCACCACCATCCCCCCACCTGCAGCTACCTATCACCTTCCCAGCTACCCTCCCCTCACCCCACCATCCTATTTATTTTTCAGCCCCCTTAATCCTCCTCCTCCTCCTCTCCCCCTTCTCCTCTTCCCCCCAACTTCCTGATGAAGGACTTATGCCCAAAATGTCAACTCACCCACTCCTTGGATGCTGCCCAAACTGCTGTGCTTTTCCAGCACCACACTTTTTGACTCGAGCAAACAGCACAGACCTGTCAACCATGTAAAATCCTCCTAACGTCTGAGGACTAGTGCCAAAATTGAGAGAGCTGTTTCACAGCCTAGTCAAGCAACAACCTGACACAGTCACATTCGCAGAATCATACCTTACACACAATGCCCCAATTATGTGGAAGAAGCATTGAGAGTGGCAAGGGCACTCTGTTTAGGGACTTTAAAATACACCACCAAACATGGTTCAATAGTAACACGACTGACCGTCCTGTTCAAGTTCTAAAGGGTATTGCTTCTCGACCTAGTCTGTGGCAGGTGGTGAGGGAACTAATAAAGAAGAAAAACTATGCTCGACCTCATCATTCCCAATCTGCCTGCTGTAGATGCATTTGTCCATGACAATATTGGTAAAGAGTGATCACTGCATTGTTCTTACAGAGATAAAGTCCCATTGTCACATTAAGAATATCTTCCAATGTGTTGAGTGGCACTATCACCATGCTAAATTAGATAAAACAGAATTTCACAGATTTAGTAACTCAAGACTAGCCCCTCCAGATCATCCATTCACATCAATAATGAATTTAAAGTCTCTGGCCTGAATGACTAGCCTGGATATCGCCAGCAGCAGTGGGAGCTGCTGCAGG
This sequence comes from Chiloscyllium punctatum, assembly GCF_047496795.1. Classification (NCBI taxonomy): domain Eukaryota; kingdom Metazoa; phylum Chordata; class Chondrichthyes; order Orectolobiformes; family Hemiscylliidae; genus Chiloscyllium; species Chiloscyllium punctatum. The sequence continues at coordinate 46,683,424 of NC_092744.1, forward strand.
ACGGCCAGCTGCTCACTCTTTACCATCAGGGCATACATATAAATTAGACTCTGGGGAGTATTTCTATACATAATGTTTGCTATGAGGAGGTGCCTCAAATGTATGTAAATATAGTCACGGACAAGTAACAAGTGCCTTGGGTTTGTTTACACGATAGAGTAAGACTCCAGTGCATGTTTTGTTTCTTCATATGCTACTGTACAGAACCGAACTGTGTTAGTGTCTATGTAAGTATATAAAGATATCTGTTTTTGTGAATAAAGTGTATTTTTGAAATTAAAAAAGCAGTAGTATACCATCTACAAGATGCCTTGCAGAAATTTACTAAAGCTTCTTAGACAGCACTTTCGAAGCCTATATCCACTTCCATTTCAAAAAACAAGGACAGCAGATACATGGAAATGCCACCACCTTCAAATTCCCTCTAAGTCTCTCACAGTCCTGACTTGGATATATATATGTCACTGTTCCTTCAGTGCTGTTGCATCATAATCCTGGAATTCCCTCACTAACATCATTGCAGGTCAACCTACAACACATGGATTGCAATGGTTCAAGAAGACAGCTCACCACTATCTTCTCAAGGACATGTAAGGATGAGCAATAATTTTTGGTCACACTTATAGCATTAATTTTCTTTTTAAAAATCTTCAATTCATGTGCTAGTTCCTTATTTTTCTTTATTACCTCTCCAGTTTCACTAAGACCATTCTAAAAGCCAATTCTGTAATTTAAAACCAGAAATTAGCAAGATTATACAGCCTACTCACTTTAAATGACACACAAAGGAACATGTCACATCCTTATATAAATGTTACAAAAGGTAATATCTAGACTACAGATCCTAAATTTAGTGACTCAAAATCACTGGTCAATGATGTTCTCTTGTCTTTATCCTTTGTAAGTAGTTGCTGCTAAATATCAGCTGGAAATTGTCAGAAAATGGCAGAGTTACTAAGCAATTGTAGTCCCTTGTGAGTCCTCAACTCAAACACACTGAGGCATCAAATTTTCCAAAGCACTGGTTCATCTGAGACAAAAGCAAATAATGAGACCAAAATCTTGGTCACACCATGTACCAACAAATTGGAAAAAACAAGTTATGTATAAAGGGGGGGGGGGGGGAGTTTTCAAGCTGCTGACGCAGAGAAGCAATTCTGAAAAGGTTAACCTGGTGAACAATATACTGTATAGATACAACTATGTTCATCAGATGACAATTCCCAAAAGAGGGGGGGGGGGGGGGGGGTGGCGGGAGCGCAGAATACATCTCACAATTTTTATATATACTATTTTACTCCCAGTAATCAGGTTATTTCACAAATGGTAACGTGAGGTCGAGTGGTACTAACTTGGCATTGAAAACAAAATGAAAAGGCACTTGGAAAAAAATTACGGCGTTACAATTCCTGCTTGTGCATTCAGCCATATTATTTCAGCGCAACTTTAACATTTGGAAGGAGAACAATAGGAGTCTGTAACGGGCATTCAGGGTTAATACTCGTTTGACTTCGGGTATTCAAGTGGTTGCCTTCCTCCCTTGCAGCATTAGTGATTGTCTTGCTTTGCTTGACGTTAAGGAAGGTTAAATTACTGCTGTGGCTTTCTATAATGGTGTTTACTGTCTGGCTGCAATATGTACAGATACACAAGAGACATCAGGGTGTAACAACCGGAATGTTTTACATTATTGATCACAGTGCATGCGATTGCTAAAGAGATTAGGTTTATTAGAATATGCTGCTGCAGTTTATATAAGTGGAAATCGTTTTAACCTTGCAATTTTATAAACGCTTTTAAGCCTATCATTATAAAAACAACGTAATGTATGAAACTCTGGCATTATGTTTCAATTATAACATGCTAAGAAATGTCTAGCTTTGGAAACATGAAAGTATCTCATTTAATAATTTGCTGCAGATCTAACAATAGTAAATTGCTTGGTAAACATAAGCCAGGAGAAACAGTTAACAAGCATATGCTTTACTCTGCAATTTACCTAGATTTTCACTATTAATAGCAATTATCTAAAAACAATCGCTATTAATTCTGGGGTTTTGTTTAGAGAGCTGGATAAACTGGTTTTTTAATAATAATTCTGATCTCTGCTATTGTCTACCAGAAAGAATTCGGTCCCTTTTACTTTTGACTGCAGATTTGTCTTTATAAACAAAAGGTTGCATCAGTGTATGTCAAAAATGCAATCTTATGCCGAGACCTTCTAGAATGTTCTATCAAACTGCCAACTCACACAGGCAGGAAATAAATAGCCAATAACCGTTGGCGACTGGCTGCTTTTAGCACGGAGAAAGGCTTCTCCAGAATATTTGCATAACCAGCTCTTCAAAGCAGTTTGGGTTATACCACGAGGAAGGGGAGCAGGAGGGAAAGAGAAGGATTATCGGGTTAATCATTAGTCGCTTAAAAAAAAAATCATCAGACCTTACACTTGGAACTTTTCATGGTTAGAGATAACAAGAGTGCGGAAAAAAGAAGCTTTAATGTGAGAAAGCAGTGTTTTTTTTCTCTCTCTCTCTCTCTCGAGGTTAACTTCCACTATTTATTGCTAACTACAACAATCACAACATCTGCAGCTGGTGACATTGTTCAAGAGGTTCTCCTTGTTTTAGACGTGAACAAAAAGCCGACCCACCCCGTCCCCCCACTAATCGCCTGCAGCGCAGCTGCTGCAAACAGAGAAACCACCCATGAAGATAATCCGCATTATGGAAAGCACCAACAGAAGCCATTTTAGGCTGTATTGCACGTCGAAACCTACAGCTTTACCTTTAATCATTGTAATGAAATTAGATAGATTTGGCTGATAGTCGGTATTTTGGCAATAACAGGGTGAGATACTGAAGGCTACAAAGCACCCTGAGTAAAGTGAGATTTTATCAAAAGAGTTTAATATGAAAATAAGAACGCGGTTATCTTGCCTGGAAAGAGCTGTTTTAAAGCGATTTATAACTCGGATAAAATTGGTTAAAACGTGCCTCCTGGTTGGTTAAAATCAGTTGCAGTGTTTTCCACCCCCATCCATTCTGTTATCACTGCCAATTACAGACGCATTTAGTCTAGAACCGCGAGAAACAGCACGGGCAATAACTCATTCTTTACCCTACACCGTCCACCTCTTATCTGCCAAACTACTGTACAGCCCTCTCAACAACAACGAAAAAAAATGCAAACACACGCTAAGTGGAAACGTTTAACATCTAGAAAACCCAGTGAACTCCAGCCACGCAAATCTCGGGGAGAGGAATCTCTCGCGGACCCTAACCGCACAGAAAGCACACCCCCGCAAGTATTGGGAAAGAGAGCTGCACTTCTCCCAAGTCGAGGTTTTCCACCAATTCCACAGTCAAGCAATCCATCTCGGTGTCTGGCAATAATTAATTTGTTGAGAGTGTGTTGCTGGAAAAGCACAGCAGATCAGGCAGCATCCGAAGAGCAGGAGAATTGACGTCTCGGGCATAAGCCCCTGACCTGCTGTGCTTTTCCGGCACCTGCAGTCCTCATTTTCTCCTCATAGTTAATTTGTTCACGAGAGGCAGTTGAGCGCTGCTCAGGGAAGGGCTAATACTCGCTATCAAACTGACACTTTACAGTCAGTATCACGCCCCTTCGCTTTGTTAAAGTGTGAGGACTTGAGAAAGGAGAGCCCCAGTTGCTCTTTTGTTTTGGTTCGGGGATGTCTCCGAAGCTGCCAGGGGTTTCTATATGTGTCTATAATAAGAAAGAAAAGTATCCCTGATGTATCTAAAAGAGGTCAGCCGTGTGAGTGCAACAGGAGCTTGGCGGGGCCCCTTGTTCAGCAGATTTCACTCCAACCATTCGCCCTTCACCAGCAGCAGCCCGCTCGGCTGGAAGATGTTGACTGGCGCAGAAAGGAGTCCTTATTTCTTAAAAAAAAGCTGCGAAATCAGTAGGTGGGCTGCCATGGGAACGGGCAGCAGGTTTGATGTCACGGATAGTTTCCATAGCAATGAGCCTGGATTTCATGTCACAACATGAGGTCAATGTTTCCATGGAGATGTGCTGGCTGTGCACTGATCCCACTCTTTGTGCATTGTGTGTCTGTGTGTGCGTGTTTTGCGCAGGGGAGGAGGCTGCATAATTAATATTTATTTTGTCAAACCAGATGCCCCTCTTTGTGTGTGTCTGAAAAACATCAGCTTCTTCATGGAAGGAGAAGTTAAAAACTGCGTCAATCTTTTCCCTCTTATGGGTGCACAACAAGTCATATTTTAGTGCAGAAATATGGGCTTCGCTCAAGGAAGAAGAGAAGGAAGGGGTTCGCCAAAACACACTCATAACTGGCACACACGATGTCTGACTCCACACCCATGCACAAAATAAACCAACCAAACATTTCCTTTAGCACAGTGGTGACCGTCCTTCTGTCTGTTTATACTTACAGATAAAATAGTTGACAATGAAAGCGCTTCAGTATTGGGGCTTCATTAGGAATATATCTGTACACAGAATTCATTAGATTCTGGACAGCATGACCTATTGGACACAACTCTTGTCTTCCCTTTCTTTGATTCTAGATTTAATTTGTGAAATGTGGGTGATTTAACCTCGTTGAAAACACGACGAAAGCGTTTTTTAAAAAAAACCTGTGGTTCTTTGTTTCGTGAATCGAGCTTTCAGTTTAAAAATTGTCTGTATTTGCTGCCACCTGGTGTCTTAGATGCATTAAATTCCAGCCTTCATGACTTAACGAATTTTGAATATGCCGGTTCCCTGGCTTTCTACAAAGCCTCTCAATGAAGAAATAATTTATTAAAGGAATTTAAAAAGCCTAACGAGTTACTCTTGAAGTACGGTCACCTTTTTCCAGAAACGAACGCAGAAACTTGCACACAACAAAATAAGCCGATTCATCAATTTTTTTTTGTAATTTGATCATGGCACATGGGTGACACTCTCTAGGCCAGAAACTATTCCCATAATCTTTCTTGAGAAGTTGCGGTGAGTCATCTCCTTGAACTGAAGCTATTTGGGGCTGCCTTTCTGTTAGGGAGTTTCAGAACTCTGTTCCACTGAAGGAAGGAAGATATATTTCCAAATTAGGATGAAACATTAGGTTCAGAGGGAAACTTGTAAGGGGTGGTGTTCCCATGCATTTGCTGTCCTTGACTTTCTAAGAAGTTGGGGTCCCACTTTTGAAAGCTTCAGGATAATAGATGGTTCTGACAAAAGTTAATTGATTTGAAGTGCGAATTCTGTTTTGTCTCCACTGCTGTCTGCCAAGGATATAGAGCATTTTCTGTTTTGATTTCCAGTTTCCAACATCCTCTGTGCAGTGAAAACACAATGAGTCAAAATTGGATAATCCAATTCTCCAGTTATGTTGATGTTGTCAGCTTTTCCGCGAACAGAACAGGAAATCCAATGGAAGGATGTTTGTCAAACATTGAAGTTCTAGACTTGTGAAATGTAATGTACTGTAGCAATAACCCAGAGGTATAATATAGGGCTGCTTTCTCATTAGAGAGAGATGACTGCTGGTGAGTTTAACCTAAGGGTCATCACACCTCAAGACGAGAGATGAGGTTGAGAAGGCAGGACCTTCATGGTCACCTCAATCTGTTCTAAAGCAACAAAGATGCACCAAGCGCCAATTGCATTTGCCACACTAAGTTCAAACGGGCTCCAACTGCATAAAATGCTGACAGCAAGGAGGACTGGGGCAACAAGGCTTTTTTGTGGGAGGCTGGCATTGAAATTCTACTGGAGACCACCATGGAAACCTACACTGATGTGCATTACAAGGTACGTCTCCACAACAGAACTGACAGCCAAGGCAATCACAGATGTAGTATGTTCTTCAACCTATAGCAGGCTGCTGATCCGAAGAATCTGGTGAATGCCCTCCTGCTTGTTTCTGTAGCTGAATTAGCAAAGGTTATTGAAATGATCTAGGATTTTACCTGGAAGCACAAAAACATGGAAAAGATGTTTGATTGCATCAATGACATAGCAGACTGTATCGCACTCATCTGAAGACAGCATGCTCAGCAGAAAAAGGTTACTGAGTTGTCCCATAGCAAACTCCCAACATGTTTCAAAGCTTTTTACTGAACAGTTTCAGGCCATTAGGAGAAAGTGAGTACTGTGCAGATGCTGGAGATCAGTTAAGATTAGAATGGTGCTGGAAACGCACAGCAGGCCAGGCAGCATCCAAGGAGCAGGAAAATCAATGTTTCAGGCAAATTCCTGATGACGTCGATTTTCCTGAGCTCCTCGGATGCTGCCTGACCTGTTGTGCTTTTCCAGCACCATTCTAATCTTAAGTCTCAGGTCGTTGTATTAAACTTGAAAAATAAAGGCTTTTTTCACATTTTTACTGTGCTTTCACTTTTTTTGAAATTAGTGCAAGATAAAGTTGCCATATGGCTGCTCATTTTAGAGAGAGATACATGACCGGTGGTGGTTTAACCTGAGGGTCACCATGCCTTATGTGAGAGGAGAGGTTGAGAAAGATAATCCTTCATGGTAACCTCAGCTAGTGTGGAAATTGGTCTAATGCTTTTGGTGTCAAGCTGCATTGCAAACCAGGCGTCCAACCAATGACATAATGCATGTTTGTAGGCAAAATCATGTTACTTACAGGTTCTCAGCTATCTGAAAGCTCAGCTTAACCTGAATTTGTGACTGGGTCCAGTGTGATTTGTTGTATCACAATTTTACTGTATTAGGTTTCTGTGCATTTGAATGTAACTTTTACATAGAGCCACATTATGCTAGAAGTGAATGTTTAAGATAACAAATGGGTTGCTGATCCAACAGGTTGCTTTGTCCTGAGAAGTGTTAAACTTTTTAAGTGTTGCTGAAGCTGCTCTTATTGAGGAAATGGTGAGATTCCAATAGACTTCTTCTTATGCCTTGTCGGTGGAAAACAGAACTTGGCGATTTCAAGAGATGAGTCACTTGCTGCAGATTACTCAGCCTCTGGCCTGCTCATACAGCCACAGTGTTCATGTAACTGCTGAAGTTGACCTTCTGGTCAATGATGACCTCCCCAGGGTATTGATGGTGGGAGATTCAACAACGATAAATTCTACTGAATGTTGGGAGGCAGTAATGCTATATTTTAGTCAACATTGTCATTCCTTGGAATGCTTCGTTCTCTGATGGAAAATGAAATGGTGGATGGAATACAATTTGACATTACTGTCACTTTCATCATCCTAGGGGTTAGCATTGATTAGAAACAGAACCATTTGAGCCGTATAAATACGATGACGACAAGAACAGGCCAGAAGCTGGAAATTCTGTGGTGGTATCTGTTACAATAAAATGATTGCGTGTGTGTGTATGTGTTTTTAAAGTTAACTGCAACTGAGACAAAATTACTATAGTGATGAATTCACTGGTTGGCTGACAAAAATTCTGTGTGGGACTAATAGGATTTAACATCCAAAGTTTTCAAAGAAGTTACCGTTAGGTCAGACTGTGATCACTTGTGAACAACAAGGACAAGTAACTGACAGCCCCTGCTCAATAACAAGCCATCCCCTGTGGATTTTGCTCCAAACTACAGAAGCCCTCCTGACTGGCTATCTGAAACCTTTTTCAGGAGTCAACAGTACACCAAGGAAGTGATGAATAGAACTTGGTAGCAGCCCTGATAAGCTGAACCACCATGGAATAATTAACTCAGACTGCTCACACTGGTAGCAGCTCCAGAAGACAGTTTGTACAACCTGCCATACCTGCCAGTTTGTAGAAAAAAATAGAACATGCAATAAACCAATCGGGAATGAGGCTTGTGGGTCAGGACTGAGAGATAAATGGGATGGGGGGGGGGGGGGTGGAGTTGGGTGGAAGGTAGCTCGGAAAACGATAGGTAGATGAAGGTGAGGGAGAAGGTGATAGTTCAGAGGGGGGTGTGATGGACGGTAGGGTGGTGCTGAGTTGGAGGCTTGGGACTTGGAAGATGTAGGGGTGGGGGGGGGGGGAGGAATCAGGAAGCTGTTGAAATCCACATTGATCCCCTGTGGTTGCAGGGTCCCAAGATGGAATATGAGGTGTTCCTCTTCCAGTCATCAAGTGGTAATGGTTTGGCAGTGGAGGAGGCCCAAGACCTGCATGCCCTTGATTGTGTGGGAGGGGGAGCTGAAGTGTTCAGCCACTGGGTGGTAGGGATGGTGATTGCGGGTCCCAGAGATGTTCTCTGAAATGATCCCCAAGAAGGCGTCCTGTACCCCCGATGTAGAGGAGACCATACTGAGTGCAACGGATGCATTAGATGACATTGGTAGAAGTACAAGTAAATTTCTGACAGATGTGGAAGGATCCCTTGGGGTCTTGGACAGAGGTGAGGGGAGTATTATGGGTGCAGGTTTTGCACTTCCTGCAGTTGCCGGGAAAGATGCCAGGAGTGGGCTGTGAGCTGGTGGGGTAGTGGACCTGACCTGACGAAAGAGTTGCAAAGAAAATGGTCTTTTCAGAAAGCTGGTAAGGGTGGGGAGGGAAATATATCTCTGGTGGGGGGGTCCGTTTGGAAATGGTGGAAGTGGAGGAGGATGATGCAATGTATGTGGTGGTTGGTGGGGTGGAAGGTGAGGACTGAGGGATTCTGTCCTTGTTGTGTTGGGAGGGATGGGATTCAAAGGCAGTGGTGGGTGAGGTAGGGGAGATGTGCAGGAGGGCATTGTCAACCCACGTGGGAGGGGAAGTTGCGATCATGGAAGAAAGAGGCCATCTGGGACCTTCTGAGGTGGAATTGGTCATCCTGGGAACAGATGCGGCGGAGGCGAAGGAATTGGGAATAAGGGATGGCATTTTTATAGGAGGTAGGGTGGGAGGAGGTGTAGTCCAGGTAGCTGTGGGAGTTGGTGGGTTTGTAGTAGATGTCTATGGTTAGTTCGTCGCCAGAAACAGTGGTGGAGATGTCCAGAAAGGGGAGGGGGGTTTCCAAGATGGTCCAGGGGAATTTAAGGTCAGGATAGAAAGTGTTGATAAAGTTGCTGAACTGTTTGATCTCAATGTAGTGGTGGAACAGAGTGGGGGGGGGGGGGGGTGTGTTGCTGGTGTAACCATGGAAAATAGACTGTTCCACATAGCTGACAGGCATAGCTGGGTCTCATACAGGTGCCCATGGCTACCCCTTTGATTTGGAAGAAGTGGGAGGATGGAAGGAGAAGTTGTTGAGGGTGAGGATCAGTTTAGCCAGGCGGATGAGGGTGTCAGTAGAAGGCAACTAGTTAAGATAGCATGAGAGGAAGAAGCGGAGGGCTTGGGGACCTTCGTTGTAGCAGATTGATGTGTACAGAGACTGGATGTCCATGGTGAAGATGAGGCGTTGGAAGTTCAGGGAAATGAAAATCTTAGACGAGGTGAAGGGCATAGGTGGAGTCACGAACATAAGTGGGGAGTTCCAGGACCAAGGGGGACAGGAGTGTCAGAGGTTCTGTTCACTCTGAGAACTGGCCCTGAGGAAGCTGGATCAGTGTCAAGGACCCTCCATGTGAAAATAAAGGGGGAACTTGGTAATGGGATACCGGCCTCTGTCGAATTATTTCAGTGGCAACAAGAGTGGGGCTAATGATGTCACTGTGCAAAGTGACTACTCGCTGAAGCCCAACTGGACTTCAAACAGGCACTACAGTTGGCTTTAACATCGGAAAATCCAGCAAGTGGAGCATATGGATTACAGGGTATTCTGATGGATGTGGACACCCTCGCCAGTCTGACTGAACTTGGGAAACATGAATGAAGGCAATTGCATTGCCTCACTCAGGACATATCCTGGTCAGAGGGACTCCAGGTCAGCCCACAGCAAAACCCCGAAACAAAGCCAAGCCTCGGCCAAATCATAAAACTTTTCTTCAGGTTCCGGACAGTAAGCTATTGTAGTTGCTGCTGATATGCAGATTTCAGACATCAAAAGAGTCAAAATTGTGTAAGAGAACTCATTGGCTGATATCCAGGAGAATGCACATCCTGGAAAGTCTATCTACGTCTAGTTTGGAACAGACAAATTGCTCAGCAACATCCAATTCAGAACTAATCAAAATAAAAGTGTGGTTAAATGGTCATCCAGTTTTCCTATCTTCCTGGTGGTGGAAATTGAATAAAGATTCGTATACTTTGTGTCCTTCACTGTGTTTTACACCTGCGCACACACACCATGGGTGCTGGGGAAAAAATAAGCACTACCGCACTTAGGCGGTAGTGTGGGGATAAAAAAAAGAAAAAAAAATATATTAAAAAATGAACAAGTGTGTCAAGTGCTTTATTTCCCCACACAGCATTGCCCTTTGTTGACAAAAAAAAAATGGTCATCCAGTTTGAATGGAAGTTGATACTGTGTGGCCATTTCAGTGATCGCAAAACCAGTCTTTAACAAACTTCACTCTGGACTCCAACCCTTAGGTTTGTGCAAAACCTCAGCTAGACTGAGAATTTATACCGGGGGACCTTTACAGATTAAGAGTATACCTCCCATTCTGGTCTCATATGAGAAGCAGCTGGTTCAGTAACCACTGATTGTAGTAAAAGGCTCAGGCCCATGCTTGATGGGGCGTAATTGCTTGAGAACGATCTAGATTGGCTCAACATTTTTTAAATTAGGTAATTGCTACTCTAATTAAATATCTGGATGTTTTTCAGGATGGTCAAGAGACTGAATGGAGCTAAGGCCACTTTACATGTTGAGCAAGGAGCAATTCCATGATTCTGCAAGGCCTGCCCAGTGCCATTTTGCCAGGCAAAAGTAAATGCAGAAACCAGAAGGCTGAAAAGCGAAGGGATCATCAAACCAGTCCAGTTTGCAGAATGGGCAGCACTGGTTATACTGTTTGTGAAACCCGGCAGGTCTGCTCCCTTTTGTGGGGATTTTAAAAGAGTGGTAAACCGCTTTTAGCAGCTGGATAAATACCCAATCCCTCACATAGGAGATTTATACGCAAAGCTGACAAGAGAGTTGTCTCTCATGAAATTGAACGTGAGCCATGCATACTTGCAGTTGCGGCTAGATGAATATTCCCAGAAAGATGCGACAACTAATATCCATAAGAGTTTGTACCAATATATGAGTCTGCCATTTGGGGTATCATCAGCCTGTGTAATATTTCAGCAGAAGATGGAAAAAAAATTACTAGATCTCTACACAAGGTCGCCATTTATCTATATGATTGCTAATAACTGGGAAGGTCAATAAGGAGCTCTTAGAGAATTTGGACATAGTCCCTATATGTTTCTCCCAAGTGGCCTTATGCCTTAAAAGGGAAAAAAATGTGTGTTCCAAGCACCCCAAATGACCTACCTGGTCTACAGAGTTGACAAGGCAGGTTACATCCATTGGAAGATAAAGTGAGTGCAATCAAAGGTACCCCAGCTCCCACCTTTTTACCAGAAAATAGGTCTTTCCTTGGACTGGCAAACTATTATGGAAAGTTCATACATAACCTGGCATTTTTGCATCAACTCTTAAAAAATGGGTCAGCATTGGAAATAGTCACATAGCCAAGCCATAGCTTTCAGGAAAGTGAAAAAGCTATCATCCGCTAAGAATAAAGGACTAATCTCTGTCCTCGGAATCAGTGGGAGAGGGAGGTAGTGATTGTAATGAGGTCAGCCAGGTGGACCTCATAGAATATGATTCCTTGATTAGGGCTATTAATCTGGTCTGATCAGGGAGCCCTGACTGTCAGATGAAAACAGTAGCGTCAGAGGTTGTTTTCACTCTGAGAGCTGGCTCTGAGGAAGCTGGATCAGTGTCAAAGACTCCATGTGTAAATAAAGGGAGACTTGGTGATGGGATAGTAGCTTCTGTGGAGATATTTCACCACCTTTCAAGGATAACTTATGCTGAAAATGGTAATTCTTCTGTATGGTTTTGCATGAAAATACAGTAAAGTAATGGGGAAAAAATGATTTGTTGCTCAAAATTTGATGATCATTGATTTGATAGTACATAATATGTTCTGCTGGATGGTTTGAGCATGGACAATGGGGTGATGATTGATATGGCTCAATTCCAAACTTACATACATGTCTTGAACAGTGAACTGTGGTCAGTTGTCAGGGATTATCTGATTGAGCACACCAAATAAATTGAAAATAGCACACATCGTGTCAGTTGCAGTCATGCTTGTTGTGTTTATAAGTTGTTTAACAATGAGAAATTTAGAGAAGTAATCCATCACAAAGATGTAGTTTGCCCTGTACACTGTGAATTGTTCTGTCACTCCTTTAGTCTAAGAAATGGATGGAACATTGTGTCGATGTAGAGACATGCATCTATGAGGTATTGAAAATCCTGATTCATCCCTCACCATTACACAGATTTTCCTTCTAGCTTTCTTGTGCATTCAATACTGTATGTCCTTGGTGTGACATGGATATGGTACTTTGGTATAATACTTTTGGTATTAGAACTTGTTTGTCTTTGAAAATGTGATATACCAAGGTCATTATTGTATGACCAAAATGAAAAGACTTTTTAATCCTATCAGGGTAGGGAAAAACGAGGACTGCAGATGCTGGAAACCCGAGTCTGGATTAGAGTGGTGCTGGAAAAGCACAGCAGGTCAGGCAGCATCCATAGAGGAGGAAAATCGACGTTTCGGGCAAAAGCCCTTTAATCCTATCAGGCCATTCATGGATAATGCGCTTTTGTTGAAGTTGCTCATATTTGAAAGTTGCCAGTTGCAAATATTCACATTGACTCTGATCAACGTGATGCAGATCAACCTTGCACACATCTTCAACTTCATCATCTGGACCATCAACATTTAGATCAAGATTAATATCTTTTTCTCTGTGTGGGTTAGATAATCTGCTCAGCATTTGAAATGCAATCATCCTGGACAGTTTTTCCATAGCGAGGATGGTTTAAATCTCATGAATTGTACCAAGATCTATACTTACTGGTATTCCTTACTGGCATCTAGGCAGAAGATTTGAGAAGCCAAGATGATCTTACCTGTTGACAGTATAGTGTGATTCCATTATTATATAGAATTGGTGATCAGTTATACACTGTGTCATGGTCTTTCATATACTGTGCCATGGACCACCACTTGAATAGGTATACATTGAATAGTGGACGCCACGGTGGCACAGTGGTTAGCACTGCTGCCTCATAGCGCCAGAGACCCGGGTTCAATTCCCGACTCAGGTGACTGACTGTGTGGAGTTTGCACATTCTCCCCGTGTCTGCGTCAGTTTCCTCCCACAGTCCAAAGATGTGCAGGATGGGTGAATTGGCCATGCTAAATTGCCCGTAGTGTTAGGTAAAGGGGTAAATGGGTGGGTTGCGGGTCAGTGTGGACTTGTTGGGCCGAAGGGCCTGTTTCCACATTGTAAGTAATCTAAACATGTTTTGAGATATATAATGGTAACATGTTAGCGCAAGCTCCTGTTTGAATTTTAGTTTTTAGTGTGCATTGTCCTGCCATGAATGAGAAATGATTTTACTGAAATGTGTACAATTCTTAAAGGGTTTGATAGAATAAATGCTTTCCCTGGCTGAAGAGTTGATACTGGAGGTCATCATGTCATGATATGGGTCAAGTATTTAGGACTGAAATCAGCTGAAATCTCTTCACTCAGAGAGTTGTGAATCTTTAGAACTATGTATCCTGCGTGGCTGTGGATGTATATTAGATACTTAGATCAGAGTCATTGAGGTAATCAAGGAATCTGATGATTGGGTGACAAAGTAGAAATTATGTTAAAAAATCAGTCATAATCTTATTGAATTGGAGATCAGACTTGAGGAGCTGTATAGTCTATTCTTGCTCCTATTTCTTATGCCTTTTATGCTCAGAGGAACAAATTCACTGCCAAAATCACAGGAAAAGTTTCAGTACCACTCCTTCTATTCCAAACACACTCAGCCTCCATTTACTATCTTCACAGTAGGTATTAAAAGCTTACTGTTCCTGTAATAGTAACGGCAAAACAAATAAATTCTTTGATAACTATTTTCACATTTCACACTCCAGCTACACGTTTTCCATTAAACACCACCTCATGCATTTGCAAACTACTGTTCTCACTCTCAGTATATACATCATGGAGGAGGCCCATGTTCCTTCTCAATAGCCACTCAGCAACACTGGTAGATTATACAGCCTTGAATGAGGCAATACGAAAGAAGCACCCAATTATTGCTAACCCCACCAGGATTATTTAATACCCTAATTCCAGAACATTGGATATTTGCCATCCTGGAGATCACTAATGGATTCTGGGCCATACCTTTGGACCCAGAGTCTCTGGATTGTTTGACCTTTACGGTAGGGCAGCATGGGTATAGGTGGACCCTTGTGCCTCAAGGATTCCACAATATTTTTATTGGGCTATTGTGAGAATACTGGAGTGAATACTGACAGGAGGAGGGGAACATCTGATACAGTTTGTTGAATACTTGCTTCTGGCCTCTGCAGTGATGAAGGTACATGCTTGGGTCTTAATAACCTTTTGAAAGGTTCAATCCTGACTAGATTTAAGACCATCTTAAAAATGGACCATGTCGGGGAACTTCAGGTCTTCCACTTCGGGTTTGAGATCTCTCAGTCACTAATGGAGATGCCCGAGATCCAGAAATGAGTGTTTTGGAAAATGCCTAGATCCACCAATGTGAAGAGACATTTAAGTATTATAGCAACTTTATTGATGGATACACAGAAGTGGTAACTCCCTGCAATCCCTTGTAAAATCATGGGAGGAGCGGGTATTTACCCCAGAGATGAAGCGATACACTGGAGTGAGGATCAGGAAATGGCCTATACCAAAGCAACTACAATAGGGCTCTTACATCCTGGGAAGACCTGTAAACTGTATATTCACAAGGTATCAAGTCACCATTCTCTTACCAGATCTTAGGGCTGCTCTCCCAGTAGGGAGAGAGAACTGGTGGTGATTTAACCTGACAGCCACCACACCTCAGGTGAGGGGGAAGGTTGAGAAAGGGAGTCCGTCATCATTACCTCAGCCCGTGCTGGGAATGATCCCACACCGCTGGGATCATTGTGCTTCGCAAACCAACCATCGAACCATCTGAGCTAAACCAACCTCTATACATTCACAGTAGGGTAATATTGGCTAAATGCAGCCAATGGAATACTCCTCAACCACACAATAACCCACTATGGGAGGCATGGCATGCCGCGTAGCAGCGTTTGATTGTGCTCATGGATACTGAAGGCTAGTGAGCAACTTCCAATGGATGGCAACGAAGTGTTACACACATAGCATACTATCCTACAGGGAATGAATCAGGGACAGCTGTGGTCAGTGTCTGACAGCTGGAGGCAGCTTTATAGAAGGCATGCCTGGGCTGGGTCTTTATGGGAGGTGTGTGGCATGGGACATTATCCAATACAAGGAATAGCGTTAAGAGAAGGAATCATCATTATGTGTATTGGGCATATAGAGGAAGATGATTAACAGAGGGTACGGTAGAAGAGCCCTTGAAAAATTGAATATTGATTTGTATATTGATAGATCATGAAAGTATTATGATGGAGACCCTAGAACAGGTGTGCAATAATGATTGGAGAAGAGGTAGTATGTAAGGTGGAACAATTGCCTGAGGACTATTCAGCCCGGATAGTGGAATTAATTAGCCTTGCACACTGACCCTGAATTTAGTGAAACAGCTAGTTGCTCTGCCTTTGGAGTAGTAAGTGAATACATGCTAGCATGGACCAAGAGAGGGAATGCTACCTCCAATGGATCTCTAGACATACACCAGGAAATACTTAAGCAATTGGTTGAGACTACTAAGGGACCCATCATGGGAGCTACAAATAAAATTAAGGCCAAGAGGAAGATAGAAAAGCACAGCAAGCAAGCAATATATAGGCAGATTATTGAGCCAGAAACATATCAGAGGAGGATTCAGAAGAAGAAGGGACAATGATATTTAGTGTTGGGTGGAGGAAATGTCAGTTGAAAAAAAAAGACTCTGCAGACCAAGAAGAACATGAGGAGTGGGAACAGGAAGGAGCAGTGAAGGGAAAAGATGGGATCTAGTGAAAGGAAGAACACATAGGCTCTGATGAAATGCCTTAGGGGCAACTATCAGAAATATATTATGAAATAGGACTTCCCAGAAATATGAGCACCCTTCAGTTAGTAAGCAGGTATATTGGTGGTGGGAGGGCCTGGGACAAGACAGGGTGAAACATTGCCAATGATATGTGTGTGGATGTTAACCAAGGGACAGTCATGAAGGTGAGGATGAGGACGATGTGTGCCCCAAAGACCATGGGAAAATCTGAGCTAGATTTCACTGTGTATCCCTGGCAATAAATCAAGGGAAGATCTATCACTTGGCAATTATCAATTAGTTCATCCGCTGGTGGAAGCACTTGTGGTTACAGATTGAACAGTCAAAATTGTACCTAAGACGTTTGCTGAAATAATATTAGCCTGATGGGCCACTATAGATAGATTAAGATCAGGGCACTAATTTTACTGGAAAGGTGATGAATGATTCTGCATCCCTTATTATCAGGAATGGTAGAAAGGATGAATTGGACCCTGAAAGCAGTTTCAGCAAAGTCACAAGGGGAAAAGGGCAAATGTATACCACTGGGTTTAAGAACATGAAAAAGCCAAGGGACTGGATAAACCCAATTAAGTTAATGACATGGCGAGCAATCGCATTGCCACCAGATGTGATTACAGGGAGGAAAACATAGGGTATGATACAATGTTATGTGTGGGAATGTGTACTCAGATCCATGACATGTGGCAAGCAGTCCAGTATAAACAACAGATCCAAGACCTTCTGGACAGGAATGTAAATGACCCTCAGAGATCAGGTGAAAGTGGAGACTTAACCCCAAGGTGGCGAGGACTCTAACAGATAATAATGAGTGAAGATACTTACTAGTGCTTAGAGATCTGAGGCAGTGGGCATTGGAAGCACTGGAGTAAATTAAAGAAGTAAAAAGTAGGAGAGGAGGGCTAACATCCTGTGCTTACACCATAGTAAAAGGCCACGGTGACGATGAACGTACAGTCATAGAGCTGATCATTCTACATAGTGAATTTGTGTAGACTAAAATACTTGTTTGCAGCAGAACATATGACTAACCAGTATCAAACACTTTGTGACATCCAATTGTTAATTGAATGAAACCAGTTGTAGTGAACAAGCTACAACGTAGTGTTTAATTATGTATACTAAGAACAAGGGTGAAATTTGTTGGGTGACCAGAGGACACCCAGGAGGCAAACCCTTAGGGGTGAGTGAAATACTAAAGGAAGTTTGGAAAAGGTGTAAGCTTGGGTTAGTTCCCTCTCTCAGCTCAATAACCTACAGTTTGGGAAAGAGCAGCAGTGTTGTCAGATAGCATCTGCTATATGTCCAGTGAGTTTAGGATAAAAAATCTCTTGGTGGAATGGTGACTGAGTTGTCCAATGGAGGCAATATAATGACTCTGATATACAATATTGGGTAAGCATGTGTGTGACAGAAAAGGAAGTGGAAATGGTGAGAAAAGGGATCTTTGGGGTTGAGTGTAAATATGTCAGGTGGTTAACACTGATTAATTCACTCAGACTGTCGTCGAAGGAACCCTGGGAAAAGTTACAAAGATCCAGCTTACAGCGATGGTCAGCCAGGTCCAAACAAGATCATCAGTTTAGCCATTATATCACTTTGAGAAAGACCTGTAGAAGCCAGATAAAAATGACAAAGGGAGGACTAGTCACATGCTCAAGTCAGGGGTAACTTTAACCCTATACGTGATGGCAGCATCGTCCTTGACTCAGTATGTCATGCTTAACTGTTTCAAGAAAAGGAACCTTAGGTGAAGGAGATGGATCATGAGGTGATGTGATTGAGTGGTTTTGGAACCTGTGAACCCTCTCCAAGGTGCTGATATGATGCTAAATAGGTTCATGTGCATATTAATATAATTTACACTGAGGAACTCCCTCTACATCCCACTCAACAGAGGGAGAAGAGACCACATCCACAACAGCTGAACAACCTTATGTTCAACCTCAGCAACCAAATGTCCTGGTTAATGAAAGGATGAGGGAGTGGACTCTTTTATTGAATGTCCAACAAGTCCTCTACACCAATGTTCCCCATCAGGTAAAGCATTTGCTCTTGAATTTGTCCAGTGTAATACTACTACCAGAATTGTCCCATGGTTTAGAACATAGAACACAGAAGATAAAAAGGTACAGCACAGAAAGGCCCTTTGGCCCATGATGTTGTGCCAAGGATTAATCCTAATGTAAAATTAAATAACCTAACTACGCACCCCTCAATTCACTACTGTCCATGTGCATGTCCAGCAGTTGCTTAAATGTCCCTAATGACTCTGCTTCCACCATCACCACTGGCAACACATTCCATGCATTCACAACTCTCTGTAAAGAGCTAACCTCTAATATCTCCTCTATACCTTCCTCCTAATATCTTAAAACTATGACCCCTCATGCCAATCAGTCCTGCCCTAGGGAAAGGTCTCTGGCTATTGACTCTATCCATGCCTCTCATTACCTTGTATACCTCAATCAGGTCACCTCTCTTCCTCCTTCTCTCCAGAGAGAAAAGTCCGAATTTAGTGAACCTCTCTTCATAAGACAAGCCATCCTGGTAAACCTTCTTTTCACCTTCTCCAAAGCGTTTGTATCTTTCCTATAATAGGGTGACCAGAACTAAACACAATGTTCCAAGTGTGGTCTCATCAGGGTCTTGGAGAGCTGTAGCAAAACCTTGCAGCTCTTAAACTCGATCCCCCATTAATGAAAGCCAAAACACCATATGCTTTCTTAACAACCCGATCCACTTGGGTGGCAACTTTAAGGGATCTATGCACTTGAACACAAAGATTCCTCTGTTCATCCACACTGCCAAGGTCGGCATGGTGGCACAGTTGTTAGCACTTCTGCCTCACAGCGCCAGAGACCTGGGTTCAATTCCCACCTCAGGTGACTCTCTGTGTGGAGTTTGCACATTCTCCCTGTGTCTGCGTGGATTTCATCAGGGTGCTCTGGTTTCCTCTCACAATCCAAAAATGTGCAGGTTAGGTGAATTGGCCATGCTAAATTGCCTGTAGTGTTAGGTGAAGGGGTAAATGTAGGGGAATGGGTCTGGGTGGGTTGTGGGTCAGTGTGGACTTGTTGAGCCGAAGGGCCTGTTTCCACACTGTAAGTAATCTAATCTAATTCTGTCTTTAATCCTATATTCATCATTCAAGTTCAACCTTCCAAAATGCATCACTTCACATTTATCCAGGTTGAACTCCATCTGCCATTTTGTAGCCCAGCTCTGCGTCCTGTCTATGTCACGCTGCAGCCTGCAGTAGTCCTCGATACTATCAATGGCACCTCCAACCTATGTGTCATCTACAAATTTACTAACCCATCCCTCATCCTCCTCATCCAAGTCATTTGTAAAAACTAAAAAGTGCAGAGGCCCAAGAACAGAGCCCTGCAGGACACCACTCAATGCTGACCTCCAGGCAGAATACTTTCCATCTACAATCGCTCTCTGCTCTGTCAGCCAATCAATTCTAAATCCAGATAGCCAAATCTCCCTGTATCCCATACCTCCTGACTTTATGAATGAGCCTACCATGGGGAATCTTATCAAATGCCTTGCTGAAGTCCATATACATCACATCCACTGCTCAACCTTCATCAACCTGTCTTGTCACCTCCTCAAAGAACTCAATAAGATTTGTGAGGCATTACCTGCCCCTCACAAAGCCATGCTGACTGCCTTTAATCACACTATGCTTTTCCAAATAGTCATAAATTCTATCCCTCAGAATTCTTTCCAAAACCTTGCTGACCACAGACGTAAGACTGACTGGTCTGTAATTGCCAGGGATTTCCCTATTACCCTTCTTGAGCAGAGGAACAACATTTGCTTCCTTCCAATTCTCCAGTACATCTCCCGTGGAGAGTGAGGAAGCAAAGATCTTCACCAGTGGCTTAGCAACCTCCTTTATCACTTCCCGGAGCAGCCTGGGATAGATCTGGTCCTGGGGACTTATCAATTTTAATTTAGTATCTGAGGCAAGAAGCCATGAACAGAGAGTCGGCAAATTGAGACCAAAAAAGGATATTGTATCAATTCTGTTATACAAACTTGGATGTAACCTCTCGTGTAATTGATGGATTGTATGAACACTGTAATCTATCATACTTTGATGCTGTAAAATGTGCAACAACTGTTATTCTGTGAGTCAAAGAGAGTATTGGCTCTTTAGAAAGCATGTGTGAAGGAGATCTGTTATAGCTACCTCCAGTGGTTGGACTGGGTTATTCCTCCTTTTGCATAAAAATGTTCTGCTGCATTGTAAAGTCTGTCAAGTGTTGGTGTTGAGTCTTTTAGTGCCAAGCTAAGGCCAACTTATATTGATCTTTTGGAACATTGGGCTTGGCTTCACAAATAGAATCTTGGCAGGTATTGTAGAAAGTGCATTATACTCTCTAGTGCTGTCCTTGTTGACACTCTATACTGAAGTTGGTCTTTGAACATTGAAGGGTGGGGACAGTGAAGTTGGTATTGACTCTTATCAGTCAGTGCTGTTCAGTCCTATTAGGTAGTTGCCTGGGGAATGCTCTTGCAAGTGCTGGGGAAAAAAAGTTGCCATGACATTTTTTGTATGGACCTGTGAGTCACAGTGGTGGCAGCACTTCTGTCCACATTGCTCAAAAATAAACCTTGTATCAGACTATTTAAACATCACCTTAAGGAGTGCACTCCTAATTAGATGTCCCATCAGAAATAACATGTGCAATGACTTGCCTAACTTTCATAAGCAAATGGGATGCTTATATATCTAATTGTAATGACAGCTGGGTGTGAAAATAGCCCAAGCTTGAACTGGCTACACTATAACACTTCTCCCACTCTCTGCCTTCTTGATTCCCACATTAAATTAACAAAGACAACTATACTTTATACAACATAAAATTAAAAAAGAATTGCATACTATCCAGCACAAGCCATCTTGCACTTTGTCATAAACAAGGCAAATGTTTACAAAGTAGTTATACAGACAATAAACAATACTTTAGAAAAACATGTAACTACTACCAGTTGTTGTATAGATCTACCTTGATGAAACAATGCTTTATTATATCAGGTTTATTTAGTTAAAATACCATAGGACTGTAAAACTATTTTTGTAATACGTGTGTTAATTAATAATAAAATGGAATGGTATCTGACTATAAGTACAATACTGATTTAATGCCCATAATTTATTTTCTTAACTGTCAGAACTGTGTCTTTTTATTTTTGTGCCATTATCAACTGTGGATTGAAAGGAGAAAGAACATTAAAAAAGGGATTTACCAGGAAGTCTGCATAACTTCACAGCAAGGAATATGATTTTATTCTGAACTCTTTCTTTTGTGGTTGTAGGTTCCTGCAATGTGCAGACAATTAGGAGCCAAGGCAACATTTACAAGTGAAGTTGATGGGCTCTCAGCTGACTGAGCAATTAGCTCTACAAACAAGTTACAGAGACACAAACAGAAAGAGAGAAAACTACAGGAGGGTGGTGGTGAAGTTGTCCCTGGAGAAGCTGCCTGTTTTCTGCAGTAAAGAAAATTTTAAATATGAAGACTAGTTGCTTTCCCTGCAGTATATCCTGCAATTTGTGACTTTGAAATTGATAAATCAGACAACTTCCAAGTTAATCAATCACTCTGTACTTCTTATAAACCAATGAAAGCTTCCAGAAAAAGTCAACTAAATAACCAAGTGCTTGGCTAGCTGAAGCTTGATTATCCCAATATCAGAATAAGGAAGCAACACAACTGAACTAACTTTACCGCTTTTCTCTGTCTTTGCAATAATGTTTCCCCCTATTTTGTGTCTGTGCGTGTGTTTATAAATGCATGTGAAAGGTGCAGATAATAAGATGATTAAAGTTTTAGTTAGTAGTGTTATACACTAAAGGTTTATATCTGTTCATTTATAGCTATAGTCTAATGACTTATATTAAATTATAACTCTTGTTTAGTACAGTAACCTACACTGTGCTTTCTTTCAACCTTGATCTGAAAGTCAGGTAAATTGAGGTATTGTGCAAACCTTAAAACACTGCAACATTTATTTCAATACAGGGAACAATGGGACTCAATTTATGGTGTGCTACCCATAGATTATACCCAGTGGATTCTAACATCATTTTTAATAATCAATTACCAGAGCCTGAGTGCAAGTTTATGCTTGTTTTATTCAAGTAACTCAAGGATAGTATCATTCCAGCTAGACTGGGCTAAGATGCTATGTGACCATTGTTGGTCATGTAGCAGCTCATTATCAGAATTGGGGTCAGTTAGGTCAGTTGGTTGGACAGCTGGTTTGCAATGCAGTGTGACACCAACAATTCCTGCATCAGCTGAACTCACCATGAAGGATATGCTTCATTGCCCACCTGAGGCATAGTGGCCCTCACATTAAATCTCTCTTATGATAGAGTAGCCCTCTGTTCCTCTGGGACTATGTTTTTTTTTATTATTATCGAAATTCCAAACTTGCTGCATACAAACATAAGAAACAGATGTCTATTCCAAGTCATAGCATAATGTTGTTAATGTCTCCTTCACCCTGTCTGAGAACAATTAATCTTATCCTAAATGTTGTTGTTTTTCCCATTCCCTATCAGTGTCTGCCACCTCCCTGTCTCTAAACCTCTCCTGACTGCAAAGTCTCTCCAAAATATTTTTGTCAACATTAACTTCCATTTGTTCAAGGTCACTCACAGATTCCTGCTGACACTAACCTCTGGGATGCCTTTGATTCATCTTGCCCAGGTTAATTAATTGACATCTACTCTTTATTTGAATTGGAGGAATGGCTACATTAGTTATCAAACCCACAAAGACTTCATATAGAAAAAGAATGGAAAATTAACCACAGCAGTATGCTACCAAATCCCAATTGTTGAAAGTGGATTACACAGAAGATGCCAATGATAATGGTAAATTATCAACTCTCCATTTTCAATTTCCATTTTCTGATTTGTAATACCTAGAATAAAATTGCTGAAATAAACAAAAACACTATCGCTGATCAAAAATACATTCATTAAACAACCATGTTTTCAGATTAAAATCTACCTTATTAAGAACTCTAAACATATTTTTAAACTGCACATTCTTGATCTTTATTTTGTACCAGGCACTTTTAAAAAAAAATTTTATGTACTGGGCATAAAATGTACAATTATATTAATGTTGCATTTTATTCTAACGGTTAGTAAGTAATAATATTCCTTTTTCTTTCACTCAAGAAAACCTTGTAATTGGCTCCTTCACCTTGATTGGTACAACATCTGAATTGAAGTTGTACAAAATTGCATGCTAAAAAGTCTTAAAGGTATTTGTTAGAACCAACTGAAGGGGTTACAAATTGGTGAACAGATTCTCACCTCATCATCTGTAGCAGATACAATTATTCACTATAGATATAGAGTCATAGAGATGTACAGCATGGAAACAGACCCTTCGGTCCAACCCATCCATGCCGACCAGATATCCCAACCCAATCTAGTCCCATCTGCCAGCACCTGGCCCATATCCCTTCCTACTCATATACCCATCCAAATGCCTCTTAAATGTTGCAATTGTACCACCCTCCACCACTTCATCTGGCAGCTCATTCCATACATGTACCACCCTCTGCGTGAAAAAGTTGCCCCTTAGGTCTCTTTTATATCTTTCCCCTCTCACCCTAAACCTATGACCTCCAGTTCTGGACTCCCTGACCCCAGGGAAAAGACTTTGCCTATTTACCCTATCCATACCCCTCATAATTTTGTTAACCTATATAAGATCACCCCTCAGCCTCCGACGCTCCAGGGAAAACAGTCCCAGCCTGTTCAGCCTCTCCCTGTAGCTCAAATCCTCCAACACTGGCAACATCCTTGTAAATCTTTTCTGAACCCTTTCAAGTTTCACAACATTTTTCCAACAGGAAGAACAGAATTGCACACAATATTCCAACAGTGGCCTAACCAATGTCCTGTACAGCCGCAACATGACCTCCCAACTCCTGTACTCAATATTCTGACCAATAAATGAAAGCATACCAAACGCCTTCTTCACTATCCTTATCTACCTGCGACTCCACTTTCAAGGAGCTATGAACCTGCACTCCAAGGTCTCTTTGTTCAGCAACACTCCCTGGGACCTAACCATTAAGTGTATAAGCCCTGCTAAGATTTGCTTTCCCAAAATGCAGCATCTCACATTTATCTAAATTAAACACCATCTGCCACTTCTCAGCCCATTGGCCCAGCTGGTCCAGATCCTGTTGTAATCTGAGGCAACCTTCTTCGCTGTCCACTATACCTCCAATTTTGGTCTCATCTGCAAACTTACTAACTGTACCATTTGGGCTCACATCCAAATCATTTATGTAAATGACAAAACGTAGAGGACCCAGCACCGACCCTTGTGGCACTCCACTGGTCACAGACCTCCAGTCTGAAAAACAACCCTCCACCCCACCCTCTGTCTTCTACCTTTGAGCCAGTTCTGTATCCAAATGGCTAGTTCTCCCTGTATTCCATGAGATCTAACCTTACTAAACAGTCTCCCATGGGGAACCTTGTCGAAAGCCTTACTGAAGTCCATATAGATCACATCTACTGCTCTGCTCTCATCAATCTTCTTTGTTACTTCTTCAAAAACTCAATCAATTTTGTGTGACATAATTTCACATGCACAAAGCCATGTTGACTATCCCTAATCAGTCCTTGCCTTTCCAAATACATGTACATCCTGTCCCTCAGGATTCCCTGCAACAACTTGCCCAGCACCGAGGTCAGGCTCACCGGTCTATTGTTCCCTGGCTTGTCCTTACCGCCCTTCTTAAATAGTGGCACCATGTTTGTAAACCTCCAGTCTTCCGGCACCTCATCTGTGACTATCGATGATACAAATATCTCAGCAAGAGGTCCAGCAATCACTTCTCTAGCTTCCCACAGAGTTCTCAGGTACACCTGATCAGGTCCTGGGGATTTATCCACTTTTACCTGTTTCAAGACATCCAGCACTTCCTCCTCTGTAATCTGGACATTTTGCAAGATGTCACCATCTATTTCCCTGCAGTCTATATCTTCCATGTCCTTTTCCCACAGTAAATACTGATGCAAAATACTCATTTAGTATCTCCCCCATTTTCTGTGGCTCCACACAAAGGCTGCCTTGCTGATCTTTGAGGGGCCCTATTCTCTCCCTAGTTACCCTTTTGTCCTTAATGTATTTGTAAAAACCCTTTGGATTCTCCTTAATTCTATTTGCCAAAGCTATCTCATGTCCCCTTTCTGCCCTCCTGATTTCCCTCTTAAGTATACTCCTACTTCCTTTATACTCTTCTAAGGATTCACTCTATCTATCCTGTCTAAACCTTACATATGCTTCCTTCTTTTTCTTAACCAAACCCTCAATTTCTTTAGTCATCCAGCATTCCCTATATCTACCAGCCTTTCCTTTCACCCTGACAGGAATATACTTTCTCTGGATTCTTGTTATCTCATTTCTGAAGGCTTCCCATTTTCCAGCCGTCCCTTTACCTGCGAACATCTGCCTCCAATCAGCTTTCGAAAGTTTTTGCCTAATACCGTCAAAATTGGCCTTTCTCCAATTTAGAACTTCAACTTTTAGATCTGGTCTATCCTTTTCCACCACTATCTTAAATCTAATAGAATTATGGTCACTGGCCCCAAAGTGCTCCCCCACTGACACTTCAGTCACCTGTCCTGCCTTATTTCCCAAGAGTAGGTCAAGTTTTGCACCTTCTCTAGTAGGTACATCCACATACTGAATCAGAAAATTATCTTGTGCGCACTTAACAGATTCCTCTCCATCTAAACCTTTAACACTATGGCAGTCCCAGTCTATGTTTGGAAAGTTAAAATCCCCTACCATAATCACCCTATTATTCTTACAGATAGCTGAGATCTCCTTACAAGTTTGTTTCTCAATTTCCCTCTGACTATTAGGGGGTCTATAATACAATCCCATTAAGGTGATCATCCCTTTCTTATTTCTCAGTTCCATCCAAACAACTTCCCTGGATGTATTTCCAGGAATATCCTCCCTCAGCACAGCTGTAATGCTATTCCTTATCAAAAATGCCACTCCCCCTCCTCTCTTGCCTCCCTTTCTATCCATCCTGTAGCATTTGTATCCTGGAACAGTAAGCTGCCAGTCCTGCCCATCCCTGAATTGAAGAATGTGGTGCTGGAAAAACACAGCAGGCCAGGTAGCATCCGAGGAGCAGGAGAATCGACGTTTCGGGCATAAGCCCTTCTTCAGGAATGAGGCTGGTGTGCCAAGCGGGTTCAGATAAAAGGTGGGGAGGAGGGAATTTGGGGGAGGGGCACTGGGAATACAATAGGTGGAAGGAGGTGAGGGTGAGGGTGATAGGCCGGAGAGGGGGTGGGGGCGGAGAGGTCAGGAAGAAGATTGCAGGTCAAGAGAGGGGTGCTGAATCTGAGGGTTGGGACTGAAATAAGGTGGGGGGAGAGGAAATTTGGAAGCTGGAGAAATCTACATTCATCCCGTGTAGTTGGAGGGTTCCTAGGCGGAAGATGAGGTGCTCTTCCTCCAGACGTCGTGTGGCCAGGGTCAGGCGATGGAGGAGGCCAAGGACCTGCATGTCATTGGTGGAGTGGGAGGGGAAGCTAAAGTGTTCAGCCACGGGGCGGTTGGGTTGGTTGGTGCGGTTGTCCCAGAGGTGTTCCCTGAAACGTTCCGCAAGTAGGCGGCCTGTCTCCCCAATGTAGAGGAGACCACATCGGGTGCAGCGGATACAGTAAATGATGTGTGTGGAGGTGCAGGTGAATTTGCGACGGATATGGAAGGATCCATTGGGGCCTTAGAGGGAGGTGAGGGGGGAGGTGTGGGTGCAAGATTTGCACTTCTTGCGGTTGCAGGGGAAGGTGCCAGGAGTGGATGTTGGGTTGGTGGGGGGGTGTGGACCTGACGAGGGAGTCGCGGAGGGAGTGGTCTATCCTGAATGCTGATAGGGCTGGAGAGCGAAATATATCCCTGGTGGTGGGGTCTGTCTGGAGGTGGTGGAAATGACCGGAGGTTGGTGGGGTGGAAGGTGAGGACCAGTGGGGTTCTGTCCTGGTGGTGATTGGAGGGGCGGGGTTCAAGGGTGGAGGTGAAGGTAGTGGAGGAGATGAGGTGGAGAGAGTCGTCGACCACGTCGGAGGGGAAATTGCAGTCTTTGAAGAAGGAGGCCATTTGAGTTGTTCGGTAGTGGATTTGGTCCTCCTGGGAATAGATGCAGTGGAGGCGGAGGAATTGGGAATATGGGATGGTGTTTTTACAGGGGCAGGGTGGGAGGAGGTGTATTCTAGGTAGCTGTGGGAGTCGGTCGGTTTGTAGTAAATGTCTGTGTTGAGTCAGTCGCCCGAGATAGAAATGGAGAGGTCTAGGAAGGGGAGGGAGGAGTCTGAGACAGTCCAGGTAAATTTGAGGTCGGGGTGGAAGGTGTTAGTAAAGTGGATGAACTGTTCAACCTCCTCGTGGGAGCATGAGGTTGAGCCAATACAATCATCAATGTAGCGGAGGAAAAGGTCGGGGGTGATGCCAGTGTAGCTGTTGAAGATGGACTGTTCCACATATCCAACGAAGAGGCAGGCATAGCTGGGGCCCATGCGGGTGCCCATGGCTACTCCTTTGGTTTGGATGAAGTGGGAGGATTGGAAGGAGAAATTGTTAAGAGTGAGGACCAGTCCAGTCAGTCGAAGGAGGGTGTCAGTGGAAGGGTACTGTTTGGGTTGGTGGGAGAGGAAGAAGCGGAGGGCTTGGAGGCCTTTGTAATGGGGTATGGAAGTGTATAGGGACTGGATGTCCATCGTGAAGTTAAGGCGTTGGGGGCCGGGGAAACAAACATCATGGAGGAGATGGAGGGCGTGGGTGGTGTTCCAAATGTAGGTTGGAAGTTCTTGGACTAAGCGGGACAGAACAGTGTCGAAGTATGCAGAGTGGAGTTTGGTGGGGCAGGAGCAGGCTGAGACAATGGGTCGGCTGAGGCAGTCGGGTTTGTGGATTTTGGGTAGGAGGTAGAAACAGGTGGTGCGGGGTTGTGGGACTATGAGTTTGAAGGCAGTGGATGGGAGATCTCCTGAGGTTATGGATGATCTGGGAGATGATGGTTTGGTGGTGTGAGGTGGGGTCATGGCCAAGGGGGCAGGAGGAGGAGGTGTCCGCGAGTTGGCGTCTAGCTTCAGTGGTGTATAGATCGGTGCGCCAAACTACCACTGCGCCTCCCTTGTCTGCTGGTTTGATGGCGAGGTTGGGGTTGGAGCGGAGGGAGTGGAGAGCTGGGTGTTGTGAGGGTGAGAGGTTGAAGTGGGTGAGAGGGGTGGAAAGGTTGAGGCAGTCAATGTCGTGGCAGCAGTTGGATATGAAGAAATCGAGGGCGGGTAAGAGGCCAGCATGAGGTGTCCAAGTGGATGGGGTGTGTTGGAGGCGGGAGAAGGGGTCATCAGAGGGTGGGCGAGAATCCTTGTTGAAGGAGTAGGCGCAGAGGCAAAGGCGGCGGAAGAAATGCTTGATATCTAGCCGCGTGTCAAACTCGTTAATCCGGGAGCGTAGGGGGATGAAGGTGAGGCCTCTGCTGAGGACCGATCGTTCACCCTCAGGGAGGGGGAGGTCTGGAGAGATAGTGAAAATACGGCAGGGCTGGGAGCTCGGACCTGGTGTGGGGCTGGAGCTGGGAGTGGGGGCAGAGTCGGTCATGGGGGCGGAGATCGACATGGGGCAGAGATCAACGTGGGGGCAGAGATCGACATGGGGCAGAAATCTCCTTGAGCAGGTGAGTGATGTCACTGGGGGCGGAAGTGGCTGCGGCGACGGCCACTCCAGGGTCAGAAGTGGTGCATCGGGCAGAAACGGCGCTGGTCCCAGTGTCCGTGGATCCTGTGGTGGCCGTGTATCTGTCAGCGATGGTCTTCCTGGCGATCGTGGAGGCGGTTGTCTGGGCAGCGATCGCGGAGGCTGCATGGTCGGTGGTGGCTGTTGTCCGTGTGGCGGTGGGGACGCGGAAGTGACGTCACCATTCGCCGCAGCGGCCGCATGGGCAATGGCGCCTGAGCAGTTCCGGAGGTCGCAAGAAGGTTCTGGAATGGTCGAGGAATCCAGAGTGCCCATCCCTGAGCCATGTTTCTGTAATTGCTAGGATATCCCAATCCCATCTTCCTATCCATTCCTGAGTTCATCTGCCTTCAATATTTGGCCCCTTGCATTGAAATAAATGCAGTTTAATTTACTAGTCCTACCATGTACCTCCGTGCTCTGACTGTTTGACTCGCTTCTGTTCTCAACTGTACCAGTCTCAGATTGGTCTCTTTCCTCATTATCTCCCTGGGTCCACCCCCCCACCTTACTAGTTTAAATCCTCCCGAGCAGCTCTAGCAAATTTCCCTCCCAGTATATTAGATATCTTGAATCAACTATTCAGATGGGTTATGACAGATATCTGGAGCAGGTGGTCTTGAAGGGACACTAATACTGTACCACTAGAGCCCTATAATTGTTTACCAAACGCTCTCTTGAACATACAGCCAAATAACTGAACAATTAAGCACAATTTGACATTTTTATTGTGCATTTGTTTATTTTTGTACAGTGTTTTGGAGTTTGTGGTGTCAAAACTGAGATCGGCAACATGAATTATCCAGGATCATCATGAAACTATGGGCTCTTCTTTCAGTTCTTGACAGTTTACATCCTTACAAAATGCAATGCTACATTTTGAAGCAGCACAATACTTTGTTACTAATTGTTTAAGGCTGTCCTCCCTATTTTTTGTCTTTTTGTTGTTTTATTTAAAGTACATTTCATTAATGACATTTGAATGGATTTTTAATGTACCAAAATAGCACAGCTAATATGTACCATGCAAAATGATTTAAATGCTAACTGAAAACACTTTTCCAAATCACCAGTAAATTCAACACTATTAAATCTCCCTACTGTTCCAATTGTTTATCCCAAAGTGAGGATAAAAACTTACATTCACAGACAAAAATCACTCACAAATTCAACATTTTTTATGTGCCAACATATAAACAAAAGATGTTATAGTTTTTCATACTTCAGCTTATTGAATTTTTACATATGATGGAAGCATTACATTTGTCAACTACACTGTTCAGTGCTTCTTGAACAATTGAGTTTGGAAGCCACTCTTCATGGTGAGTCTTAACACTGGTATTCTACTGACAAATATGTTGTAGTTGTTCATGACAAATACCAAAAGAATGATTTTCATCACTCTGTAAATCTGAAAGAGAATATTCTGTTATCCGGAGAGCACAACAGCATTTCATACAAATGGCAACTAGTTGCATACATTTGGTGCATGTTTTTTGAAATTATTTTTATAAAAAACTTTTTCAAATCTTTTATGAAAGCAACTATATATATGAAAACCAGAATCCAAAAGGATAGGGGTGGTACAACAGTGTCATATCACAATACTATTAATAATAAGCTACTTACTATTCTATCGGAACAAACATATCTACTTAAACTAACCTACAATCAAACTAAATAAAAGTTAAATTAAGTTGAATTCAAGATAAATTAAATTAAATTACATCACATAAGTTATTTCTCTTTCACTCACTGTACCTCCATTGAAGCTCCCATCCCTGGGAGCACCAGCCATTGTACCCGTACTTTCCCAGCTTCCCCCTCCCAGGCCCCCACTGGCTGCTCAATCCAACTCTCATGGCTATACAACAATCCTGGTTAATATTGCTGACACATCTGGGTCTATCTAATTTAGAAAGGGCTGTCATGTCTTATAAAACTGCTCCATTTTGTGGTGCACTATATTTGTGAGGTAGTCTTGGGAGAGATGCTCCATCACCAGCCTGCGCCATCCCATAAGATCTGGGGGTTTATCCGATGTCCAACTCATTAGAATGTTCTTCCTCACACAATACATAAGAACGTTACACAAGCCCTTCCTGTGTTTCCCCCAGAGAGGGCAAGTTTGGCAACCCCAGGAGAAGAAATACCAGATCCATCTTGACTTCAATTCCCAGGATTTCCTTCAGCTCCCTTAATATGGCACTCCAGTATCTCTGGATCTTGTAACATGACCAATAGCAGTGTGTAAGATGTCTTTGGTAGTTTTACACATTGGGACATCCTAGAGACACTCCTCTCTTGAACCTAGCTAGCCTCTCTGGCACCATATAAGCCCTGTGTAAAATCTTCAATTGTATGGCCTGCGCTTTGTTACATATTGAGATTTTCTTTACATTTTCCCATACATCTTCCAATGAAATATCCTCTCCTAGTTCTGTCCTACAGAGTCTCTCCATAATCTCCTAAGGCTCTTTCTGTAAATGATGCAAAGTACTAATTGAAAGAGTGCCCGTTCACTGGAGCTCTCTTTTCTCCCTGTCTGACTTATGAGGCTGAGCCAGGAGCATGGTCCTCCTCTGTATATAATCCCTTATCTGAAAGTACTGGAAGAGGTCCCTGTTAGACAATCCATATTTCTGACTTAGTTGACTAAATGACATCAACACCTCCCCCTCGAATAAGTGTCCCAAGAAATTCCCTTATTAAGACGGTGAGGTCTTAAGCCAATTGTCCTCGTCTTGCTTCATTATCCTCCAAGCTTTCACCTTATTCAAAATGATTGGGCTCTTACATTGCTCAATCACGGATTTCATCTTATCCATAAATAATTGATTAACTAGGGGACATCTCGAGTTCAAGGCTTCAACGTCAAACCAAATTGACCCCGAATCCCCCCATACCCAGTTCACCCACATATGCTAACAGGGCACTTATTTGATATCTCTTCAAGTCTAGAAGGTCCACCATCCCCCCCTCACCCTGTGGAAAGCTGTAATTTAGTAAATTTAATTAGGGGTGCCTGCGACATCAAATGAAGGACCCAAGCCAACCACTGACCTCTATAACACTCATCTGGGTATCAACAATGGGAGCATTCTCATGGGGTACAACAAGCGAGAAAGAACATTCATTTCGATCAGGGCTATTCGTCCTAATCATGAGAACAGTAATCCATCCCACCGCTGCAAATCCTGTTTTATCCTCTCCAGTAGTTGTACATAGT
Source organism: Chiloscyllium punctatum (assembly GCF_047496795.1). Taxonomy (NCBI): domain Eukaryota; kingdom Metazoa; phylum Chordata; class Chondrichthyes; order Orectolobiformes; family Hemiscylliidae; genus Chiloscyllium; species Chiloscyllium punctatum. The sequence continues at coordinate 46,715,513 of NC_092744.1, forward strand.
TAGCTTTATACAGCTGGTGGAAGGCAGGGGTCATAAAAATTCCCAAATACAAAAAACGTTTTGATGACCATCTAAATGAGAACTGCATTCCATCCTTCAAATTAGGCACCTCCACTAATCCCCTTATCGGCATGGCTTCTGATTTTGTGAAGTTGATCCTGTATCCCAAAAAACTGCCAAATAAATTAATTTTTTGTATCAATCGGGATACAGATTTCTCCAGGTTGGCCAAAATCAAAAGGACATCATCAGCATACAGGGTGATCTTATGCTCCCCCAATCCCACCCTTGGCGCCACTATTTCAGGGTCCCTCCTGACAGCCTTGGCTAATTACTCAGTTACCAAGGTAAATAACAGCGGTGAAAGAGGACATCTCTGTCTACTACCTCTTCCAATACTCAAGTTATCCGACTTAGTACCATTTGTGATGACAGCCGCCTTAGGATCATTATTTATGGGTGGCACGATGACACAGTGGTTAGCACTGCTGCCTCACAGCACCAGAGACCTGGGTTCAATTCCTGCCTCAGGCACATTCTCCCTGTGTCTGCGTGGGTTTCCTCCGGGTGCACCGGTTTCCTCCCACAGTCCAAAAACGTGCAGGTCAGGTGAATTGGTCATGCTAAATTGCCCATAGTATGAGGTGAATTAGTCAGAGGGAAATGATTCTGGGGTCGTTTACTCTTCGGAGGGTCGGTGTGGACTTGTTGGGCCGAAGGGCCTGTTTCTACACTAAGTAATCTAAAAAAAACACACCACCACCATTCACCTAGCAAAGGCTCCCCTCAGTCCAAAGCGCTCTAGGACCACCAAACCTGGGGTCAATCTTTGCTGGCATACTTTCAGTAGGTTCAGTACCCTCCTGATATTGTTGGAAGAGCTACAGTCCTTGATAAAATCTGTCTGATCTTCTTTTATAATATTGGGCAATACCTTTTCCAATCTCAGGTCCAGCATCTTTGACAGAATTTTAAAGTCCACATTCAACAATTGGTCTGTATGAAGCACATACTTCAGGGTCTTTCCCCTTCTTTAAAATGATGGAGTTATTAGCCTTCCTAAGAGAGGGTGGGAGACAATCCTGAGTATATGAATGACTGTACATCCCCAAAAGTGGCTCTGCCAACACATTTATGAATTTCTTATAAAACTCACTCAGGAATCCATCTGGCCTTGGTGCTTTGCTTTATTGCTGCCTGTACCTCTTGTATTATCACAGGTGCATTTAACAGGGTGGCCTGTTCGACATTTATACTGGGGAGGTCCAGTTTCTCAAAAAAGGACTGAATTCTCACTGCACTGTCTTAGCTGCCCTTTAATCGGTATAACTCTACAAAGTATTCCCGAAATCTAGTATTGATCCTCTTCAACTCATGGGTAACTGTGTCGGCCCTCTTTCTGATAGATGAAATGGATTGTGAAGCACAATAGCGCCAGTTAAGTCAAATATCTACCTGGCTTATCTCCAAATTCAAGTAACCTTTGTTTAGCAAAAGAGATTTTTTTTTGTCACTTATGTGTGCACTGAGTCAAAAGCAGCCCGAGAACCATGACCCACTGCAGCTTGACCACTGAAGGCCTATTATCATATGTTTCTTCAGCTAATTTCAGCCAGGCCTCCAGCATCTGTTGTTGCTCACCGCTCTACCTCCTTCTAGTTGTTGAATATGAAATGACCAAGCCTCATAAGTATACCTTAGTGGTCTCCCAAAGTACCAATGGATTACTGGCTGTAAGCAAGTTGATATTCCAGAAGACCTTGAACTCTCTTGTAACGTACTCAGCAAATTTGCTATCGCTTAACAGGAATGGGTCCACGCGCCAGTGCTGTACATCTATTCCATCACCCATCTAAAGACACTGGCGCATGGTCCGAGATAGTTATATTCCCAATTTTGCAAGCCAATATTCTGTCCAAACAGACCGACGGCTTAAAGAACATGTCAATTCACATGTAGCACTTGTGTGAGTTGGAATAGAAAGTAAAGTCTTTTCCATTAGGGTAGCGATACCCCCACACAACCATCAATCCCAACTCTTCATACAAGTCCACCAACTGTCCAGACTGCATGGGTGTGCCTGCTGGGCCCCTTGGCATCTTGTCTACGCCAGGATCCATTAGGCGGTTAAAACTTCCTATGATCATACGGTGCACCCCAAGATTAATTAATTTAGTAACTGCAATGAGAAATTTAAGAAGGTGTGCTGGGGGACAATAAACATTCAGGATGCCATTCTCTTCTTGTATTAGAGCTTTAAAAATGTTGGAACGTCCATGATCATCCTTAATTTGCTCAGTTACCTGGAATGGGAGGCTCCTTCTTACCAGTATAGCCACTCCTCTACTTTTAGAGCTAAAGGAGGAGAAGAACATCCTATCATAAAACCCCTGCTGCAGTTTCAGATATTCCTGATCAGTTAAGTGTGTCTCCTGCAGCAGGTCAATGTCAGCCCTTTCCTTCTTAAGGCTTGAAAGCACCTTCTTTCTTTTAAATGGGGGAGTGATTCCCTTTTGCATTCCAGGTGCACCAGCTAAACAGATCACATGGCCATCCAGGGCAGCCCATGGTTTCCCACAAGGAGGAAGCTTATCTGAGGTGCAGCGAATGAAAAAATCACTAACTCCTTTGAAAATAGACATAACTTAAACAAATACCCAAATAAACCCAAATTCACATGAGATCTCCCACCATGCCCATAGGGGACAATGCTCTCAATCCTTGCAACCATCCTGGCTCGTTCCAGCTGAGGCTGTGACCCAATTCCAGGCAATTTGCAGACAAAGAAAACATGTTGTTATTTACATTCCTGAGAGTTAACAATCGACACCTACCCTCCCCCCTCCAAACCTCTTCTCCATACATCTTAACCACAGATAAAGCCACCCCCAATCCAGAAAAGAACAACAAAAAAAACCCTCAGATAATAACCAACCAACCAAAATGTTAAATAAATCAGGCTTTACACCAAGGCAGTACAGAATCTGTAAGAGAGATAACCACAAAAAGGGAGAGAAAAAAAGGGGCAGAGAAAGTAAAAAAAATGACACCATTGTCCATAACGGTGCCCCTTACCCCACGACCCGAGTTCTTCATTTCAAACAGTTCACAAAGTCCCTTACCATTTCTGCTGATTTGAAATTATAGACCATCCCTCTGTAAGCGAAATGCACAACCGCCGGGTACCTCAAGGAACATTGAATATTTAGGTCCCTTAATTTCCTCTTAACTTCATCAAATGCCTTTCTCCTCTTAATTATGGCTCCAGAGAAGTCTTGAAAGAACATTATTCTTGAGCCTTTGTATGTTAAAGCCTGTGGATCCCATCTCAGTTTTCTGACTGTTACGGTCATTAATGGTTTTTCTTTATAGTGCTGGAGTCGCACTAGGACTGGGTGGGCACACGGATCTGACCTGGACCTGCATGTTGCAATCTGGTGGGCCCGCTCCACACTCACCACGCCCAACTCTATCTTCAGGTCCAGGAACTTTGGAAGTCACTTCTCCAGGAATCCAACAAGATCCTTGCCTTCCTCGTGCTCTGGGACATCCAGGAGGCTTAGGTTTTCTTTTTAGTTTCAAGGTTGTCCACTTGTTCTTGAAGGACCCAAAACCAGCCTTCTGACATTCGGATTCGTCCTCCTGTGTTCACCGCTGCAGTCTCCAATGCTGTGGTCCTCTGCTTGACTACTTCCACTCGTCGGTTCAGTGTTTGGATCTCCTGCTCATGCTTCTTCACACTTCTTCTCCATACATCTTAACCACAGATATAACCACCCCCAATCCAGAAAAGAACAGCAAAAACTAAAACCCTCAGATAATAACCAACCGACCAAAATGTTAAATAAATCAGGTTTTACACCAAGGCAGTAGAGAACCTGTAAGACAGATAACCACAAAAAGGGAGAGAAAAAGGGCAGAGAAAGTAAAGAAAAACTACACAATTGTCCATAATGCTGTCCCTTCCCCGCTCCCCCCATACCCCAGTTCTTTATTTCAAAGAGTTCACAAAGTCCTTTGCCTTTTCTGCCAAATCAAAATCATAGACCATCCCTCCGTATGGCAGCATCGCAGAGATCAGCACCAGCGCTGTCTCGACTTTTTTCTCAGAGTTTAGCAAACTCCAAGAGTAAACACTGCTCCTCCATTGAATCTAAAGGAGCCACCACAGGAGTTTGAGCAATGGCTCCGACATAGTAGGGGAGTGCCCTACCTGCTCTACTCCTTTCGCCCCTTTTCCTTTATTCAATTTATTCTGGTCTTAGAGCTTTCAAATTACAGTTTTAGAAGCTCTAGATATTCAACGACTCTATATTATCAAATTTTCTCCTGAGGTGGTTAGCAAGGGGTGGGTAAAGGCCCACCTTGCCCGGGGTATGGCACAGACCCCAACACAGCAGACCTCTCAGATCGTCGCCATCTTGGATCTCCATGGTATATGTTTTAAGCTGTAAAATATAATAGTTATTTATAATTCACACAAAAAAGCTAAAACCTTTTAAATGCAATTTTTTGTTATTCAATTTTAAGTTTACTACTAAATTTTACCTACTGAAACCAAGATTAATTCCTCCTCAATAGTAACTTGACATTGCATAGGACTTAATGGCATTGTCTAGTCTAGTTTCTGTATCACGTTTGTAGTTCAATTCTAGAGCCCCCTGCTGACTTGTTGAAGAATTACAGGTACCTTATGGAATTTACGAAATGAAGGTTCAGATTAAATGTAGCCTCTTCGATTAGGAGTATTAAAACAATAGCACTGCGACTGTAACATATGTCTATGTATATGTTAAGTTCTTCCTTCAAAAACAACAAAAACAAACATTTACAATAGATTTACAATGGCTAAATCAAATTTCATTTTTATTGTATAGCATTCTGGCAATTTACTGATGTTTGATGAATTGAATTCTGCATAATGGTTCAGTTTTTAATGAAAACTATACATTAATAGCCTTAATTATTATACACTTTGTTACCTGCTGCAATTGATTACTTTTACTACATGTTTGGATGTTTATAACCTGATGACTTAATTCATATATAAATTTCTTGATGCAGATCAAACCATAATTCAGCCTTTAGGTTTGAAGGATATTTCTTGAATAAAATATAATTATTGTTATTATTAATATAGACTGTTTATAAAGTTATGGTGGTGATGACATTGTTACCATCTCTCTAACTGTGGGACTTTTAGTTGTTAAATTAGTATTGCACTTATCAAAGGAGAGATGGCCCAGTGGTATTATTGCTAGACTGTTTGTACAGAGATGGAATTTCTGAGTATTCCATTAAGTTGGGGTGCAATGTTTGGCACAGGTCCCAAACATGCACATATGTAGAGTCAGTTACCTGCATTAAAGATGGTGCAGATAAAACAAAAGATGTGATGAAGTCCAATCAGTGCATCTGCTCCCTTCACCACTGAAGCTGCAGTTATCTCGCAGAACGCTTCCTTTGGCCACTGGGACATTGATGCCAATTCCAAGAGATACTCAGTTATCCCAATGTTTGAAAACCCTCCTCATATGATTCACCAACTGAATCCAGACATGTGTCAGCTGAATCTGTATAGCTCTGTTGTTGGACATACACTTTGACAACACTGTGATTATTCATCATAAATGATGGATTTCGCCGTATAGACCAGAGTATTCGTTCATTGGAATATATTCACACCTCGACCCTCCCCAATCCCCAGTACATCAATGCCTTCTTGTTGCACGTTTTCATGCTCCAACTCCACTTTGTTTCTTTGCAAACCCCACTACTGTGTAATTATTACATTTCACCTTTGCTACCAGCCCAGATATGTAAAGGAGACTACACCACTAGTCCCAGACAGCATAGACTGAAACAGTGGCCCACGTAAGTGCAATGTCTCATATGAGTTTACATGGCATCAAAGGATGGTGAATGACCTTTGTGCCCCTCAAGGGTAAGTGCCACCATCGTCTGTTATCTCATGTTTATTGGTCCATCATGCACTCTTAACTCTGCCACTGCACATATCTTTCACCAAGCTCTAGGATTATTGTTCTCATTATTGCAAATATCCAGTTCATTAATTGGCTCTCACTCACCTAATCCTCCTAAACTCCTCAACCCTTGTTGTCCTCTGCATTTCTTACTCACTCACCTGAACTTCTCTTCTCCTGCATCACCACTGACTACTCTTTTATCCACCTTCATCATCTCTCAGCATCGTGTTTTATCACATCACCCCATACCAGACTGAAATCGCATGAGTCCCTTGATCAACTGTATCCAGACCCCGATTGATTATAGTCCTCCTTGATCATAATGAGATCTGGTTCCTTTTGATTTTCTGACATGGTCATTCAATTGAAGCAAATGTAATGTATTTGCCATATGAGCTACTGACATAACATTTGATGGAACACAGTGCCACTGGACAATATGCCCATTCCCTTGGCTGTTCAATCCTGTGAACTGTGACATAATTCCACTTCTACCTAAACACTGAAAGTCACAGAGGCTACTAAACCCCCAAGGAGAGTGAGTGCTAACAAACAAAGTTAAGATCCATGATAAATCATGTTTAGATGCATAAGAAACACTTGTGTCTCTATGCGTAAAGTGACTTGATACCAGTTTGTAAGTTGTAGATGTCCCTGAGTTCTAAAATGAAATCCTGAAGGGCTGAAATGGTCCAAGAGCAGCCATGATGATGTAGTGAGGCTGCTGGTCTGGCAATGCTGACTTACTTGGGGAAAGGGTGGAGGAGTATAGTGTCCATGGAGCATACTGGGACATTGTGATGGAGAAAGATTTAGATGAAGAGCCAGAGAAACAAGCAGCAAACCACTCTGACATTCATTTGCGAATTGGCACCTTCTAGTTTCTCACAGAAAGAGAACTGGAAGCTGTATAGAAGTGAGGGGAGTTTGGATATTACAACATGCAAATATCAGGAAATAGGTACCTGTTGCTCATTACAGAGAGTCTGACATTGGTAAATAAGCCTCTGGCGGAAAATAAATCATTTTTTTTTTCCTCTTTGTTAAGATTCTGATTTCAATTTCCCCATATCTTCCCACATTTCTTACCAATATCCATGCCTTCAAGGGAATTTTTCAAAATAGTTGATAAAAATTGTACTCAATGACTGGTAATTTCTGACATAATTAAATAACCAGAGAATCAAACAGTAAAATGAGCAGTTATAATTAATCCTCAAATTAACCATCTATCAGTAACTTATGTTAATTAGACATATGGATTTTGTGAAATAAAATCCAAACTCCGCTGTACAGCACAACACGTCATTTTGGATTTATGATCAACACAATTTACAGTGCAAACATGCACAGGAAGCTTGTTTGCAAATATAATAGACAATAAACAATAGGTGCAGGAGTAAGCCTTTCTGCCTTTCGAGCCTGCACCACCATTCAATATGATCATGGCTGATCATCCTTAATCAGTATCCTGTTCCTGCCTTATCTCCATCACCCTTGATTCCACTATCCTTGAGAGCTCTATCCAATTCTTTCTAAAATGAATCCAGAGACTGGGCCTCCACTGCCCTCTGGGGTAGAGCATTCCACACAGCCACCACTCTTTGGGTGAATGAATGATGAGCACCACTTGGTTCACTTATGACTACAAAATAGGCAAAATATTCAGTTCAGACCACTGATCTCCATTGATGACTTGCTTTTTCACTTCAATATTATTTTCACACAAAACATGAGAGGGATGTAAATTGCAAGGCATTCATAAGACCATTCGCAAATCTGTTTGGCATCAGGACATCAAAATGAAGTGCAGCAATATGTCAACCATCAGTTGCAATAGTTTCAATCACAACATAAGGAATAATAATTATATTATATTTGCTAAAAATGGCACAAGACTGTGAGAAAGTTTTTTCAAGCCAGATAGCTATTGCAAGAAGATTGCAAAGTCCTTGGAAAACTTTAATTAACTTTAAGTTTGTTCACAGCCAACCTAATGCCAGTCAAGTAGTGCTCATTCTATGATTCAGTGATCAAAATCATAAACAAAAAATATTTTTAAAGAGAACACAACAATTAAATATGTCTAACCACGTTCTGAAGTACGTGGCGGTATGATGGGATGGATAAGAGAGGAGAAGAAAGTGTGTCAGAGAAACGCCTGGACCATTGTACCATCAACTTAGAATATACTGCATTAAAATTTCTAGTTTCTGTCACCAAAGGGCTTGCATCATAAGTGCTAATATCAGTTATGATGCTGCACAGAGGTTAGGTATTCCTGAAAGTAGGTGAAAATGCAGCTAGATTGACTTCTAAGGATTGACAGGACAACAAATGAAGGAAGACAAATTCAGGCAAAAGATTTTGAAAAGGACAGTTACACTGCAGCTAATAATTTTCTGGTGAGAGTCACATTTATGCAAATAAATTTCAAAATTTTACTATGTTTTGTGTCCCCACTTAAAGTGTACTATTGCATGCTAAACCACGTAGAAAATAAAGGATATAAGTGGGTCAGTTACTTATGGGGTGCAGTGGCTGTTGTCAACCAATATTCTGCCAGATGAGTGACTTGATCCATCTTTCACTAACATACTGAACATATTTTGCGTTGAGTCTCCAATTGCATAGAAACATTTATGCTGTTTACAATCCTATAGTTGTTTTTTAAAAATGAGATTCTTTACTTAGAATACTTACTTAAGGCTAACTCATTTAATACTGGACCTTAAAAAATTGTAGGCAAAACATGCTATAAAATGATACTGCACAATTATGTACAGTATTAACTAAATTGGACTTTAAAATACAGAAGCAACAGCTTTTATTTCTTTAAGACTGCAATCTTGCTCAGTCCTATCATTTACTTAATTATGGATTATAACCTTATGTAACATACTAGGAGTATTTTACACTTTGTTACAACTGAAGAATGTGTCACAAATTACAGCAGTCAATAAAAAAACTAAACAATTAACATAGACAAAATTCTAAAGTAACTTGAAGTGAAACTATGCATGGTACAAATTAAGGAAGGTAAGCAGTGTGTACAGATTTGAAGCAAAACAAATAGCATTTAAAATAATGTACAATATTGGTCTCAAGAAAGTACAGTATTAAGTGTTACTGCCCATATTTCCGTCACAAAAGTTCGTTCTTTTGTAGAGTCTTGCATATTCAATCTTCTAACCCAATTCTGAAGAGCCTAATTTGCCAGGTGCCATCCAGGTACAGCTGGTCCATTGGTCACATGACGCTGAAAAGTGTCTCATCTATCTGCCATCAGCAAGACATTTCGTACCAAACAGTAGAGAATTCACTTCAGACGTAGAAAAGTCTGACTTTGGAAGTACTTACAAGAAGGTCATCATCATAGAATTTTGTTTCTATGACTACATTACCACTGTTGGTAAAGAAAAAAGTGAACTTAATTAGAATGATAATATTTAGAAGTTATTTTTGTCAAAACCCTTTTAAATATTGGGGTTAAAAGAACTAAATCAATAGCTAATCTACAGGGGATTTTTATTCACACAATATATACTGTTCCCTTTCCACTCTTAAAAGTCTACTTGGTAGCATTTATTAAAATGCTTGAATTTAATACATTGTTAATGTCTCAATTCTATCTTTCATAAACAGTTTTAATTTTTAAAATTCAAAATACAAGGTATAGCATTAACACATAGTAATACAGAGTGAATGTTGATTCAATCCTCTATCAAACCTTAGTTATAGATCTGGCACAATGGCTTTGAGCTTGCCTGCAGATTTTTGCCTATTACTTGGTGACAACTAATCCATACCACTCCTGATTTCAAAAAAACATGCAAGTGCCTCTAACAGTGTAATTTATTACTGCGCAGGCGACTAAAACACAGAAGAATTATTTTCTGGTATCTTGAATGAAGAAATTTGCAAGGTCACCTTATTGATGATCAGGTAGGGAACCCTTCATATGCTACTGAAATTACCTGGTCATCCTAACAAAAATACATGCCTTAATGTAACATTCATCCAGGTTAAAAGCATCATATCAAGAAGCAAAATTTGTTTAAAGTGAGAACATTGGATTTGATCATTGATCAATTTCTATGTTGAGAAACTAAAAATACAGAATTTCAGTACTCCACAAATTCCAGATATGTTCAACAGGTTCAATTTTAAAAGAACTGAGTAAGACATAAGGTTATATTTTGTGTTGTCAATATTAATCAAATTTCTGATAAGATTATATCTTCAGTCAAATTGTGCATTAGCAACAGATGCTTAATGTAATTCCACTGCTAACCTAGTTTATCTTTGTCCTCTGCTTTCCTCTTCACAAAATGTAATGATTATTGTAATAATCATAAGGTCTGTTCAGAATAGGATTAATCAACTAGAAATAAAAGTGACAGGTATAAATCTGGTATATGCCTTTAACTGTCAGTGTTCCACTTAGTCATTTTAAGAGCTATGTAACCAGAAAATGACCTAGCCCAGAGAGCATTTCACCACTAATTCACCAATATATGAGTAGCAGTGAGACAACCACTGCTCATCAGCTGAATCCAGAATCAACACTATCTGACTCTGCTCCTATTTTAATATATTATAGTATTATTCAGACTACTCAGTCCGAAACCTTGATCTAATTTTCAGGCGGGATGATTCTTTGATTCTTCAAAGATTGGGCAAGTTATCCAAAGCTATGGTCTTTATGATAGGAATTGTAATACTCTTGGGCAGGCCACACTGATCGCACAATAAAGTCTTCACATTTTCATAAAGCTGCTTTTTTTCATGGGAGGAATGGTGAAACAGAAATGAAACTGTAATCAGAGACAATATTCATAAATACCAGATAATCAAAACAGACATTAGATCTAATACAATGGCTGATAGTCTGAAGGTCAAACTGGAGGTGGGTCAAGGGTAGAAATCCTTTCAATATAATAGTGGTCACACAAACCTTCAACTTTGCCTGGGTTGCTTGGAAGGTATTCTCAGCTGGAATAATTGCATCATTGTAATTTAAATTTAAGATTGAAAAACTAAATCCCCAGTGTGAAGCTGGTGTTATTAGGAATGAGCTATTTGTCAACAGATGACGATTACATATACAGCTATTATGCAGTTGCAACATGTTCTCAAAAAAAAGTATGCAACCCACAGTACCAACTTAATGATTTGTTTGTCTGAGGATGCTTGCCACAAAAGCCTCATTGAAATGATTCAACATGCATGATTAAAGGATGTACTAGAGCAGACTTGGACTCCACCAAAGCATTTAAATAAACTGGAAGGTTAGAGTCCACCAAAGTCTTACCAAGACAATACATACTGTAGCTTTCCTTTACTCAAATGAAACATTTTACATATCAAGGTGTAAGCTTGCAAATGAACATATAAATTACATTGTTCTTTAGAGCAGAATCCTGATATTTTTGTTCAATTATTAGGAACTAGCTTTCTTCAGGCTTAAGGTATTTTTACTGCAGAGAAACAGACACTGCTTCTCTTCTTTGGAGGTTTGAAGGCTTCTGACCTTATCATTCACACCCACAAGCTATGTAGCTACCTAGGAGCCAATCATACTGTTGGTGACAGGTAGAAGACATTTGTCATTGACAATTGGTCACTACTCCCCAGACAAATCAGCGATTTGTTATTGGCCAAATCTTCCTTTGTAAACATTCTTTGGCTCCAATTATCTGCAGTATCTTCACCCTCACTCCCACTTCTTGAACAAGCAGTGGTGTAAACATCACTTCAGTAGATTAAATTACCTACAGTGTGGAAACAGGCCCTTCGGCCCAACAAGTCCAAACTGTCCCTCTGAATAGTAACCCACCCGAACCCATTTCCCTCTGACTAATGCACCTAACACTATGGACAATTTATCATGGCCAATTCACCAGACCTGCACATTTTTAGACTGTGGGAGGAAACCGGAGCACCCAGAGGAAACCCACGCAGACACAGTGAGAATGTGCAAATTCCACACAGTCGTCCAAGGCTGGAATTGAACCAGGCACCCTGGTGCTGTGAGGTAGCAGTGCTAACCACTGAGCCACCGTGCTGCCCTTACGTTGAGAGTTGGTGGCTTTATTTTTAAAAGTGCAGCAATGCTTTCCACAATCCTTGGTTTTAAAACAGTCCTTTCCCTATTTCAGTCATACAGTCATAGAGATGTACAGCACGGAAACAGACCCTTCGGTCTAATTCGTGCATGCCGACCAGATATCCCAGCCCAATCTAGGTCCATCTGCCAGCACCTGGCCCATATCCCTCCAAACTCTTCCTATTCATATACCCATCCAGATGCCTTTTAAATGTTGCAATTGTACGAGCCTCCACCACTTCCTCTGGCAGCTCATTCCAGACATTTACCACTCTCTGCGTGAAAAAGTTGTCCTTTAGGTCTCTTTTATATCTTTCCCCTCTCACCCTAAACCCTCTAGTTCTGGGCTCCCCCTCTCCAGGGAAAAGACTTTGTCTATTTATCCTATCCATGCCCCTCATGATTTTATAAACCTCTATAAGGTTTAATTTTATAAACCTCAGCCTCCGATGCTCCAGGGAAAACAGCCGCAGCCTATTCAACCTCTCCCTATAGCTCAAATCCTCCAACCCTGGCAACATCCTTGTAAATCTTTTCTGAACCCTTTCAAGTTTCACAACATCGTTCCAAAAGGAAGGAGACCAGAATTGCAGCCACAATTAAAATACAAAAAAAAAGAGATAATATTTAATTCCCCACAAGTGGAAACACTTCTTTGTGTTAGTCTTTCAGAAAAATGTAGTAATCTTAAAAAGGTCTAATCAAGTCATTTCTCAGCCAAATCTTTTCAAGAAGAGACAAGGGAAGAAATTTATTCTGTTCTAGCAAGGCCACATACACTGCCAATTTTCCTGCAGCAGGCTCTGCAAGTAGACAACAGCTGTCATTCAACAACAAAAAAAAGAAAAAACGTGATCGAGGTTATGATCTGAAGTTGCTGAACTGAATTGGCTGGATTGAAAGAAGGCAACAGGGATCTTGTCTACTGGCTAGAAGGGAAGGGCTGACTGGGATAAGCATTGACAGCAAGGCACCAGGTAGAATACAGTGATTCTGTATCCCTGAGCTTTTAACTATGCTGGATCCTTAAATCAGGCAGAGTGGCCTTCAATAAGAGCCTCACCCCACCAAGGCCTGCATATAGCCTGCATTATTTGTCCAGTTGAGGGTCTCAACTGGTAACAGGGAAATCAGGTCAACCATAGCCTTTCCTGCCATGGACTTAATTGATGTGGAGACTGAAAGGCAGTGGAGTTCCCATCCACTACCCTCCCAACCAATTGAATAGCTCCTGCCGCCAAATGTACCACAGGTGGGCATTAAATTCTATTCAATATTGAGTTTTGAAGGCAGTTAAATGGCTAATCCAAAGATGAGGGTGATGTTGCTGAGTTTCTATTCAGATATTACCAGTCCTGCTGGGATATCCAGCATTTTGCTCATATTTAATCCATCCGGTTGTTGGGGAGGGATGGGGAAAGCGGAAGTAGGACCTGTGATTCCTTGAAGTGGACGTAGAAATGAAAATACTTTATAACAAGACAGTTATGAAGGATGATGATAGAATATACTTGCTGAAGCAGCATGTTAAAACAATGTTAGCAATTTGTAGAAGAGAAATAAAAAATCTGTAAAGAGTTGCCAACAAAAAAGTTGTCTTCTGATTTTAAAAGAAATCTACTTCCATTTACTTGATAGGTATAAATCTTGCCATTTGCATTCATGGGAGGGAAATTTGCCATATCATTGATATTTTGTTTAAAAAGATTATCAAGTACATAAAGTGAAGCCAAGTATGTTAAGAAGTGGAACAAAATCCCTAATGTTATGTAGATTGGGACAAAAAAAGTACAGAATAAACTGCAACTCTGGCCTTAGAACAACAAGTATCACCTCAAAATGTATTGTTTCTGTATTGTTCCACAACATCTTGCTTCAAAGCAACACAAAATGAAATATATACCTACCTGCAATCAGATATATAGATGAGACAATGATGAATCAAGCAAAAATGTTGATATTTTCACTACTCATTAGTAATTGAAAAAATATGATGTACACATAGGAGCAGCAGATAACTGTAATTGATTACAATATTAGATTTGTAACCTTGGCTCTGGAACAAACCAGAGACCATATTTCAACCTGCCATTAAATACTCATTTCCAGGGTGTGTAATAACATCTCTGAACAGGTTGATTAGAAAAATAAGTTAAATAATCCTTTCATATTTCACAATGATAACAGAGTAAACACACCCCCTAAGTAGCAGCGACCACAATAAGCTTGAATGGTAGATGAATGAGTCGAAGATAAGTATTTTAAACCTAAATAAGGGCAATTGTACAGGCATGAAACCTGAGCTAGTTGAAGTGAACTGGGATAATTTGCTAGGGAATATGTAAATAGTGAAAAAAAAGGCAGACATTTAGGAGTATTATTTAGAATACTCAGAATAAGAGTATTCTTACAAAAAAAGTCTACATCTAAAATCATTAATGAATAATCAAATCTGAAGAAAAATTGTATACTTGAAAAGATGAGCAACAGGTCAGTTGATTGGTCAAATTATAAAGCACAGTAAAGAGTGACTAATTTATATTAAAAAAAATACTGATGCTGGAAATCAGGAAAAAAAAATCAGAAATTTTAGAGACACTCAGCAGGTCAGGCAGCAGAGTTAGTGTTTTGGGTCCAGTGGCCCTGTTGAGTCCTAATGACTAGTTTATTCCTCCTGATCAATCTTTTAGAGGAGGAGGTTAAGCAGGTTATGAATGTAGAAATAGATGGCAAATGTTAAAAAAGTAGAGGGCAATGGGTAGCATGGTGGCACAGTGGTTAGCACTATTGCCTCACAGTGCCAGGGACCCAAGTTCAATTCCAACCGTTGGTGACTTTCTGTGTGGAGTTTGCATGATCTCACTGTGCGTTTACGCTAGATACTCCGGTTTCCTCCTCCCATAATCCAAAGATATGCAGGTTAGGTGGATGGACCATGCTAAATTACTCCATAATATCTAGGTCTGTGTAGGCTAGGTGGATTAGCCATGCTTAATGCGGGGTTGCTGGAATAGGGTCTGGGTGGGATAGTCTTCGGAGGGTTGTTGCAGACTCAACAGACCAAGTGGGCTCTATCTGCACTGTAGAATTCCATGATTTAAAGTGAGTGTTGTCTCCTTAGGAGTGAGAATTAGGAGTTAACAGTAGGGAAACATAAGTAAATGATGGATGAAATGAACAAATATTTTTACTTCTATCCTCCCTACAGATAATATGAAAGCATCCCATTAATAACTATAAATCAGGAGGTGGAAATAGGGATACAAACGTAAAAGCTAGGAGCAAGACTTGGCGGTTTAGCTCCTCCAGTCTGTTCCGCCATTTGATATGACCACAGTTGATCTCAACTCTGCCTCAACCCCACTTTTCTGGCCATTTCCATAACCCATCAACCCTTTACTAATTAAAAATCTCTGTTCTGAGGAAGAGTCAGTCGACATGAAATGTTAACTCTGATTTCTTTCCACAGATGCTGCCAGACCTGCTGAGTTTTTCTGGCAATTTATGTTTTTGTTTTTGATTTACAGCATCTGCAGTTCTTTCAGTTTTAAAAATCTATCTCCCACTTAAATTTATTCAATGTCCCAACATCCATGGCACTCTGGGGCACTGAATTTTCCAGATTCAAGATCCTTTGAGGAGAAATTTCTCCTCAATTCTGTTTTAAATCTGCTATCCCTCCTCCTAAAACTAGGACTTCTTGTTCTAGATTGCTCCACATGAAGAAACATCCTTTCTACATCTGCTCTGTCAATCCCCTTTAGTATCATAAATAATTCACTAAGAACTCTTCTCATTCTTCTAAATTCCAGGGAGAAAACTTGATGAATTACAATCACTTTGGAAGCAGAACTGTGCAAACTGATACAGCTTTGGGCTGTCAAATCCCCACATCCCAATGGACTTCATCCTATTATCTTAAAAGGGGGGGGGGCTAATGAGGTGGATAATGTGTTAGTGTTAATTTTCCAGCATTCACGAGATTCTGGAAAGATTCCATCTGACTAGGAACTAGATATTACAACTCCTCCATTTAAGAAATGAGGCAAAAATCAAAAACCTATAGGTCAGTTTGCTTGATGTCTGTGATCACAAAGATTTTAAAATCTATTATAAAGGAGGTTATAGTGTACAGCTTAGGAAAACTTGGGGGGGAAATAAATTGAGAAGAGTCGACATGGATTTGTGAAAGGAAAATGTTTAACTAATTTATTAGAGTTCTTTGAAAGAATAATATGAATATACTGTTACTTGGAATTTCCAGAAGGCATTTGACAAGGTTCCTTATAAAAGGTTATTGAACAAAGTAGGAGGTAGTGTTGTGGAGGTAAAATATTAGCATGGACAGAAAATTGGCTGAATGGCTGGCAGAAAACAGACAGTATACATAAATGGATTTTTGTTTAAGATTGGTAGAATGTAATGAGTGGAGTCCTGCAGAGCTCTGTGCGCGCACCTTAATTTTTTCCACATTATAAGAATGGCATAGATGAAGGGAGTAAAGGCATGGTAGTCAACTCTGCAGGTGACACAAAGATAAGGCAGAGAAATTGTTATGAAAGGATACAAGGAGGATGTAGACACAGTTGACAGGTTGAATGAGTTGGGAAAAAATATCTGGCAGCTAGAGCAGATAATGTGGGAAAATGTTAGCGTGAGATAACAGCAAATTATTAAGGCTACTGGAATGCTAATAATGCTTTCATTTAATGTAACAGTACTCTTCACATCTATAGACATTGGCCTAGCCAAGGATACCATTACTACAACATTGGATGAAGCGGTTACACCTGATGACACAAGCAGCATCAACAACAGCAGCATATTAAAACTACTGTACCTATACCTCACAATTCACTTTACATTCAATGGACAAGTATACAGTCAAATCAACGACATACCAATGGGGTACCCAATATCAGGACTGTAATGCAACACTTTAGAATGGACAGCCCTCCCCACCATCCAACCCGGTACGTAGATGACACCTTTTGTCATCATTAAATGTACATAACTGGAAGAAACGCACCGCCACATCAGTAACATCTTCACAGGAATAAAGTTCATTGAAGAAGAGGAAAACAACAGCATGCTCCCCTTCCTGGACGAATTAGTGGAACACACACCTACCAGAGAACTCCAGACTAGTGTGTACAGGAGGAAGACCTATACTGATCAGATACTGAATTATAACAGCAACCACTCCAGCATCTACAAACGGAGCTGCGTTAGGACATTATTTAACCAGGCAAGAACACACTGCAGCAACTCAGAATTCCAGAAGGCAGAACAGGAACAACTATTTAAAGGAATTAAACAAAACAGGTACCCCAAGAGCACTATCCTCCAGTATTTAAAGGACAAGCCCAAAGAAAACATTATACGACCAGACACGATAGCGACCACAGCATATATCAAAGGCATACCCAACTACTCAGACCCTGGGAATCTTAGTGGCCTACAAACCAGTAAACACCTTGAACCAGCTCCTCACAAAGGTTAAAGATCCAACAGCCACATCCAACAAGACAAACGTTATTAACAAGATTCCCTGCAAAGACTTTGAAAAATACTATATAGGACAAACAGGAAGAAAACTGACCATTTGTATGCACAAACACCAGCTAGTCACTGCCAGGCACGACCAGTACTTTCTCATTTCTAGCAACACAGACAACAAAGGACACAAATTCAACTTGATAATTCCAATGCAGCCTTGGCTGGTCTCCTACATTCTAGCTTCTGTAAATTTGATGTCATCCAAACCTTTACAGCCCAAGTTTACTCACACAAAGTTCTGTTCACTGACCTACACTAGCTGTGGGTGAGTAACACCTCAATTATAAAATGTACATCTTTGTTTCAAATACCTTATGGCTTCACTCCTCATCTCCGTATTCTCCACTAGCCCACAAGTCTCAAATATTTGCACTGAATTAACTTTGCCACCTGGAGCACCCCTGATTTTAATTACCCCATTAAATGCTCACCTTGCCTTTATCTAGACCCTCAATTCTGCTCCAAATGATCTCTACTTCTCTTTCCTTATTTAAGGTACTCTTCAAAACCTACTTCAACAATCTAACTGAAGTGCCTTGGCCATTTTATTATGCAAAAGGTGCTATATAAATACATGGAAAAAGACATGATAAATCGATACTCAAATGAAAAATGAGCTAATTTTAATGTGCTGAGAAACAGAAGTGGGTAAATGCCTGAAGTGGAAAGAATTGCAGGGAGACAGTATAACTAAAAAGCCAACACACAGGCAAAAAAGACAATCGGCCTCTTTCTCTGCTGTATCATTTCATGAACAGCAGCTAATGAACTCAGTAAAAAAGACTGATTATAGTTACTTCAGAATAAAAAAAAGAAAAAAATTTACAGCCCAGTAACAGGCCCTTCGGCCGTCCAAGCCTGAGTCAATCCAAATAAACTGTCTAAACCTGTCGCCCAATTCCTAAGCATCTGTATCCCTCTGTTCCCCATCTACTCATGCATCTGTCCAGATGCATGTTAAATGGACCGACCCTGCCTGCCTCTACCACCTCTGCTGGCAACACGTTCCAGGCACCTCCCACCCTCTGTGTAAACTACTTGCCACATGTATCCCCCTTACCCTTAAACTTTTCACTTCTCACCTTGAAAGCGTGACCTCTCATTATTACATCCTTCACCCTGGGAAAAAGCTTATCTCTATCTACCCTATCTACACTCTTCATGATTTTGTAGACCTCAATTAGGTTCCCCCTCAATCTCCATTTATCTAACGAAAACAAACCTAACCTACTCAACCTCTCTTCATAAGTAGCACCTTCCATACCAGGCAAAATCCTCGTAAACCTTCTTTGCACCCTCTCCGAAGCGTCCACATCCTTTTGGTCATGATTAGATTAGATTCCCTACAATGTGGAAACAGGCCCTTCGGCCCAACAAGTCCACTCCAACCCGCCGAAGAATAACCCATCCAGTCCCATTTCCCTCTGACCAATGCACCTAACACTATGGGCAATTTAGCATAGCCAATTCACCTGATCTGCACATCTTTGGACTGTGGGTGGAAACCGGAGTATCTGGAGGAAACCCACGCAGACACGGGGAGAATGTGCAAACTCCACACAGACAGTCGCCAGAGGTTGGAATCGAAGCTGGGACCCTGGTGCTGTGAGGCAGCAGTGCTAACTACTGAGCCACCGTGCCGCCCAGAATGTGGCGACCAGAACAGTACACAGTATTGCAGCTGAACCAACGTTGTGTACAATTTTAACATGACCTGCCAGCTCTTATATTCAATATCCCGTCCGATGAAGGCAAGCATACCATATGCCTTCTTGACCACTCTATCCACCTGTGCAGCAACCTTCAGGGTACAATGGACCTGCACTCCCAGATCTCTCTGCTCATCAACTTTTCCCAAACTCTTCCGTTGACTGTATAATTCGCTCTAGAATTAGACTTCCCAAAATGCAGCTCCTCACACTTGTCTGGATTGAACCCCATCTGCCACTTCTCCGCCCAACTCTCCAGACTATCTATATTCTCCTGTACTCTTTGACAGTCCCCTATGCTTTCTGCCAGTCCACCAATCTTGGTATGATCAGCAAGTTTGCAGATGACACCAAGTTCATACCTGATCATACCTCTTCCAGATCATTTATGTATATCACAAACAACAGTGGCCCGAGCACTGATTCTTGTGGAACCCCACTGGTCACCTTTCTCCATTTCGAGAAACTCTCTTCAACTATTACGCTTTGTCTCCTGTTGCTCAACCAGTTCTTTATCCACCTAGCTAGAACACCCTGCACACCATGTGACTTCACTTTCTCTATTAGTTTACCATGGGGAACCTTGTCAAAACCTTACTAAAGTTCTTGTATATGACATCTACAGCCCTTCCTTCATCTATCAACTTTGTTACTTCCTCAAAGAACTATTAAGTTGGCAAGGCACAATCTCCCCTACACAAAACCATGTTGCCTATCACTGGTAAGCACATTCTTTTCTAAATATAAATAGATCCTATCCCTCAGTACGTTCTCTAGCAACTTTCCCACCACAGCGTCAGACTCACTGGTCTGTGGTTACCCGGAACATCCCTACTACCCTCCTTGTACAGGGGACAATATGAGCAACCCTCCAGTCCTCCGGCACTTCACCTGTGTTTAAGGATGCCACAAAGATATCTGTCAGGGCCCCAGCTATTTCCTCTCTCGCCTCCCTCAGCAACCTCTAGCCTACCCAAAACATCTTCCCTACTGATGTCAATGTGATCCAGACTACTCAAACTTCTATCCCTAATCTCAATATGCATCTTGTCCCTCTCCTCAGTGAACACTGATGCAAAGTAATCATTCAGAATCTCACCTATTCTCTCAGGTTCAACACAAAGCCTTCCTACATTATCCTTTAGTGGACCAATCCTTTCTCTAGTTATCTGCTTATTTCTTCTATAAGAATGAAAGGCTTTGGAATTCTCCTTAATTCTGCTCACTAAAGCTATTTCATGACCCCTTTTAGCCCGCTTGATTCCTTGTTTAAGACTGGCCCTACTCTTCCAATATTCCTCCAAGGCCCATTCTGTTCTTAGATGCCTGGATCTTATGTACACTTCCCTTTTCCTCTTGGCTAGTCGTATGATTTCTCCTGTCATCCGCGGTTCACGAATCTTGCCTTTCCTATCATTTGCCTTCAATGGGACATGCCTATCCTGCATCCTCTTTAACCTATCTTTGAAAGCCTCCCACATCTCAAATGTGGACTTCCCTTCAAATAGCTGTGCCCAATCCACATTTTCCAGCTCCTGTCTAGTTTTGATATAATTAGCCTTGGCCCAGTTTAGTACTCTTCCCTCAGGACCACTCTCAGCTTTGTCTCGAGTAGTCTAAAACTTATAGAATTGTAGTCAGTGTTCACAAAGAAATCCCCCATTGCAACTTCTACCACCTGGCCTGGCTCATTCCTCAACACCAAGTCCAATATGGCCCCTTTCCCTTTCCTTGTCAGACTATTGACATACTGCTCTAGAAAACTCTCCTGGACGCTTCTTACAAATTCTACCTTTTCCAGACCTCTGACGCTAAGTGTATCCGTCAATGTTGGGAAAATTAAAATCTCCCATCACTACTACCCTATTGCCTCTACATCTTTCCATAATCTGTTTACC
Source organism: Chiloscyllium punctatum (assembly GCF_047496795.1). NCBI lineage: Eukaryota > Metazoa > Chordata > Chondrichthyes > Orectolobiformes > Hemiscylliidae > Chiloscyllium > Chiloscyllium punctatum. The sequence goes on from NC_092744.1 coordinate 46,736,775, forward strand.
TATTTATACTTCTGTTGTGGTTCTGTTCGCCGAGCTGGGAATTTGTGTTGCAGACGTTTCGTCCCCTGTCTAGGTGACATCCTCAGTGCTTGGGAGCCTCCTGTGAAGCGCTTCTGTGATCTTTCCTCTGGCATTTGTAGTGGTTTGTCTCTGTCGCTTCCGGTTGTCAGTTCCAGCTGTCCGTTGCAGTGGTCGGTATATTGGGTCCAGCTCGATGTGCTTATTGATTGAATCTGTGGATGAGTGCCATGCCTCTAGGAATTCCCTGGCTGTTCTCTATTTGGCTTGTCCTATAATAGTAGTGTTGTCTCAGTTGAACTCATGTTGCTTGTCTTCTGCGTGTGTGGCTACTAAGGATAGCTGGTCGTGTCATTTCGTGGCTAGTTGGTGTTCATGGATGCGGATCGTTAGCTGTCTTCCTGTTTGTCCTATGTAGTGTTTTATGCAGTCCTTGCATGGGATTTTGAACACTACATTGGTTGTAAAAAATCCCATGCAAGGACTGCACAAAACACTACATAGGACAAACAGGAAGACAGCTAACGATCCGCATCCATGAACACCAACTAGCCATGAAACGACACGACCAGCTTGTCATCTGCGTGTGTGGCTACTAAGGATAGCAACATGAGTTCGACTGGGACAACACTACCATTATAGGACAAGCCAAACAGAGAACAGCCAGGGAATTCCTAGAGGCATAGCACTCATCCACAGATTCAATCAATAAGCACATCGAGCTGGACCCAATATACTGACCACTGCAACGGACAGATGGAACTGACAACCGGAAACGGCAGAGACAAACCACTATAAATGCTGGAGGAAACAACACAGAAACGCTTCACAGGAGGCTCCCAAGCACTGAGGATGTCACCTAGACAGGGGACGAAACGTCTGCAACATAAATTCCCAGCTCGGCGAACAGAACCACAACAACGAGCACCCGAGCTACAAATCTTCTCACAAACTATTTATTCTTCTACCTCACGCTCACTGTTGGGAGGCCTGTAATACAGCCCCAACAATGTAACTGCACCCTTATTTCTCAGCTCCACCCACAATGTCTCACTACTCAAGCTCTCCATAGTGTCCTCCTTTAACACAGCTGTGATAGCATCCTGACCAGAAATGCAACTCTACCCCTCCCCACCCCCTTTTACTTCCCTCCATGTCCTGTCTGAAGCATCTATATCCTGGAACAATTAATTGCCAATCATGCCCTTCCTTCAACCAAGTCTCTGTGATTGTAATAACATCATACTCCCAGGCACCAATCCAAGCCCTAAATTCATCTGCCTTACCCACTATACTCCTTGCATTAAAGTAGATGCATTTCAGGCCACCAGTTCTTTTGCATTCATCTGCTCTCTGCTTACTCTTCCCCGTATTAATACTATCTTCATGATTCTTACAGTCTCCAGTTTCCACCTCGCCGTCTAGTTGTCTTCTCTTCTGGTTCCCTGTCCCCTGCCATGTTAGTTTAAAACCTCCCCAACACCAGTAGCAAAAACTCCCCCAAGAACATTAGCTCAGTCTGGTTCAGATGTAGACTGTCCATTTTGTAATTGTCCCACCTTCCCCAGAACCAGTCCAAATGTCCAACAAATCTGAACCCCTCTCTCCTAAACCATCCCTCAAGCTATGTGTTCATCCTGCCCATTTTTTTCATTTTTACGCTGGCCAGCACATGGCACTGGTAATAATCCTGAGATCACTACCTTTGAGGTCCTCCTTTTTAACTTCTCTCCTAGCGCCCTGAATTCTGCTTTCAGGACCTCATCTCATTTTTTTTTATTGGTGCCTAGATGCACCAAGACAACTGGCCGTTCACCCTCCCCTTTTAGAATGCTCTGCAGTCGATCAGTGACATCCCTGATCCAAGCAACTGGGAGGCAACATACCATCCGAGAGTCCCATTTTCGGCCACAGAACTGCCTATCTATTCCCCTTACAATAGAATCCACTATGCCTATGGCCCTACGCGTCCCTTTCCTGCCCTTCTGAACAGCACTGCCCACCACGGTGCCATGATCTTGGCAACTGTTGCCCTCCCCGACGAGCCATCTTTCCCCAACAGTATCCAAAACGGTATACCTTTTTTGGAGGGAGATGACCGCAGGGGACACCTGCACTGCCTTCCTACTCTTTTTCTGCCTTTTGGTCACCCATTCACTGTCTCCTTCAGCAATTTTAACCTGCAGTGTGACCAGTTCACTAAGCGTGCTATCCATGACCTCGTCAGCATCACGGATACTCCACAGTGAGTCCATCCACAGCTCCAGAGCCATCATGCGGTCAAACAAGAGCTGTAGCTGGACACAATTCTTGCAAGTGTAAGAGTCAGGAATGTCAGCCACTTTCCTGAGCTCCCACATCAAGTAAGAGGCACATGCCACAGGTCTGAGGTCCCCTGCCATTGTAAACTTAGCTTTATATCAACTAACTAAAACCAAACAATGTACTTTAGGAAAGAAAAAGAAAAGCAATAAAAATAAAAAACAGAACCCTGAGAAAATCTAAATCATAAAGTAGGTTTATACAAAGTGCTTTCAGAAAGGCAGCAATCTAATATAATTTACTTTGTGAACTAAGGGGATGCTTAGATGTGGCAAGTGAAAAGGACAGAGGTATATTAAGAATTTGGGAAAGAAATCAGTAATGTAAGAAAAAACAACTAAAAAGGGAAAAGAAATGACATGATAGCAGCTGCAATAATACAGTGTATGTTTTAGCATTGATAATCTAATTTTCAAAATCACCAATCCTTTTTTAAAAACAAATGCAATGATACACTTATGAAAGATATCACATCACAGGTCACTTACGTTAACACATTAGCTGGCATCATCTGTGATTCTGGTGCTGCTTCTATTAATGATTGCCAAGTGTTTGTAGAATTAGGAATGACAAAGCCAAATTCAAAAAACCATTCTGGAAAAAAAAATTAAAAAGTCAGTTTTCATAACGCTTAAACAAATCAAGAGTCATGTTACCGAAAACAGTCTCATGATTGCCAATTGCCTAGGATTGATTAACTACGTAAATTGGTTTTTATAAAACAATAAAATGCATTACAAACTATGAAGCAGACACTACAACAAACCTACTGATTTGTGTGTGCAGCTTGCAGATCCATAGCAGCCTAACAGCTGGTAGAGTTACAACATTGTATAGACATGGCACATATTTTCCTTAATGGAAAACTATGATCAAGGCAAGGTACATACAACAAGTACCATTTCTGATTAAATATTTGCAATTATTTAACTTTAATATATGTCTTCTTCAATTTTTCATGAGTCATATAGGATCTGAGGCATAATTCATGACGCTTGTTATGAAATTCTTGATGGACTTTCCCGTCTTTGACTTATCAAATGGAAGATCGCATACTGTCTCAAACAATGAAACAGTACAGTACCAGTCACTCACCACAGAAATGAGTCAACAGGGAAACAGTGGCAATAAAACTGACCCCTAGATTTTTCTTTAAACAAATCTAATATTTCTATCACTTTTCTCTTTTGGCAAGCTAGATGGCCTGCATCATTTGCTCCTCTGTGTTTTCTTTTACCTGTACCATGTCAAAGAACGTATTTCTCTTGGGTGCAATTACTAAAGCTTTCAAAATGCAGTTTGAGCAATGACATATTCTAACTTGTATAGTACTGTTTTAGCTGCATGAATTGGCATTCTGTTTGTTCTATTAATAGCAGCCTTACAATGACAGAGTATGATAAATCAAAGTTAAACTGAACTCGAATATTCCGGGATCTCTTTCAACTTAATCTAAAATTATTGCAGAACTAATCATAAAGGGTGTGCATTGCCCAACATTACACCTACATGCAAACTATAATTTAAAAACAGTAAATAACCAACAACTATTTATTTAGGTAAATAGTAAATTTACAAACTATCATGCCCCTAAACCTCTGGTCTATCTTGAAGCCAATTTCTTACTTATTCCCAGACTTTATCTCTAATTCTCAGTCATACTAAATTTAAGTAGCTGCTTTCGCACTCATTTATTTAATTTATTTACAAAATTAAATTACTTATTAACTATATTGCTTTTATTAAATGCTTTTCAAAATTTTAGATATGCCACCTAGAAAGGGTTTTTACAGTTTACGGAGGATATAATTCCCATAAATTTTTTTACGAAGCAGCATACTCCAAGAAGTACAAAATCAAAGTACAGCAAATGCTGGAGGTCTGAAATGTAAAAAAAAACTGGAAAGACGTAGGTGAGGCAGCATCTGTATACAGATAAAGACGGTTAATGTTTCAGATTCATGACCTTTCATTTGTTGAATCTGATGAAATATATATGCAAAATGACTAATGCTTGAAGATGTTCCTACATATTCATAAACTATTACTTGGGAGGGTATGACAATACTATATCAGAACTACTTCTGGTTGTTTAATATTTGTCTCAACAACAAACCTGAAATACAATTGTGAAAGGTTGGAAAATAATCCTTTCTGGAATAGGATAATGAACAGGATAGACTGAAACTAGTGAATCTACAATTCCATTCTCCAGAAGTATTTATCTGCCCAGCTTGATTTATGAAGAGGACATTCTTAGAAAAGTAATGTGGCCAGAGACATTAGTGATAAAATGTTTGTTCATGTATGTGAAATTGGTTGCTCAAAGAATTGGAATGTTATTGCAATTAGAATGTTGGAAAGTGGAAAAAATCATCAGAAGATCCAGGACGAAGAGATGTTCTTACACATATGTATGGAGAGAATACAAAATTTGTTAAAAGAACCAAAAGGAACATTCTTGAGTTAGCGATCTGTAGCAATGTGTGACACATTTCCTGAATAAGTTCAGTACTTACATTTGGAAAATTTGAAGTATTTATATATAAAACAGGGAAGTCTGTTAAATGTGACAAAGCATCTGGGTTTGCAGATTTTATAGCTAGAAAAAGCAAAGCATATTTCAAGTACACAAAGGTTCTGGAGAAGGTATAGAGGACATGAAGATATTTTTGGGCATTAATTACCAGTATAAGCTCAAGGATTTAGAGAAGTCCAGGTTTCCAGAGAAAATAATTGATGTCTTAAAAAAAGCTTTTTAAAAGATTAGTGCATCTAAGATGTTTAGGGAAAGGGTTAGGGTACAAGTTCAGAAGTACTTCTTCTCTCAGAAAGTCATCAGCATTTAACTTTTCCTGGAACATGACAACATGACGATGGGTCAATGATTTGTGTAGCTACAACCTTTTTGATTGGAGCAGTCTTAATGAGCCAAATGATTTTTCTCCATTTTTAGATGTTCTAATGCATAAGTATAGATCAAAGGGTCAGGAAAGACCATGGTAACAAACAGAGTTGACATGTTCTCCATCCACGAAAGTGCTATGAAATGAACCTCTGAAATAGTCTCTCCTAATCAAACTCCTACTGCCCAGCTTCACTTGCCCATTCTGGTTAGATTGAGTTTTTCAAAGAAGTAATGAAGAGGATTGATGAGGGCAGAGTGGTAGATGTGATCTATATGGACTTCAGTAAGGCACTCGACAAGGTTCCCCATGGGAGACTGGTTAGCAAGATTAAATCTCATGGAATACAGGGAGAACTAGTCATTTGGATACAGAACTGGCTCAAAGATAGAAGGTGGTGGTGGAGGGCTGTTTTTCAGACTGGAGGCCTGTGATCAGTGGAGTGCCACAAGGGTTGGTGCTGGGTCCACTACTTTTCATCATTTATATAAATGATTTGGATGTGAACATAAGGGGTGTAGTTAGTAAGTTTGCAGATGACACCAAAATTGGAGGTGTAGCAGACAGCGAAGAAGGTTACCTCAGATTACAACGGGATCTTGATCAGATGGGCCAATGGGCTGAGAAGTGGCAGGTGGTGTTTAATTTAGATAAATGTGAGGTGCTGCATTTTGAGAAAACAAATCATTCTTAGCAGAACTTAATGGTAAGGTCCTCGGGAGTGTTGCTGAACAAAGAGACTTTGGAGTTCAGGTTCATAGATCCTTGAAAGTGGAGTTGCAGGTAGATAGGATAGTGAAGGTGTTTGATATGCTTTCCTTTATTGGTCCACAGTATTGAGTACAGGAGTTGGAAAGTCATGTTGCAGCTGTACAGGACATTGGTAAGGCCACTGTTAGAATTTTGCGTGCAATTCTGGTCTCCTTTCTATCGGAAAGATGTGAAACTTGAAAGGGCTCAGAAAAGATTTACAAGGCTGTTACCAGAGTTGGAGGATTTGAGCTATAGGGAGAGATTGACTAGGCTAGGGCTGTTTTCCCCGGAGGCTGAGGGGTGACCTTATAGAGGTTTATAAAATCATGAGGGGCATGGATAGGATAAATAGACAAAGTCTTTTCCCTGGGGTGGGAGTGTCCAGAACTGGACAGCATAGGTTTAGGGTGAGAGGGGAAAGATATAAAAGAGAACTAAGGGGCAACGTTTTCATGCAGAGGGTGGTGCATGTATGGAATGAACTGCCAGATCAAGTGGTGGAGGCTGGTACAATTGCAACATTTAAAAGGCATCTGGATGGATATATGAATAGGAAGGGTTTGGAGGGATATGGGCCAGGTGCAAGCAGGTGGGATGAGATAGGGTTGGGATATCTGGTCAGCATGGATGAGTTGGACCAAAGGGTCTGTTTCCGTACTATATATCTCTATGACTCTCTAACTATGGGGAGCGGGTGAAGCTGAATTTTTGGAGGCACCTCCAGATTGGTAAGGTTTGTTTGCCTTAACTGGTAGTTTACCAAGGAGAACTCAGATTTCAAACAGTTATTGGTTGACTAACTAGGTATACATCAATTGACTATGTAGCAAATCGTAAATAGTCCTTATGGAATAGACTCCAATATCAAGGGTACATGAGACTTTTCAGCCTGCTCAGCAGCTCATCGAGAAGGAAAGCTTCAAAATTAAATCTATATCCTTTTCTGCTGTTACACCAGTATTAGCTCCTTCAATGACTGAATAGCAAAGGTTCAACATAAACCCCACCCACTTCGATATACTCACTCACCAGAGGTTCAGCAAGTCATCAAACAAAGCAGACATACTAAGCCCTGTGGTTAAGGGAAAGGAATGCTGGGGACTTGTTATTGCAGGCTTAAGATATAATCCTACACACCGAAGTCCTTGCTGAAGTAACTTTGGTATTTGAGGACAACAGAGTCAAGTGTCTTCAGGAAGTCAAAAAGCCAATGTCTCAAACCCATTCCTCTAACTCGGTCTTCATTTGGATTTGCAATTGGTTATACAAATCAAGACTTGGTCGAATATTACACTTGAGGTTACATCAACCTAGACAGTAAATCAAAACAGAAATTGCTGGATAAACTCAGCAGATCTAGTAGCATCTGTGGGGAGAAAGCAGATTAAACATTTTGAGCCTGGTGACTCATCATGAGAACGTTTAATATAATGGTACCGTGATACATTTAAATAAGATAATCACCTTCTAAGCACTGTCCTTTGAAGAAAACCTTTTGCTCTAGCCTGAATTTTTCCATCTGTTCAGATGAGGAAAAGTTTAGTTCTCGGGAAACAGCTTTGCATTTTAGGATCTTCTTAGGAACGCGAGCTGCAGAGAAATCAAGACAGAGATATTTCATAATTTTCCATTCTAAACTATTCAACAGCATGTCAAGTTCTATAAATATTATCATGAGGATCAAGAGGAGTCCAAAATCATCATTTTTGATGGAGACAGTAAGAAAGTAAAGTACAGAAAGTAATGCACAATGAAAACCCTAAAACAACTGGCCCAGATCTTCTGGTCAGCATCAATATTAAGTGCATTAACACTGACTGCAATGATTTCTGTGACCCATCTCTTGTGTGATTTTTTTCAGCTAAAAGTTCCAAAGCCAGCTCAAGTATTGAAGGGTCAACACAGCCATCCACAGAGATGATTGTAGGATGTAAGAAAAGATGGATAAAGCAAAGACAAGGCCTCTCTTTATGACATTAACTGCAATATTTAGGAAAATGTTTATTGGATTGATGAGTATGTAAGGTGGATGGAGCGGGTGATACGTTGGGTAAATTAGGTTGGGCAGGGAAACATCCAGAGCAAGATTGAGGTTGGGTCATGTCAGGGGTTGAAGAGGAGTCGTGTGTGTGTGTGTGTGTGTGTGTGTGTGTGTGTGTGTGTGTGTGTGTGTGTGTGTGTGTGTGTGTGTGTGTGTGTGTGGGGGGGGGGGGGGGGGGGGGGATTCTCAGTCCATTTATGCCTGCTAATCTCTAAATTATACTATTGTTTACCAGAATAACATTTCCAGGATAAGTATGCAGGGAAGTCCTAGGATGTAGTCAGAATATTTGACACAAAATTCAATAGTGGAGACTCTCAAGAAGGATCTCAGGAAATATAGAGGAGCCCACTGGAAGCTTACTGTTCCAGGGAATTACAGAACTTGTGTGTTCATCAGGATTTCTACAGGATCCTGACACACAGAGTCAAAGAGATGTATAGCATGGAAACAGACCCTTTGGTTCAACCCGTCAATGCTGACCAGATGTCCCAACCCAATCTAGTCCCATCTGCCAGCACCCGGCCCACATCTCTCCAAACCCTTCCTATTCATATATGCACCCAGATGCCTTTTAAATGTTGAATTGTACTAGCCTCCACCACTTCCTCTGGCAGCTCATTCAATACATGTACCACCCTCTACGTGAAAAAGTTGCTCCTTAGTTCTCTTTTATATCTTTCCCCTCTCATCCTATACCTATGGCCTCTAGTTCTGGACTCTTCCACCTCTGGGAAAAGACTTTGTCTATTTATCCTATCCATGCCCCTCATGATTTTATAAACCTCTACAAGGTCACCCCTCAGCCTCCAACGCTCCAGGGAAAACAGCCCCAGCCTATTCAACCTCGCCCTATAGCTCAAATCCACCAACCTTGGCAACATCCTTGTAAATCTTTTCTGAACCCTTTCAAGTTTCACAACATCTTTCTGATAGGAAGGAGACCAGAATTGCACACAATATTCCAACAGAGGCCTAACCAATGTCCTGTACATATGCAACATGACCTCCCAACTCCTGTACTCAAAACTCTGACCAATAAGGGAAAGCATACCAAACGCCTTCTTCACTCTCCTATCTACCTGCGACTCCACTTTCAAGGACCTATGAACCTGCACTCAAGGTCTCTTTGTTCAGCAACACTCCCGAGGACATTATCATTAAGTGTATAAGTCCTGCTAAGATTTGCTTTCCCAAAATGCAGCACCTCACATTTATCTAAATTAAACTCCATCTGCCACTTCTCAGCCCATTGGCCCATCTCATCAAGATCCTATTGTAATCTGAGGTAACCCTCTTTGCTGTCCACTACACCTCCAACTTTGGTGTTATCTGCAAATTTACTAACTGTACCTCTTATGCTACATCTGGCAACTTGCGTCCAATCTCTAACAATCTGGCTACTGTAAGATTTGGGCCATTAACTCAAATACATAAGCAGACTTGCAGTATATGTGGATGCATTAATAAGGTGCATCCATTAACAGTAATCCATTAATTATGTTGCAGGATTAGAAACCACAGATCTGGACTAATGATCTTCAAATAATAAGGTTGCGTTGTTTTAAATCTCCCTCTTGCAACTGGGACTTGGTGCACTATCCTGAGTGCTAAATGAAAGCAGTATGAGAATTTGTGAACTTTACAGGGTTCCTTCCTGTGTGGGCTGTACTTTTTGGTATCACCAAAAGATCACCCCCAGCATTGTTCACAACTAGTTAACATTTTTATAAGAACGAGAGTGTCACACCAAGAAACACAATCAGAAACACTGATTAATCAGAATTGTGAGGTGAAGGAACGACAATCCAGAAGGGGCCAAAGACCTACAAACACTGATTAGATTAGATTACTTACTCAAATGATTAGATTAGATTACTTACAGTGAGGAAACAGGCCCTTCGGCCCAACAAATCCACACCGACCCGCCAAAGCGCACCCCATCCAGACCAGTTCCCCTACATTTACCCCTGCACCTAACACTACAGGCAATTTAGAATGGGCAATTCACCTAACTTGCACATTTTTGAATTGTGGGAGGAAACCAGAGCACCCAGAGGAAACCCACGCAGTCACGGGGAGAATGTGCAAACTCCACACAGTCACCTGAGGCAGGAATTGAACCCAGGTCTCTGGTGCTGTGAGGCAGCAGTGCTAACCACTGTGCCACCATGCCGCCCAAAGAGTATCCAACTCAGACCCTCCCAAATCCTTGTAACCCTGCATTTTGCATAGGTAATCCACCTAGCCTGCAGACTATGGGCAATTCAGCATGGTCAATCCACCTAACCAGTACATCTTTGAACTGTGGGAGGAAACCCACACAGACACAGGGAGAACGTGCAAACTCCACACAGGCAGTCGCCCAAAGCTGGAATTGAACCCAGGTCCCTACTGCTGTGAGGCAGCAGTGCTAACCACTGAGCCACCCCAAACATTTCTGAACTGGGTTGCAATCTATTTCTGTAGCAACTCTGAATAAAGGGACAGGCCAGTCACTATTATTAGATTCTAAAGTAGACACATTCTCTTGGTACAATGCTTTGTCATTCAGAATTCAGACAGAAGAACAAAGTGGATGATCCAGCTCAACCTCCTCCTGAAATCCAACATCATAGGTGCCATTATTCAGCCAATTCAATTCACTCCACATCCCATCAAGAAACGAATGAAGGCACTGATTACTGTAAAGGCTGTAGGTCCTGACAACATCCCAGTAACTGTACTGAATACTTGTGCTCCAGAACTAACCATGCCCCTCTCCAAGCGTTCCAGTACAGCTACAACATATACCTGCCAGTGTGGAAGAAATTTGCCCAGGTATGTCCAGTACACAAAAAGCAGGACAAATCCAATCTGGTAAATTACTGCCAGATCGCTCAACTCTCAATCATCAGCAAAGTGATGGATAGGGACATCAACTGTGCTATCAGTGGCACTTGTTCAGCAATAACATACTCATCGACAGTTGGCTTAGGTTTCACCAGGGCCACTCAGCTACTGGATTCACTGCAGCCTTGAGGTGGGGTGAGAGTGAGGCCTTAAAAGCAAAACTGTACAGAATCACCATCTTCAGCTGCTTTATCAATGATCTACCTTCCATCATAATGTCAGAAATGCGAACGTTCATTGGTAATTCCATACTGTTTACCACCATTCTCAATTCCACAGACACTTAAGTACGTTATGCCCATATGCAGCAATATCTTGACAACATCCAGGCTTAAACGATTAAAAAGTAAATAACATTCACCCAACAGGTGTTATGCAATGACTCTCAAACAAGAGAGCCCTTGAACATTTAATGATATTATCATTGCTGAATCCTCCCCGTTATGAATATTCTTCTGTTGCTAACATCATTGATTGCCCCTTTACTGCTGCCTTAATTCTTCTTTACTGATACATAATTGTGGAACTCCTGCTCACACTGCTTGCTTCATCAAAAAACAAATTTCTATTAAATTGTGGGCAGCCACTGCTGTCGACTTATGCTGTTTATTAACAGCCTATTGACATTTCCCTCTGCCTTTATACTTCATTCTTGATTATATATTTATTTGTAGATAATTAAAGTGTAAGCCAGTGCGTGTTACCTATCCCAGAAAGTTCAACATTTCCAGACATTTATGTTGAGTTCCTGTTGAGGAAATGTATAGATCCATGTTATTATCTAATTTCCACATAGCACTGACTCACTGTCAACTTGCAGCTGCACCAAATTTGCTTTAATTCTCTTCCTCTCAACTCTTTGCTTCAGGATTATCTCAATATTCAGTTTATAGAATGACAGAATCCCTGTAATGCGGAAGCAGGCCATTTAATCCATGGAGTCCACACGGGAGAGCATCCCACCAAGATATCCACTCCCATCCTGTCCGTGTACCCCACATTTCCCATGGCTAACCCACCTAGCCTGAACATCCCTGAACATAATGAGCAATGTAGCATGGCCAACCGACCTAATCTGTACATCTTTGGACTGTGGGAGGAAACCAGAGCACCCAGCAGAAACCCAAGCCAACACGGACAGAATGTGAAATCTTCACACAGGTCAGTAGATTTGAATCCAGGTCCCTGGCTCTGTGAGGCAACAGTGCTAATCAATGAGACATTGTGCTGTCCTCATATGCTAATAGTTTCTTGGTTTCAAGTCACCAATCATTCCTATCAACAAACTTTGCAACTCTCTGCTATCTGTTGTGTATCTTCTTTACATAATATCTAGATCATTAATTTTGATTCCAAATAGTTATCCACACAGAAGTTCATTTGGGTGCATTGCTCATTCACCAAAGCATTACAAATAAATTAACAATAATAATTTAATAAAAGGACAATTGTTCTATCACAAAAGTTTAACATTAATAAAAAATTTAAAATCACAGAATTGTTACAGGTGCAGAAGGCGGTCATTCGGCCTATTGCTCTTGCACTGGTTCTATGACCTAGTGCCATTCTCCTACCTGTTCCCTATATCACTGCACACAATTTCTATCCAAATAATCATCTAATCCCTTCTTGAATGCCTCAATTGAATCTGCCTTCACAACATTTCAAGACAGTGCATTCCATACCCTAAATATTTGCTATGTGAAAATGTTTTTCTCACTTTAGTTCTGTTTCACTTACACATCACTTTAAATCTATGTTCTCTAATTCTTTTTAACTTTTACGAATGGAAACAGCTTCTCCCTATCTAATGTATCCAGTCTGCTCATGATTTTGAAAACTTCTATCAAATCTCTTCTCAGCTTTCTTTTCTCCATGGATAACAGTTCCAGCTTCTTCAATCTATCCTCGCAACTGAATTTTCTTATTCTTGTAATCTTTCTTGTAAATCGCTTCTCCACTCTCTCCAATGTGTTCATATCTTTCCGACAACTCGGCATCCACAATTGTACAGAATATTCCAGCTGATATCTAACAAGTGTCTAACACAAGTTCATCATTACCTCTCTGCTCTTGTACTCTATGCCCTTATTAATGAAGTCAAGAACACTGCATGATTTACAAACCGTTCTCTCCAGCTGTCCTGTGCATGGCTTATGCACATATGCACCCAGGTCTCTCTGTTCCTCAACCTCCTTTAGAATTGAATCTCCTATCTTATATTGTCTTTCAACGCTCTTTCGAGCAATGTGCATCACATCACTCTTCTCTGCGTTGAGCCTCATGCACCAGCTGTATGTCCAATCCAACAACTTCTCAATGTCCTTTTGGATTTTCAGTAACCTCCTTACAGTTTAAAATTCTTCCAAATTTAATGTCATCTGGCAACTTTAAAATTGCCCCACACACCAAGATCCAAATCATTAAATAGATATCAGGAAAAGCAAAGATCCAACTATCAATCCCTCAGGACCTCCATAAACTTTCCTCCAGCACAAAACATATTCTCTGTACTGTGTTTCCTATCACTCAGACAATTTTGTATCCATATTACTACTGACCCTGTCCTCACAGGTCTGTTGTGTGGCACTGTATCAACACCTTCTGGAAATCCATATATACTATAACAACATTATCCTCATTAGCCCGTTCTATTTTCTATTACCTCTTTAAAATACTCCAGCAAATTAATCAAACATGATATTTCCTTTAGGAATCTGCACTGGCTCATCCTCATTAACTCATCTTTCCCCATGTTATTACAAATTCTATCCCAAGTAATGATTTGGAGGTGCCGGTGTTTGACTAGGATGTACTAAGTTAAAAATCACACAACACCAAGTTATAGTCCAACAGATTTATTTGGAAGCACTAGCTTTCAAAGTGCTTGGTGTTGTGTGATTTTTAACTTTGTATATCCCAAGTAATTGTTTCTGGAAGTTTTCCTCCTAATGTAATTAAACTAACTGGTCTGTAATTGCTGAGATTATCCTTGCAACTTTTCTTGATCAAGACTGTAATGTTTTCAACCCTCCAGTCTTTTGGCATTTCCTCTGGATCCAGGGTAGACTGTCAGATTATGGCCAGTGTCCTGCAATTTCTGTCCTCGCTTCCTTCAAAATCCTTGACTATCTTGTCTTATCCTGCTGCCTTGTCAAATTTTAAGTATGAACAATCTATCCAATCTATACTATATACCCTCATTAATCTTGCACCCTTTTCATAACAGAGATTCTTCCTTTGGGTAGCATCATCCTTTTTGTCAAAGTAGCTGCAAAGTATTAATTTAACACCTCAGGTATACCCCAACCTCCACATTTAAATCCCCTTTCTGGTCTCTGAATGGCCCTACACCTCCTTTAACCATTCTCTTAGTGTTTACATGCCTACAGAAGACTTTGGGATTTCTCTTTATTTTAGCCGTTAATCTTTTCCCATAGTTCCTTTTTGCTTCTTTTATTTGCTTTTTCAGCTTCTGCTAAACCTTCAATATTCCCACTGACACTTGATCATTAAATTCCACTTCCTTTGTCACCCAGGGAACTCTAAACTTGTTTGTCCTACCTTTTCCATTAAAGAAAATATACCTCAACTGTACCCAAACCATCTGCTCTTTGAAGATTGCCCATTAATAACTTACTATTTTCTTCTTACTATTATTAATCACTTACTATTCCAATCAACCCTGGTCAGCTCTGTTCTCGCCCCTTAAAGTCAGCTCTCCACCTATTGATTTTTCTTACACTGAGCCTTACAATACAATGATCACTGTCTCTTAAATGTTCCCACACTGCCACTTAATCTATTTTGCCCATCTGATTGCCAAGGAACAGGTCCAACAATACATCCTTCCTTGTTGTACTGGACAAGCAGTGCTGCAAGAAACTCTCCCAAATACAATCTGGGAACATTTACTCTGTGCTGCCCCTTTCACGACAATTATGCTAGTCTATACTTGTGTAATTGAAGTCCCCCATTGTAACTACATCATTATGTTGGCATTTCTCATTAATTTCCCTGTAGATTTGCTCCTCAGCATCCCTTCCATAGTCATTGGTCTATAGGCTACACCTAGCAATGGTAATTGCACACAAATTTTATTCTGTACAACTTGCCAAATTTACTTTTTGTTTAACCGTCTGGGACATGTTCCTTCTCCAGCACTGCAATGCCCTACCTAACCAACATTAATATTCCTCCTCCTCCTTCTATCTTTCCTGAATAATTTATATCCAGGAATATTCAACACCCAGTCATGCACTTTCTTGAGCCAGGTCTCCATCATCGCCACATTATAATTCCACATTCATGGTCTGTAATTCCCCAACTTTATTTGTGATATTTCTTGTATTTACATATGTACAGTTCCACTCTTTGTTGGTCTTCCTTTCTTTCTTCCCTACTCTGACTTCACCTAATAACTTTTTATTCTCTATGTTAGTGTCAGCTACATTGCCAAGTATTTTGCAAGTCCTTTGTGCCCAAACCTCTGCCAAATATCTATTACAAACTATTGCACTATGTTAAAACAATAACCTTGAGATGGTAACTGAAAATTCTATTATGATACATTGACTGCAAAATACACCTGGAATTGCATTTGGTACTATTCTCACATCTAATATTTCAAAAGATTTTCTTAAGTAGAGAAACTGATTGATTTTGGACATACTATGTTAAAATTAAAAACAGAAACATTTAATTATACAACTGTACTAGCTATTTATATAATTGCAGCGGTTAAGGAAAAACAAAAGAACGGAAGGGAAGATTAATTTGGAAGCTGTTAATCAAAACAAGTCATAAATAAACTATTACTAACCCACAAAACAATGCCACTCAAACCCAAAACACCCCTCCCCCTTCCTTTTAGATACTGTTGACCATGTATAAAGGCAGTAAAGCATGTCTGTTTGAAGATAAAAATAAAGTTTGGGATCTTTTGTTTGGAGAAATACTACTTTTTCAACTTTAAGGAAAATTCTTCTGGAAAATAGCATTGGCTAAGACTGGATATTAATGCAATTTATACACTTATTAAAGTGACCAGATTTGTATGTATTATTTTTAAGACTTTGTCTACAACAAAGGAAAAAGTCTTCAATTTGTTACTGAGCCAATTTACCCGAAAAATACTGCCAAGTTTAGAAGAGAAAGCTGTCCATTTTTGATGCTTTCTAAATATTTATTGCACCATTTGTTTTCATTCATCTCACTTAATTATGCACCATGATGCTAATTTATTTAACGATCCATAGCTGCTTCATCAATGATCTGCACTGCATCATAAAGCTAGAAGTGGCGTTGTGTGCACACTGCCCAGCACCATTCACAACTCCTCAGATATTGAAGCAGTGCATGTCCATATGCAGCAAGACTTGGATGTGGACATGGGCTGGGAAGTGGTAACATTTGTACCACAAGTGTGAGGCAATGAACCACCTCCAACAGACATAAATCTAAATATCACCGCTTGAAGTTCAATAGCATTACCTTTGTTGAATTCCCCCACTCTATCAACCTCCTGGAGCTAGTCTTTGAGTAGAAACTAATTTGGACCAGTTATATAAATACTGCAGCTACAAGAGCAAGTCAGAGGCTAGGAATTTTACATTGAGTAAAGCACCTCCTGATACCCTAATATGTATCCACAATCCACGAGGCACAAGTCAGGATAATGATGGAACACTGTCCACTTACCTGAATGAGTGCAGCTCCAACAACATTCAAAAAGCTTGACATCATCCAGTACAAAACAATCCACTTCATTCACACCATATCCACCAAGTTCAACATTCACACCGTTCACCAGTGCACAATAGCAATATTTACCATATACATGGTTGACTGTAGGAACTTACCAAGTCTCTTTTGACTACACTTTTTAAACCTCTAACCTCTACTGCCTGAAAGACCAACCAGCAGATGCATGGGAACACCATCAGCTAAAAGTCCCCCTCCAAACCACTCACCATCCTCATTCTTTCACACTCAGAGTCAAAATCCTGAAACTCTCTTCCTAATAGCATTGTGGATGTCCTTGTAACCCAAGTACTGCAGTGATTGAAGAGGTCAATTCACACTACATCCAGAGAGCAATTAGGAATTAGACTTCTGAATGGACGTCTCAAATTTTAAATTTAATGTTGATCTTGCTTTTTGTGCACCTTCTCTGCAGCTGTACATTGAATTATTTGTTCTGTTCTATTACTCTTATGCAGTTTGTTTGGTATGATCTGCTGTACTGCACGCAAAACAAAACTTTTCACTGTACTGTATCTAGGTACATGTGACAATAACAAATCAAATCAAATCAAAAAGCTTGCCTAATTAGTGACACTCATATCCTATTAATGAGAAAAAATTGAATCATCTGCAATGAGTAAGAAAAACACTTTTTTTTCAAGAATTAATTCAAAACATAACTGGGCAAAATTCTTTTCTAAAAAATTCTGTCATTTGAAATACAAAGAAATCTAAGAGAATAGTTTTGCAAATTTCTTGAAGTAGAAATGTGAGCTAGTTTGACCTCAAAAAGAGGTCAAAAGATTAGGGTTCATTTCTAGAAGAGCAGAATTGAAAACATTAAACTTCTGCAGAAACTCAGTGCACCCCACTTAAATACTGTGATTGGTTCAGGTCTCCAAACTGCAGAACATACCAGAACTGAAAGGTTATAACTATGAAAGTACTGAATTAGCTGAAGCCCTTTCATCTGAAAAGCGAAGGTTGATGGTTAACGTAATAGAGTTCTTTAAAATTATGAAGGAGGTTGATGGAATAGACAAAAAGTTCTTTTCACATGGGAGTTCAAAACAAAGAACTTAAGTACAAGGAGGAGATCCTGCACAATGAGTGCATCCGTGTCTCTGAGCCAGGGCAATTTCGATTTAAGTCCCACTCAAGGAACTGAGCTCCACAGACAGTCCACTGTTCATATCATAGTCTAACAGGTTGTTTATAAGTCTGTAGATCTTTCCAATGTGCCTATTTCAAAAAGCAACAGTGGGAGTGTCTCCTGGACAGCTGTGCTTGACATGAAGTGGCTCCCCTCAAGCTATACCCCTCGAAGGACAGATTTTCCTGAAACAATTTGCAAGTCTAACTACAGAAACAGATTTAAGCATGTGTTGTCTGCCTTATATGTCTTAGGTGTGGGAACAAAGTTGAGGAGGAGAAGAAAAATAAATAATTTTAATTAAATTCAATCTAAAATTTGAGAGAAATCTCCTTATTCAGGGAGAGTGTTTAGAATGTGGAACTTGTTATATCATAGAGAAGTTGTGGTAAATAGCATTGGTGCATTGAAGGGAAAGATGGCTAAGTACAGAAGAGAGGACAAATTAGAAGGATACTCCTATAAAATTTGATTACTAATAGAGTGGGAGGAGGCTCTTATAAAGCATGAATACTGGTACAGTCCAATTAGGCTGAATAGCTTGCATACGCTATAAATTCTATGTAATCTCCACTCATTGAACAATGTAATCTGTACCTCAGTGTAATGTCAATCATGGAAACACCCTAGAAGGTTGTGGGTTCAAGCCCCACTCAAGGGCTTGAGCACAAAAATCAAAGCTGATTGTTCAATGCAGTAGTGACGGAGTGCTTCAATGTTGAAGGTGGTGACTTTGAGATCATTAAACTGAGGCTCTGCATGCCTCTTAAGGTGGGTGTAATAGATCAAATGACACTACTTTGAAGAACAACACAGGAGTTATCTCCTGTTTCCTGGTCAACATTTATTCCACTATCAACCATCATCAAGTGATTAGGTTATCATGGAATTAGGCCTAGACTAGGAAATTCCAGCCACCTGGAGCTGCCTGTCAATCGGGGCTGGCAGCTCCAGTTCTCAGTTTTGCTGCTGCAAGGAAAACATCCCTTCAACTTCCAGGATGAAGGACTGCTAACAGGAAGGTTCTGGTTAAGGGCAGTGGGGTGCGTTTATATAATGCCATTCAGCCCATCGTGTCTGCACCAAACCTCTGAAGAGCATCCCACCCAGACCCAACCCACCACCCTATCCCCATAATCTTGCATTTAACATGGCTAATCTACTTAGCCTGCAAATCCCTAGATACTACAGGGCAATTTAGCCCTGCACATCTTTGGGACTGTAGGAAGAAACCAGAGCACCCGGTGGAAATCCATGCAGACATCGGGAGAATGTGCGAACTCCACTCAGACAGCCACCCAAGTGTGGAACCAAATCCAGATCCCTGGTGCTGAGGCAACAGTGCCAACCACTGAGCCATTTCAGCACCCATGGGTTGGGTGCCCTTCAGCTCAAACTGTGGAGAGGGATTAGGGTAGTCAGAGGCAAGGGTAGCAGGGCAGGAAGGCTAAGCTTAGGTCTTCCCACCCAGAACTTAAATTTTCTAGTCAACCAGTTGAGCGACACACGTCTGGAGCCGGTGGGATTTGAACCTAGGTCTCCTGGTTCAGGAGGCAGTGATACTATCACTACACCACAAGAGTACTAGTGGGATTTAGGTCACCACCTTTCCTAATTGAGTTTACATCACGCCACCAGGTCTACACTGGTGCCCATAAGATTGTGGTCCAAGTCCTTCCTTATGGTAAGGGGTGATCTACTGAAGTCTTCAAAATATTAACAGAGAAAAGGCAGGATAAATAAAGACAAACCATTTCCACTGGTTGGAGATTCTAGAACTAGGGGGAATAGTTTGAAAACTTAGGATAGATTGTTCAGGACAAATGTTAGGAAGCACATTACAGACAAAGAATGGTAGGTGTTTGGAACTCTCTTCCTCAAATGACAGTAGGTACTGGATCAGTTGTTAATTTTAAAGCTGAGATGAATAACTTTGTTCAGCAAATGTATTAAGGGATATGGGCCAAAGGCAGGGTTATGGAGTTAGATCACATAGCAGCCATGATCTCATTAGCAGAACAGGCTCAACAGGTAAATGGCCTACTCGTGTTTCTCTGTAATCAAATAAAACAAGTATATGCGCATGCATTACTTGATCATCCAATCACATAATCCTGCTTAAACACCTCTCATAAATTTCTTGCTGCTCATTGTCGCATACACAATATATACATTTCTTAAAACAGAGAATCACAGTTAGTTAATTACTAAGATAAATCAGTCTATTTCAACTTTTCGACTAAGAAAGTAGAAGTGTCCCATTTCATTATATAATTTAAAAAAAAAATATTCTAACACATATCATTCCAATAGAAAACTACTGAACAAATGACCGGACCAAGAAACAATTTCTTCGTATGTCTATGTTTCCTGCCTTGTTTATCTCATGACGGTCTTCATCTCCTTGCTTTTAAAATGCTTCCTACCCTGTTCCTTTTCTGTGCATTCTCAGATTCTTAAATAATATGGTTTATATTTGAAATCTTTCTAGTTCTGTCAAAAGATGCGAAGCTCTTTATGCTGTGTTATACAGCATATTCCCAGATACTTGTTTCTCATTAGTGATAATTCATCCAAAACCTGCACAATCAGGTTTTAGGGTTAGGTACTGAAAGTATGTCTATAATGTCACAAACATATGTGGCTGCTCCATAGGTATTAGTACTCCCTTAAAAGCTGCCTGTTAGTTTAGTTTTAATAAAGTAGATAGGTTTGTTTTGGTGGAGTAGTGGGTGGTTTAGTAACAATGGTACTATGTCATCGCCTTGTTCTTTGCACTGTTTTTTTTCTGTTTTGATGGCTTTTTTTTGTATATAAATATTTTGTAAAAGATTTAAAAAAGCTTTTCAATAAAAATATTTATTTAAAAAAGCTGTCTGTTACAGTCTACACAAAACGAAAAGGAAAGCAATAACTCCGGAAACACTCAGCACTGCCCACCGACATAGTAACTTATAAATATATAGTATCAGTCTGTACAAGGACGCATAAGTCATGCAGAAATCAAGCTAAAACATAAAATATTGAGAAGAATGGCTATATGTTTAAGTGGAAATTCAGGAGGTAGTTACACTCCTTAGGTTAGGAAGTGGTACATGTCTAGTTAGTAGCCTTCACCCCATTTTAACAGGTAAGAGGTTATTTTTGCCTGTGTATATGAAGAGTCTGCAGGGATGTTTTAGTAAACTGCCCACAAGACAACAGTACAGCAGGCTATTTAAGTGAAGGAGGTGAATAGGAATAAGAACATAAAGTTCTGGAAAAACTCAAGAGTTCTGCCAAGCTGTTGGGATAGAAACATATCATTTTCACATTTCAAGTCCAATATGACTCATCTTTGAAGTGAGGAAAATATGCTGTACAAAGAAATGGGGACAACCCAGTGGAACAAAAGGGAACGTCGGGAAAAGGTTAGGATCAGAAACCAGGAGGAGTAAGCCATTCAGCCCTTTGATCCTATAGCCTCATTCAATAGGATTGTGGCTGATTCTCACCTCAACACCATTTTCCTGCTTTCCCTTGAAACCCCTTGATGTTCCATTTTAATATCTAAAAATATCAATCATCTTCTTGAATAAGTTCAATGGTCTGGCCTACACGGCCTTTTGTGGTAGTGAGTTCCAGAGTTTGACCACTCTCTGAGTGAAAAAACGTTTCCTCATCTCAGTCCTAAATGGCCGAATCTATATCCTGAGACTGTAACCCCAGCTTCTAGACTCCCAAACCAGGGATGACATCCTCTCTGCACCTATTCTGTCTAGCTATTAAAACTTAATACATTTCAATGAGATCCTCTATCAATCTTCTATTCTAGTGAATACTGGCTCAATTGAACCAACTTCTACTCATATAACAGACCTGCCAGCCCCGGTCATCAGACTAGAGAACATCTGCTGCATTCCCTCTCTGGCAAGTCTATTTTCTCTTAGGTAGGTAGACCAAAACTGCACTCCAGGTGGGGTCTTACCAAGGCCATGTATAACTCCAGTAAGACACTACTACTTGAATCAAATCCTCATGCAATGAAGGTTAACAAACCATTTGTCTTCCTAACTGCTTGCTGCACCTTCTTGCTTACTTGCATTGACTGTATACAGGTACACATAGATCTCTTTGTACATCCACATTCCTCAACAAATTACCATTTAAACAATACTGTTTTTCAAACCAGTGTATAACTTCACAGTTAGCCATGTTATACTGCATGTGCCATTTTTGCCTATACACTCAACTTGTCTGTATTACTCAAAACCTCAACTCAAAATCCCACCTAGCTTTGAATGTTCAGCAAAATTAGAAATACTGCATTTGGTTCCCTCATCCAAATTATTTATTTATATCATGAGTAGCTGCAACCTAAGCACTAACCCCATTTCATCCCATGCTGCTTCCTGTCTATGAGAACCTATTCTCAATTCATGTCAGTACATTGTCCCCAATTCCAGTGTGTTTTAAGTGTATCCATTAGCTTTTTATGTAGAAACTTATCAAGTCTTCTTGAAATCCAAACATACCACATCCACTGGTTCTCCTTATCTATTTTTCCAGCTACATCCGCAAAACTCCTCAGTAGATTTATTAAGCATGATTTCCTTGTCATCAACGTGTGGTAACTTTGTTTAATCCAGTTAATGCTTTCCAAATGTTTTATAATTGACTAGTATTTCCCCACTTCTGACATTAGGTTAACTGGTGTGTAATTCTCTTTTTTATCAGTCTCTTCCTTTTTAAAATAGTGAGATTAAATTTGTTATAGTCGACACTGCTCCAGAGCTTGTAGAATTTTGTAAGGTGGCAACCAATACATCAAGTATACCCAGGGCACTTCCTTTAGTACTCTGGGGTACAGGTTGTCAAGCTTTGGGAATTTGTCAGCCTTTAACCCCATTAACTTGTCTAGCACCATTTATTTTTCACTAATACTTGATTTTCTTCAATTCCTCTGTCACACAAGACCTCTGGTTCCCTAAACTTTCCAGGAAATTATCTGTGTTCTCTTTTTGTGAAAGCAGAACAAACTGTATTCAATTCTTCAGCCAATTCTTTGTTCCCCATTATAATTTAATCCATTTCTGACTGTAAAGGACCTACATTTGTCTTCACTAATCTTTTCTTCTTCACATTTTTAGTCTTTTTTTTTAATGTTCCTTGCAAGTTTCCTCTCATGCTTTATTTTCCCCTTCCTGATCAATCCTTTTTATTGTCTTTTGTTGAATTCTAGATTGTTCCCAGTCCTCAGGCTTCCACTGCAACTCACCATGTTTCTGATTTAAATCGCAGTCTAGATCTTTCACTTGCAATATCAACACTAATCTGTTCACTTGGATAGGAAACATATGATTAAAAGTACCTTCATGCTCCACTCCAGGTAACGAGAGATCTTCTGTGCCTTGCCATAAAACTTTTCCTGTTTCTGCATCACGGAGATTCATCCAGTTACTGACGATTTAGAATTGTTAAGTAAACAGAAGCTGAGTATATCAAGTATCTAATTTTTCTTGAAAAACTCTCATTAGTACTGTTCTTGAAACAAACTGCTCACACAGGGTCAAATTTTCCAATACAATTTGTCATTTTTAACATAATAGTTTTAAGATCTAGGGTCTTCTCCCAAAAGGACGCATAAGAAAAACTACTTCACAGGTTGTATTAACAGGTTTTAGAAACAACCAATATAAATAGTAAAATATGAGTTTTACTTTAATTATTTTTGTACAGGAGTTCAGATTTTAATAAAGACGTTCAAACTTCCCAGTGGTAAAATGTCACACATTAAGAACTACAAGACAGTTATAATTGTTCAGGTGATAATAAAATGGCATTTATTAAGCATAATCACTTCACTATCAAGAAAAGCAAATCTGGTTATATAAAAAAAGCACAACAGCCTAATTGCACAGTGACATTCTGTATATGGTTATGCGATGACGAATTGCAAGTTCTAGTTTTAGAAGGGGGCTGAGGGAGGTAGAGCTATACTCCAAGTGAGGAACAGACTATTTCAATGATTTGAAAATTAATTCTCATTGTTTGAGGTTCACCAATTGTAAGATTTCCTTGGAAAGTTATATTTTCATCAATAATATGTTTCACTTAAAAATATAAAATTAAATGAACAAAACAAATAAATAGTGCTATTTCTAAACATAATCAAAAGGTTATATTCATGTGTTGTTAGAAAGGGAAACCCTGAGGATACTATTCTGACATAAAGACCAAAAGTTCTAAGGTTGTTAGGGGAGTGAGAGAATTGTGTCATTTGCTGAATTGTACAAACTGGAGCTAGATGGGCACCGTGATGCACAAAGCACATATGAGCAGTAGCATCCAGGTGGAAGAGACACCACACAGAATCTTTCTGGGCTAGAGAGGACATGATTGCAAACCAATTCTATACATCAATTAAATAATCGAGGAGACCACAGAACCAACTTTCAGAAGCAGGACAATGTAAGAGACAAATCAAACACTTGGTTCAATGGATAACCTGCTTCAACAATTATGGGCTCTGACTAAGGTTTTAAGCGTGCACTTTTGGCTTGGTTTGTGATTTGACACAGCCAGAAACCATTCTCTCTAGCCTGAAGACTGGTCAATTTCAGGTTAATACAAAATGTCGATCAAGGTCAGACCTTTACTTTGCACTTTACAGTCATTGTGATTTCTATAGAACAACAAAGTACAGAAATGGAAGCTTATGTAACCACCATGACAGTTTTCTGATCCCTGGGTTGGCTGAACAAAGTGTAGTAAAATTCAGAGAAGGAACCCTCTGATTTATCTCTGAATGCCAGCATTATTTTTTTCCTCCCCACCAAGTGATCACTGCCCTGCTCTGTCTGTTACTCTTCCTAGACTGTTCAATCTATGTGGAGATGATACAGTCTAAGGCAGAACCATCATGACCCAAAACATTTTAAGTTTAGGGAGACTATTAAGTGATTATATTCAGAATTTCAGCAGCCATCCAACTCACCTATCACTGAGGTTGCACTTCGCAGCTGCACCAGAGTAGGAAGAGAACTTACAGTAGAACTATTAAGGTTCTTGTGGCATAGTGGTATTGTCCCTACTCCTAGACCAGGAATCCCACATTAAAGTCCCACCTGCTCCAGAAGTGTGTAATAACATCTCTGAACAGTCTGATTAGAAATCAAAAAAGTAGCCATTAAGGTTAAGCATCAGTGCAAAGAAGTTTCATATTTGCTGGCTGTCATTTATTCCAATTACTATTTCTGCAGGTAAAAGACAGAAAATGATAACAGGAAAATGGTGGAACTGGTGGTCATTTTGACTGTGCTCTTTTAAAGAAAAGCCTTTGAAATGAATGAGAGTAGTAAATTTTCCAGTGGGTCTTCAGTCTCGAAAAAGAAAGCATATGACATTGTCTACCAGCCTAATGGTTGAGGACATGCCTCAAAAGTGCTCTTCAATTAGATGGCACCTAACATTCCTTTTTGGTGCGGTCAGGGTATCTAAATCTAAGACCTAAATTGTTTGTTCATTAAATTCTTGGTGGCAGAATGCCTCTGATTAGGTGACGAAGAGTCACTGGACTTGAAATGTTAACTGTGTTTCATGCAATAGATACTGCCAGAACAGCTGAGTTTCTCCAGAACTTTCTGTTTTCGTCTCAGCTGGTGTTCAGCTGGTGCCTGATGGATTCTTGGGGAAGTCATGAGCAATGACATCAGGGTATTCTTTGTCACATAGGAAAAGATGACTTAGAAGTAAGGGTAGATCATTTTGTCCTTTTGAGCCTTTAGTAAGATCATGATCTGCTCCGTTTTCCTGTCTACACCCCAGTAGTGAAGTCCAATGGCTTTGGAAGTTTCACCAAGCAACGTGGAAGATTACAGTGCCTGGACGACCCAGACTTGCCAAAAGCAAAAGAACCTTCCTCTGTTTGAACTTCCATGGGTTGAGAAAGAATCAGAATCAGGCAGGGTGGAGGTAGTGGGCATGACATGACCAAATCTGGAGTGCTCTTCAGAAGACTTCTGCAGCCTATATGTAGTTCCACAGCTGGCTGGGTACCTCCTGGCAAAATCCAGTCTCCTTTTGTGGTAGGAGCACCTGAAATGTGTGCCAGGCTCCCACCCCACTTGTTGCCTGAGGACCAATGCAATACTAGTGTGTGCGCTCTCCAGCAGACACTATGGGGGTTGGAACTGACTCTCCATGGCAGCTACTAATCTGTCCATGGATGCAGCCAGAGATTGCAAGCTTGAAGCAGCTGTATTGCCATAGCATAGCTACAATTCTACGACTTCTTGCCATTTCCACCCACATATCTGTCTGCTGCTCCTGTTCCTTCCTATGCCATTGGATGGAGTTCTTAGTAGCCTTGGGTGCGTCTTCCTCAGCCTACTGAGGAGCTGTTGCAGTATGGTACATAACAACTTGTGCTCCCAGATTTTTAAAACATGGCGTTCCCAATGAGGTGTGTCAGTATTTGAGCTGGAGGGGGAAAGGTATAGGAAGCTGCCTTGCTAATTCTTCCTCCAAGACTTCAAACCTCTTCTGCATAGATCGAGGAAATGACTTCTGGCAGAGCAGCCCCTTACTCTACCAGGACCATGAAAATCCTGCAAGACACAAAGGAGAGAAGAATCATAGTCAATAGTTAGAAGCAGTGTGCAATGACAGTCACTGACAGCAGTGTTATTGCAAGAGTTGCAGTAGAATGAAGAATGGTACTCAGCTGCCGGACATGTGGTCCCAATCTTTTCCTACAATGGGCAGGATTCTCTCCATGGTGAGTGAGGAGATTGATGATGGACCCTTTATGCCCAATTGTGGGCGGTTTCTTCCTGGAATCAGAGAAAGGGAGAGATTGAGTGAGATGAAAATTGGTGAAACAAGTGCTGGTACAAGGGTTTGAAAATTGATTAGGTGTCTTAGGTGAGTGATGAGGCAATGCAGATGCCATACAAGAAAGTTGAGAGTGAGTGACACACAATGTTGTATACAATAGTAAGAACAGCAAAACATGAGCCTTGGTGGGAGTTAGGTGCAGTGGCAAACATACAGTAAGTGTGAGCTGGCAGAGTGAAGAATGTGGCACTTCCCCTGGTGAAGTGGTGAAGGCCACTGACCTTCTTACGGATTTGCTAGCCATTCCTCCAGGCAATGGACATTGCACGGAACTGAGTGGCAACCCTGGCTCAGCTCCGGGGAACTGATGGTGTGGCCTCCTCAGCTGGTCATCTGGGAAAAGAATTCTCCACCTCTGCACCACCTCATCCACCAGGACCTTCAGTATCAGTTGGAGAACTTTAGTGCCATTTTCCCCTTCTCCAACAACTTTTAATGAATGTCCGTCACTGAGCAGGGTAGCTTCAGAATGCTCGTGCTTATCTACATGTAAAGCACTCTTTTAAATAAGGTGTGGGTTCCAGGCATGCTAGAGTTTCATGTGACATGTTTTTCCAGAATGGGAAACGAGAAATGAGCTAGAATCAGGCAAGGTGGCACCAGAAATGTAGTTTACGAGCTACATTTGGTAAGATACAGCAAGAACTCCTCCATGAACATCAACAAAGCTGCACTTTGCCAAACACAAACATTAGATTTGGCCTCTGACTCCTCTCATCCGTTGCAGTCTCAATTTTTATGCCATTGGAAATACTAAGTGCTGCTGCAACCTTGACTACAAAGACAATGCAATCTGGCTATGCTGCCAACTCTGACACTTAATCCTATATAGCTACAGATATTTGTGACGACCTCCTTGGTAAACCTCAGATTCTTAAAGATGCAAGTTACTCATGCTTTATTGCCCATCCCTAGTTGTTCCTGAGAAGATGCTGGTGAGCTGCCTTCTTGAATCTTTGCAATCCAATGTCACCACGAAGGGAGTTCCAGAATAATGACCCAGCGACACCGAAGGAACAATGATGTATTTCCAAGCAAGGACAGTAAGTGGCTTGGAGGTGAATTTGCAGGTGGAGTTGCCATATATGGGCTGCCTTTGCTCTTTGGATTGCAGTGGCTGTGGGTTTTGAACATGCTGCATAAGGGCTCTTCAGCGACATGTGAAAATTTTATTTTTTATTAGTAATTCTGAAAAACAACAACTTTCAACAAGTGGTTGTTATAATGAAAAAGTTGTTAATTGAAGCATTATCCACCAAAATGCCTCTTTAAAAATAACAAGCAGAGAATCCAATAATTAATCAGCCTCATTACATTTGCCTGGCAGTCACTACTTGCATATGGTTCAATGATTCTGACAAGGCAACATCTTAAACTACGTGTCCTAGACTACAGATTTAATTTAAGACCCATCATGTTCTACCTCAGAGACTCCTTAAGAAATAAATAATCCAAAAAAGTAGCCATCCCTTTTCAACATTGGTAGCAGCATCAGACAATGGAAGGGAAAATCATATTCAAGGAAAATGGCTTCAAGTTCTCACATTTCGTTTCCTTTGCTTCATAGGCATTGCTTTGATTAATTACTTTTCATAATTAGCACTCTCCAGAATTTCAGTGAGGTAGTGAAGAAATTGAACAGAAATTGAAATTTAAAAACAGGACTTGCTGCAAAGAGAAAACAGAAGATGCTCAATTTTAATTGACTAACTACAACATTTAGTTTCAGGATTGAAGAGAAACAATAACTCAAGTAGAAAATTTCCAAGTAGGAATCATAATTCACAATAAAATAGAAAAGAGAAGTCATAAATGGTAAAAATCTGACACAAGGCCAAAAAATAGAGATACACAGCAGGGTATTCAGCAACTCTTAGGTATAGGCAGATAATGATGTTTCAAAGGTGCATCTTTCACCAGAACTGAAAGGACAATGAATATCTTCCAGATTGGTTATAATGAAAAATCCAAATCCAAAAATAATAACTGCCTTCTTCCCTCAATCCTGATTTAGTTCACTTAGCCTTTGTAATCCTGCTTCACCTGAAGGTTACAGTTACGACTCCTTGGGTGACCCAACAGATCAGTTTAACTATATGAACCATCCCAGAATTTATAAAGTATAAACTATTTAAGGATGGAAAAGCTTGAAGAGAAGGGGGAAGAGCAATGCCACAGATGACAATGTAAAAGAAGAGGATTCTGAGGCTACTTAAAATTACATCCCACTCGATCCTATAACAGTTTAATCCTACATTAAAAAATGTAGATTAAAAAAGAAATGAATAAGAATGTTGAACAATTCAAAGTTTTCATGTTACAGATATTCTTTAACACAGTCAGTCCTCATTATCCATGAGGGTTTGGTTGCATGGACTTCATATAGGTAACAAAAAGATGTTATATCACAAAGCTGTGCGCGAACGGTTTACTGAGGACAATAAAAAAAAATAAAAGATGAAGGTAGGGAGCAGACCTCGCAAGTACATAAATCAATGGTTAGCAAATCAATGGATAACGACAACTGAGTATACATTCACATCTACTCAAGTTGATCTACTACGAATTTTCAGTCTTAAATGGCAGCTGAACACAACAAAAGGGATGTAGTCCAAACACTTCTCTGATTTCACAAAACATTCGTTTCTGACATTGCCTGGTACTCACTGTCTGTAGCAGCTGTTCAATGCACCATGTGGACATGTAATATCAGCAAACACTACCTAAAGTTTCCATTATTGTGTAAGCTCAAATGAAGAAAACTGGTTGCCTATCTTCTGTAAATGCATGTCATGTTTTAAATATAAACCAGAATGCAAAATTTCTGACAACTTTATAGCTCATTGATTCTGATCGGGTAATGCTGACGACACTGACTACTTCTTTCAAAATTATTCCAATATTTGAATACCTTAAAGTTTTTTTTAATCAATGCTGTATATTTTTCAGTTTTCAAAACACAATTAAAATTATATACTTGCAAATTTAAAAACATTTTACACATCATATAAATTTATTGCCCTCAATGTTAGCTCTATGCTTTAGCTGAATCTTTCAAATTTCTCTTCCCAGCTTCACTGATGCCTTTTCAGAGCTCATCACGTATGAGCAAACCACCTTCTACACTTTTGGCCCTGTATATACTAACAGCTAGCTAAGTAACTACTCTCCCAAGCCCCATACTGATTTACACCACAAATTGATTACTTTCCTCAGGTACTGTTGCCTTCTTTTTCAAAACTACTATAATCACTCTGTTCAAAATACCCACACTTAACCCCGTTGTTCTTGAAAACCTACAACTTCATTGCTAATCTCGCTTTCCTTTTCGAAGTCTTTGAACACTTCCCAAAAGTAATACCAATCTTCCCACAATTGCATGTTTAAATTTAAAAATCAGGGTTTGCATGTCACATGACTGAGCTTGGAGATAGCACTGGGAGTCATGGAGCTCTCACCAAATCAGAACATCTTTGTTCCTCCTCTAGCTGGCTTGATTCCACTCTTACAGTTCTCACAGAGGGAGTGCAACTTGTAAAAAATTATTTGATCATGGGATGTGGGCATGCTTTCGGGGCTTCAGTTATTGGCCATCTCTAATTGACCTTGAGAAGCTGGTAATCAGTTGCCTTCTTGAATTGCAGTCAGTTTGATGTACAGTAGTTCCATAAGGCAATGGTTACATTCTTGTACAACACTGTGTAATAGAAAGATCGCACTTTAGAAACAGCACTTAAAGTGTTGGCGATGTAATCACGCTCCATACGACACGTTTTAAAAGAGCACACTTTAAAAACAGTGTCCCCAATTCATCAATTGCATTTTTGCGAATTTGCAATAACAAAACATATGCTCTAGCAGAACGATGGGCAAGTATACGACACTGGATTAGTGGTGCTGGAAGAGCACAGCAGTTCAGGCAGCTTCCAAGGAGCTTCGAAATTGACGTTTCGGGAAAAAACCCTTCATCAGGAATAAAGGCAGTGAGCCTGAAGTGTGGAGAGATAAGCTAGAGGAGGGTGGGGGTGGGGAGAAAGTAGCAGAGTACAATAGGTGAGTGGGGGAGGGGATGAAGATGATAGGTCAGGGAGGAGAGGGTGGAGTGGATAGGTGGAAAAGGAGATAGGCAGGTAGGACAAGTCCAGACAAGTCATGGGGGACAATGCTGAGCTGGAAGTTTAGAACTAGGGTGAGGTGGGGGAAGGGGAAATGAGGAAACTGTTAAAGTCCACATTGATGCCCTGGAGTTGAAGTGTTCGGAGTTGAAGTGTTCAGAGTTGGAAGATGAGGCATTCTTCCTCCAGGCGTCTGGTGGTGAGGGAGCGGCGGTGAAGGAGGCCCAGGACCTCCATGTTCTCAGCAGAGTGGGAGGGGGAGTTGAAATGTTGGGACACGGGGTGGTGTGGTTGATTGGTGCGGGTGTCCCGGAGATGTTCCCTAAAGCGGTCTGCTAGGAGGCGCCCAGTCTCCCCAATGTAGAGGAGACCGCATCGGGAGCAACAGATACAATAAATTATTTTAGTGGACGTGCAAGTAAAACTTTGATGGATGTGGAAGGCTCCTTTAGGGCCTTGGATAGAGGCGAGGGAGGAGGTGTGGGCGCAGGTTTTACAGTTCCTGCGGTGGCAGGGGCAAGTGCCAGGATGTGAGGGTGGGTTGTAGGGGGCGTGGACCTGACCAAGTAGTCACGGAGGGAACGGTCTTTGCGGAAGGCGGAAAGGGGTAAGGAAGGAAATATATCCCTGGTGGTGGGGTCTGTTTGGAGGTGGCGGAAATGTCGGCAGATGATTTGGTTTATGCGAAGGTTGGTAGGGTGGAAGGTGAGCACCAGGGGCGTTCTGTCCTTGTTACGGTTGGAGGGGTGGGGGGTCTGAGGGCGGAGGTGCGGGATGTGGACAAGATGCATTGGAGGGCATCTTTAACCACGTGGGAAGGGAAATTGCGGTCTCTAAAGAAGGAGGCCATCTGGTGTGTTCTATGGTGGAACTAGTCCTCCTGGGAGCAGATCCGGCGGAGGCGGAGGAATTGGGAATACAGGATGGCATTTTTGTAAGAGGTAGGGTGAGAAGAGGTGTAATCCAGGTAGCTATGGGAGTCGGTGGGTTTGTAAAAAATGTCAGTGTCAAGTCAGTCATCATCAATGGAGATGGAGAGGTCCAGGAAGGGGAGAGAGGTGTCAGAGATGGTCCAGGTAAATTTAAGGTCAGGGTGGAATGTGTTGGTGAAGTTGATGAATTGCTCAACCTCCTCGTGGGAGCACGAGGTGGCACCAATGCAGTCATCAATGTAGCGGAGGAAGAGGTGGGGAGTGGTGCCGGTGTAATTACGGAAGATCAACTGCTCTACGTAGCCAGGCCCATGGCTACCCCTTTGGTCTGGAGGAAGTGGGAGGATTCAAGGGAGAAATTGTTAAGGGTGAGGACCAGTTCGGCCAAACGAATGAGTGTGTCGGTGGAAGGGTACTGTTGGGGACGTCTGGAGAGGAAAAAACGGAGGGCTTGGAGGCCCTGGTCATGGCGAATGGAGGTGTAGAGGGATTAGATATCCATGGTGAAAATGAGGCGTTGGGGACCAGAGAAACGGAAGTCTTGGAGGAGGTGGAGGGCGTGGGTGGTGTCTCGAACGTATGTGGGGAGTTCCTGGACTAGGGGGAGATAGGACAGTGTCGAGGTAGATAGAGATGAGTTTAGTGGGGTAGGAGCATGCTGAGACAATGGGTTGGCCAGGGTGGTCAGGCTTGTGGATCTTTGGAAGGAGGTAGAACCAGGCAGTGCGGGGTTCCCGGACTATGAGGTTGGAAGCTGTGGGTGGGAGATCTCCTGAGGTGATGAGGTTCTGTATGGTCTGGGAGATGATGGTTTGGTGATGGGGGTTGGTGAGGTGGCAGTAGGAAGAGGTGTCCTCAAGTTGACGTTTGGTATACGATACTGTTAGGGAGGGAATACCAGGTTTTTGACCCAGTGACACTGAAAGAACAGCAATATATTTTCCAAGTCAAAATGGCGAGTGGCTTTTTCACGTCTCAATGTGGAGTCACAGTGGAAACAAGTCACTGTTTTAAGCTTCTATGCAACCCCAGTTGATCACACTATCCTTCTCCTGTGCCTTACTTCCACTATCTAGCTGAGTGGTACTACCTCAGTTGGTTCCATACCTACTCAACCATGTTGATTGATCTCCAAAAATAAAACTTTCTTTTCCACTCTCACATCTTTGCCCTGGAATTACATAAGGATATATCTTTGGTACACTTCTATCGTATACTTCTCTCCTTCCCTCTCAGGAAGAATTTCCACATTTCTGGTAAGAATACAGTCAGAGTCATGGAGATGTACAGCATGGAAACAGACCCTTCGGTCCAACTTGTCCATGCCGACTAGATATCCCAATCTAGTCCTTTCTGCCAGTACCCGGCCCATATCTGTCCAAACCCTTCCTATTCATATACCCATCCAGATGCCTTTTAAATGTTGCAATTGTACGAGCCTCCACCAATTCCTATGGCAGCTCATTCCATACATGTACCACCCTCTGTGTGGAAAAAGTTGCCCCTTAGGACTCTTTTATATCTTCCCCTCTCACTCTGAACCTATGCCCTGTAGTTATGGACTCTCCCACCCCAGGGAAAAGACTTTGTCTACTTATCCTATCCATTACCCTCATGATTTTATAAGACTCTATAAGGTCACCCCTCCCTAGCTCTACCTTGCCACTGTTTCTCTAGATCCCTGAACTGTCTTTGTAAAGTTAGGTAGGAAAGAAAGCAGTGGTAAGGATGCAAGACGACTGTAAAAAGGATGCACAGTCGGCAGGTTTACTGAATGAGCATGAATATACAAAATAGAATACAATGTGATGCCATATGAAAATATTTTCTTAGTAGTAAATATGTAAAAAAAAAAGCAAAACTTTTTTTAATGGTGAGAAATTGATAAATGCGTGCATTCAGATGAACCTGAGCATCCATGTACATGAATCCTCGGAACTTAACATGTAGATACCACAAGCAATTAGGAAAAATAAACAATATGTTAGCTTTTGTTACTCAGGTAATGGTACAGAAATCTTGGTACAATGACACTAGGCATTCATGATCGCATATCAGAAGTACTCTGTCTTTAGATAAGAAAGTATGTAGTGGCCCTGCAGAGAATGCAACAAAGATTCAATACAGGGTGAAAGGCCAATGAACGAAAATATCAATTCTGGCTGGGATTGTATAGGATGACAAAAACTGAGGCAACCTCAGCCTTGGGTAATCGTGGAAGTCTCAAGTAGATTCATGTTCAGCAGGAAGGCTTGCAGTTTTTGTTCCAGCAACACCACTGGGAGTGACTGGCCACTGCTCAGGACCTAATACATTTCTACAAAATTAGCATTTTGCAGGCAGGGGAATAGGTGGGAGGTGTTTAATCAGGTCAAACATAATGGAAGAGCCCCCAGATATGCCAGATTGGAATTTCCAGGGCCAATCAAGCACAACCTGATAAGTGGACATGTTTCAGCAGGACAGGGTCATCCATGTGCCACATGGTGTCTGCTTGAAAGGGCCCTTTACCAAGCCCACAGGAAAACCATCAAAGTATTGTTAGTGGCCTCCGAATCTGATGAATATACTTGTATACCAGCAGCAGGGGTGTGAGGAACTCCAACAGTCCTTATTTGGCCACCTATGGGTCTCATACTATCCAATGCAAGTTTCGGCTTGGGCCTCTGCTTTTTGTAGTTTTTATAAATGACTTGAATAAAGAAGTGGAAGGGTGGTTGAGTACGTTTGCCGATGACACAAGGGTCGGTGGTGTTGTAGATAATGTCGAGGGTTGTTACAGGCTACAACAAGACATTGAGAGGATGCAGAGCTAAGCTGAGAAGTGGCAGATGGAATTCAACCTGGATAAATGTGAAGTGATTCATTCTGGAAGGTCAAATTTGAATGCCAAATACAGGGTTAAAGACAGGATTCTTGGAAGTGTGGAGGAAAATGGGAGCTTGGGGTCCATGTAAATAGATCCCTCAAAGTTATCACCCAAGTTGAGAGGGTTGTTAAGGAGATGTATGGTGTTTTGGTTTTCATTAACGGGGGTTTGAGTTTAAGAACCACAAGGTTTTGCTGTAGCTCTACATAACCCTGGTTAGACCATACTTAAGAATATTGTATCCAGTTCTGGTCACCTCATTATAGGAAGATTGTAGATGCTTTAGACAGGATGCAGAGTAGATTTACCATGGTGCTGTCTGGATTGGAGGGCTTGTCTTATGAAGAGAGGTTGGGTAAGCTGGGCTTTTCACACCAGAGAGGAGGAGGAAGAGAGGTGACTTGATAGAGGTGTACAAGATATTGAGAGGCATTGATAGAGTAGGTAGCCAGAGACTTTTCCCCAGGGCAGAAATGGCTGTCATAATTTTAAGGTTATTGGAGGAAGGTATAGGGGAGATGTCAGAGGTAGGTTCTTTATGCAAAGAGTGGTGAGTGCGTGGAATGCACTGCCAGCAGCAGTAGCAGAGTCAGAGACATTAGGGACAATTAAGCAACTGCTGGACAAGCACATGGACGACAATAAATTGAGGGGTGTGTAGATTATGTTGATCTTAGATTAAGATAAACGCTAGGCACAATATCGTGGGCCGAAGGGCCTGTACTGTGCTGAACTGTTCTATGTACGCTCTACTGACCTCAGAGCATGCCCCCAAGAGCCCTATAAAATCCTGGCTGGTTTCCTTCTCCTGTTACTACAGGAGTGCTGATTATTTACAGCCTTTTCTTTTTTTTAAATGCATTTCCAGTATTTTGCTTTCGTGTTCACTAGACTATTGCCTATGATAAGAGAATTGCCCTACAACAATTCTGGTTATATTCCCAAAATTTAGAAGAAATGAAAGTGATGCAGTTGAAACTACAAACTTCTTAAAAGGATTTGAAATAAGTCCACAAGGGCAGTATCCTGGCACCAAGTCACCCTTTATTTATAGGTGCCTAAAACATTATACTGACGCAACTCGCTCAAAGCTGAATCCTAGAGTGAGCAGGACCTCTAACACTCCTGTATGTATCTGTCAGCCAGATTAACAGCCCGAATCAGGGAACTCATATTCAGTGAGATCCACCTGGCTGACCTCATTCTAATCAGTACATCCCTTCCCTCTAAGGGACACTGGACTGTTCTTTTTCCTATAGCTTCTTCCGGGTTGGGGGGGGGGGGGGGGCTTTCACACTAGATGTGGGCCCTCTGACTCTGCCTTGGATACTGGCATGGACTAGACCAAAGATCACCTCTTGCATCCAAAGCATTTCAGAAGAAGCACTGAAGCTGTGACATCCACCATGTCCATCTCATCCTCAGAGGTTTCTTTGACACGAGGTGGCAGGGAAGAACCCATGGCCTCTGAAAGCCTTGCTGGGTGTTCTGAGGGACTGGGTATATTTTGCTCCTGCCCCATTTGAGAAGTTGTAGGCCTGGCATAGTTGACGTGTAACCGAAAGTAGGTTTTACCCAGCCATTCCCATGAATGTAGGGGAGTTGCTGGCCGTAATTTATGTTGACACTCTGGGTGATGCCCCACCAACACAGCTATGTCTGGATATAATCCTGGCCACTAGACATAACATTTTCATTTTGGAAACCACTGGAGGTCCCTGGAAGGGTTCGGCCAGTATCTGGCAGCGAGCTTTGCTTGGTGCAATCATTCTTGCTCCCCATAGTAATATGCTGTCTTCTATAGTGATCTCATGTTGCTGGGTCCAGAAAGGTTTCAATTCTGGTTGTGATTGTCTTTTTCTTTCCCTCATCACCACAGCTGTTTTAGTTTTGCCAGGATGGGATCTTATTGTGTCCACGGTTCAATATTGTCAGCAGTGACCAGAAGGGTGTCTAGAAAGCTTAAAATCAGAACAGACTCTTCTAATGGCAGCACCACCAGCATCTGCTTTTGCTACTTGGCCTCCCAGATGGTATTTCATCTTGTAGTCGTACACACTTAGAATAAGATTCTACTGCTGAATTTGACCTGAAGCTGTGGGCAGCACAGGCCTGTCCTCTTTGAGTAGACCTCACAAGGATTTGTGGTCTGTTACTATCACAAATTTATGTCCATGATGATTAAAAAGAAAGATGACTGCTAAACTTTCCTTCTTTATACAGTCATAGAGAGGTACAGCATGGAAACACCCCTTGGTCCAACCCGTCCATACTGACCAGATATAATCTGAGTGTATTTTCATCTGGCATCAGCCAAAGTCTGGGAAGCATAAGCTATCGGGTGTGCCTCTCCACTGAGTCACACTTGGGATCGCAAAGTACCAACACCTTAGACAACAATACATACTTCTTCCCTTCCCTCAAAGCTACATAGCAGGTGTGGGGATGCCAGGATGGGATCAATTTACATGCAAATTTTCCGTAATAACTCACCAACCCAGGGAAAGACCTAAGCTCTGGTACAGATGTTGGAGCTGGGGCACCTTTGATTATCCTCACTTTATCATCCAACAGGTGTAACTCAAGTCTTCTCGACTCTGTAGCCCAAGTAGGTCACATTTTTCCGCAAGGCATACACCTGCCTTGGAGAAATCTATAAGCACTATGTCCAAGTGCTCTTTATTGGAGTTGTCTTTCCACTTATTAGCAGATCATCCAGATAAATAGCGACCTAGGTTAGACCCTGTAAAATGATTTCTATCATCCCGCTGGAAAATAGCACAGGCTGATGATTCCCCCAAAAGGCAGTCACATATACTGGTACAAACCCTATGGGTATTAGTTGCAGCATACTTCTGGGAATCCTCATTTCAATGCAACTGCAGGTACACATGGCTCATGTCCAGCTTCATAAAGGACAGCTCCCCCCTGCCAGTCTTGCATATATAAGCTGTTTCCATGAGAGTCTGGGTACTAATCCAACTGCGAAAAGTGTCTTTCAAGCATTTGATTGAAATCCCCACAAAAGACAAACCAACCCATCGGGCTTCCCAATTGCTACAACTGGTGCTGCCCATTCCACAAAGTGGACTGATCTGATGATTCCTTTGTTTTCCAACCTTCAGATTTCTGCCTCTTCTTTTGCATGTAAGGCAAATGGCAACAGGCAGGCTTTACAGAATAAGGGAATTGCTTTCTAATCAACATGTAAGGTGGTCTTGGTCCCTTTGATAGTCCCTAGACCTTCCTGAAAAACATCTAGATATTTAATTAGGACTTCACTCAGACAGCCATTTTCTAATCAAAAAAATGTTGAAGTTGAATCTTTTTCAACCAATTTCACCCCATCAAGCTTGGGTCCCAGACTATTACTATAATCAGTAGTAACTGAACCAGGTGTTTGTCATAAGAGACTGGAACCAAAGCTTTACCCTTAATCTGTAGGGGTTCCCCAGATAGGTTCTCAGGTTGGCCAAAGTCTTAAGGGTTGGAGTCTAGAGTGAATTTTGGCAAAGACTGATTCTGCAATCACTGCTACAACCACACCAGTACTAATCTCCATTCAAACTGAGTGACCATTTAACCAAACGTATATTTTGATTGGTTCTGATTTGCATGTTGCTAAGCAATTTAACTATTCCAAACCAGCTATGGATGGACGTTCCAAGGTGTGCACTCTCTTCAATTCTGGCCTATGAGTTCCCTTATTCAATTGAGGCCTAATGGGTCTCTTTTGCTGCCTCGAGTCCACATTTTAGCAGCAACTACAAAAGCCTGCCAGACTGGATCTTCAAGAAAGTTTTAACCATTACACCGAGGCTTGTCTTTGGTTTGGGGGTTTTATTGTGGGCAGATCCAGAGTCCCTCTGTTTGCAATTTGTCCTGAGTGAGGCTATCCAATTGGCTTCACTCAAGTGTTGCCTCCCAAGCTCAGTCAGACTGACTAGGGTACCCACTTCTGTAATTCATAAGCTCTACTTGCGTCATTTTCTAATGAGGAAGGCAGTTGTAGTACCTGTTTGAAGTCTAATTAGACTTCAGCTAGTAAGTGCTTTTGCATCGTTACATCATAAATCCCACTTAACAACGGTCT
Source organism: Chiloscyllium punctatum (assembly GCF_047496795.1). Taxonomy (NCBI): domain Eukaryota; kingdom Metazoa; phylum Chordata; class Chondrichthyes; order Orectolobiformes; family Hemiscylliidae; genus Chiloscyllium; species Chiloscyllium punctatum. The sequence continues at coordinate 46,775,491 of NC_092744.1, forward strand.
CTCAGCATCTCCCTTAGGGTTAAGCCAAAATCACATGCCTCTGCCAGTCTTCTTAACCTCGTCAAAATTCCCAACACTGATTCCCTTGATTCTCGAACTCTGAGAAAAACCGATAGTATTTCAGAATTACAGAAGGCTTGGGTTGTATAATTCCTTAGCTAAATCTGTCTATTATTGAAAGATTTTAGTATCTGGCTCCTCCAGAAAAGTTTGATCCCTAATATACAAAAAAGCTGTGGGTCCACAAGCTGTCAGGAGAATTCCTCATTGTTTTTTGTCTGCCCCAATGTCAATTGCCCAGAAAAATAATGCATTCTTTCCACATACTGGGCCCAATCTTCGACAGCAGGATCAAACAAGTCAAGCTTAGCAAATTGCAGAATGATGCCAGAAATGCTTACATCAACCTCAAAGACGACTGTTGTGAGTGAATCTCTTCAGGGATGTGTTTTCTCTTGTCGTCACTGAACTAGCTCCAAGAAGGCTGGTATCCCATCACCAAGCCGCCCTTTTCTTATAGTTGCGTAATACATGACATTGACCAAGCTAGCTCAGAGCCAGATCCTAGAGCGAGCAGAACTCCTGTTTACATCTGTCAGCCAGGACTCCCTGATTGGGGCTGTTAATCTCATCCAAACAGGGAACTTCCAATTAACTTCTGCCTCCTATTAATACACAGATCATCAACTTCCCAGAAATCATCCATTTAACATTCCTGTAAAACCTAAACTGTCAGGCATCTGGAGTTCAAGTAACATGTATACAGGATTGTGCATATTCTTCATGAGACACTTTCTGGTCATGTTTGTCAATATAACACACATTCCACTAAAATGTTGAAATTAATGCTGTATTCACCAACATTTTTCTACCCTTATGCTAATCTACTGCACAAGTATTTGCAGGTGACCCAATTGTTAATGTGATTTTGCTTCTGAGATGCTGCAGGCACACCAATGACCTATTCTGAACTTCTCAAACCTCTTTTGAGCATAATGCTCAGGTATTATATATTTAAAATTCATTCATTCATAGGAAGCACGCTAGCTTTCAGAGCGTCGCTCCTTCATCACTACCACCTGATGAAGGAGCGACGCTCCGAAAGCTAGTGTGCTTCCAATTAAACCTGTTGGATTATAACCTGGTGTTATGTGATTTTTAACTTTGTACACCCCAGTCCAACACCAGCATCTCCAAATCATTCATTCAGAGGATGTGGGTTTGACCAGTTGGGCAAGCATTTATTGCCTTAGGCTAGTGTTATTAAGATGTGGGTGTACTGTATCTTTAAGAGTTAGAAGATAGAAGGAATATGCGATAGCACCAAGTGTTCTCAAAAAAGTAACAATGTAACACTGGGTCAAAAGCTAGATTAGCTGCAGTATATTTGGTGCAGGTACACCCACAATGCTGTTAGGGAGGAAGTTCCAGGATGAAATTTGTACAATCTCCTGCTCCATTAAGTTCCTTAATTTGGCCACCCTGATTCACAACTGGGATTTGATTCATTAGTTGTGGAACCACCTCGTTCTGTTTGCCCCTTACTGCTTGTTTTATCTGGCACACAATTAGTCCTGTGTTATAGCTTCACCAGTTATCAACTCATTTATAGGTACGCCTAGGCTGCACCTAACATGCCCTCCTACACTCTTCATTTAGATTAGATTAGATTACTTACAGTGTGGAAACAGGCCCTTCGGCCCAACAAGTCCACACCGCCCCGCCGAAGCGTAACCCACCCATACCCCTACATCTACATCTACCCCTTACCTAACACTACGGGCAATTTAGCATAGCCAATTCACCTGACCTGCACATTTTTGGACTGTGGGAGGAAACCGGAGCACCCGGAGGAAACCCACGCAGACACGGGGAGAATGTGCAAACTCCACACAGTCAGTCGCCTGAGGCGGGAATTGAACCCGGGTCTCCGGCGCTGTGAGGCAGCAGTGCTAGCCACTGTAACCAGGGATGATCCTCTGGTTTGATGATAATAGTAGAGTTGGGGGCACATGGGACATAAGGTTGCAGATTGTGTTAAAATACAAATCTTCTGCTACTGATGGCATTAAGCACCTCACGGCTGCCCGATCTTGAGCTGCCAGATCTGTTTGAAATCTATTCAATTTAGTACAGTGGTAGTACCACCTAACACAATGGAGGGTGTTTTTAATTTGAAGATTATTTCATCTTCACAAGTACTATGCAGTGGTCATTCTTATTGATACTGTCATGAACAGATGTGTCTGCAAAAGGCAAATTAGTGAGGAGGTAAAAACAATGACTGCAGATGCTGGAAACCAGATTCTGGATTAGTGGTGCTGGAAGAGCACAGCAGTTCAGGCAGCATCCAAGGAGCAGCGAAATCGACATTTCAGGCAAAAGTCCTTCATTAAGGGCTTTTGCACGAAACATTGATTTCGCTGCTCCTTGGATGCTGCCTGAACTGCTGTGCTCTTCCAGCACCACTAATCCAAAATTAGTGAGGAGGTCAAGTATGCTTTTCTCTCTTATTGGTCCTCCCACCACCTGCCCCAGACCCATTCGAGCAGCAATGGTTTTTAGCAATGGGGACTAGTTTGGTCAGTAATGGTATTGCTGAGCCATTCTTGACGATAGACATCAAAGTCCCCTACCCAGAGTACATTCTGCATTCTTGCCACTCTGCGATTCCTTCAACATGGAGGAGTACTGATTCATCATCCTTAAGTTGTGATATATGTTAATTAGTAAGAGTTCCCTTCCCATGTTTGACCTAATTCCATGACACTTCCAGGATACACTGATTCCACTATCAATATAAAGGACTCCCAGAGCAACTCGCTTCCAATTGTATAACACTGAGCCACCATTTCTACTGGGTTTGTCTTGCCAGTGAGACAGGAATGAAGAAGTGATGTCTGCAACATTTTCTGTAAAATATGATTCATGAGTATTACGGTGTCTGGCTGTTGCTTGACTAGGTTATTAAGTCAGCTCTCCCAACTTTGGACTAAGTCCCAAAGATTAGTAAGGAGGACGTTGCAGGTTCACGGGTTTAGAGAGTGACATCAGAGTCAATTACATTACTGCAGGTCTGGCAAAACCAAGGAACAAAAGCTGATATGTCTCAAAAGGACATTAGCGAACCAGATGGATAATCAACAATGACTTCATGGTCAGCACTAGATTTTTAATTCCTGATATATTTTTGATTCAAATTCCACCACCTTCTGTAGCGAGATTCAAATCTGTGTTCTAGGGCATTACTCAAGTCACTGGATTGCCTCACCCGAAACACTTTAAGTACTTAATCCACATTTGGTAGTCCCCAAACGCAGAGATCCTGAGAGCTCCTTTTCATACATTCAGCTCCAATCCCTATCTTAGTGGTGCTACATATTGATGGTCACGTTTCCCTTACCACACTCAAAAAGGGGCAGCGTGGTGGCTCAGTGGTTAGCAGTTCTACCTCACAGCACCAGCCTTGGGTGGCTGTTTCTGTGAAGTTGGCACATTCTCCCTGTGTCAGTGTAGGTTTCTTCCGGGTGCTCTGGTTTCCTCCCTTAAGTCCAAAGACATGCAAGTTATAGAGTCATAGAGATGTACAAATTGGCCACGCTAAATTGTTCATAGTGGCCAAGGATGTGTAGGTTAGGTGAATTAGTTATAGGAAATGCAGGGTTATTGGGATAGAGTAGGTGGCGAGTCTGGGTGGAATGCTCTTTTGAGAGTCAGTGAGGACTTGTTGAGCTGAATGGCCTGTTTGCACACTGTAGGGATTCTATAACATTATTCTATGATTTGGTAGATCCTGTCAACACTACTGTACGGTTGCATAGATTTTCTAAATGCTGATAGAACTGAGAATCTTAACCCAAATGTAATTTGAATCCCTTTCTCTCCCCCTGAAAAAACTAAATTTCACCAATTTTCTCACAACTAAAAGCCAAACTTTCCTCCTTCCCACCAACCTACCCACCCCATTCACCATACCATTTCTGCAACATCTGACATGCTTACTTATATTCTCATCTCCATCATCAATGCTCTGGTTCTAGTCACAAATAAAACAACTACTCTCATGTCTCTGATATAGCCCTCATATCTTCTCCCTTTGTCCAAAGAATGCAGACCTGAACAGATCTGGTGGACAGCCACCATAAATGTTATGAGTTGACTTTTGAAGCCCTAAAAAGATCTTTGCAAAAACAAAAATAAAAACAAGATTGATTTATTGGGTATAAAACGACCAGAATGGGTGGTCAACATTTGAAGTGTGAAAAAAAAACTGATGATTCATTTTAACTTTGTGTAGCACTATTTATTGAATAACTCAATGCTACAACGACACCCCTAAACACAACAATTGTTTTTAAAGCCTATCAAATTCATTGCTTCCATATTGAATGCAAAGAGCTCCTAAAATTCTTTCCAAGTCCCAGCTAAGGCATTACTGTAAGCATCCTACTCTGGCATTTTAGTTTCAGAATCATTCTTCCAGCCACTAAATTGTATGCTCCACATTTTTTTGATCTAATGCCTATCTGGGCACTAATAGCATCCTATGATTTGATGATGAAACCATACCAAACATTAAGCAGGACGACATTTTCCTTTATTGGTCAGAGTATTGAGTACAGGAGTTGGGAGGTCATGTTGCGGCTGTCCAGGACATTAGTTAGGCCACTATTGGAATACTGCATGCAATTCTGGTCTCCTTCCTATCGGAAAGATGTTGTGAAACTTGAAAGGGTTCAGAAAAGATTTACAAAGATGTTGCCAGGGTTGGAGGATCTGAGCTATAGGGAGAGGCTGAACAGGCTGGGGCTGTTTTCCCTGCAGTGTCGGAGGCTGAGAGGTGACGTTATAGAGGTTTACAAAATTGAGGGGCATGAATAGGATAAATAGACAAAGTCTTTTCTCTGCGGTCAGGGAGTCCAGAACTAGAGGGCATTTGTTTAGGGTGAGAGGGGAAAGATATAAAGGAGACCTGAGGCGCAACTTTTTCACGCAGAGGGTGGTACGTGTATGGAATGAGCTGCCAAAGGATGTGGTGGAGGCTGGTACAATTGCGACATTTAAGAGGCATTTGGATGGGTATATGAATAGGAAGCATTTGGAGGGATATGGGCCGGGTGCTGGCAGGTGGGACTAGATTGGGTTGGGATATCTGGTCGGCGTGGACGGGTTGGACCGAAGGGTCTGTTTCCATGCTGTATATCTCTATGACTTCTTTTGGTTTTTCATCAACCATCCACCTATTTCATTTGGTGCAAATATGATCCTTGAAAGGCTTGTTGATGCAGATATCCAAAGGTTGAAATCTTGATGTAAGACCTCCTGGTTTGACTACAATGTACTTGTTAGTTTTTAGTAAGCGCCTCTTCATATCATCGATCATATGGGATCCATAAGATCATAAGACATAGGAGCAGAAGTGGACCATTCAGCCCAGTAAGTTTGCTCTGCCATTCAATTAGATCATGGCTGATCTGATAATCCTCAACTTCACCTTCCTGCCTTAACCCCATAACCTGTGATTAGATTAGAATAGTTAGAAATCTATCTCACCCTTGAATACTTATGATTATGGTCTATGGTTCTAGACTTTCCCACAAGAGGAAATAACCTCTCCACAGCTACCAGGTCAACCTCATAAGAATCTTATGTCTCAACAAGGTTTCCTCTCATTCTGCTAAACTCTAATGAGTACAAGAATAATCTGCTTAACCTCTTGTTATAAGAGAAATCCCTTCATACCCGGGATAAACCCTGTGAACCTTCTCTACACTGGTTCAAACATTAACATATCTTTCCTCAGGGCGGCACGAAAATTGTTCACAGTATTCCTAGTGTGTTCTGACTACTGCCTTACATAATTTCAGCAAAAACTCCATATTTTTATACTCCATTCCCTTTGAAATAAAGGCAAACATTCCATTTGCCTTCCCCATTCCCATTTAACCTGGACGCTAGCTTGTTGTGATCCATGCACTAGGATCCCCAGACCCCTCTGTGCTGCAGCTTTTTAACAGTCTTTCCTCATTTAAATAATATTAAAAATTCACAGTATTTTGCTGTCGTATGTCCCATGAATAAGATATATTGTTTACAGTGGTAAAAACAAGGACTGCAGATGCTGGAAACCAGATTCTAGATTAGACTGGTGCTGGAAAAGCACAGCAGTTTAGGCAACATCCGAGGAGCAGGAAAATTGTCGTTTCGGGCAAAAGCCCTTCATCAGGATTCTGATGAAGGGCTTTTGTCTGAAATGTTGATTTTCCTGCTCCTTGGATGCTGCCTGAACTGCTGTGCTTTTCCAGCACCACTCTAATCTAGAACATTGTTTAGTGTCTACTGGAATAATTATTCCACACCTTTTCAATGCATAGCTTGTCTCCATCCTCATCCATTCATACACCGTCTTGGAGTTGTACACAAAATCCTGTAGGGAGTTTCATTTTCAGCATGGTCCTATTTTTGAAAACTACCACAAGCTTTAAGTTTGCTTTGTTGGTGGTGCAGGTTAGCAGGCCTACAGCACTGTTCAAATGAAGCTTAATGAAAGCTGGAGGAAAAGCCACACATCTTTCAGTTAGGCACTTTACAACCTTCCAGACTAAGCAAAAGTTCAACAACTTTAAAATATAATATCTGCTCCACTTTTCTTTGCTTGTTCCACTTCTTCTTTTTCAGTCAGTAGCATATCTGCTCTTAGGATCTGGAAGACAACAGTGGGCGACACGGTGGCTAGCACTGCTACCTCACAGCACCTGGGACCTGAGTTGGATTCCAGCCTGGGGCGACTGTCCGTGTGGATTGTGCACATTCTCCCTGTGTCTGTGTGAATTTCCTCCAGGTGCTCTGGTTTCCCCCCCACAATCCAAGATGTGCAGGTTAGGTGAATTGGCTGTGCTAAATTTTGTTCAGGGATGTGCAGGCTAGGTGCATTAGTCAGGGATAAATGCAGAGTAGTAGAGGAATGGGGTCTGGGTGGGTTACTTTTCGGAGGGTCGGTGTGGACTTGTTGGGCCAAATGGCCTGTTTCCACACCATAAGGGATTCTATGATTCTATGAACATTTCTATCATTCAAATTCTCCCAATTTTCACCTCACCATAAAACTTCCTTTTGTTATTTTCCTAATCACACCTTACTCAAAAACCTATTACATCTACCTGTTCCCAGTTATGGTCATCAATTTGACTTAGATATTCCAATGGTCAGAAAGTCACCACAGCTGTACAGTCTAGAGTTGCAGTTCAGGACTATGTGAAAGACCAGACGTAGCTAACGCAAAGGGAATTACCAGGGAAACTGAAAATTCTGCTTTGTGATTCCAGTGTCTACAGCACCTCATAATAACCTCTAATGTCAGAAAATTCAGAGGGTCCCAACTCATTTAAGCTTAATAGTTAGCCAAGCAAAAATCGGACGATTTAAAATCTGCCTCCTGAATAACTGTTAAGATTATCATGCAGGTCAGCAATTAATCCCTCCAACTACATGCAGACCTGATATAACATTCCCCAATTCAATCCAATCTACTGGGCATGAAGCTTGTTCCAGCACCTCCAAAACCCCCCACCGTGACAACCACTACCCTCCTCCAGGAACCCAACCAATATGGATCCAATGCATATCCCCTCCAACCCACTAAGTTGGAACAATTGGGCTAGACACTCATCCACTTACCCCTGCTCCGTACCCTCACACTTATTCTTTCAAAGTATCTGTCAAAGTTTCTGGCTGTGCTGGTGAACATTTAAAGCACAGAGCATAGCACACTGATTGCTGGAAAAGGGAGCATGGTTTGGATGATGACCCTCTTCCCTGATGGTTGTGAGAATTCCTGGATAGGCCTCAGTGTTTTTTTTTGACTGGAAGCTTTTTCAGGCATTTCCAAAGTAGAAATCATTTCACTATACCTACATTGTTTTTAGATGATCACAAACAGAAATAGAACTTCCAACCTGACCAGAATTTCCGGGTCATAAACCCTGTTTCTCTCCGCAGAGATCACAATAATCTGCTGATAATTTTTCATAGAAACTGAAGATAGGATTTTACAGTAATTTTGCTTTTGTTCCAATCTACAGTGTGTTTCGCTCCACAATGCATATAAGTACAAATTTCAGAAATGTTCATCATTTTACCAATGTCAGCCTAAATTACTGGCGTCAAAATATTCTGGTAAAGCACTTTAGATCAGAAAATATCTGCTGAGTTTTAAACTTGATAGAACTGACTGTTAGATCTTTTCAGGAAGTAATGGAGCTTTTATTCAGATTGCAACATATGCTATTGCAATCTAAACCACAGTGAAACCTCATGGCACATTTATAGATATGTCAACAGCAACATCCTGCTCCAGGAAACCAAATCACCTAATTCTTCAATAAAAAGAAACATTGCAGATGCTGAAACTCTGAAACAAACACCAAATGCTGGAGAAACTCAGCAAGTCTGGTAGCATCTGTGCAAAGAGAAACATAGTTAATGCTTCAAGTCTGGTGTAATGCTGAAAAAGAACATTAACTCTGTTTCTCTCTCCACAGATAATGCCAGATCTGCTAAATTTCATTAGCATTCTCTGTGTTTCCTTCGTAGGATTCTTCTCTCATTTCCCTTCAGGCAAGCAAAGGTCTCATTTTAAATGGGTGTGGAGATGAATTTGAATGATTTATTGTCACTTGCATTTTACAGAGAATATCACAGTAAATAGTACAGTAAAAGCTTCAACTATCACCACAATCTGGTGCCATTTTGAATAGCTGAATAATAAGAGAAAAAAGTTAAATTGACAGAGTCCACCTTTGTTCTGCCATCTCCTCCATGAGTCCTGAGCCAGCTCACCAGCAACACAACATCTGCACTGCCACTCCTCCTCCATCTCCACACTGCCATCTCCACTGGACCCATCATCATAGCAGTCGCCACTTTTTAGGCGCCATGTCTTTCCTGCTGGGGACACCTTGCTGCCGAGTCCCATACTGAACCACACTCACCCTGCAATCAGGAGTCCCCAACTCCACTCCACGTCACCCAGAACCAGGAATCAGGAGTCCCTGCCGCAAGCCTACCATGACTGCAATCAGGAATCCCTGGCTCCGTTGCTGCCTTGATGATGCCAGGAGTTCCCTTTTCGGGACAGCTTGCTGCCCCTACTGCAGCCTCAGACACATCAATACCCAATGAATAGAGACTTTCTTTTCCACTGTATTATAAATCAAATTAACCATAACCGGTCAGGCAGCATCCAAGGGTGTTAGGCCTACCATTCCAGGGAGCATCCGTGAGGTCCTTCCTGAGGTGTGGGGCCCAAAACTCGACACAGTATTCTAAATGGGGCCTAACCAGAGCTTTATAAAGTCTCAGTAGCACATCGCTGCTTTTACATTCCAACCATCTTGAGAATGCCTCTTGAGATAGATGCAACTTTAAGGTCAACCTAAAGTTACAGCACCTACATTTTTGATTAAGTTGCTCTAAGACATTAATGCTTCCAAAGCCATCTAGACTGGATGGAAATGTATTTTAAAAAGTCAATCAAAATTTGTCTGAGACTATGTTTTCTTCGATCTCTTAACCTGCTACGAAATATTGGTTGGAAAGATGAAGACATCTGGTCACCCTGTACCACAAAGTCAACTCCTGAGTCATAAACTCCATGCTTCTTCCCTGCAACTATCTGAGGCTAAACTGGACTGTTTGTTTTTTAGATTAGATTACTTACAGTGTGGAAACAGGCCCTTCGGCCCAACAAGTCCACACCGCCCCGCCGAAGCGCAACCCACCCATACCCCTACATCTACCCCTTACCTAACACTACGGGCAATTTAGCATGGCCAATTCACCTGACCTGCACATCTTTGGACTGTGGGAGGAAACCAGAGCACCCGGAGGAAACCCACGCAGACACGGGGAGAACGTGGAAACTCCACACAGTCAGTCTCCTGAGGCGGGAAATGAACCCGGGTCTCTGGCACTGTGAGGCAGCAGTGCTAACCACTGTGCCACCGTACCACCCACAGTTCATGAACCGTGTCATACGTGATCACCATCTCTAATCTCCCACAGCCTCACAATGTTCCAAAATATCTGCACCTCTATTTCTGACTTCTTCAACATCCTTTATTTTAACTATACCAATGATGGCCATGCCATTAGTTGCATGGCTATAAGCTCTGAAATTCCCTCCCTAAACTTGTCCACCTCTTTTAAAATATTCTTTAAAACATACCTATGATAGAAATTATCATCTATTAAATATCTCTTTTTTTAAAATTGTATTTTGTTTGATAAGCCTCCTGTGAAGAACTTTTAAAGGCAAGTTGTTGTTATCTTGTACATTTTTCCCTTCTAGTATTTATACAATTATATTTTCAAAATTACTACTGAATTTACTTCTACCATTTGTTCTGGTTCAAAGTCAATGAGCTGGAATGCAAAGTAATAAAAAACTGAAATGCTGGAAAAATTCAGCTGGTCTGAGCAACATCTGTAGAAAGAGTAACAGTTAACATTTCGAGTCTGATGTGACTCTTCATAGGAAATGCTGGAGTGTTAGCTGAACACATTGATGCGTAAGAGAAAGGGAGCAGTGTCCAGATAGTTTGTTCAACTACATATTTCAGTCAGACATTTTTTTTTAATTTCTTCACGGAATGTGGGTGCTGCTGGCTAGGCCAGCATTTATTGCTCATCCCCAATTCTCCTTGAGATGGGGTGGTGAGCTAACTTCTTGAACTGTTGCAATCCCTTAGGTGTCAGGACAGCCACAGTGCTGTTAGGAAGGGAGTAGTACAGGTCTGTATTTTTATGTTCACATTTCATGTTTTCCAGCGTTTCTTTTTTCACTGATTTCTCAAACCCATCCTCCATTACTCAAGATGCTCTCTAATCCTCTCTCCTTCTAAATCCTTAATGGAATAGAATTTTAAATACTGGTTATCATATAGGATCATGCTTCTTGTATTTAGGAGGGGCATCTTTCAGTACCTAGCATAGCCAAATAACTTGCTAATTCTAACTGAATCATTAGTACGTTTTTTAGGCATAAATCCATTGTTTAGAAGAATGCATGGTGATCATTTCGAACCGATCTTGCTCAGGTGGTTTCCACCAAAATCATTCATAAAATGGAAGATAGTTTAAAAGTCTTCCTTTTAAGATAGAGATGAGAAGAATTTATGCATCCAAGGATCATTGAGATTGTGGAATTCTCTTTCCCTTGAAGGTACTGTAAACTGAGTCTTTTAAACTTACTCATGATATAGTTAGATAAATTTTGGATTGAAGGATTATTGAGTGCAGAGAGGCAAGTGGAGATGAGGCCACAATCAGATCAGCTAAGATCTTATTGAATGTTGGAGCACGTTCAAAAGGGCCGGATAGCTTACATTTTTATTTATTTAATCCTCATACCCTTGCAATTTTTGTTAGTACGTATAAAGATATGCATCACATTCAAGACTCTGAAGAAAGATGGCTCTGTAATGAATCAATTTGTCAAAAGACTATCCTCTGAAAAAACATCCGTTAGCCTAGAACTTGAGGTAAAAATATGCCAACAGCATTACTGAAGCATAAATTGGACTGCAACTTCACAGACACACAATTAAATGTAAAAATCAGAAAAATCAAAATCAGTTGTCTGAGCTGCCCTGTTCCTCTATAGGTTTCATTACAATAATGAATTGCATTAAAGACTCAATGGTGCAACACACAGAATTAAGGTTATATAACCAATGAACTCATTGTATACAGTTAAGAGTTTGACCATTTGAGTATGTCTTTTTTGTTAAATGTCTTAAATACATCTTAATTATTGCCGAACAACCAACTAGCTTTGAAAATTAACTTCCATGTGTGTGGAGCTCTCATTCTTTTAGATTTTGTTGTTGTGAATTTAAACAAAAAACTTTTTTTGTCTCATCTCTCTTAATTTCATACTTTTTCCTTATACATTAATTACCACTTAATTAACTATTCTAACCTACACTTCCTGATTCAGAATACATGCTCCAGTGAGAATCCACAAGTCCCATTCGTTAATTAGACACACCATTCTTTGTCCAGTTCAGACATGTCCCAAATTTCAGCTGAGGGCACTGCACCAAAATGGCTTTTTAAAATACTGCAAGAAATTGTACAAAAGCCCTTCGAGAATCTGTGGCCAAACATAATGAAAGACTAACACTGTTTGCTCACTGCTAATCACAAAATCAAGGCCATCCAATATGTCTTCATACATAAGTTTCAAGCAACTGAACTCATTTAGCTTTTGAGGGATCAAAAAACATTAGGACACAACTATTCTCACCTGATGAGAACAAAATTAATGTATCAAATTCCACAATATCGTTAAATCATATAGCAGCTCAACGGTAATTAGGGATAGTCAACAAATAGCGACCTTGCCAGCAGCACTAACATCCACATCAATGAATAAAAGGAATCCTTATTATAATGAAATCAATGAAATTTAAAAGTATAAAAGGATGCCATTTGGCCCATCATGTTTGTACTATCTCGTGAAACAGCTACCTAGCTACTGCCATTCAGCAGCCATATCTTATAAACTTATCATAATCAAACTACCTATACCATTATTTTGTTCCTTAACACAGTAAAACCTATTCAACTAGGCGAAAGTGGGTATTGCAAATGCTGCAGATTCGAATCTAGATTGGTGCTGGAAAAGCACAGCAGGTCAGGCAGCATCCGAGGAGCAAGGAAAATCGACGTTTCGGGCAAAAGCCCTTCATCAGGAAACCTGTTCAACTGTCATTAGTTAGGGGTGACATACATTGATTTAGTATGTAATGTCAAGCGGCTTGCAACTTGCATCATTTCTCATCACAAATGTCACTTCTAACACAAGGGCGATCTTGACAACATTTAAACATCACTTTACCAAATTAAAAAAAACTGTGCGTTTCATCAAATTGTCAATGGGTAAAGCACAAAAACAATAATCTTGAAGTGAGCTGAAATTTTCAATTGTTTGTCCCAAACGTGCCCATATCATGATTTGGATTTTCTTTTGCCTCAAAAGATGATAATTTGCCCTGACAGTTAAGAATAAGGCGCCAGCGCGCTGCCACTGCGTTAAATCGCTGTCCTTTGCAGCAAGCACAGAGTGAGACTGGGGAATTAACCCGGGTGCAGACACCTCGGCCCTGTCCTGAGGAGTCACCTTCAGCGTCCTGGGACACTGCAAATTATCCTCGGACGGTTGGTGCCGGCAGTTCAGAGCTGAACATCCGTATATACACACGCCTGCAGGCCTAGGCCCCGAGCCCACAGCCGCACTTACCCCCGGGGAGAGGCAGCTCACAAATCGGGTAAAACACCAACCTTCACACGGGTAAAGGATACAGCTTAAAGCCCTTCAGAATCTCCTTAGCCCTGTCTTCCTTCGAAGACATTGCAGTCCTCCCGATCCTTCTCTGATAAATCGGAACAAAGGGATTAAAGCGATTAATGTGAAAACAGGAATATCTGTAAAGTCAATAAATGTAAAAAATCGAGCAACAAGCTGATTATCGCCACAGCAACGCTCCGCTCCACCGCGGCCGAACCCACCTCCACCTCCGGTAACCAATCAGGATCGCCAGCCGGCGCCACCCTCTGATTGACATGTGGATTGACCAATCAGATACGGGACAGCTGCGGATTAGCCATTCATCAGAGGGGCTCACCCCAGAGAGGCGGGGACCGCCACAAAGGTGGGGAATGATTGGTCTATTTTGCTGTCAATCGCAACTGCAGCTGATTTTTTTGCTACTGTCCTCCATTTATGATTAGGAGGTGACAGGGTTGGTCTGGGGTGTACAACGTTAAAAATGACAACACCAGGTTATAGCCGAACAGGTTCTTTACAAACCTGTTGGACTATAACCTGGTGTTGTGCCATTTTTAACTTCGTCCTCCACTGAGGGTATTTTACTGGAGAAGTGACTCATTGAACTATCTCACTGCCTTGTATTAAACTTGACACAGTGGTCTTACTGGTTAGGTCAGAGGTTGGAGATGGTGTCACCAGGATGTCCAACAGTGGAAAATATTAACAAGCAATTAATTTATTGTTGATAGGAAGAGAATTGGGCTCCTACGTCAATAACATTTGCGGTGCTATCCCTAAATCTGTTGATATAATTTGTATTTTTACGGCCTACTTGGGTAGCACTGTAAATGGAGCCCTGCTTTCCTGGAGTCGTACCAAAGGTTATTTTTTGAAAAGTATAATTTACCTGACTTTCAGACCAAGGCTGAAAGAAAACACAGACTAAGTTTCTGTCCTAAACAAGAACTTATTTATTATAAATAGAGAGGCTAATATTGGCATATACAAACAAAATCTAACCCTCTTATAAATGACTCTTTATACACACAGAGACAAATAACTAGGGAAAACAGATTATTGGCAGAGGTAAAGCAAAGCTGGAAGACCAGTTCAGTAGTCTTTGCTTTCTGGTTCCAATATTCAGATTGGAATATTCTTCACTTAACTAGAACCTTGGTGATCTGCTGTCTTTCTCTGGAAGTTTCTAATGGTTTGCTATTAAGATAATATATGGACCCAACATCCTTGGCCTCAAACCAGTGTGAAAGAAGGATGGACACTTTTTGAAATTCAGAGAAAATACAGTCAACAATGGAGAGAACATTTCAAAACACTCCCAAACCATGATAAAATCAGAGTTGGGGACAAATTAAGGAGACCCCCAACTTCCCAGCCAGGATAATTTTGGACTACCGTCAACTGTGGCATAAATTGAAACCACTAGTAACCACATGATGAATGGTAAATCTACTGGAGTGTACAGGGTTCCAGCGGAGATTTTCAAACTTGGAGAAGCAAAGCTTACATGTTATCTCAAATAACTGTTCCTGAACATCTAGGACAAAGAAGAAATCCCTGATAATATCAGGGATGCTGCCAATACCACTGTCTTCAAGAAAGGAGACAAAGTGAACTGTGGAAACAACTGAGGAATCTCTCTACATTGCTGGGGAGATTATCACCTGAATATATACTGAAGCACTTTCTCCCAGTCTCTGAAGAAATCATTCCAAAAGCCAGTGTGACTTCCGACCAAACCATGGAAATATGGACATGATTTTGACTATTCAATGACTCCAACAGAAATACCAGGAAGAACACCAACCATTTTGCTTGGCCTTCATTGACCTGAGGAGAAGGTGAGGACTGCAGATGCTGGAGATCAGAGCTGAAAATATGTTGCTGGAAAAGTGCAGCAGGTCAGGCAGCATCCAATGAGTAGAAGAATCGACATTTCGGGCATGAGCCCTTCTTCAGAAATGGAGGGCTTCCCGATTCCTGAAGAAGGGCTCATGCCCGAAACGTTGATTCTCCTGCTCCTTGGATGCTGCCTGACCTGCTGCGCTTTTCCAGCAACACATTTTTAGCTCTTCATTGAACTGACCATGCCTTTTGACTCATTCAGTCAGGAAGTGTTATGAAGATAAAAGCAAAGTACTGCGGATGCTGGAATCTGAAACCAAAAGAGAAAATGCTGGAAAATCTCTGCAGGTCTGGCAGCATCTGTAAGGAGAGAAAAGAGCTGACATTTCAAGTCTAACTGATCCTTTGTCAAAGCTAAAAAAAAAGGGAGAAATAGGGAGGTATTTATACGAGGTTGAGAGAAGGTGAGTCATGGCTCCAGAAGGAAAGGTAGCAATAAAGAGATGATAATGACAGTGCATAGAGAGATTATAGGGAGATTAGGAGCTGTGAATGACCAAGGCTGAAGCCAGTGCTGTGTGACAAAATATGTGGGGGATGGGAGGGGGGGGGGGGGAAAGGGATGAGGCAGAGGCAAAATGGAAAACAGGGGAGAAGGGTAGCAAGGGGGCAAGAGGAAGGAAAAAGGTGATGAGAGAGTGGGGAGGGAGAGAAAGAGAGACAATCAAGAAATAAGAGGTACAGAACAGTGAATAAAAAATTTGAAAATAAAATAAATGAAATAAAATTATCTGAAGTTGTTGAATTCAATGTTGAGACCGGCAGGCTGTAACATGCCTAATCGGAAGATGAGATGCTGTTCCTCCAGTTTGCGTTGAGCTTCACTGGAACATTGCAGCAGGCCAAGGACAGACATGTGGGCATGGGAGCAGGATTGTGTGTTGAAGTGGCAAGCCATGGGAAGGTCCGGGACCTGATTGCGTACCTTCCAATTACAGCCTGTCGGTCTCAACATTGAATTCAACAACTTCAGATTATTTTATTTATCTATATTATATATTTTTTTCACTGTTCTGTACCTCTTATTTCTTGATTGCTATGAAGACCCTGTCAAAGGTGAGCTGTTCAGTGAAATTCATCAACATCCTCTGACTTTTTCACAACAAGATGTCAGTGACAGACCCCACAGTTGTAATGTGACAGAATATATTAAAGTCAAAACAAGAGTCAAGCAGGGAATTGTCATCACCTACATCCTTTTCTCCACCTTCATTGCCACCATTCTTCATCTTGTCAAGAACAAATTTCCCAGTGCTATGGATAATGTCTACAGAATGGACAGAAAACTTTTCAGCCTCAACTGGTTAAAATCCAAAAGAAAACCACACTAATATAGCTCATGGAATTTCATTTTTGCTCTCTCAGACATGCATCTCCAAGTCTAATTGAATGCCTTTGTGGAATCATACTGAAGAATTGTTCTCAGTCTCAAATCCAAGAAGACTCAAGTCCTCTATAAACCCATCCCAGGGCAAGTTCCAGTCGATCCCTCTATTAAGCTTAATGGAGAAACCTTCCCAAACACAGAACATTTCCCCTACCTTGTGAGCCACCTCTCACCTAAGGCTGACATTGATCCAATTCACAAACATAACCAATGGATATCTGAGAATGAAAGTCTTCAAAGATTGTGCCATCAGTAATGCCACCAAGGTCCTTGTGGATAAGGACTCTTCCATATGCATCCTAAACTTGGCCTATATATAGATGCTGTTTCATGGTCCTGGGGAAGTACCATCAATGCTATTTGAGAGGAATTCTGCATGTCAGTTGGGAAGGCAGGCAGGCATACTATCATCATCACTCTGAAGGAGCCAATAGCACCAGCATCGAGGCCAAGATCATCCAAAATCAACTCCACAGCTATCCAAAAGCTTAGGCTGCTTGAGTTTCAACTACCAGAGTAAATCTTCTTTGTCCAGCTCATGGAAGGCATTCGAATGAGAGGAGGATAAAGAAAGTGCTTCAAAGACTGAAAGCTTACTCAAGGAGTGTGGACGTCAATGCTTGGGAGACTCTAGTTCAAAAGAATTCGACTTGGAAGAATCTGCTATATGAAGGGACACAAATTTTTGAGAACACCTATTGGCAAGAGAAAGTATGGAAAAGGAACCAGAGAAAGGAATACCAGTGATCTCAAGGCCAAAAACCAATTCCATCTGGCACATGTGTGGTTGGAGATGCAGCTCCAGGATCGGGCTTATCAGTCACACAAAGACCCATGACCATTGACACAGAATTTCCTTGACTGACAATCACACTTGTTAGCAAGTGATAACTGATGATGACTGGTTTCTAGGAAGTGCAGAGTAACTGATTCACGTGGGAAATGTCTCTGTTTTATCAATTCAAACATTACAGCTCATAGCAACTGCTGCATAAAAAGTAACTCATTTTCTTCAAGTTTAAACTCTGTTAGGGAGAACAACATCACATCTTTCTGTGTGTCGATGTCTCCAGTTCAGTTAGCTGATAACCAATCAGATTCACCATAAACAATAGCCTAACTCCTGATCGTCTGCACATTGTAGGGAGCCCTTAGCCACAGAAAAAATGGTTCAGAAAAGATATTGAGTTCCTTGTTGTGAAATTTTGCAGACCTCCTAGTTAATTCCTATTTTTAAAAACAGTTCTTTCTCCTTGTAATCCACAATTTTTAAAGACTCAAAAATAAAGCATAGCCCCAAAATCCTCAATCTCTTTTCATTGGAGAATCCTATCATCCCAGGAATTAGTCTGGTCAACCTTTGTTCACAATATTACAAATGTGGTCTTGCCAAAGTCTATACAATTGAAATAAAACCTCTTCATTCTTGTACTTATATGCTCTTGTTTCCCAATTGCTTGTTGCACCTACATGCTAGCTTTCTGTGAGTTATGTGCAAGTACAGCCAGGTCTCAACAACACTTCCCAAACTCTCTCAATTTAAGAAATACTCTGCACCTCTATTCCTTCTTGACTTTAGTTCTGTCTTCGACGCCATAATTTAAACCAAACTCATCTTCAAACTCCAAGACCTAGGTCTCTGCTCCCCTGTATACTACTGGATCCTTGACTTCCTGACCCACAGACCGCAATCAGTAAGGATAGGTCACAACACCAGATCCACAATAATCCTCAAAATCAGTGTCCCACAAGGCTGACTATTTAGTTCCTTACTATGCTTCTATACTCATTAGTTTAGCTCTAACCCCATTTAGAAACTTATTGATGACACCACCGTAGTGGGTCAAATCTCAAACAATGACAAGCCAAAGTACAGGAAAGAGCTAACTTAGTGGCATGGTGTAAAGACAACAATTTCTCCCTCAATGTCAGCAAAATGAAGGAGATGGTCATCGACTTCAGGAAGCAGAGTGGCGGACAATCCCCTGTCTGTATCAATGGTGCTGAGGTGGAGATGGTAGAGAACTACAATTTCCTAGGAATAAACATCAGCAACAATCTATCCTGGTCCATCCACATCAATGCTACAGTCAAGAAAGCACACCAATGCCTCTACTTCCTCGGAAGACTAAGGAAATTCAACATGTCCACAATGACTCTTACCAATTTTTATGGATGCACCATGGAAAGAATCCTATCCGGATGCATCATAGCTTGGTATGGCAACTACTCTGTCCAAGACCGTAAAAAATTACAGAGCATTGTGAACACAGCTCTTTCCATCATTAAAACCAGTCTCCCTTCCAGTGACTCAATACTTCCTGCTGCCTCAGAAAAGCAGCTAACCTAATCAAAGGCCCCTCCCAGCCTGGTTATATGTTCTCTTCCATTGGGTGGAAGATAGAGACATTTGAAAATGAGTGGACCTCTTATCAGAGTTGATCTTTCTGTGCACCTTCTCTGTAGCTGTACACTATATTCTCCATTCTATTACTGTGATGTACTTACGTAAAGTATGATTTGTCTGGTTAGCATGCAAACAATACTTTTCACTCCATCTTAGTACATGTGACAATAATAAATCAAATCAAATATACAAAATGTACATTTGCCCACGCTATATTTTACCTGCCACATTCTTTCCATTCAATCAGCCTATCTAAATTCTCTTGAAATCTTTTTGAATAATCCTCAATTCGTATTCCCACCTAATTTTGTGTTATCCACAAACTTCGAAATATTACATTTGGTTGCCACATCAAAATCATCAGTAGAGCTCATGTGTATCTGGGACCCAAGCACTAATCGTGACAGCGCTTCACCATTCACAGCCTGAAAATGACCCATATATTCTTATTCTCTATTTACTTTCCATTAAATAAGCCTCAATCCATGCCAGTATATTACCCACATCCAAAGTCCTCAGAAGCATGCATATCATGCAGCATTGCAGTTTCCACTGGGACTCCACAGCCTTCGGGACTCAATGCTGAGTTCAATAATTTTAAGGCCTGAATGCTTTCTTCCATGTCCTTTACAACCTTGCCCCGCACCCCACCCCATCTGCACTCCTCTCTTCAGCATAAATTCCACCTTATTCTCAGCTCTACTCATTCTGAAGAAGGGTCACTGGACACAAAATGTTAAATCTGCATTCTCTCCACAGATGCCACCACACCTGCTGAGTCCCAGTCCCTGCAACTTCAGTTTTTGTTCTCATGTCCCCTAGTTTTATCAATCTCTGGTGTAGGATTTTATGAACATTTTCTGAAAATCCATGTACATCACATTTTTCATTAGTTAGGAGTCCAACAGAACAATGAATTACTTAAATCTCAAAGACCAAGACGAGATATCTCCAATTTGCTAGCTCTTGAAATACATTTACACCCTGCCAGTCTTGGCAAATTGCAGCTTTGCTTTGCATCTTTACCACAAATGGAGTTAAAGTGCAGCTTCAATGTGGATGAAAAAATATGGCTTCACTTTGCTCCAGAATCAGGTTATGGGTCACTCAAGCCTGCTCCCTCCTTCAATAAATGTTGTTGCTAATTTTTCCATAAACTCCACTTTCACATATCTCTTGATTTCCTTGTTGACCAAAGATACATCGATATCTGTTTTGTGATTAAGCATCCATAAAGTGCAATAGGAAAGAGAATTCCAAAGATTCATTATCTCTTAGAAAATAAATTCCTCCTCACTTCAGTCCAAAACAGCTCACCTCTTATACCTGGTTTGTAACTCCAAAGCCTGGATTTCTGATGACTCAGAAACCCGTTAAAAGTCATTGGTGGAACCCAATTCTGTGATTCCCAGCCTCTTATCCAATGTTTGTGATAATTGGGCGTGTTCTTTAAAGATGCTGGTTGATGCAAGTTGGAAGCCTGTACCCTGTAAGCCCAACCTGATCAGCTCCAGTGTGGAAATAGGCATAGCCTACTCTTTTGCAATCTTAATAGAGTTAGGCCATCATTTTAAAGAATTGAGCGTGGTGCTGGAAAAGTACAACAAGCCAGGGCAGCATCTGAGGAGCAGGCGAATTGACATTTTGGGCATAAGCCTTTCATCAGGATGAAAAGCCTTTGCCTGAAATGTTGATTCTCCTGCTCCTCGGATGCTGCCTGACCTGCTGTACTTTTCTAGCACCACATTCTTGACTCTGATCTCCAGCATCTGCAGTCCTACTTTCTACTACATCATTTTAATGTGTCATGGTTCACAGGATCACCGCTATTGTGAACCCTTGTCTACATTAAGAAATGCTTTGAAGGTTAATTCAAAATGTCCTTTTCATACTCTACATGCTGCACTACTCCACCTGTACCTCCTGTCCCGAATAAACCCTATTTCCAACATGCTTCCTATGCTGAAGTATGCTAGACTAACAACAATCCCATTCTTCTCTCGAACTGCAAGCCAAACTGTTGCACTTCTGTACTAATTCACACAGCAAACCCATCATGAAAATTGTATGTGTAAAAAACATTTCATATTAATCCATTGATGATTTTCCAAAAGTTAAAACACTCCTACCTACTACAAAGCAATTAAAGTACCTATCATTCACATCCTTTAATGTTTCAACAGCTGAAACTGAAATGACTTTAAACTTATTAACCTTCTTGCAAATAAACATCATGAAATTAATAGCAGGGTTCAGACAGCCAGAACTGTCAATCAAGCAAGGTTTCAGATTTTTCAACAGAATGATGGATGTCTGGGCTCTTGCTCAAATGTCATTGTTTATTCTTGGCTGAAAGCCCAGCCCAGACTCTTAAGCTTAGGACAATTCAAAACTTTTCTAAATATGGTCAGTACTCTTGTAAAATGAGGACATTTGCTGTCCTTGCTTTATCTCTGCTGTGCCTGCTGTAGTTACCCTGGAAATGTTGCATTGGGCCAGTTCTACTTCAGCTGTGCTGGGAAACCCCTGCTGAAAATGCAGTTCTGTTGGGACACTGAAAATTTCGCAAGCAATAGCAGTACTCCCAGTATTGCTGCAGACTGGAATATCTAGACCATAATAAATTGCAACACAGAAGGAAGCTATTGAGCCCAATCATGTTTGTGCCTGACAAAAAAAAGCATCCACCCTAAACATATTTTGAGGCCCTTCATCCAAACATTCCCAGAAGGTTACAACAGTTCAACTCTATATCCAACTACTTTTCAAAACAATGTGGGTTTCTGTCAGTGTGTCCAGACTGACACCAATGCCTCCTAAGTGAAAATGTTTCTCCACAACTCTCCACTAATACTCATAACAATAAATTTAGATCTATCCCCAAGTTATTGAATGTTTTGCTAAGGGAAACAGGTCTCTCATCCATTTTAGCTTGGGCCCCTCATAATTTTATGCATCTCAGTTAAATCATCCCTCAGCCTCCTCTCTTTCCAAGAAAACAACCTCAGCCTAAGCAATAATTCCTAACAACCATATCTTTCCAATACTGCCTTTGTCTTTGTAAATCTTCTCTATCTACACCAGTGCAATCTTTTCCTTCCTAGGGCAGGCATGAAGAGAATAGAAAAAGATCATTTGTTGTCTTTGGTCTGCAATATGGCACAGCGTGATTTATAAATTTGTCTTGGAAGGTTTACTTTTAAGTGAATTCTATTTCAACGTTTTGTTCAAGGAATGACCTTTTAACAGAGAGAAGGTGATGTATGAGACTATTGGTGAATGTATTATTGGTATCAGAGTTAGATGTGTTAATTATAGACTGTTCAATCAAAAAGGGACTGTGCTACTGTTTGCAGGAAGTTGCACAGTACCATTAACTTGATGCATTTCCCAATATTAATGGTTATTCTGGTATTACTGGTTTATGAAGTGTTATTAAATGCACTGCAGTCATGAAAAGTAAAATAATAAATGGAAATTGTTCAGTGTTGATAAAAAACACATCTTAATAATTTGTACCCTCTCAAATATTAATTGCCCAAAAATTATTTGACAAATTATACCAGAATGTAACTCTTTGAAATTTTAAATTAAGTGCTGCTGTTTGTGATTATTTTTTAAGAGCATACTGCATAGCCTGGAGTTACTCAGAGTTATGATCAGCTACAAGCCAGGAAAGAAGCTGCTTCATCAGCTTGGAGCAGGAGAAGGCCATCGACAGAAAAATCACAAAACGGATATGATCTCCAAAATGGGATTTGAATAAGGAATCTGCAACTACATCCAAGTATTCTATAGTCATTCAGCTGAAATTAATTAATGGGAATCAGAAAGTTTTCTGACTAAATCTAGAAACAGGTAAACCAATCCTTTATCTATCTTAGCTGTGTTTTGTATTGAATTATTGTCAAGTCCACAAAGAAAGATCTGTGCATCAGAAAGATGTTGATCCTCGGCAGCAGACATGTTCAAGTCAAAGATTCCCTATATATTTAGAAAATTAGAGCATAAAGAAGCAGCTGTCTTCTGCTCAGAACCACTGTCAATTTGCAGACTAATAACCATTTGCGATCAGCTCAAACTGGCTTCAGGAATGAAGGTAAAACATGGTAAAGCAAGTTTTTGGCAACTGAGTTGACAAATCCCTTGTTTCCTTTATATAGTTTAGTCAGACTATTTGAAGGTGCTGGGGTCTGGGTTCAGATGGTTCCAAATATTGGAAAGAGGTTAAAGCTTAGTGAGTTTTGAGAAGATTTGTAGCTCACGTTGAGGTTTTGGATGTAGGTTTGCTTGCTGAGCTGAAAGGTTCATTTCCAGACGTTTCGTTACCTTACTAGGTAACATCTTCAGTGGACCTCATGCTGAAAATTCCTGCTTTCTATTTATATGTTTGGGTTTTTTGGAGTTAGTGATGTCATTTCCTGTGGTGATGTTATTTCCTGGAGGTTAAAGCTAGTTCAAATAAGAACTAGCCTTGTAGGAGGTAACAATATGGTCATCAGGTGCATAGTACACTTGCTGTTACTGAATGTGGTGCACATGGCTATCATTTGAGTTATCATCTACTTCCTCTGCAGAATGAAATTAGACCATACCTGCCAGCACGAGGCCAATTCCCGGAATGGCAGGACTATCTTACGCTGAAAGATTGGAGCGACTGGGCTTGTATACGTTTGAGTTTAGAAGGCTGAGAGGGGATCTGATTGAGACATATAACGTTGTTAAAGGATTGGACACTCTGGAGGCAGGAAGCATGTTTCGCTGATGAGTGAGTCCCGAACCAGAGGACACAGTTTAAAAATAAGGGGTAGGCCACTTAGAATAGAGTTGAGGAGAAACCTGTTCACCCAGAGAGTGGTGGGTGTGTGGAATGCTCTGCCCCAGAAGGCTGTGGAGGCCGAGTCTCTGGATACTTTCAAGAAAGAGTTGGATAGAGCTCTTAAGGATAGTGGAATCAAGGGTTATGGGGATAAGGCAGGAGCAGGATACTGATTGAGGATGATCAGCCATGATCATAATGAATGGTGATGCTGGCTCGAAGGGCAGAATGGCCTATTCCTGCAACTACTGTCTATTGTTATTGAAATGTCTTCAACATTGCAGATCCTGTCAGATGAAGTCTTGAGTAGGCAGTCAAGTCATTTGACATAATTCTTCACTGCCAAAACAAGAATTAAGGTGTAGCCTTGGTTGGTGGCAAGAAGGATCACCAACCCCACTACCCCCCCCACCCCCCACCACTAAATCTCCACATTAGCATACAGACATCCACCTTACAGTCAGGTTAATAAAACACAGTACAAACCAAATCTCATCCCGTGAGCTCATAACACGGTGCCAGAGTGGAGCTGTAATTAAGAGTTGGAGAGCTAAATAGAAGCAGAATTACGAAAAGAGAATTACAGGAAGGTTTGGAGCTGCTGAAAGTTGCGAGTCCTTAAAAAAAGAACAAAGAAACAGGACACAGCTGAAAGCACTGAATAAAGCACAATGGCAGCAAATATTCTTGTCCATGTGCCAGTTGAAATGAAAGGCAGTTGGAGGAGAACTAAATTTTTTTCCACTCACAATAGCAAATTTTAACATCTTTAATGAATAAGTCAAAGTAGCTAGAAAGAGCGACACTTGTGGCATTATTGAGGAGAGACACTTACAGGGAGTGTTCCATTCTAATGTTGGACTATGTGCTCTCTTGGCTGCTCGAAGCGATGCACATTGAGACAAACATCAACTAATGGACCATCAAAACAGTGAAAGACACTCTTTGGTCTACACAAAGCTCTTGTTCTTCCAGTGCAAAGAACTGACCACTACTGATTGTTCCAGGGTCCAAGACATGAGGAACATACTCAAGCTCAGGGTCGGCCCACAAAGACACAATGGCAAAAGACCACAGAGTATAACCATCCTACAATAGTACATGGAAGAGCTGGAAAAAATCCCCAGGTTGTATGCAACCAGAGAATGTTTGACTTCAAATGGAAATGGTATACACAACTAGTGTATTGAGGCACCGCGGAATGCCATGTTCTGCTCTGCTGCACAAGTCATATAAAATTTTAAAGCAACTTGAATGAGCCTAGAGTTCCCATCCCCCATTATTTCCTGCCATCTACCATTACACTGCTGATATCTCAGTCTTACTCTGTTGCTATGGTTATTGTAGATAATAGGCAAATTGGGAGTGAAATCAGGAAGCTTTTTTTACACAAAGGCTTGTAAAAATATGGAACTCATGCCCCACAGAGCCTGAGAAATTGTGGATGAAATAACATTTCAAGATTGATTTTGTTGTGCAATTGTTTCATCAAAGCATACGGAACAACTTGAGACACAAATTAGTCATGATCATATTGATAGAAAACACTTGAATGACTGAAAGTAGTTGTCTATCTCAATCTTGTAGGTACTTAACAATGGAGCACCCACAATACTCTTGGGGTGGAGAATTTCATAGATTCACAACCCTTTGAGTTAAGAAATTTCTCCTCATCCCAGTGCTAAATGATCATCCCTTTATCCTGATTACAGATTCCCTCACCGGTGGAAACGACCTGTTCACATCCATCCTGTCAAACTCCTTCAAAATCTTGCATTTGTCCATGAGATTGCCTCTTTCTTCTAAATGCCAGAGGACATAGTTACAAATTACTCAGCCTTTCATCGTTAAGTAAACCCATCCAACTTGGGACGGATGTCGTGAATCTTTTCGTACCAGTTTACCACCTCCATACCAAGTTCCATTAATTTACGGTCCCTTTCCTTATTGACTCAACATTAGTTTAACCAACATATTGATTTAAAAATTCTCATCCTTGTTTTCAAATCCCTCCATGGCCTCGTCCCTCCCCATCTCTATAATATCTTGCAGTTCCAGAACCTTCCAAGATATTTGCATTTATATAATTCTAGCCTCGTAAGCAACCAGAATTTTAATCATTCCATCATTGGTGGGCATGACTTCAGCTGTCCAGGCCCTTGTCTCCCTCTCTGTTTCTCCATCTCACTGTCCACATTTAAATACTGATTGAAATATAACAATTTAACCAAGATTTTTTTCATCTGACCTTATATAGAGTCATACAGTCATAGAGATGTACAGCATGGAAACAGACCCTTCGGTCCAACCCGTCCCTGCCGACCAGATATCCCAACCCAATCTAGTCCCACCTGCCAGCACCTGGCCCATATCCCTCCAAACCCTTCCTATTCATATACCCATCCAAATGCCTCTTGGATGTTGCAATTGTACCAGCCTCCACCACATCCTCTGGCAGCTCATGCCATACACGTACCACCTTCTTCGTGAAAAAGTTGCCCCTTAGGTCTCTTTTATATCTTTCCCCTCTCACCCTAAACCTATGCCCTCTAGTTCTGGACTCCCCGAACCCAGGGAAAAGAAGTTGTCTATTTATCCTATCCGTGCCCCTCATAATTTTGTAAACCTCTATAAGGTCACCCCTCAGCCTCCGACGGTCTAGGGAAAACAGCCTCAGCCTGTTCAGCCTCTCCCTGTAGCTCAGATCCTCCAACCCTGGCAACATCTTTGTAAATCTTTTCTGAACACTTTCAAGTTTCACAACAGCTTTCCGATAGGAAGGAGACCAGAATTGCATGCAGTATCCCAACAGTGGCCTAACCAATGTCCTGTACAGCTGCAACATGACCTCCCAACTCCTGTACTCAATACTCTGACCAATAAAGGAAAGCATACCAAACGTCTTCTTCACTATCCTATCGACCTGCGACTCCACTTTCAAGGAGCTATGAACCTGCACTCCAAGGTCTCTTTGTTCAGCAACACTCCCGAGGACCTTACCATTAAGTGTAAAAGACCTGCTAAGATTTTCTTTCCCAAAATGCAGCACCTCGCATTTATCTGAATTAAACTCCACCTGCCACTTCTCAGCCCATTGGCCTATCTGGTCCAGATCCTGTTGTAATCTGAGGTAACCCTCTTCACTGTCCACTACACCTCCAATTTTGGTGTCATCTGCAAACTTACTAACTGTACCTCTTATGCTCACATCCAAATCATTTATGTAAATGGAATAAAGTAGAGGACCAAGCACCGATCCTTGTGGCACTCCACTGGTCACAGGCCTCCAATCTGAAAAACAACCCTCCACCACCACCCTCTGTCTTCTACCTTTGAGCCAGTTCTGTATCCAAATGGCTAGTTCTCCCTGTATTCCATGAGATCTAACCTTGCTAAACAGTCTCCCATGGGGAACCTTGTCGAATGCCTTACTGAAGTCCATATAGATCACATCTACTGCTCTGCCTTCAATCTTCTTTGTTACTTCTTCAAAAAACTCAATCAAGTTTGTGGGATATGATTTCCCATGCACAAAGCCATGTTGACTATCCCTAATCAGTCCTTTCCTTTCCAAATACATGTACATCCTGTCCCTCAGGATTCCCTGCAACAACTTGCCCAGCACCGAGGTCAGGCTCACCAGTCCATTGTTCCCTGGCTTGTCCTTACTGCCCTTCTTAAACAGTGGCACCACTTTTGCCAACCTCCAGTCTTCCTGCACCTCACCTGTGACTATTGATGATACAAATATCTCAGCAAGAGGTCCAGCAATCACTTCTCTAGCTTCCCACAGAGTTCCCGGGTACACCTGATCAGGTCCTGGGGATTTATCTACCTTTAACTGTTTCATGACATCCAGCACTTCCTCCTCTGTAATCTGTCTCCTTAAAAAAACTAAAAACTGTAGATCCTGGAAATCAATACCAAAAACAGAAATTGCAACATCTGAAGAAAAGTCTCTGGACCAGAAATGTTAACTCAGCTTTTGTTCTGCAGCCCAGCTGAGCTTTTCCAGCAATTTCTGTTTCTAATATCTCCTTATGTCGCTTGATGTCTTCTTTTAGTTGAGAATGCTCTGATTTCACACATCATTTATCTTTCAGAATTGCTGAGCTACCATTTTCCAGACTGGTTCAGCTTATGTGCTCCTCATCCCCTTAGAGTGACTCCTTCATCTGCCCTGATGTCATAGACTTACCTTTCACTGTTCTTTGGCTCCTTGGGCTTCACTGTTGCCAGCCTTTGTGTTTCACTCCTTTTGTTCTTTATTTCTATTATTCCTCATTCTTCTACAGATATAATAGATCTGCTAGCATGCCAACAACTATGAGGATATCAATTAGCTCTGCTTGGCTCCATGATTGATTTTGAGGAAAGACAATGTTACCTGTCTTTATAAGGAAACAAGAAAAATAAATTTTAAAAACAGCCCCTCGGATGGACAAGATAGAAGCACAGTAATAATAATTCACTTCAGTTCTCCCTTTTGTTTGTGACAAAAATTGAGACCTCAAGTCTGAGATTGAACACTGCAAATGAACAATTCCTCCAACACTTTAAATGCAGTAATATACCATTCTTTGTTCTAACCCTAAAGAATTTGCTGTAAATCATTTTTAAATTAGACTTCATCAGCAGGTTTCGGGGAAGCACCACAATGCGTTTTTCTAAAAAGAAATTGAAAACAAGAACAAGAAATTTAAAAAGCAGCCCCGATGATGGACAAGATAGAAGCACAGTAAAAATAATTCACTTCATCTCTTCCTCTTCTCTGACAAAAACTGGGACCTCCTGTCTGAGATTAAATATTCAAAATGAGCCAAAATTTACCAAAATGCACATAAAAACTGTGTGGAATCCAAATTTAAGAAACAAGCCTAAATTGGTAAATAGTAATCAACTGGAAGCTAGAGGGAAAATTCAGTGGCTTAAGTTAAAGACAAATAATTGCAACAATAACATATTCTTGTAATTAACATCAGACCAACGTGATAAATTGTATTACAAAAAGGGTACAGAAAAGTAATAATTAACTGGCGGAACCCAGCTCGAAGCCCTGGAGAGTTAGAAGTTGTCACTAAGAAAATACACTAGGTAAAAACAATGACTGCAAATGCTGGAAACCAGATTCTGGATTAGTAGTGCTGGAAGAGCACAGCAGTTCAAGCAGCATCTGAGGAGCAGTCCAAAATGTCGATTTTACTGCTCCTTGGATGCTGCCTGAACTGCTGTGCTCTTCCAGCACCACTAATCCAGAACTAAGAAAATACAGGTGAAAATACCTAAGTGGGATAAAATATCTGAGTTACTACAGTTGATTCTCAGCTATTTGAACCTCAGCCAATATCTAGATTAGGCAGGAGCGTCAAAATCTAAAATGAATAGGGATACTGTATCCTCAATAATTAAACCAATTGGCCAATGGCTGATAGAGCTGGAAGGGTGGACACTAGAGAGAATGTTTCAGGAGAGTGGGAGAGAAAGACAGGGAATTTCAGAACAGAAGAGAGAGAAAGTGTTTTTCAGGAAAAGGGGCTGAAGATGAAACTAAAAGTACAGGACGAAAAAAGGGATGCTGGGAAAAAAAGAAATGAGCTGGACAGAGTTAATGATATGTTGGAGGGAAATGGCTTGATAAGGTCCCAAGCTTTGTGCCCCAAGAGTTCAGAGTTCAAGAGATAATACAGAACCTAAAGAGAAAAATGCTGTTCAGGTACCCATAGGTAAATAGGACCTGACCCTCCTGAAGTAATGAAAGAGCTCGTAGATCCAGAAAAGGTCAGAATGTATCCAGAGGACAGCCCAGAGAAGATGGACAAACTAAATACTTCCAACCAGAATTCTGCAGGGTGACGGAAAGCTGGAGGAAGTTCAAAGGCCCTGCTGAGGTCAAAAAATCCATCAGGGAACCTGGCTCAGGGAAGGCCCCTAGATTTAGAAAGGCTTAGACTGTGTCAGTAAAACTAAAAGCGATTAGGGAAATAGATTAAAAAGGGATGAATGAAGGGACAGACCCAATAATTGATTTAGCAAGCACCTTCTTAGAGTTGTGACTAGTATAGCTCAGTAACTAAATTAGAGAAATCATTATCTTATGAGGACGTCCATATTTGCAACCACCCAAAAACAATTGAGGTGCTGGCTGCTAATTCCCAGGCGGCCAATATTGTGCAGTACAGAATTAAGGCACCAGGGGGAGCAAAAAGCCTAGGATGGGAGAAGCCAAGGTCAAAGGAAGTATAGTCAAAGTCTGGCTAGCAAAATCCTTCCCAGGAGTAAACAGAAGCATAGAAATCTCTCACTCCCAGCCTGCAAATTTAAATCAAAGTGATGCCTGTGCTGAATGAGCAAGAGGTCTGGTTATCTGAAACCTTTTCATGTTTAATGGGAAATGAGAGAGGTTTCCACATAACCTACTGTAGGTGTGAAACGACAGTATCCAAATTTAAAAAGGAAGGAATCATGTACCCTGGCTGGATGAGCAAGGAAGACTAGCTAGTTGAAGCTTTCTTCTCAATTTTACAAGAGTGATAACAGGAAAGTTCTACCTCTTTGAAATCCAAGACATTCCCAACGAGCCTGACGATTTTTTCATTAATTGCAAAAATATACTTTATTCATTAAAAAAATGTATATGCATACACAGGTACCAAAGCTGTTCTGTACAATCTTTGCATATTAAAAAAAAACAAACAATAGAATTTGACATTCCCTGCAGAAACCAAAGGCATTTCCTAGTCATGCAGGACAATATTTACATACATTTTGTGGCAAAGAAAACTTTACGGACCCTCATTGTACTTTGGCAGAAAGACCTCAGTCAGTGGCCTTTCCTCACTACCCCTTGGCGGCAGCTACTCCAAGCTTTAGTGCGAGCATGTAGTCCTGAACCTTCGAAAGTGCTAGTCTGCTACAGGCGGTCAAGGTCAACTCTTCACACTGGTAAAGTTAAAAATCACACAACACCAGGTTATAGTCCAACAGGTTTAATTGGAAGCACTAGCTTTTGGAGCACTGCTCTATCATCACAACCACCTGATGAAGGAGCAGCGTTCCGAAAGTTAATGCTTCCAATTAAACCTGTTGGACTATAACCTGGTGTTTTGTGATTTTTAACTTTGTACACCCCAGTCCAACATCGGCATCTCCAAATCTTCACACTGGAACACCAAGATTCAAGCAGGCCAAAGACTGTCTTTCATAGAGCTGATGGTCTTCCGTGCACATTCAATGTTTGGTTGGGGAACATGCCACAGAGCACAGCGTACTGGGTCATAGAGCTGCGCGGGATGAACTTTGATAAAAACCACTACATCTCTCTCCATACTTCCTTGACAAAAGCACATTCCAAAAGGAGATGTGTGACAGTCTCTTCACCAGAGCAGTTGCTTCAAGTGCAGTGTGTGGTGGTGCAGAGACTGGTTGTGGATGAAAACAATGGAGCACTTTGTGAATTTGCACAGGGCCATGTAGAGCCCAGAATCCTGCATTACCCTCAGAGGTAAGAAGGAAACTACCTCACTCAGTTGAAGAGCGTAGAATGCAGTAGCCAAAGCTAGCACAACACATGTGTGAGCTTGTCCCCAGAGGTATGGGACAATAAGAGTGGCAGGAAAATTAAAAACAATGCACACACTTGGTAGGTGAGCAGAAGGCCTGGCTGGCTAACAGGACAATATGCAAATTGTGAGAGTTGTAGTTACTTCCAATGGTCTACCACAGGATTCAAGTACAGAAATTTGATCATTTATTCAGGTGTATTCGAGGACGTACGAAATGACTTAAAGGAAATGATAATATTCTACACAATTTTGCTTTGCTACTTGGGCACCTCATTATCCAAATTCCACTTTTGCTTCATAGCAACACAAAAGACAGATGTCCATTATAAGACCATAAGGCATAGGAGCAGAATTAGGCCATTCAGTCCATCCAGTCTGCTCCATTATTCAATTATGGCTGAAATGTTTCTCAACTTGGTTCTCCTGCCTTCTTCCCATGACCCTTAATCTGCTCACCAATCATCTCTGTCTCAAGTACGCTCAATGGCTTGACTGCCACAGCTCTCTGCAACAGGTGAGTTCCACAGATTAACTACCCTCAGACTGAAGAAATGCCTCCTCATCTCAGTTCTAAAGGGTCATCACTTCACTGAGGCTGTGCCGTCTAGTCCTAGTCTTTCATACTCCACACAGAAGAAATATCTTCTCCACATCCACACATCCAGGCCTCTCAGTGTTGTGTAAATTTCAACCGGAACCCTGCCTGTTCCTGCTGAACGCTATCGAGTACAGACACAGTTTTTAACCGTTCCTTATTTCACAAGAATTTCATCTCTGGGATCATTCTTGTAAATCTTCTCTGAACCCGCTCCAGTACAATCACATCCTTCCTTTGATACAGGGTCCAAAATTGCTCCCAATATTCAAATGCAGTCTGACCAGAAACGTATACAGACTCAGCAGTGCACTTCTGCTGTGATATTTTTGAAATCAATGCTAACTTGGATTTGCCTTCCTAACTGCCAACTGAACCTGCATGTTAACCTTAAAAGAATCCTGAACTCAGATTCCCAGGGTCCCTTCATGCTTCAGATTTCTGAAGCCTTTCTCTTTTTAGAAAATAATCCACCCCTGAATTCTTCCTAACAAAGTGCATAACCTTATACTTTCCCACATTGTATTCCACCTGCCACTTCTTTGCCCACTCTCCCGGCCTGTCCAAGTCCTTTTGTGGCATCTCTGCTTCCTCCATACTATTAGTCCCTCCACTTATCTTTGAGTTTTTGGAATACTTTGCAACAGTGCCCTCAATTACAATCATAGATTCATAGAGATATACAGCATGGAAACGGACCCTTCAGTCCAACTCATCCATGCTAGCCAGATATCCTAAATTAATCTAATCCCACTTGCCAGCACTTGACCCATTTTTTCTACAACCTTCCTATTCATGTACCCACCCAGATGCCTTGTAAATGTTGTGATTGTACCAGCCTCCACCACTTCCTCTGGCAGCTCATTCCATACATGCATCACCCTCTGCGTAAAAATGTTGCCCCTCAGGTCCCTTTTAAATCTTTTCCCTCTCACCCTAAACCTTTGCCCTGAAGTTCTGGACTACCCCACCCCAGGGAAGAGACTTTGTCTATTTACCCTATTCCATGCTCCTCATGATTTTATAAACCTCTATAACGTCACCCCTCAGTCTCTGACACTGCAGGGAAAACAGCCCCACCCTATTCAGCCTCTCCCTATAGCTCAAACCCTCCGACCCTGGCAACATCCTTGTAAAGATTTTCTGAACCCTTTCAAGTTTCACACCATCCTTCCTAAAGCAGGAAGTTCAGAATTACACACAACATTCCAAATGTGGCCTAACCAATGTTCTGTACAGCCATAGCATGACTTTCTAACTCCTATACTGAATGCTATGGCCAATAAAGAAAAGCATACCAAACACCTTCTTCACTATCCTATCTACCTGCGACTCTACTTTCAAGGAACTATGAACATCACTCCAAGGTGTCTTTGTTCAGCAACACTCCCCAAGACCTTACCATGAAGTGTATAAGCCCTGTTCTGATTTGCCTTTACAAAATGCAGCACCTCACATTTATCTTCCTTCATCCAGATCGTTAGTGTATACATGAATAACTGTGATCCCAAAATAGACCCCTGCGAAACTCCACAAGTCACCGCCTGCAATCCTGAAAAAGACCTCTTTGTCCCCCTCTCTGCTTTCTGCCAGTCAGTCAATCCTCTATCTCTTCCAATACCATGCCCCTAACATCATGGGCTCTTAGCTTATTTAGCATTATCTTATTCCTGTGCAGCATCTTGTCAAAGTCCTTTTGGAAATCCAAACAGGTCATGTCCACTAGCTATCCTTTCTCTGGTTTGTTACAGCCTCAAAGAATTCTAGCAGGTATGGCCTCCTTCTGACAAAGCCATGCTAACTCAATCCTCTTTTACCATTCAGTTCCAAGTACTCTGCATTCTCAGCCTTAAAAATGAACCCTAAAACCTTACCACGACAGAGGTCAGGCTAACTGGCCTATAGTTTCCTGTCTTCTGCCTCCATTCCTTCTTAAACAGGGGTGCTACATTAGCCATTTTTCAATCCTCTGCGGCCCTCCCTGACTCCAGTGATTCCTGAAAGATCACTACCAATGCTTCCACAATCTCCTCAGCTATCTCCTTCAGAAGTCTGAGTTGTATTTCATTCAGCCCAGGTGATTTATCCAACTTTAACTTCCCCAGCACTTTCTCCATAGTAATGGCCACTACACTCACATCTGCCCCCAACCCTTTTGAAGTTCAGGTATGCCGCTAGTGTCTTCCACTGTGGAACCTGATGCAAAGTACCCTATTCATTTCCTCCGCTATTTCTTTGTTTCCCATTACAATTTCTCCTAGCCTCATTTTTCAGCAGTTCAATATCTATTCTTGCCTTGCTCCTACTTTTTATAAATCTAAAAAAACACCCTTGCAATTTCTTTTATATTATAAGCTAGCTTACTCTCATGTTTTATCTTCTTCCCCCTTATTGCTGTTTTAATTATCATCAGCTGGTTTTAAAGGCTTCCCAATCCTCTGGCTTCCCACCAATCTTCACCACAGTATTTGCTTTTTCCTTTTGCTTTTTTGCTGTCCCTGACTTCCCATGGTTAGCCATGGTTGCCTCGTTTTCCCTTTAGTATGTTTCTTCTTCCTGGGATGAACTTAAGCTGTGCCTCCTGAATTACCCCCACAACCTCCTGCCATTGCTACACCATCTTCCCTGCTAGGCTCCTCTTCCAATCAACTCTGGCCAGCATCTCCCCCATTCCTTTGTAGTTACCTTTACATTGGATTCCAGCTTCTCCCTCTCAAACTTCAGGGTGAATTCTATCATATTATGGTCACTGACCCCTTGGGGTTCCTTCACCTTAAACTCCATAATCACGTCTGCCTCATTATACATCACCAAATCCAGAATTGCCTGGTTCTTAGAGGGCCCTTCCACAAACTACTCCAAACAAATATCTCATAGACGTTCCACAAATTCCTTTTCTTCAGATGCACTGCCCTCCTGATTTTTCCAGCCTTCCTGCATATTGAAAACCTCATGATTATTGTAATTGTGTCTTCCTGACATGCTATTTCTATCTCCTGATTTGTTTCCTTCTCCACAGTCTGACTACTGCTAGGAGGCCTGTACACAACTCCTGTCAGGGTCTTTTTTTTTACTTTGCAGTTCCTGAACTCAACCCCCACAGAATCTATGCATTCCAACTCAATATCACTTCTTGCTGCTGATTTAATTTAATTTCTTGCTAACTAGACAACCTTGCTCACTCTGCCAGTTGCCTGTCCTTTCGATAGGACGTATATCCTTGGACATTTAGTTCCCAGCCCTGATCTCTTTGCAGCCACATCTCTATGACACTGTACCTACCAATTTCAATCAGCTCTACAAGCTTGTTTCGTATACTGCATACTTGAGGTTAGATTCCTGGCCCTTTTCACACTCCCTGTCCTTATACTTGTTTTACAAACTTTAATAACTTCTGCTGAGTCCTCATCCCTTTAAATTTTTCCATAGTTTTCCATGCACCTGAGTCCACCCTCCCTGATGTGTTCGGGTGTTTGAAGTTCAAACTCCAGCCGATCAACTCTAAGCCAGAGTTCCTCAAGCAACCAACACTTGCTACACATATGAACTACACTGGGATCCACCAGTTCCCACATCATGCAGATACAACACATTGTCTGGTCCTGCATCTCTATTTCATTTACCTAGTTCTTAATTTGACTATTAAAAATTAAAATACTCCTCTTTTTGTTTACAGCTGGTAAATATTCCACTGATTTACCTTCAATCAGATAGTAACCTATAAATGTATAGTTAAATTAAAATGCCAATCAATGAGCTTACAGTTCACCTGAGATGTCACTCTTTTGTGCTGGGCCCCTGGTCCTGGGCTTTAACTTATCGTGTTAAATAGAACCGTACAAACTATGAGCCCAAAAAACTGCAAGCAAAAAGCTCCTCTTCCCCTCTGCACCGAATTCCCACGTTGTCTCCAAATTTCCCAAATTACATGTCTCACTCGCAATGTGATCTCTCATTCCTGATGATGTGAAGCTTACTGATAACTAGTCCGAAGCAAACATACAGAAATTGCTGGAGAAATTCAGCAAGCATGGCAGTATCTGTTAAGTTAAATCAGTTGACATTTTGAATCCAGTAACCCTTCTTCAGAACTGCCAGCAGCTACATAACATGGCATTTATGCTGTTCAAAGTGGGGTGGGGGGAGTAGCGGTCGTTGAACATGAAGAAAGAATAAAATAGAAATCCTGTTAGAGAGAGGAGCACAACCTCTTCAAAGTGGGTATACCTGGAAGAGATGTGGCAGTGAATTACACACTAAAATAAACAAAGGCCTGTCGATGCTGGAGATCTGAATCAAGTAGGTCATCGGCTAAAGTTATTTATGTCTTCTCTTTCATCCAGTCAGAGAACAACAAATCTTATCCTCTATGTTGTTATTTTTCCCCATTCCCTATCAGTGTCTGGCAGCTTCTGTCTCTCAAGCTGTCTAGAATGTTTTGATAGCATTAGTTGTTATTTATAGGTTCCTGCTGACACTATCCTCTAGGATGCACAAGGTTAATCTAGTACAAGGTTCATTGCTTGAAATCCGCTCTTTCCTTTTTTACTATTTAACCCTTGTAAGGTAATTCACTTTAACAGCAAACATTTTAACTGACTCACCTAGTTGATAAGCTGCAGGGCAATGCAAGAGAAACTGGCAGCACCTGACAGCAATAGAATCCCAAATTACTTAGGACAGGTTGGAACCAACCCTTCTCCAAATTAACAAGTGAGGAAAAGTCAGTAACCCCACAGCTCTACCACACTTGTGACTGTTACATGGGGAGTTCAAGTGTAGTTAAAACCAGTGTTAAATTCAGACCCAATCAACTAGTGAGTGTCGACCAGAGGGAAGACACATCTGAGGGTAGCCAGGAGGGATCAGGTGAGAAGTTGGGACAGAAAGTCACACCAGTTGAACCCTAGGCTTTCAGGCTGGGAGACTAGTATCTTATCCTACTTGGGAAATTCAAAGATATCGGACTAACATTGACAAAGGAGAAACTTGGCTGATACATCAAGAGGCCTACCAATTGAGTTCTGACAGGATTAAAGCAGAAAATCCAGCCCATACTGGATGCCAAAATTGCCGAGTTGCAAGTAATTGGAGGTTCTTCATTGCACGGTTCCCAGGGCTGGGCAAAACAGTGCAGATCCACCTTACAGACTGGGACATAAACACAGTGACCAGGACAGACTTGATTCTCAATTTCCATGCCTTGAGGAGGGTACAGGTATGGTGGGCCATTTGACCTACACCAGCAAGAATGGCCTTCATTTTTTTCAGAGGGTATTGGGAAGTCCCCTTGACTCTCAATGTGAGAGAAATCTCAGCTCTCACAATTTGGAAGGTCCATATCAATATACAGTCATACCATTGGCCTTCACTATGCCACAACACATTCTTCACTTTTGATAATTCCCACAAAGTGCAAGGCAGCCAATGCCAGATAGCTTTTGCTAGGGTTGGCTTTTCACAGCCTTTTAACAAGCAAGAAAACCCCCAAAAGAGAAATTACTTATATTGGATGATGCTCTACCCCATGGGTTAACTTTAAGAATGTAGCTAAGAACTGACATTGACCCCTGCTTCCTGGGTGTTTGTCTTTTGAGAGAGTGAGAAAATGAATGTACACTTCTTTGAAAAATTTGTCTTTTTTCCTCCAAGAACATGTTAAAAAACTATTGGAACTCTTTTTTTAAAATTTGTTGGTTAGATGACAGTTGGTAATGCCCAAGAGTCAGGAAGAGAGCTTTCTGTTATACAAAACTATATTTGCCTGCTTCAATTTCTTAAAATGGACTTTTGCTGTAATTTTTAATGGCTGCTATTGAACACAGAACAAGCAAGCTGCCTGCTTTTAGAAATTTCCAGCCATTACCAAGACAAAAGCAAACATATCATCTCCTGGTATGTGACACTCCTTGCATTGTATGAATTGGCCAACACAAAAGGCGAGTAAATGATATCGCTATCACAACCAGTTCTAAATAAAGGAGACCATCGAAACCCATTCTTGCTTGGTTTGGTGTTGATGACTCCCAACTCCCTGCTCCAAATCACAATACGTTTTGGCCAGGACATCAAAGCCCACCTCATCAGCTGAGTGGCTAAACCTGAAACTCCAGTTACATGACTGAAGTTACAATGAAACAAAGAACTGCAGATGCTGGAAATCTGAATCGTGACTGAAGTTGTTGGTTGATTTGAATCACCTTGTGACGCTTTAACTGGTAATAAAATAAAATTACTGCAGTGCTGAAAATCAAACAAAACCAAAGTGCTGCAGAAACCCAGCAGGTCAGATTGCATGATTTGTGGAGGCAGAAACTGAGATATGATTTAATATGAATCTTCTAATGAACAAAGAAAACTCTGAAGAAATGACCTCCATTATCTCACCTCTTTCCAGCCTCACTTTTGTTGCTCCTGAATAATCCACCCCTAAGAAACTTAAAAACAGTCTTTGTAACTTTTTGTCCATCTTCTGTTCCTATACACCACAGTACTTCCATCGTGTTAATCTGTTCAATTATTATTCTCTCATCTCCCATGGTGCAGGTTGGCCATATTCTTCCACTGCTCTTGGGGCAGGGGTCTAACATTTCTTTGTTTTATGAAAATACTCGTTCATAGGATGTAGCTGTCTTTGGCAAGATCATCATTTATTGCCCATCCTGAGTTGCTGTTAAGAGGGTGATGGTGAGCTGTGTTTTGAACTATTACAGATGGGAAGTTTAGTACGACTAAACTTTTCTCAGTCATTTCAGAAGACATTAAAAGTCAACCCCCTTGCTGTGGGTTTGTAGCCATATTTCAGAAAGGATGGCAGATTTTCTTCCATAAAGGACAACTGTGAACCTGATGGATTTCTGTAACAATCCAGCACTTACATGTTCATCATTTTCTTACTGTTGTTAAATTCTAAAATCATTCAAGAACTGAATTTAGATTTGCTTTAAATTATTATTCCAGCCTCCAGATTGGTTTGTCCAGTAACATAAATACAATGCTACTTGTCATGTGTGCTCCTAATAAGACATTATTGTCATCTACTGCATCATTCCTCCTGCTAAGTTTCCTGCTTTGGTTTTCTCAGGCATCAGGGATATTGACAAGCATATTTGGCACATAATTAGCTATCTATCTTCAGATCTGGCTGGTTTACATCAAGCACTATCACTAAAGATCAAGTTAAAAATCACACAACACCAGGGTATAGTCCAACAGATTTATTTGGAAGTAAGTAGCCACCTGAGGAAGGAGCAGTGCTCTGAAAGCTAGTGCTTCCAAATAAACCTGTTGGGCTATAACCTGGTGTTGTGATGATTTTTAACTTTGTCCACTTCAGTCCAATACCGGCATCTCCACATCAGGACTAAAAACCAACACCATCCATTCCTGAAGAAGGGCTGATGCCCGAAACGTCGATTCTCCTGTTCCTTGGATGCTGCCTGACCTGCTGCGCTTTTCCAGCAACATATTTTCAGCACCATCCATTTACTGCCTAGTCTCACCACTCCTTGCCCACAAAAAAAAACCTCCTGCATGTTCCCTTTGTGGTAGTCCTGAACCTACATATTTTCCTAGTTTTTCGCCTGTCCTTATTTTTTTCCCGGTCTAAGTTTACATATTCCATGAAAACTGACTGCTGCTTTCTTGACCCCATTCTAAATAATTCTGGCCACTCACTTTACCTTTTCTGGACCCGTGCTCGCTGACTGTTTACTTAAGTGCAAACTGCTGTTTACTTAAGTGCTTGATAATGGCTGTC
This sequence comes from Chiloscyllium punctatum, assembly GCF_047496795.1. NCBI lineage: Eukaryota > Metazoa > Chordata > Chondrichthyes > Orectolobiformes > Hemiscylliidae > Chiloscyllium > Chiloscyllium punctatum. The sequence goes on from NC_092744.1 coordinate 46,815,276, forward strand.
TTGAACATCAGAACCTCCTCAACCTTCAAAGGCACACTTAATATTACCACTGTAACTCTAATATATATCATTGCTCCATCATTGCAACGGAATTAGAATGGTGGAATTATTTTTCTATAACAAACAGGAGAATTGTTTCTACAAGAACTGCAGCAATACAAAACATGATGCATGACCACTTTCTGAGGTCAACTAAAACAGACCAATAAATGTCACCTTGTTCCCATTATCGACATCTTAAGAACAAATTTTCATGAATGCCAACAACAATCTGAAGAAATATGATTACACTATTGTAACAAACGAAAACTTTGAAGACTGAAAAGATATCACTCCGCAAATATATAAAACAAAATGCAATAGCAACTTCACTTGTGGGTTTGGAAGGGTTTCAAACTTAATTACTGCCTTATTCTATATATGATCTAGTTCAAAATTAAATCCAAAAGTGTCTACCAGAACTTTGTGTGCCCACTAGGTGGTGCCAGTAAGTTTGTAAAGCTGGAGTGGACACAATGTTATGGGCTGTGAATGCAATAGAAAATGTTGGCTTGTGTTATCTGAACTTAAGTCTGAGAATAAAGTGAACTTATCCAAAATTCCAGTGACTGCTACCTTTGGAGCAGCATTTTTATTTTTAAAGAAGTCTCTCAAGTATTGCAATATAATGGAACAAAGTGGAAAACAAAGAATGTGCATCCATTTGAGACGACTGTATATCATTCTGAAGCAAAAGGTATGGATCTCAAAATTCAGCTGCACTAATGTTGCTCACATTTTTTTTCAAATGATTCCTAGACAGCATATTAAATTCATGATAGAAGCTGATCAAAATGATCCAGGTGTGGAACATGCAGTGCCTACACCATTCAATTGCTGTATACAGTACTGTATATTGGATCGTAAATGGTATGGATAAAGCCAATCTGGAATATTACCCTAAACTAAATCATTGGAGTTAAACTAGGGGACACAGGTTCAAATGAGGTAACTTCAGGATTGATATAAGAATCATAGAAACATCTACTTATATAATGCGTTAATACGATAAGTTGCTTCGATGGAGCATTAAGGAATAAAAATTGAAGGTGAGCGATGATATTAGGACAGATGGCCCAAAGTACAGTCAAAGAAGTATGTTTTAAAGAACATCTTAAAGAAAAAAAGAAAGGTAGAGAGGGAGATATTTAGGGAGGCAATTTCAGAATTAAAGGTGTTTTGTTGCACTGGAAGTGGAAACTATCTGGCATCATTTTAGAAACAACCAGATGCTACTGTGTCTAGGCTCATTCTAGATGGACGAATGAAGATGGGTCAAATTGCTTTCCTCCTCATGATATTGTGCAGAGTAGTTCAACTGAACAGTGCAAATGAGAAAAAGTAGGTGTGGTGTGGTGTGGTCCTGGAAGAATCAGCTGAAGGCTGTGTAACTGTAAATCCAAATAGAGTGAGATTGGTACAAGTCGACAGGAAAGTCAGAATCATAAGGATTAAAGGAAGGAGTGAGAGGAATTTATGAACTGTTTTTTAGGAGAACCACCTTAGCCCAATGAAAATGTAGGTATTGCTGGGCTGCTGCTGAAAATGAAGCGAACCAAGTGAGGGGATACATTGGGGGAAAGTGATTATTACATTGTAAGGTTCAGTTGTGGGAAAGAGCAAGGAACAGCGTAATTTAGAATTTTCATTTTGGAAGAGGACAAATTTCAATGTAATGAGAAAGGATCTATGGAATCAGAGTCTGACAAGTAGGTTGCAATGGAATAAATGGTGATATTTAAGGAAGAGATACTTAAGAGATATTTGGGAAGGATGTGGAAGCATTGGAAAAGGTGCAGAGGAGATTTACCAGGATGTTGCCTGGTGTAGGGGAAGGTCTTATGAGGAAAGGCTGAGAGACTTGGGTCTGTTCTCATTGGAAAGAAGGCAGCTAAGAGGGGATTTGATAGAGACATACAAGATGATCAGAGGATTAGATAGGGTAGACAGTGAAAGTCTTTTTCCTAGGATGATGACGTCAGCTTGTACAAGGGCGCATAACTACAAAATGAGTGGTGATAGAATTTAAGACAGATGTCAGAGGCAGGTTCCTTACTCAGAGTGACCCATTCCAACAAGGCCAAAAGGTAAGGGAAGCAAAAAAAAAGGCTCCTTGCATAGCATTAAGATTGAAATTGTACTGAAACAAAAAAGGGAGTACCATGCAGTCAAGTTCTCTAATTACAAGTCAGGTCAAGTACAATAGGTTAGGAGGGAGGATACTAGTCAAGACAAAATGAGAATAGAATGGCAGTCAACATAAAAGGAAATTCAAGGAACTTCCACCAGAAAAGGTGGAATGCAATATAGCTCATCTATGCAGATTTTAAGAAAGGTGTCTCATAAAAGGCTGGTCAACAAAATTGAGGCTTATAGAATAGGAGAGCCATTGAATAAAAGTCAAAAAACAGCAAGTTTGATGGTAATGTTTACACTGAACTGTACTGGGCAGTAATATTCCCCAAAGTTCAGAGCTAGGAGCATTACTTTTCTCCCCCCATATATAAAGTGACTCATATCTCAGAATACAGAATGAAATTTCAAAAGTTGCCCACAATACTAAACTTGGAGAATTGGCAGTGAGGATGAAACAAATTGTCTGCAAAAGAACACAACTAAGATATCAGAATATGCAGACCAGTGGACAATGAAATTTAAAAGAAAAAAATTATGAGATGATGCATTTTGGCAGAAAGGTAAAGTAGAAGCAATACAGTGCTGATGGTATAATTCTAAAGAGGTGCTGGACTTGAGGTGTATGTACATTGATTTTTGAAGATGCCAGAGGACATAATGAGGGATTGGTTAGCTGTGCATATAGATTCTTGGACTTCATACATTGAGGTAAATTCATAGAGTTACAACAATTACACTATAAAAGGTGGTCATTCAGTCCATCATATCCATGCTGGTTGACAAACATTTGGCCACACTCATCCCATTCTGACTACATTAATCCCATCATGCAAGTGAATGTTTAAAAACTGTTTAAATGTTGTGAGGTTTCTGACTCATCCACCCTTTCAAACACTGGGGTTGATTCCCACTACCCACTGAGTAAGAAAAGATTCTGCTCAACTCTCTGCTTAGCCTTCTACCTCTTACCTTTAATCTATGTCTCCCTCATTTCTGACCCCTCTACCAAAGGGAAGAGGGCCTTCCTAGTCACATTATGTATGCCCTTCACAACTTTATTCATCCTAATCGATTCTCAAGTTCACTGCTCCAAGAAAAGCAACCTAGCCTATTTAATTTTACCTCTTTTCTCCCACCTCCAGCCCATACAGCATCATGGTAAATCTCCTCTGCATCCTCTCTTGATCAATCGCATCCTTCCAACTTCCTGGTGACCAGAATTGCATAAAGTCCACCAGTTACTGCCTAACCAGTACTTCATACGTTTTCAGCATGACCCCTTTGCTCTTGTAATCTCTCTCTTGGCTAAAAGAGGCAAGTGCCTTTACTATGCCTTCTTAATCACCTTATCTGCCTGTCCTGCTCCTTCAGAGATCTGCACACCAAGGTCTGCCAATCTTCAGTACTTTCCATCATCCTACTAGCATAACCATTACCTGGTCAGTCTTCCCCAAGTGTAATAGCTCACACCTTTTCCAAACTGAATTTTATTTGACTTTGGTCCATTGATTTCCTCCTGTAGTCTTCAGCTAACCTCCTCTCTATTTACCGGTCTATCAATTTTTGTACAACGAGCTGCTGCATTTTGGGAAATCAAATCTTAGCAGGAGGTAACCAGGACTGTGATAAGGATAATGCTTTTGATGACTTCTACATGGACCATTGCAAGGCTTTTGATAAGGTCCCTCATGGCAGACTTGTCAAAAAAGTAACAGCCCATGGAATCCAAGACAAAGTAGCACCTTGCTTCCAATACTGGCTGAGAGACAGGAAGCAAGTGGTGATGGGAAAAGGATGTCCCTATGACTGGAAGTCTGTTTCCAATTAAGTTCTGCAGGGACACTTAATAGTAAGGTCCTAGGGAGTGTTGCTGAACAAAGAGACCTTAGAGTGCAGGTTCATAGCTCCTTGAAAGTGGAGTCGCAGGTAGATAGGATAGTGAAGAAGGCGTTTGGGATGCTTTCCCTTATTGGTCAGAGTATTGAGTACAGGAGTTGGGAGGTCATGTTGCGGCTGTACAGGACATTGGTTAGGCTACTGTTGGAATATCATGTACAATTCTGTTCTCCTTCCTATCGGAAAGATGTTGTGAAACTTGAAAGGGTTCAGAAAAGACTTACAAGGATGTTGCCAGGGTTGGAGGATCTGAGCTACAGAGAGGGGCTGAACAGGCTGGGGCTGTTTTCCCTGGAGTGTCGGAGGCTGAGGGCTAACCTTATAGAGGTTTACAAAATTATGAGGGGCATAGATAGGGTAAATAGGCAAATCTTTTCCCTGGGGTCAGGAAGTTCAGAACTAGAGGGCGTCGGTTTAGGGTGAGAGGGGAAAGATATAAAAGAGACCTAAGGGGCAACTGTTTCATGCAGAGGGTGGTACGTGTATGGAATGCTGCCAGAGTAAGTGCAACATTTAAGAGGCATTTGGATGGGTATATGAATAAGAAGGGTTTGGAGGGATATGGGCCGGGTGCTGGCAGGTGGGACTAGATTGGGTTGGGATATCAGGTTGGCATGGATGGGTTGGACCGAAGGGTCTGTTTCCATGCTGTACATCTCTGTGACTCTATGACTCTACCTCACATTTACATTCAAGTCACTAATGTGCACCACAAACAGCACCAAACCCTGCAGAACTTAATTGGAAACAGACTTCCAGTCACAGGGACATCCTTTTCCCATCACCACTTGCTTCCTGTCTCTCAGCCAGTATTGGAAGCAAGGTGCTACTTTGTCTTGGATTCCATGGGCTGTTACTTTTTTGACAAGTCTGCCATGAGGGACCTTGTCAAAAGCCTTGCAATGGTCCATGTAAAAGTCATCAAAAGCATTATCCTTATCACAGTCCTGGTTACCTCCTCAAAAAAGTTGGTTAAATTTGTCAAACATGATCTTCCTTTAACAAACCCATGCTGACTACCTCTAATTAACCTCTCTAAGTAGAGATATATTTGATCCCTCAGAATTTTTTCCAATAAGTTACCCATCATCACAAATACACGGACTGGCCTGTAATTTCTTGGTCCTATCCCTTTTCCGCTGGCACCTCACCTGCGGCCAGAAAAGATTTAAAAATTATTCCCTGGCCTCCCTCAATAGCCTGGGACACAAAAATGAATAGATCTGCAGGCAGAGATGTTAAGGCTGTTAAAGCCACTAGTACATTCTGTCTCTCTATGTCACTTTCTTTTAATATTTCACAGTCCTTCACCCTGATTTTTATATATTTTTGAGTACAAAAGTCAGGAAGTTTTGTTGATCACATACAGAGCTCTGGTTAGGTTCCACGTAGAGTATTATATCCTGTTCTGATCATTGCATTTTAAGAATGATGTAAACATCTTTGAGAAGATGCAGAAGAGGTTAATATGAATAGTTTCAGGAATAGGATACAGGGTTGGCGAGTTAATTACGAGTTTGGTTTGGAAAGGCTGGGATGGGCTTATTAGAAAGTTATTTGTGTCTTCTTCCATGTGCGAAGGGGTAAGGGGTTTGGAGGGAGATTGAGAAGGAGCGCAAGATTACAATATTATAGATAAGACTGGAACAACATGGAAAAGCTCTATCCATTAGCTGATTGTACAAAGACTAGAGGACACAGGTTCATGATTTTGGATAAGAGATGTAGGGGAATATAAGGGTAATCATTTTTATGCAAGCATAATATGCTGGAACGTGCTGTCCATGAGAGTTTTGGATGCAGAAACAATCAATGATGTCAAAGGAAATTGGATGGGGCTTTGAAGAAAATGCATTTGCTGTGTAATGGGGACCAAGTGCATAGTGGGACTGACCTGCTTGCTCAGCAGCAAGGTGGCACGTATCTAATAGGTATAGCAGCTTCTCAATATATCATTAATAATTCAATTTCTCTACATAAAAGTGAGTTGGAGGAGGGTATCCTCCATGAGAAAAAATGTAATGACTTGTTCGACCTGACAGTATTATCCCCAAACAAAATATTAGCATGCATTGAGTCACACAGTTTTCTTTTTAACAAAACTTACTTTTAATTTTTTTTTATTGTACTGATGTGTTAAAAGCTCAGGTTTCGAATTTGGTTATTCTATGACTTCAGAAAGAAACTAGAAAGCCTAAATAAGCCACTATCACAGACCTCTGTCCAGTTCTCACTGTACTGAAATTAAAGGATAATATTAGATCCAAAGAGGAGTCAAATAAAGTTGCTAGAAAGAGTAGTAAGCTTGAGGATTGAGAAAAGTTCAGACTTCAGCAAATGATGACCAAGAGATTGACTAAGAGGGGAATAATGGAATACAGGAGTATATCTGCAAGTAACATAAAAGCAGACTAGAAAAGCATCACTAAATATGTAAAAAAGATTAAAGGATAGTAAAAGAAATGAAAGTCCCTAACAGTCTGAAATAGGAGAATTTTTAATGGAGAACAAGGAAATGATACAACAATTCAGTAATGATTTTGGTACAGTCTTCATGGAAGAAGACAAATAACTTGCCAGAAATGTTAGGAAAGCATATTGGAATGCGTGAATAGATAAAAATTAACATTGGTTTTAAAAAGCTGCTGGAGAAATTAATGGAACCAAAAGCTGATAATTCCTTTGGACCTATTAACTTTCATGTGCTTGAACTTCATTCCATGAAAGACCTAAAGATAATGAAGCAGGTATTTTTTAATTCCATTGGCATCAGGTCATTATAAACAGGAACATAAGTTAAGAATAAACAAGGGTTATATACACTATGTACATTGAACAAGATTGGACTAAGGAATTCCTTTCTTTGTCACCCTTCGTTACCATCAGCCGTCTTGCCACCAAAAACACACTTTCTTTTCAGGTAATAAATGTGCTTTTAAAAAAAATACACAAGAAAATCTTGTGTTTGCCTCTGATCTGCTACAGTAAACATTAGCTATGCCTGTCTCTTTGTTGGCTATGTAGAACAGTTGATCTTCCGTAATTACACCAGCACCATTCCCCACCTCTTCCTCCGCTACATTGATGACTGTATTGGCGCCACCTCGTGCTCCTGCGAGGAGGTTGAGCAATTCATCAACTTCACCAACACATTCCACCCTGACCTTAAATTTACCTGGACTATCTCTGACACCTCTCTCCCCTTCCTGGACCTCTCCATCTCCATTAGTGACGACCGACTTGACACTGACATTTTTTACAAACCCACTGACTCCCATAGCTACCTGGATTACACCTCTTCCCACCGTATCTCTTGCAAAAATGCCATCCCGTATTCCCAATTTCTCCGCCTCCGCCGTATCTGCTCCCAGGAGGACCAGTTCCACCATAGGACACACCAGATGGCCTCCTTCTTTAGAGACCGCAATTTCCCTTCCCACGTGGTTAAAGATGCCCTCCAACGCATCTCGTCCACATCCCACACCTCTGCCCTCAGACCCCACCCCTCCAACCGTAACAAGGACAGAACGCCCCTGGTGCTCACCTTCCACCCTACAAACCTTCGCATCAACCAAATCATCCACCGACATTTCCGCCACCTCCAAAAAGACCCCACCACCAGGGATATATTTCCCTCCCCACCCCTTTCCACCTTCCACAAAGACCGTTCCCTCCGTGACTACCTGGTTAGGTCCACACCCCCCTATGACCCACCCTCCCATTCTGGCACTTTCCCCTGCCACCGCAGGAACTGTAAAACCTGTGCCCACACCTCCTCCCTCACCTCTATCCAAGGCCCTAAAGGAGCCTTCCACATCCATCAAAGTTTCACCTGCACATCCACCAATATCATTTATTGTATCCGTTGCTCCCGATGTGGTCTCCTCTACATTGGGGAGACTGGGCGCCTCCTAGCATAGCGCTTTAGGGAACATCTCCGAGACACCCGCACCAATCAACCAAACCGCCCCGTGGCCCAACATTTCAACTCCCCCTCCCACTCTGCCGAGGACATGGAGGTCCTGGGCCTCCTTCACCGCTGCTCCCTCACCACCAGACGCCTGGAGGAAGAACGCCTCATCTTCCACCTCGGAACACTTCAACCCCCAGGGCATCAATGTGGACTTCAACAGCTTCCTCATTTCCCCTTCCCCCACCTCATCCTAGTTTCAAACTTCCAGCTCAGTTACTGTCTCCATGACTTGTCCGACCTGCGTATCTTCTTTTCCACCTATCCACTCCACCCTCTCCTCCTTGACCTATCACCTTCATCCCCTCCCCCACTCACCCATTGTACTCTATGCAACTCCCCACCCCCACCCTCCTCTAGCTTATCTCTCCATGCTTCAGGCTCACTGTCTTTATTCCTGATGAAGGGCTTTTGCCCGAAACGTCGATTTCGCTGCTCGTTGGATGCTGCCTGAACTGCTGTGCTCTTCCAGCACCACTAATCCAGTAATTAGTAAACTGATGTTTAATTGTAAAAAAATATATATTTTTAGGCAAAGAAATAATTTAATTTTTTGCTGTGGTCAGCTCTGGAGGTTGCAAGAAAGGGAGTCAGTTTCTCTTCTCATCAGGTCTTCACAATGGCTCTGAAAACAATCATACTAAATGGTAAAAGAGAAATCTTTGGGTGCAGATGTAACAATGTTCAAAACTCAGATGGAGAATGGTCAATCTATATTAAGTATTGATAAGACTGTAATTGGAATGTTAAGGAAATTTTCAACATTAAGCTTCCAGTTTATCTGCAAAATAAAAGGAGTGTAAAGATACTGAAAGTCAGGTCCTATCCTCACAGACACACACCCAAACATTCCCTCTCTCTATCCAAGGCTTTAACCTGAGACCACCATTTGTAAATTGATTCTGGGAACTATCAGCAGCAGAGTATATTGTCGTTATCTTTTACATTCTCAATTTCCTAACAATTCTTTCCGTTATTTCTTGAGAAGCAAAGAGAAGGAGGGACTACCACAGCCTATTTTGGTATGGTCATCAATAACCTGTCTCTCTGCCTTTTTTCCCCAAAAATCTCCTGGAAATACAAACCATTATATAGCCCATTTGTTTTGTGTCTCAGATTACTTAAAACTTGATCATTATAAATCATGCTTTCATCTCCAACTTGAGGACATTCTCATGGTGATGCAAATTAGATAAGCGATGAGTACTTTCTCATTTTTTCCAGGGTCTATCCAGTTTCAATGCCTTTGCTGACTGCTCAGGCTTTTTCTTAATGACTCCATGTTGATTTCATAAACTTGGATAACCTATGCAGTTAGATGCCAGCCGTGGCCATTTTTATGTCAATAGTTTTATCCCTGATTAAAACCATTTCAATTCATGAAAGTCCCAGGTAATTAATCTGATGACAGAATTGGAAAAATCAGCAGTTCATTCTTTATATAATCATGACACCGCATTTTCTTAAACACGAACATGAAATTATTTTTAAAATTGGTTACAACTGAGCTGAATACTTTGCAGGAGCAGTGTTCTGGAGGCCTCTTTCAAAAGCAAAATTGATTAGTACAGAAAGTCCAATACTTATGCAGATTCAATATATTCTTGTATGCAGTCTTTTGCATACTCTGATGAATGTCTTGAGATCATTTCTGGGACCCAATTATTAGCTTCTTATTTTATATTGAGCAGAATTTCAGCACTGAACACTGAGCACAGTGCATTCAACTTTTATTGTGGTTTATTTTTATCCAAAAAAAAGCTGTCCTCAATTTTCTTCTTGCAGTGAATGCAACTGCAGCTATAGTGTGGTTTAGCTGTACTCCTATACATTATTCTCAGTAATTGGCACTCAATAGCTGACATAATATTTTCAGTAAATAAACTTGTTGCAATGCTCAAGGGTAGATTTTCACATAGCATTCCTTGGATGGCTGCATTTCTGGGTTTCCTGGCCATGAACACTACTGCCCCCAAGCCCACTACCTCCACATCTCACCATAAATACACACTCCACAATGCCTTAGTCATTAACCAAATGATATGCAATCAGTGTTAAAGGCTAGTCAATTATTATCTAAACAGTAAGAGTGGGGATTATATCTTGCCATCTCTATTTTTCTGTGTTGCAGCTTGCCATGGCATTTCAGTCTCTCATCACTTCATTCAGAGTTATTAACCAGGGCGCACATCACTCCTAATGGCAGAACAGTTAATGGTGCAGCACTTCTGGCCTGTTGTTTTTTGTTTCCTGATTCCCACATGTAACCTGGTTAGAATTAAAATTTAACATGCTGCAGCATGCATAGGAGACACATGCAATCAAGCTATGGGAAAAGCTTTTCATTGCTAAAATGCACTAACAGAGATTTTTTTTTAGATTACTTTTCAGTGTGGAAACAGGCTTATGTATGGACAAATTGTGAGATTCCACATAGTCACAAACTTGGCTCCCAATTCAATTGTCATTCACATCGGATGAATTGAGAACACAAGAGGCACAGTTATTTTTCTGATTTAACTTCCACATGGAAATATTTTTCATTTCTTTGGTTTCAGTTTATTCATCTATCAATTTCCTTATTTGTTGAGATTGTTTAGTGAACAATATAATGTATTTGGAACACCTCACGGATGGCACATGCTGATCATTTGAAGGGAGTTCGGGATGTTAGTTTATATGAAAGAAACAATGTTATGCTTTTGTTCACACTTTCTTGAATATTAATCTTAATGTCACATGGTGGGGTGGATGAACTTGCTGGCCCTCCCTTCTCTGCATTGGAAAGGACAATTGTCCAGGATCACTCTTGGTGCGGATAACTGAAATACTGCAGGGGAGGTAAAAGCCCTTTAAATACTCTGCCAGTCAACACCCTGCGATGAATCCAAATGTAGACAGTACTGACTCCATCTTTTAGGCCTTCATTTTCTAATCTTGACTGACTGTTCAACATGTCCACCATCTTCAGGAAGCCAGGCATACCAACTTGTGGGCAGCACGGTGGCACAGTGGTTAGCACTGCTGCCTCACAGCACCAGAGACCCAGATTCAATTTCTGCCTCAGGCAACTGTGTGTAGAGTTTGCACATTCTCCCCGTGTCTGCGTGGGTTTCCTCCGGGTGCTCCAGTTTCCTCCCACAGTCCAAAACTGTGCAGGTTAGGTGAATTGGCCATGCTAAATTGCCCGTAGTGTTAGGTGAAGGGGTAAATGTAGGGGAATGGGTCTGGGTGGGTTGCTCTTCGGAGGGTTGGTGTGGACTTGTTGGGCCGAAGGGCCTGTTTCCACACTAAGTAATCTAATCTAAAATTTCCTGCTCCTGACTACAGCCTTTGTATTCGATGGATCTCTCTACACTCTTCCATGCACCTAACCATATTCCACAACAACACCACACACTCCCCACCACACTGACTTACCCTTGCCCATCCCAAGCCTCCATGTAAGCAAGCATTCTCCAATTCGCTTCTTTGGACTGTGGAGTTCACAGAGGAAAACAGCCTATTTCAGACACAACTGCACAAAATCAACTATTGCATGCAATTTTAATTTAACATGAACATGTTTATTGTGCACTGCATGAAGATGGGATATAATTATAAAAAGTTTTAATGTTATGAGTATTCAAGGCATGCAGATGTATCATTTGGATGAAGTTACCATGGGATGCAATAAGGCCATGCTGCTGAGTAAATTTTTAAAGTTTGAACTTTGGGAAAGCAGAATTTCAGCTCCTATTTAATTCATTTGTCTGCCTACTTTGTAATAGTTGCTAGTTCCAAAATATCTTTTCCTGAAGAGTTTTATTGCAGCTGAAGCTGGATTGATCAATTCATTCTTCCGCTTTTAAAAACATTCACTAAGGAAACTGCATCTTGTGCACTCACTACAGTCACATTTTCACTTTGGTGAAAGTTGATTTAATTGCTCAAAGAGCCTGTGACCAGGGTGTGCCACAAGGATCGGTGCTGGGTCCATTACTTTCCATCATTTATATAAATGATTTGGATGTGAACGTAGAAGGTATAGTTAGCAAGTTTGCAGATGATATCAGAATTGGAAGTGTATTGGATAGCAAAGAAGGTTGCCTCAGAGTATATGAGATCTTGATCAGATGGGCCAATGGGCTGAGGAATGGCAGATGGAGTTTATTTTAGATAAATGCGAGATGCTGCATTTTGAGTAATCGAATCTTAGCAGGACTTATACACTTAATGGTAAGGTCCTGGATAGTGTTGCTGAACAAGAGTGCAGGTTATTAGTTCCCAGAAAGTGGAGTCAGCAGTAGGTAGGATAGTGAAGGCGGCATTTGGTATGCTCTTTTCCAATTGGTCAAAGCGTTGGCTGTATAGGACATTGGTTAGATGACTTTTGGAATATTGCATGCTATTCTGGTCTCCCTGCTGCAGGAAGGATGTTGTGAAACTTGAAAGGGTTCCAAGAAGACTTACAAGGATGTTGCCAGGGTTGGAGAGTTTGAGCTTTAGAGAGATGCTGAATAGGCTGGGGCTGTTTTCCCTGGAGCGTTGGAGGCTGAGGGGTACCTTATAGAGGTTTATAAAATCACGAGGGGCACAGAGAGGGTAATTTTTCAAGGTATTTTCCCTGGGGTGAGAGAATCCAGAACTAGAGGGCATAGGTTTAGGGTGAGAACGGAAAGATTTAAAAGGGACCTAAAAGCAACATTTTCACAGGGGGTGGTGCATGTTTGGAATGAACTGCCAGAGGAAGTGAGGCAGGCTGATACAACATTTAAGAAGCATCAGATGGGTATATGAATAGGAAGGGTTTAGAGGAATAAGGGCCATGTGCTGACAAATAGGACAAGATTAATTTAGGCTATCTGGTCAGCATTGACAAGTCGGACAAAAGGATCTGTTTCTGTGCTGTACATCTTTAGGACTCTATGACTTTATATGCATTTAAAAAATGCCATAAGTAAATTAAAATGCTGATTGTGGGATCCAGGCCAGTTTCTTTGATTGATAGACTAATGGAAAAGCTGATGTAGTTCCACCATTATTCTCTGTTTCTCTTTCTATACAGGTAAATCTTTTAATTGCTCATATCGATTTTTGTAACTTACAGCAGTGACAGATACAGGTAGTTCTCTGATAACGTGCTTTCTGACTGCACAATTTGCTTAGAAGATCGTTGAGGAATTAAGGAACGGTATTTTCAAGAATACTTTGCTCTGTTCATAAAGCACGATTCCAGTGGGGATTGGTTGGTGCAGTTCGTTACGCGCATGCGCTGATGTGTGCACTGAAGTCTCCATGTTGTTCTCGCATGCGCCGATGTCAGCGCCGACAGAGCAGCTTACAATGAGAGCTACTGTACAGAGAGACACATTGTGTAGCTTCCTTGCACTACTAGATTATCCCTTTTTTTGAAAAACGGAGGGGTATAATGACAAGAATGTTAGCAAGAAGCGTCCTGATGATAAAATGGTGGGTGGTGAATGCAAAAACAAAGGCTATAACACCAGAAGAGAAGCTCGATATTATAAAGCATTTTGAGCATAAGGAGAGAGGAGTGAGGGAGTCTACCTTACAGAGCATGATGACCCTCTGCCCCTGCATTAACAATATTTCTTAAATGTATTGTGTTAAATTTACTTTTATTTCATTGATAAATATGATTTACACCTTCATTCAAGCTGTGGTATATCTTGTTATAGACCTTTGGGTGGTTTCTGAGCGATTGTGGATGATATTTTTTGCTGGTCTGCCCCAACACCACTTTTCCTATAAGCCTCGTTATTTCTATTAAGTGATTTTCTATTAATTGAGGTTTCACTGGAATGCAAATACGGAATTATATTGTTGAATACATTCACTGCAGAAGGGATACAAGCCCGAATCTCAGAAAGGTCAAAAGTGATCAGATAAATTACTCTGATACATGATATGGAGACCAGTCCAAAGTGAAAGAATAATTCATTCAATATTAATAAAAATGAAAATGTTTATTTTCATAATCTCAATACCTTAGATAAAATATTGAAGAAAATTCAATTTTCTACATTAAACATGACTGTCATTCAATGTCAAACATATTACTAATACATATACAATATCAACATTTTCTAACACTAAACAGATACTATTTTACTTTTTAAAAAATATCTCCTTATTCAAAGTTTGTGAGAAGATTTGTAGCTCGGATGCTCGTTGTTGTGGTTCTGTTCGCCAAGCTGGGAATTTGTGTTGCAGACGTTTCGTCCCCTGTCTAGGTGACATCCTCAGGGCTTAGGAGCCTCCTGTGAAGTGCTTCTGTGATCTTTACTCAAGCTGTGAGTTTGAGGAAAGATCACAGAAGCGCTTCATAGGAGGCTCCCAAGCACTGAGGATGTCACCTAGACAGGGGACAAAACGTCTGCAACACAAATTCCCAGCCCGGCAAACAGGACCACAACATATCTCCTTATGTTTTCTTCTCTGCACACTTGTTTCCATCATAAGACTGGAAGTGGGGATGTTCACTCAGGACTGTACAGTGTTGAGCACCTCTTGTGATTCCTCAGATAATGAAGCAGTCTGTATCCATGCTTAGCAAAACCTGAACTATATCCATGTTTGGACTGACAAGTGGCAAGTGACCTTTGTGCCACACAGGTGGTAGGGAATGAACATCTCCAACCAGAGAATCTAACCATCAACCTTTGATATTTAATTGCATTATCATCAATGAATCTCCTACTATCATCATCCTGGAGGTTACTATTGACCAAATATTGAGCTGGACTAGCCATATAAATACTATGGCTACAATGGCAGGTCAGTGGTTTGGAGTACTGCAGCAGGTAGCCCACCTCTTGACTCTTCATAGCCTGCCCACCATCTACAAGGTATGAGTCAAGAGTATGATGGAATATTCCTCACTTTCCTGGATGAGTGCAGCTTCAGGAACACTCAAGAAGCTTGATATCATCAGGACAAAGCAACCGATTGGATTGGGACCACATCCACAAACATTCACTCCTGTCATGCTCAGTACCAGCTGTAAGTACCATCCACAAGATGCACTGCAGAAATTCATCCAAGGCACTTTAGACAGCAATGTCCAAACTCATGACCACCACCACCTAGAAGGACAAGGGCAGCAGATGTATGGGAGTACCACTGCCTGCAATTTCTTTCCTTACCATTCTCCATCCTGACATGCAAATATATCACTGTTTCCTCCCTAATAGCATTAGGAGAGTCTACCTACACTAAATCAATTGCAACAGCTCAAGAAAGCAACTCACCACTATCTCCTTAAGGAGAACTGGAGATGCACAGTAAATGCTTGACCAGACAGCAATGTCCACATCCTATGAATGATCAGAAAAAAAAATACTATTCAGACATTTCTTCATCAGAATAAATGATGCAGCAATTGGTTGAGATATTGTTAACTTAAAGCAAAACTATTTGTTCTAATTAAATTAGCCCTAATGCTACTTAGCTGTACATTTCAATAAATTGACGTATATGGTATTTTCATCATGATGAACCATTTAGCTTTTAATGTCTGCAGTGATTTACAACTTGAGTTGTAATAGGAGATGTTCTTCATAGCGTAGTTTAATTTGAGAGACTGATGCACAATGCAAACGAAGCAGGTTATTGCATTGCTGATTTTGCAACTTTACCTCATCTTTCCATGATCTGAAATGAATGATTTCTTTATGTTGATCTTGTTAACAAAGTTGACCCATTTAAACATCACACCTTTCTGCGGCAGGTTTTTGAGAAGACGTGGGCAATGCAAGTATTATTCCCCGATAATGTTGAATATGCTCCCTGTTCAATACTCTGATGTGACAATTATCTTTTAATTCAGTTTGTGATTGGAGGGGAATCTTTTGGTCAATGTGTTGTCTGAAGGGCAAAGAACCTTAGCGCCATGGTTATGAGAATATCCCAACTAAATTATTGAGAAGTTAACATAACTATTGTTTCTTTTGCCTAATTTAAAGTGCATAGCCACTCACCATGGATATGCCATTCAACTCAGTTTAGTGAATTGAAACCCAGGTCAGGAATACTTGATGCTGAGGATCTCAAAATAGAAACTAAATCAATAAAAGCGACACTCTTTACAAACATAGAATGCAGATTAACTCTCTGCTGTTTCTCTTTCCAGAAACATCCATCATTAGACTTGAGCTTGTAATGTTTTCACGTGCTGGATAGGTAGGGAAATGTCACCTATGTGTTGTAACTCTGAAGATAACGAAAGTAATTTGGCTTTGGGTCAGTCATAAATAAACAATGTCAGATCAGCAACCTATCATATATCTCTCCTGATTTTCAAAATAAAAATATCAAAAGTTGTATAAATTTCAACTCAGCAAGATATTATTTTTATACTCAACCAGTCAGTCATTTTGAGAAGTAATCACCTTCGAATGAAATGATACCACCTTTAATCAACATTTTTGCCTCATTAAAGTGAAAACATACCATTTGAGATACATTGTCATTGTGATATTGTGTTGCCACTGAAAATAAGCTAATCAAAAGTTCACAAATACAGTTGTGCCCTCAACTTTAGAAAGAGATGGGTTGCCAGATTACAACAATGCTGAACAAGCCCATTACAGAAATTATTTATTACAACATGTGTCTGATCCTGAAAAAACCATTAAAGCTGATGCAAGCTAAGCCTAAATTCAGAAAGAACCTTAAAAAGAGGATTGTGTCAGAACAGCTGAACATTAGCCATTAATCATTATGAAGCAGAAGGGGAGTCAGCACATTTTGTGTGCGCTAAAAATATTTCTAGCAGAACACAATAAAATATGCAACTTCTTACATTATTAGCATGCTTTCTTTTTCAACTTTTTTTTATAGCTAACGACAAAGTAAATGTTATATTGGTGGGATATAAAATGTTTTAAATTGTGCTGTGTGCCATTAGTAATGATCATAGTTTTAGTAATGACAGTTATGCTGACCAAGGAATTTTACACCAGTATATTTGTTACTAATATGGCAAGAATGGTTTGAGCCTTAAAATTAATTTGCATTTATTTTTAAAGCTGTCTCTTTCTGGAGTGAAAGCTAACCAAATGCTGATATCATATTAGAGATTTTTAGTGAGAATGTGCTGTATTTGTTTGATGACTTTGTGCTTTCTATTTAATTCTTGGGTTCAAATGCTCTGTCACATACCTAGACTTACTGCCTAAGACCCTTATGTTCCATACAATGGTTGAAAAATATGTTAACATTCTTCTAATTTGCTGTAAAATTAGAGAAAATATTGCGATGCCTACCTTGGGAAAGAAAATAAAAGTAACATTTCAGAAACCTAACTGGGTTGTAAAACAGAGCTGAAAATGTGTTGCTGGAAAAGCGCAGCCGGTCAGGCAGCATCCAAGGAACAGGAGAATCGACATTTCGGGCATCAGCCCTTCTTCAGGTTGTAAAACAGCTTTGTGACTATCTTACCAAAATTCTTTGCTTTCCTTCATCAGTTTCAGATATGATTATGTATAAGCAGGTATCCAGTGGAAATAAATATTGTGTAATTGACAGCAGAAATCAGACAGCCAGAGCTGTCAATCAAGTGGACTGTCAGGTGTTTCAAAAGAGTAATAGGTGTCTGGTTCTTGGTCAAGGTTCAATGGGTATTCTATGCTATTACTGGATAGCTGTTCATTGTTTTTGTTATATGCCTTCGTGATAGGTTACTTACTATTTAGCATATGACTGCCGTTCACAAGGAAAAATTGGCAATCTTGCCTGATGGACTAATGATCGTGGCTGAATTATACAAGGTGCTAGAATCCCTGTGTTCCTCACATTCCAAAAACCTGGAACTTATCTACCAACAGAACTGTGACAGTGTGCCATGGAGACCGCAGTGGTTCGAGAAAGTGGATCACCAACTTCTCCTCAAGGGCAATTGGGATTTGGCTATAATTCTTCACTTTTTCAGTGACAAAATGACTAAAAAGAAATCCCCATCTTGTGAACAAATACATACATATTTATCCACTAACCATTGTTGGTTTAAGTTAAATGAGTTAAAAGACAACAATTTGTTAAGTATGTTGAAGAAAATTTTCTGATTCAATATGTGGATGTGCCAACTAGAGAAAGTGCAAAACTTGACCTACTCTTGGGAAATAAGGCAGGGCTGGTGACTGAGGTGTCAGTAGGGGAGCACTTTGGGGCCAGCGACCATAATTCTATTCGTTTTAAAATAGTGATGGAAAAGGATAGACCAGACCTAAAAGTTGAAGTTCTAAATTGGAGGTAGGCTAATTTTGATGGTATTAGGCAAGAACTTTTAAAAGCTGACTGGGGACAGATGTTCGCAGGTAAAGGGAAGGCTGGAAAATGGGAGGCCTTCAGGAATGAGGTAACGAGAGTCCAGAGACAGTATATCCCTGTTAGGGTGAAAGGAAAGGCTGGTAGGTGAAGGAAATGCTGGATGACTAAAGAAATTGAGGGTTTGGTTAAGAAAAAGAAGGAAGCATACGCCAAGACAGGAGAAATTGAGAGAATCCTTAGAAGAGTATAAAGGAAGAAGGACTATACTTGAGAGGGAATTCAGGAGGGCAAGAAGGGAACATGAGATAACTTTGGCAAATAGGGTTAAGGAGAATCCAAAGGGCTTTTACAAATACATTAAGGACAAAAGGGTAACTAGGGAGAGAATAGGGTCCCTCAAAGATCAGCAAGGTGGCCTTTGTGTGGAGCCACAGGAGATGGGGGAGATACTAAATGAGTATTTTGCATCAGTATTTACCATGGAGAAGGACATGGAAGATATACAATGTGGGGAAATAGATGGTGACATCTTGAAAAATGTCCATATTACAGAGGAGGAAGTGCTGGATATCTTGAAATGCATAAAAGTGGATAAATCCCAAGGACCTGATCAGGTGTACCTTAGAACTCCGTGGGAAGCTAGGGAAGTGATTGCTGGGGCTTTTGCTGAGATATTTGTGTCACAGATGTATCGGAAGACTGGAGGTTGGCTAATGTGGTGCCACTATTTCAGAAAGCTGGTAAGGAAAAGCCAGGGAACTATAGACCAGTGAGCTTGGTGTTGGTGGTGGGCAAGTTGTTGGAGGGAATCCTGAGGGACAGGATGTACATGTATTTGGAAAGGCAAGGACTGATTAGGGATAGACAGCATGGCTTTGTGTGTGGGAAATCATGTCTCACAAACTTGATTGAGTTTTTTGAAGAAGGAACAAAGAGGATTGATGAGGGCAGAGCATTAGACGTGATCTATGTGGACTTCATTAAGGCATTCGACAGGGTTCCCCATGGGAGACAGGTTGGCAAGGTTAGATCTCATGGAACACAGGTAGAACTAGCTATTTGGATACAGAACTGGCTCAATGGTAGAAGACAGAGGTGGATGGTGGTGGAGGGATGTTTTTTAACTGGAGGCCTATGACCAGTGGAGTGCCACAAGGATTGGTGCTGGGTCCACTACTTTTTGTCATTTATATAAATGATTTGGATATGAAATTAAGAGGTATAGTTAGTAAGTTTGCAGATGACACCAAAATTGGAGGTGTAGTGGACAGAGAAGAAGCTTAGTTCAGATTTAAACAGGATCTTGTTCAGATGGGCCAATGGGCTGAGAAGTGGCAAGTGGAGTTTAATTTAGATAAATGCAAGGTGCTGCATTTTGGAAAAGTAAATCACAGCAGGACTTATACACTTCATGGTAAGGTCCTAGGGAGTGTTGCTGAACAAAGAGACCTTGGAGTGCAGGTTCATAGCTCCTTGAAAGTGGAGTCGCAGGTAGATAGGATAGTGAAGAAGGTGTTTGGTATGCTTTCCTATATTGGTCAGAGTATTGAGTACAGGAGTTGGGAGGTCATGTTGCGGTTGTACAGGACATCGCCATTTTTGGAATATCGTATGCAATTTTGGTCTCCTTCCTATCGGAACGATGTTGTAAAACTTGAAAGGGTTCAGGAAAGGTTTACAAGGATGTTACCAGGGTTGGAGGATTTGAGGCTATAGGGAGAGGTTGAATAAGCTGAGGCTGTTTTCCCTGGAGCATCAGAGGCTGAGAGGTGACATTTATAGAGGTTTATAAAATCATGAGGGGTATGGATAGGCAATATAGACAAGGTATTTTCCCTGGGGGAGGGGGGGTGTGGTGTCCAGAGCTAGAGGGCATAGGTTTAGGGTGAGAGGGGAAAGATATAAAAGACACTTAAAAGAGCAATGTTTTCATGCAGAGGGTGGTACATGTATGGAATGAACTGCCAGAGTAAGTCATAGAGATGTACAGCACGGAAACAGTCCCTTTGATCCAACTCGTCCATGCCAACCAGATATCCTAACCTAATCTAGTCCCACCTGCCAGCACTTGGTCCGTATCACTCCAAACCCTTCCCACTCATTAACCCGTCCAGATGCCTTTTAAATGCTGTAATTGTACCAGCCTCCACCACTTCTTCTGGCAGCTCATTCCATACAAGCACCACTTTCTACATGAAAACGTTGCCCCTTAGGTCCCTTTTTATATCTTTCCCCTCTCACCTTAAACCTACTTCCTCTAGTTCTGGACTCCCGCACCTCAGGGAAAAGACCTTGTCTATTTATCCTATCTACACCCCTCAAGATTTTATAAACCTCTATCAAGGTCACCACCCTGCCTCCGGTGCTCCAGGGAAAACAGCCCCAGCCTATTCAGCCTCTCCCTATAGCTCAAATGCACCAATCCTGGCAACATCCTTGTACATCTTTTCGGAACCCTTTCAAGTTTCACAACATCCTTCTGATAGGAAAGAGACCAAAATTGCATGCAATATTCCAAAAGTGGCCGAAGCAAAGTCCTGTATAGCCACAACATGACATCTCACCTCCTATACTCAATGCTCTGACCAATAAACAAAACCAAACACCTTCTTCACTATCCTATTTGCCAGCAATGCTACTTTCAAGGAACTGTAAACCTGCACTTCAAGGTTTCTTTGTTCAGCAACACTCCCTAGGACCTTACCATTAAGTGTACAAGTCCTGCTGTGATTTGCTTTTTCAAAATGCAGTACCTCGCATTTATCTAAAACTCCAACTGCCATTCATCAGCCCAGTGGCCTATCTGATCAAGATCCCATTGTACTCTGAGGTAAACTTCTTTGCTGTTCACTGTATCTCCAATGTTGGTGTCATTTGCAAACTTACTAACCATACCTCCTATGTTCACATCCAAATCATTTATATAAATGATGAAAAGTAATGGACCCAGCACCGATCCTTGTGACACTCCACTGGTCTCAGGAACCCAGTCTAAATAGCAACCTTCCACAACTACCTTCTGCCTTCTACCTTTGAGACAGTCTGTAAGCAAATGGCTAGTTCTACTTGTATTCCATGAGATCCAACCAGTATCCCATGAAGAATCTTGTTGAATGCCTTACTGAAGTCAATATAGATCATGTCTGCCGCTCTTTGCTATTTCTTCAAAAAACTCAATCAAGTTCGTGAGACATGATTTCCCACGCACAAAGCCATGCTGACTATCCGTAATCAGTCCTTGCCTTTCCAAATACAAGTACATCCTGTCCCTCAGGATTCCCTCCAACAACTTGCCCACCACTGATGTCAGGCTCACTGGTCTATAGTTCCCTGGTTTTCCTTACCACCCTTCTTAAATACTGACACCACGTCAGCCAACTTCCAGTCTTCTGGCACACTGGCATAGACTACAACTCATTAAAACCCTATCTGCCTTATAAACCTCCCCCCCCACCTCTTACACATGGACAGATACACACAAACAGTTGTGGTTAAATAGGTTAAGGACGAGGGGAAAAACTGGGAAGGCAATTTGTTATTCTTTGTTTCTAGGTTCCCGTGTTCAGATGGTCTTTATAATGATGGTGATGATTATTAGTATTATTATCTTCAAGACTCTTTTATTCATTGTCACTTTCTCCTCCTACACCCTTCAATTCTGTTAGCTGTGACAGATATATCTGACTCCTTCTTGAAAACATTCAATGTTTTGTTCTCAACCACTTTCTGCAGCTGAGAATTCCACAAGCTCACCACTATCTGGGTGAAGAAATGTCTCCTCATCTCAGTCCCAAATGGTCTATTCTGTATGCTTAAACTGTGATCCCTTGTTCTGTACTCGCTGGTCTTTGGGAATATTCTTCCAGTACCGACCCTGTCTAGTACTGT
Organism: Chiloscyllium punctatum; assembly: GCF_047496795.1. Lineage (NCBI taxonomy): Eukaryota > Metazoa > Chordata > Chondrichthyes > Orectolobiformes > Hemiscylliidae > Chiloscyllium > Chiloscyllium punctatum. The sequence continues at coordinate 46,837,477 of NC_092744.1, forward strand.
TAGAATTTCAGGGGAGGCAACGTATTTGAGGTATTATCACTGGACTATTAATCCAAAGACCCAGGTGAAAGTTGTAGGGACCTGTGTTTGAATCTTTCCATGGCAGATAGTGAAATTTGAATTCATTAAAATTTTGGAATTAAGAGTCTAATGATGACCATATATCCATTGTCAGGGGCAAAAAAAAATTTGGTTCACTAATCTCCTTTAGGGTAGGAAGCTACCATCCTGACCTGGTCTGGCCTACATGTGACTCCAAACTCACTGCAATACTGTTGACTCTTAACGACCTTCTGAGCAATTGGGGATGGGCAATAAATAATGGTCTAGCCAATGATGCACACATCCGGTGAATGAATTCAAAAACTTTTGAGGTTTCTTTGAGGTCCCCCTCGTTCTTCTAAACTCCATTGGATCCAGTCTCTCTTCATGTGTCAGTCCTGCCATCCCAGGAATCAGTCTGCTAAACCATCACTGCACTCCCTCTTTAGCCAAAACACCCTTCCTCAGACATGGAAACAAAAACTACATACAACACACTGGGTGTAGTCTCACCAAGAGCGAGTACAATTGCTGCATAACATCCCTGCTCTTGTACTCAAATCCTCTCATTATGAAGGCCAACACACCATTTGCCTTCTTCACTATGTCTTGCACCTGCTTGTGTACTTTTGGTTGAGCACCACAGTTGCTCCTTGATTACAGCATCTGAAGTGCCATTCAATGGCCTTCTAATGTGACTCTCAAGATGTCACTGCCAGAAGTGGTGAGCACTTGAACCTCTCTGGCTGCAGGATTCCCAGAGAAGGATGCCAGAGCACCCAGTTACATTATTATTGAGCTGAATAGCAAAAGGTTGCACGTGAAAAGTCACTCTGAACCATGGTGAACCAGACACAGTGCATCTCACTCAATAAAAATTCATTTTAATTGATAAAGAAAAAATTCCACCCATAATAAACAAACTTTGTGTTAAATGAAAGTCATGTACCTAAATCCAATGAGGCTTTGCAATTCAAGCAAAAAACAATGTTGGTAGTTAGAGTCCAATAGAGAAAATTCTGTCATTTGCTATTTTCTATTTATTCAGCTAGCTTGTATCATGTTGCAGTATTATAAAAATACATTTTATATTCTCTAAGCTTGTAGTCCTTTGTTGGTGTGTAAAGCAATCACCCATGGAAAGAAGATATACAAGTATGGATTCCTTAATTATATCAAGATGCAATCATATATTCAGAAAAAAAAAATGCTTTCCTCAAGGGTTTATGTCTGATTTTGATGAATGAGTGCTAACACAGTAGTTGCCAGCAGAGGAAAGAGTGAAACATAATATGGTTAAAATACAGGATGGAATTGAAATGACTTATTCAATTGAAATCCAATTGAAAAAGTTAATGCACTTCTTAATTGGAAGATCTGGATTCCAACATTAAAAATATAGTTAGCTGAACACTGACAGCTAACAACATACTATTTTAGTGCACAGATATATATATTCTTACATGCATTTTTAAATACTCTAGTATCCTGTCCTATCGCCTTCAGGGTTCGGTAGACTAGTACCCTCAAATCCCTGTGTTCCTCTGACCTTCCTAGTGTCCTGTCATTCATCGATTACTCCCTTGTCTGGTTACTTCTTCCAAAGTGTGCCACCCACCACACACTTTTCAGGGTAATATTCCATCTCCGCTGATCTGTTCATCTAACCACTCCTTATCTATCTTCCGGTAACCTAAGACCTTCTTCCTCATTATTAACCACCCAGTCAATCTCCATGTCATCCACAAAATTACTTACCATTCCCTCATTTTCTTATCTGTATCATTTATATTTATCACAAACAAAATAATGCAGCTCACCACTTCAATACCGCACAAGTTGCTCTCGAATGTTTTTATTTATAATGCTAATGCCAGGCCACTTTGGGGCAGGCAAAGGCAACCTGCTCATGAATCAAAACATCTTCATTTGCTCCTTTTGTGTTGCTCACTTTGCATGTACTCAGATGTTCACACCATCTCTACCTTGCATTTGCCTTTTGTGCATTACTGCATCATTCACAATTTTACACCCTCACAAAGCTTTTGGTTCACCTTGCCTTTTATAACAAGCACACAACCCGACAGCTTCTCACAGTTGCGAGCAGTGATTGATCAAGAGGTGGACATGATGTTTCTGGCACTATACTACATCAATGTCACACCTGAAATATGTGGTAACAGCATATGCGGCAAACATACTGAATGAGCCTTAACAAAATGATTGTCTCAAAGTCGAAGGGGAGTACCCCTCAGTGAAGTCAAAAAGGATGGTCATCAGTCAGGGGCATCATCTGATTTCAGGTCAGGGGCTTGCACATGATCTGTTGGCCATTTGGTGTGTTCAGGATCAGGGATCTCTATCATTACAGTCCAGGGGATGTCTCTGATCAGTCCTGGGGCTCCCTTCACTGAAAGTTTAGGGAGTTTATCAGGAGACATTGCTCTGGTCAGGAATTTGAGAAGGTGTGTGTGGAGTTTGGAGGCAGCACTCTGGAGTGTGGAGGGGACAATATTTGGAAAGAGGACAGAGGTCAACTTATAAAGGTGGGAGACAATAGAACATGGGAGGACATGGGTTACTGCAGGAGGACGTTTATCCGTGATGATCATCACCCTGGCTTCAACAAGGGGGAAAGTGTATACAATCCTAAGTGTTCATTGATTTGCTCTATTGTAAAATTTAATTAGTCACATGCTGCTTAGGGTTTCTTGAAGTTACACAAATGTACATAGAATGATGCACACAAAAGAAAATACTCATAGAAGGAACAGGAACATAAGAACAGGAGTAGGCCATTCAGCCTGTTGAGCCTGCACACCATTTAATATGATCATGGTTGATCAAAAACGTCTATGTCTTTTACTCACCCTTCCCTGAACCTAAATCATATGCATGTTGTCCTCATAATCAACTTATTGAATCTTACTTCAAGAAGAACATTTCAAATTCATGAAACTGATATCATTGCAGAATTACAGAGCTAATTTTTTCCAAATATCTGCTCAAATGTTAATTTTAGAGACTT